>NC_091471.1:311912925-312534955 GCF_036971445.1 Narcine bancroftii
TACTGAGCCACGCAGTCATAAGTTTATAGAGAGAAAGCAGGGACTAAGAACACAGCCCTCTGGTACTGGTGGAGATTGTAGAGGAGATGTTCTTACTGATCCTCACTGATTGTGGACAGGAGGAGAGGGAAATTCAGCATCCAATTACACAGTGGGGTGTTGAGTCCCAAGGTCTTGGAGTTTGATGATCAATTTTGAGGGAATGATGGTGTTAAATGGCAAACTGTTGTCGATAAAAAGCATCCTGAAGTATGCATCTTTGCTGTCCAGGAGTTCCAGGGCTTTGTGTAGTGCCAGTGAGATGGCATCCACCATAGACCTACTGCTACGATTGCAAATTGGAACCGATCCATTTCACCGCTCAGAGAGGAGCTGATAGGCTTCAGCACCCAGCCTTTCCAAACAGCTCCTCACTTCTGACTGAGGTTCAAGGTTCAAGACTCCTTTTATTTTAGGCAGACGGAGAGTCACCACTTTGTCCAGCTCCCCTTGCAGAAATGAGGCCCCAGCAAGGAATGGTTGACAAGGCCAGTGCTCTAAGCACTGAGCTATTGGAGTAGAAAGGGAATCAAAACAACCTCTGTTCAGAGCCACGGTCTGTGAATTCTCCTCCTATGCTCCCTCAGCCTCTGCGGCTGCACAGTCTCCTGTTTAATTCATTGACAACATCGTGGCCCATCCCTTCGCAAGTGAACATGAACACGGTGTCTTGTCGCTCTTCTGCCCTCACGGAACTTTTTGTAGTCGTTGGCACATTGTGATGTTCCACTGCGAATCGCAGAACGCCATGCAGTGCGATTTTTTCGGTGAGGTCCCCCCAGTCAGTATGGTTGACATGGAATGACTGGAGATTGCACTTGATTATGTCTTTGTAGTGAAAACGTGGGCGGCCAACATTGCGGGGAGCATCTGGTAGCCCACCGTAGAGGACATCTTTGGGCAATCGGCCATCCTGCATACAGACAATGTGGCTAGCCCACCGCAGGCAGTGAGCGCGAATGATTGAGTAGAGGTCCGTACCTCCAGTCTTCTCCAGGACTTGGACGTTTGTGACTCTGTCGTGCCATGAGTAGCCTAGGATGGATCTGAGGCAGCAGAAATGGAATGCGTTAGGCAGTGTTCATGCTTTATGTATGTGACCCAGGGTTCAAGGCTGTAGAGAAGCATACTCAGCACGCAGGCCTCGTAGACTCGGATTTTCAACTTGGTGGAGAGGTGGCAGTTTTCCCACACATGGGCACGGAGACAGTGGATGCTTTTCCCAGGCTTGTGTCCAGTTCTGCATCAAGTGAGTTTGTTGTTGTCACAGTGAAGCCTCAGTAGCAGAATTTGTCTATGTTGGCGAGCACTGACCCATTGATCGTAACTGATGGAGTGTCGTGGGTTTGTTGGCTAAAGATGCCCGTCTTGCCCAGGCTCATTTTCCGACCAAATTCAGTGCAGGCAGATGCAAATGCATCACACAATACTTGCAGCTCTGGCTGGGAGTGAACCATGAAGGCAGCATCATCTGCATAGAGCAGTTCTCAAATCATAACTCTTCTGATTTATGTCCTGGCCCGGAGCCGTGACAGATTAAAAAGTTTTCTGGAGCTCCTTGTGTGCAGCGCTGTGCCTGAAGCTTCTGGAAAGGCATGGCGCAGAAGAGCAGAGATGAAAATGCCAAACAGAACTGGAGCGAGTACGCAACCCTGTTTTATGCTGCATTGGATTGGGAACTCTTCTGATCTCAAGCCATCGAATTGGGCAGTGGCCTCTATGATGTTGTGAAACTGGACAATGATGGACAGTAGTGTGTCAGGGCAGCCAAGATGTTTTAAAACATGGAATAGATGTGAGTCAAAGGCCTTGGTCAGGTCGATGAAGCACATATAGAGAGGTTTGCGTTGTTTAATGCATCTCTCTTGCAGTTGTTGGAAGTCGAAGGCCAAATCGATAGTTGATGGAGATGGCCGAAAGCCACATTGGCTTTCAGGCAGTATTCTGTTGGCGATGGTTGGCAGACGTGGGGGTGGGGGGGGGGGGGTTGAATGGGATTGCACAACAGAGTATGTTGTCTACAAGGCTGAGCAGTGAGATGCCATGGTAGTTACTGCAGTCTTGGTGGTCACCTTTGTTCTTGGAAAGGGTCACAATATTTGCGTCCCGCAGATCTTTAGGGATGTAACGGTGGAGCCAACATGTTTTGAATAGTATTGTGAGCTCGGAGGTAAGTGCTTCGCCACCAATCTTCAAGATCTCAGAAGAGATACCATTGATTCCAGGTGATTTGTTATTTTTCATGCAATGGACTGCTTTTATGACATCGGTGATGGTAAATTCAGCATCTAGCTCCGCTAGGACAGGTAGTTGCGGCAGTGTGTTGTTGATGATGTCAGGGTCCACAACGATTGGTGTTATGTAACACAAGCTCCAGATCCAAACCTCCGACATGATCAGGAAGCCTTCAGCATCCGAGACCCTTCAGAAGCCCTTTTTGCCCTCAGCACCCTCTCGTATCCCATTTCCTACGGGGATTCCCATGAGCCAGTCTCCAGCAGCCCGCAGCCTGAGCGGTTCCCATGAACATAACTCATGTGCAGCCTGTGTGGCTCCTTTAGCCGCTGAACCCATTTCTGATCCACTGTTATGGTCACTGGCCGGTGGAATCATATCCCAAGCTTCACCTTCTTAACAGGGATGTTCTCTCCATTTCTGGTGCCCTGCTCCCCAGAGTATGCTGAGGGGGTGTAGGGCTTCCCATCGGTTGCAGGGTGGGAATATGATGATTGGGTGTAGGGCTTCCCGTCATTTGCAGGGTGGGAGTATGCTCAGAGGGTGTAGGGCTTCCCATTGGTTGCAGGGTGGGAGTATGCTGAGGGGGTGTAGGGCTTCCTGTCAGTTGCAGGGTGGGAGTATGCTGAGGGGGTGTAGGGCTTCCCATCGGTTGCAGGGTGGGAGTATGCTGAAGGAGTGTAGGGCTTCCCGTCAGTTGCAGGGTGGGAGTATGCTGAGGGGGTGTTCCCATCGGTTGCAGGATGGGAGCATGATGAGGGGGTGTGTAATGGAAGATTTAAACCATGTTTCTTACTTTTGCAGCCTTTGCTCCTGCAAGGCTGAGAACCTGCTTGTTGCATATGAATTAGTAGACATTATCTAAATTTACACTATGGGGCCCAGGGATGCATATGAATCAGTAGACATTATCCAACTTCCCTCATGAGGCCCAGAGATGCAGTTGTCTTTTGTTGGTCGCAGACTGTCAGGAGACCTTGAAGATAATTAAATCATTTATTCAAAGAGATAAGATCTGAAGTAAACAACTTTTGGGGTAATATAAGCCATGGTCCCACTGCTGAAGTTTGAGACTCTCCAAGAGGTGGCAACATCTCTCAGCAAGAAGAAGAACTTCAAGAATCCAGCTAACGTCCCGGTCGAGGGAGGTGGAGAAGCTGCTACCAGCGCCCCGACAACCTTCTACAAATGTGCAGTCGTTGCCTTGCTTCAGCAGTTGGGACCAGTCCAGGTGTTGATGTATAATTGGGAAGGGCTTGCATATTGTAGTGTGAATTCAGATTTAAATTTAGTAATAAAGCCTTGTATAAACTGAACTGCTCTCGGTGTGTGTGTGTCTATTTTCTTTCGGTAGCTCAAACACTGTGACCAATCTAAAACGAACAAAATGAGAGGTATAAGTTTACCCAAGACAGGGTGTAGGGCTTTCCGTCGGTTGCAGGGCGGGAGTATGCTGAGGGGGTGTAGGGCTTCCCGTCGGTTGCAGGGTGGGAGTATGCTGAGGGGGTGTAGGGCTTCATGTCAGTTGCAGGGTGGGAGTATGCCGAGAGGGTGTAGGGCTTCCCGTCAGTTGCAGGGTGGATGTATGCTGAGGGGGTGTAGGGCTTCCCATCGGTTGCAGGGTGGGAGTATGCTGAGGGGATGTAGGGCTTCCTGTCGGTTGCAAGGTGGGAGTATGCTGAGGGGGTGTAGGGATTCCTGTCGGTTGCAGGGTGGGAGGGGGTGTATGGTTTTCTGTACGAGTACTGGTTGTTGGGAGTGTATTGTTTGGCGGGGCCCTTTGGGGTGATGTGATGGTTGGCTGTCCTAGTGTCTGTTGCCTTCATGCTGATCCATAGGGGACTGTGAGTCTCCCACATTGTCCACGATTGCAACCGGTGCGAAGTCCCTGGTGGCCACCGAGTCTTCCCGTCCGTCCCTGAATGTGACAAATGCATAGTGGGGATTCGACCTGGCTCAACTCCACTGGGTCCACCCGTGGGTCCATTTTGTGGGGCTGGGCAGTGCTTCCAGAGGAGTGCTGGTCCCAGTGTCATCAACCATCTAGGCAGCACTGTGCCTGTCGCGGCTTTCCTCATAAAGGAAAACATATGGTCATGTGGTGTTGTGTTAGTGGTGGTACACAATAACGAGCGTATAGAATGTAAAGCCTCTGGTAACACATCTTGCCATCTTGTCACGAGTAGGTCTTTTGCCTTTCAGATCAACAGGATGGTTTTCCAGAGAGAGGCATTTTCCCTTTCTACTTGCCCATTTCCCCTGGAACTGTAGCTTGCGGTGCAGTTGGTGGCAAAACCTCTGTCCTGTAGGTACTGGGTCGACTTCGGCATTCATAAAGCGGAACCCCTCTTTGTGTACATAGCTGGAGTACTCACACATGCTGAAAATGGATTGCAGGCACTTTACTACTGTGGCTGCCGATACGTGGGGACATGGGATTCCAAAAGATCAGTGGGAGTATTCGTCTATGGCATTAAGGAAATAGACATTCCTGTCGTAGGAAGGGTGCGGGCCTTTAAAGACAAGGCTGAGGTGCTCAAAAGATCTAGTAGCTTTCATAAGTGTAGCTTTATCCGGCCAGTACAATTGTAGTTTGCATTCCGCACAGATGGGACAGCCCTTGTTTACTGTCCTTACTTCCTCTCCCGAGAATGGGAGATTTTGGGTCCTTATGAAGTGAAACAGTCTAGTGACTCCTGGGTGGCCCAGCTCATTGTGCAAGCTCTGCAGTTGGGACATGTGGTTGAGGGCCTCACAGTTGTCCCTGGACAGTGTATCTGAGGGCTCATTGAGCCTCCCTGGATGGTAAAGAATGTCATAATTATATGTAGTCAATTCTATCCTCCAGCACAAGATTTTATTGTTTTTTTATCTTCTCCTGTTCTGGTTGGCGAACGTAAAAGCCATAGATCATTGGTCCTGACAAGGTTTCCATGCCAGATAATCTCTCCAGTGCCTTACTGCTTCCACAATGGCTTGAGCCTCCTTTTCCACTGCTGAGTCTCTCACCTCTGACCACTGTAGGGTCCATGAGAAAAAGGCTACCGGTCGCCCCTCCTGGTTCAGTGTAGGAGCTAGCGCTACATCTGATACATCGGTCTCCTCTTGGAATGGGATCGTCTCATCTATGGATGGCAGGATTGCTTTTGCAGTCAGGTCCTTAATATCTGTGAAGGCTTTGACAGCTGCTGGGCAGGTTGGGAACCGGAGGCTTTTATCAGTGGGCAAGCCCTGTCCTCATAGTTGGGGACCCACTGTGCATAATATGCAAAATGTCCCAAATATCTCTTTAAGGTTTTCTGTTAGTGTGGGACTGGGAGGTCTGGGAGCAGGTGCATGCGGACAGGGTCTGGGCTGATTTTCCCCGTTCTGTACCACATATCCCAGGATGGCCAGTTACCTAGTGCTAAAGACACACTTGTCCCTATTATACATTAGATTGTGTTCCTCTGCTGCCTGAAAACAAATGGAAGGTTAATGTCATGGTCAGATTGTGAGTGGACACCTACCAACTGATCCCTTCGCCATGCGGACACTCGGTCCTGGGCAAGCGTGTGCACCCTGTGGGAAATTGGGGTTGGCTAGGGGTGTCTCAGAGTTAGCAACCCATCCAGGAGATGCTGGTAGTAGATCATGATCAGGAGGGCGACTTGTCGTACGCCTTCTGCCCGTGCTTGTCGCGATCCTTAATTGTAAGTCAGAAACCCAGGTGGTTGCACGGCCAATCCCGGTTCCGTTGAATTAACTAACAGGCGGAGCTGTATATATATATATATGTGTGTATATATATATATATATATATATTAGTCTATTAAATTGTGACTAACATCAACCACATTAGACAGAGTCCAAGTTAAATGCTAGTTTTAATAGACAAGTATATAAAGCAAGTTCTTGCCTCTGTGCAAGCCCAGGTCAGAATGGAGGAGCCTAGGATTGGTCGGCTTTATATATGAGGTTGTCAGGTGGTGGTGCTGGTGACCTAGAGGAGTAATAGCATATCACCACAGTATATTCTCCACTTATATAAATGCAGAACATTTATAAAGAAGGGCAAGACAGGTCAGGTGCCTATTCTTTGAAGGTGAAAATAATGATGTCATTAGAACATAGAACACTACAGCACAGTAGAGGCCCTTATGCCCTTAATGTTGTGCAGACCCATATATTCGTTCCAAACTAAAATACTAAAGTCTTCCTGCCTTGTGACCCTCTATTATTCGCTAATCTAGGTGCCAGTCTAAGGGTCTCTTAAATGCCCATAGAGGGGAGGCAGCACCCATTTTGGGAATCACTATGCGATGTTAACTTTTGGTTTACGGTATCTTGACCTTTTCTCCAGCACGGTGAAGGATGTGAATGTGTCGTAACGGCTCTTTGTCACAGAATTTACTATCTTCCATTCATCTTCACGTCCAACCCAAAACTGTACTCTCCGAATGTGATCTTCCCAGCAAGAAGCCAGTGCAATCCACTGGTGTTCCATAAATGAAAGAGAGGTATTTCAGCCCCTGAATGCTGCTGTCCTGGTCAACCTGCCCGAAGGGCAGTGCCCACAGAACACCTGTGTAGGATTCCACTATTGTCCTGGGAGTTGGGGCTTAATGGGTTAGAGAAGAACACATTGTCGATGTTGACCACGGCATACCAGGGTTTGTCGCCCCTGCCCGTGATATCCTCCACCAATTTAACCACATCGAAAACGACCTCAGCAAGAGTGAGTAGGGGGGGGTGGGGGTGGGGGGGTGGGGAGTGAATTTGTCCAATTTACAGTATCATACACCACGTGCCATTTTTATTACAGACAGGCCAGATTGGGCTGTCTTATCACACCCCCTCATAGAGGAGGGTATCAATCACTTCCCCGATCTCCTTATAGCCCCCTGGCACCCGATCCAGGTGGGTGCAGACTACCTGGGAGGGAGGGGCAATGACAAGAGGAGTCCACCTGGCTGCCCCGACAACAATGGTTGGCGGGAGACCCTCAAATATAAACTGCCCCTTGAGTACATTCATTCCGAGAATGTGGGGGGGGTTGGGGTCTCATTGTGACATCATAGGGAGAGAGTAAATATTGGGAGATTGCCATGGTTTCACTTGTCTTTCTGTATTATTGTGTAACAATAAACCCATTGATGACATCACACAGCCAGCAAACCCAGTTGCTGAGACTGCAGTCGTGTCCATTGTGAGGGTTGAACGTGGTGCGAGCGCGTGGCACAGTCTTTGCCGAATACCAGGGCTTTTTGGCCAAGTGAGGCTCACGGTGGTGACGTATTTGAATTACTACATCACACGTCACTGGAAACACCTCGCGTGTGACTTGCAGGAGAATGGGCAATGCCTTGGGCTGTCTACGAGTGGCACGAGTGGCTGGGGAAGAGGAGCAGAGTAGGAGATCCCTCACTCCTCGGAAAAGAATGACGTGCAACTGCTGCAAGAAGATCAGAGGCAGGTGGTTTCATTCCCGAGTTGCTGCGGAGGAATCGTCAGACTTCAATGTCGACCGCAGGGAAGAAAACACGCAGCAGGTACTCTCGGTCACGTGTGAAACCTTCTATGAGGCAATGTCGAAATGAACATAAGTTGTACTGTGTGCACAAGGTTCATTACTCACGTAAACATCAGACACTCATCCTATAAGGAGAGTTTGGTGTTTCGCAGCTAATTATCTCCAATTCAGTGTTGGTAAATCAGTTATGCTTTGTCTTATCTTTTTCCAAAGCATCTACAGATTGGGTGCTTCATTTATTCTGAAACTTAAACAAGGTCATCAACAAGTGAATCCTACTTGGAATTTATACATTCCTACTTAATAAATGGGTCCAGATAGTCTTATTTTTGTAAATTAAAATGAAAAACATTCTCTTTCCTTTCACAGCACAAAGGATCCCCAAGCTTTAAAGTGTAAATGATAAAACTGGAATTACTGGATATTTCAATAAGAACAGAAAAGGCTGGAAACTCCCAGCAAGTCAGGAGGTGACCAACCTGCTGACTATTTCCAACATTTTCTGTTGTTACATTCGAAGTATAATTATTTTTAATATTTCTTCTGGGAACAATTGGCTGTCAAAGGCAGGAATTAAATTCTCTTTATTGTTTTGGAGTAGGGAGAGTTTAGTGCTTTTTTTAGGAAGGAATATATGGGTTGGCACAACATCAAGGGCTGAAGGGCCTGTACTATGCTGCAGTGTTCTATGTTCTGTGTTTCTGCCGTGGTGATTTAAGAGTAAATATTAACCAAGGACCCCCAGAAGAATGTGCCCTTTCCTTTGGTTTCTGCCCTGGAAGAAAGACTGATGAAAGACTGGAGTCCTGGTTTTCTGGCTGAAATCAAAACAAGAGTGTTCTTCGTAAAGATGCACCAAGAATCTGTGGTTTGCCTTTCATCAAATTCAAGTCAGAAACCTCAGCCTTGAGTGTATAGGTGTGAAATCTGAATGTCTCTGGGGATTGACCCTGTGCCATGTGTTCAGTTGCAATGCCTTCAGCAACCCTTGAACCAATGTTCATTGGGCCAATCCTGAAAGGTGTTTTGCCTTGCTTTTTCCAGATACTTTTGTTCTGTTCACTGCCATGGTTCACATGATGAAGATAATGCTTTGCAGTGGATTTGAAAATAGTTATTAAGTTTTAACTGTGACTTTTACCTGCAAGACCACATGCTTGTTCTTGGTAAAATGTTTTTATTGAGTTTAACATATAAGCATACATACAGAAATCTGAAAACCACGTGACAATTCATTCCATTATGAGTAAGGACACGCGAAGAAAACAAAGTTAATGAAACTACATTCACGATGACTTGTTAACCTCCAAAACAATTACACTCCAACTCCAATCATCCAAAATCAGATTCGCTGAAATCCTCATTTATCCAAAAGTTTACAAAAATTCAAATAAATGAAGATATCCAAAACAAATCAGGAATCTGCATTTATCTGAAATATTTTTCAGAGACAAACTAACCTCTCAGGTTGAAAAAAAAATTATTGCACGTGAAATTAGAACATCGATTGTTCTCGTTTCAGGTAACTCCCTCCCCTCTCTTTTTCTATTCCTTCTTTACCTTCCCCTATTGACTTTTCTCTCCAACTCTCCCATCAAACTGCACACCACTCACTCCCAGCAAGTGGTTGGAAGAATCCCTTGTCCTGCCGTCGTCCAGGAGAGCGGCCTCTCGGCAGCAGCCGGTTGGTCACAGCCCTTTCAGATAATCGGAGTTGTAATGTAATAAGAAATAATCTATATGGTGAACCCATTTATTGAAATAAATTGTACAAAACAAAAGAATAAAAAGAAAAAGAAAACAACTCGAAAAATTAAATCTAAAAAATACATCTAATCTAATGCCTCTCTCTAATCAAGGTTACCTTGCAGACAGAGTAAAATGGGGATTTTTGTTTAAGGTATTGGAAAAATTTAAATTTGGGCCACTCTTTATTGGTTGGGTGAAGGCCTTATATAAAAATCCATTGGCTAGAGTGGTGACAAATGGACAAGTATCTTCTTCCTTTATATTATCTAGATCAACTTGACAGGGTGTCCTTTGTCACCGGCTTTATTTGCTTTGGTTATTGAACCGTTAGCGCAAATGATTAGACAAGATGGTGATATTAAAGATATTAAGGCAAATGAGGAAGAGTATAAAATGAATTTATTTGCCGATGATGCTTTGATATATTTAACAAATCCTACGCAATCGTTAGGAAGGTTACATTATCAGGATATAAGGTTAATTGGGATAAGAGTGAAATGATGCCTTTGACAAGAATGGATTTTGCAAACTGCAGATATTGTTACATTTAAGCGGTTGGATAAAATTAAGTATTTTGGGATAAATGTAGATGATAATTATAATCATTTATATGAGTTGAATTATAGACTATTATAGCATAAAATTAAATTAGATTTAAATAGGTGGAAAGATTTACCGATAACTTTAATAGGGCGATGTGGCGGCGCAGTCTCCCATGGTGTATAACGCCACATGGCGGAGCAGCCATGGGAAGATGGCGCTGTCAAGGTTTTCTCCCTGCCTCAAGTCACCTGCCCAGCGCACGCCTGGGGCAGCGATTCTGATATCACAATGCACGAGGTGACTGAGCTTAGGCTGCCCTTAAGCGGGCGCGGGCTGAATTTGAATAAAAACGTCATTAATGGCTTTCAATGTGGTGGCTGAGTCTTTCTTGGTTGTGTCCATCACGACAGTGTTTTAAAATGAATGTTTTCCCCCGTATTCAGTATTTTTGTCAATCAATTACATGTGGGATTCCTATAAGGTTTTAAGGATTTCCATGTGCTGGGAAGATCTTTATTATGAAAAGGTAAATTGGCAAGAGTATCTATACAAAAATTGACTTGGAGTTTTATAATTACCACATTTTCAGGATTATTATGAAGCGGCACAATTCAAGTTTATTAATAGAATGGTTGGATCACAACAATGTTTACGTTGGGCTAAAATCCAAATGGCTCAGCTTCATGAACAAAGAATGATACAGTTTATTTATAAATGGAATGCTCAACTTTTCCAAAATTATCCTTTACCGGTGTTAAAACATTTCATGGAAATATGGTATCGGACCAACGTTGCTATTGGTGCTGAGGGCAAAATTTTGGCTAAAACCCTTTGTATTAAAATAAGCTTTGTATAAAAATAAATCACGTATTCCTGAATATTTGGGAAAGGAAAGGTATTATCTTGGCCAAAGATTGTTATGAAGCTGGAAATTTTGTTTCATATCAATGATGGAATGAAAAATATGGATCAGGTCCATGCTTAGTTACCAACTTTGTTACTAGATAATTTTGGACACAGTTTGAGATTACCTCGAAGGAAGAGATTTGAATGTTCAATTATTGAAGGAGGGGAAAGGGGATTGATTACACAAATGTATGCTTTATTACAAAATAAGATGCCTAAGTCGGATATTTATAAAGTGAGAAGTAAAAGGAAGAAGGATCTGTCGGTTTTAATTTCTCAGGATGATTGGATGACATTATGTGAGGACAGTGTGACTAGGCCAGTAAACGTAAGATAAAGATTCGTTCATTATAATTTTATTCATCAACTTTACTTAACACCTGAGAAGTTGAAGAGGTATAGATTTATCTCTTTGGATATGTGTTTTCAATGTGGGGAATAGATAGGGTCTTTTTTACATTCAGTATGGTTAGGTGATCAGGTGAAACCCTTTCTGAATGGAATTATGGAATTTTTATTGGGACATATGAAGTAAAATGGTTTGGAAATGAAATTGGATACATTTCAAATTGCATTTATTCAGTTGGAATAGGCAGTAGCGAGAAAATGTAAAGCTATAACCTGGAAAGATGAAATTGAATTAAGTATTCAGAGATGGCACATGGACTTGCAATCATGTATTCCATTGGAAAAGATAACTTATAATTTACGCCATCCGTCTACCATTTTTGTTAATGTGCGGGTCCCTCTGTGAAATGTATGGGTCTAAATATGTCATGGTTGATTGGTGACATCAAACCCGACTATGATGGTTTGTTTCTTTAGTTTGAGGTTGTAGAGGATGGGAGGGAGCTAAGAGAGGGGGTGGGAGGGGGGTATATATGGGGGAAATTTTTGTATGTTAATATGATGTATTTTATTGTGGATTTTGAATTTGATTTTAAATAAAGTATACAAAAAGAAGGTTACTTTGTAGACCACATGCTAATAGTTCCTTTCATTGTTGTTCAATAACATCTGATCCTTTCCTGCTTCTAAACTGTATTTCTGTGAAATCTCCACACAGTGGCTTCACTGTGTATTTCCGGCACTACCTGATCCAATGCACTAATTGATAAGGTGGTGTCTGCAACCTATCTTAAGGAAGGCTGAGACGACCACAGATCGCTAGTGATTGTTGTTTACTTTCAAGCAAAGTTGGCTCGGCCAAGGGTTCTTCTCAGATCTCTGAATGTGCAGTGTGACAAGAGTTTTAGAGGTAGCTTGGAATGAATTACTCGAGCAGCTTCCACACACACACATTTGAAAACCCAGAATTTTAGCAGGATTATTGCATCCTGCTTTTTGCAAAGGAGCAACAAAGTATCCACATACAGCTTGCCTAGGAGAGCATGTGGCGTTAGCAAGCAGAGTTAGAACAGCTTTGCTCTCAGAGAGGGAGGGAGTGAGAGAGAAGGAGTCAGAGAAATCTGTTCCAGAGGGACAAGCTGCCAAACTTTGGAAGGCTGCCTGGTCAAAGGAGAAGACTGGTGGTCTGAAAGATGACCTGAAAGAAAAAGGATCATCCGGAGAACCCTGAAGGGGGCAAGTTCTGTCAGAAAGACTAATTAAGAAGAAATCAGTTGCAGATGCTCTGGAAATGGAATCTCTCTCTCTGAAAACCAGCAAGAGCCCTTCTGAGTGGTAACCATTTGTCTGTTAAACACCAAAGCTTGGTGAACTTTGTTAATGCTAATGTATGAGCACTGTTGCAAGAATTGCCTGCAACCAGGACTGTGATCCAAAGAACTTTTCTAATCTTCAATACACATTACACTCACCTGCACTTAGTATTTGAGGGCGGATTAAGTGGGTTAGGTAGGTTAAGTAATAAGTTAAAGTTCAATTCTGTTTTCATGTTCAAATAAAATTCTAAACTACTTTTGTTTAAATAACCCTGTGTTGTCGTGCATATCTATTGCTACTGGTTTTTGGGGTCATCTGGACTCCGTAACATTTTATGGGGGCTCATCCTTTAGGATTTGAACATTGCAGTTTCATGATTTATTAGTTGATTGGGATGTTTTTGCAGGCTATTTTTACAAGCTAACAGAAAGCTTGTGTCTGGAAAAACTGCAGCAATGGATGTTGATACATTTTTGTTACAACCATCACCTGCAGAACTGCAGAAGGTGAGAAAATAGGAACTGATGGCTATTTCTGAGGCATTGAAAATTGTTGAAGTTAAACATTGGATGAGAAAAGTACAAACGTAGAGGATTATAATAGTGAAATATTACATGTGAAGGAAAATTTGTTGAGGAAGACTCACAAAAGGACATTCCAGAATAATAGGCATTTTCAGAGAGCTCATGTGGACCAGATTAATAAACCTGTTCATAAGGTTAGGATGGAGCAGGATAGTAGGGCTGAAATAAAGTCTGGAGAAAATGTTCAGAAAAAAGATGAAGGAAAGGTAGGAAAGGACAGAACTTCTGTATTTATATGCCATTTGTGTAAGAAAGCTGGTCGTGTGACTGTCTAGTCTTGAAACAGAAAAGGTAAAAACAGGTTTAACCAGAACCATGTATACAGAAACAGTGGAATTTAAGGAGAGCAGAGGTGCATAACCTGATCAGTAGGTCATGGATGTTTTCAAGCCTTTTGTGTCAGAGGGCTTTGTCTCAATAAAGGAGGGAGAACCACAGGTTCCAGTTAACATTCTTAGAGATACTGAGGCTGCTCAGTCATTGTTGTTAGAAACCGTTTTAACTGTGGATCAAAGGACAGACACAGAGGAGACAACTTTGATTAAAGGTGTTGGAGATGAGGTAGGGTCAATATTGCTTCACAAGGTTGTGCTAAATTCAGAATTAGTCAAAGGAACTGTTGTAATAGGAGTTACCCATGCAAGGTGTCTCGTTTTTGCTGGGGAATGATTTGTCAGAGAATAAAGTTGGGTCAGTTTTAAGATTGACAAATTGGCCTAGTAAGGATGTGGTTAGAGAGGATGGTGAGATATATCCTGCATGTGCGGTAACTAGGTCTGTGACTAAGAAAATGATGACAGCTGAAGATGATCCAGATGGGGGGAGTCACGTGATGGAGTAGTGGCCGGTCAGGGAATTCCAGCCCTCTCTGGAAAAGTTAAAAAACGCACAAAACACAAAGGTACAAGATTAAAATTTAAAACAAAGTAAAAGTAAATGTGAGAAGAAAATGGCAGCGAAGAGAGAAAAGTCGAAAACAACGGGAAGAAGAGAAGAAGAAAAAACATCGGAAGAAGAAGGTGAAGGCCTTACCTGTCCGAGGAGGCCCGCCGCGGAGAGAGAAGCCCGCTCCCTCAGGTCAGTGGAAGTCCCGGGCTCGGGACTACAAAAATGGCTCGCAGAGCCGAGTAAAAGTGCGCAACCGCGCAAGAAAAAAAACACACTGACGGGAGGGGGAAACAGCTGCGGAGTCCATCTCCACAGCTGAGAGAGACACCTGCAGCACAGCAGCTGGTGCAGAACAGAGACAATAATGACAACAAGAAAGAAGAAGGTAAAAAGAAAAGAAGGAAACAACAGATGGTCAATCCAGAGGAAGAAGAAGAAGAAGAACAGAAAGAAGTGGAAGAAGAAGAGAAAGGCAAGACAATGGATGTATCTTTTTTCAAAGAATATATGGAATCAGTGAAAGAATGGCAATTACAAGAATTTAATGAGATAAAAAGAAGAATTAAGAATGCAGAAGAAAAAATGAATAAAATAGAAATGGTCATATCAGAGATAGGAAAAAAAGTGGAGAATGTGGAAGAACGAGAAATAATCGTAGAAATGGAAGTAGAGGACAAAAGGGAAATTAGAAGAATCTAATAAAAAAGTTAAAGAGGCACGTGAGCTGTTAGCTCAGAAGACAGATATAATAGAAAACTACATTAGAAGAAATAATATAAAGATAGTGGGCCTTAAGGAAGATGAAGAAGGCAAGAATATGAGAGAATTTATAAAAGATTGGATCCCCAGGGTCCTAGGATGTGTGTGTGTGTATACATGAATGTATACGTATTTAGAGGAAAATATATAGAGTATAGATAAGAATTAATAAGGGAATGAAAGGGAATAGAGGGAATACGGAGGGAATTAAAAGAGTGACCTTTGTTACATATGAAAATTGAAATCTTTTCCGGGGGGGCTGGGTGGGGATGAGTTACGGTCACTGCAAAATCAGTTGACATTTGCGAGTGAATTCGCAAATCCAAATGGAGAGGGGAGATGTGTTTGCCCAACAAGAGATAAAGGGCAACTCAGGAGGGGGAGGGGAGAATGGGGTTAAAGAAGTTTTAAATAGGAGAATAAGGAAAATGTTTGATGTTTTAGAAATGTTGTCTTATAAAGTGTTCAAAACAAGAAAACAGAAATGGATAAGAAGGAAAGGTGATGATGGAGAAACGGAAAGGGAAGATAAACAAAGTTTGAAATGGCTACGTTGAACTATATGACTTTAAATATTAACGGAATACATAACCAAATCAAAAGGAAGAAACTGCTAAATTTACTGAAAAAATTAAAAATTGATATAACATTTGTGCAAGAAACACATTTAACTGAATTGGAGCACACGAAATTAAAGAGAGATTGGGTAGGACATGTAACAGCAGCGTCGTATAATTAAAAAGCAAGAGGAGTAGCTATATTAATCAGTAAAAATGTACCAATTAAAATAGAAGAGGAAATAATAGATCCAGCAGGGAGATATGTAATGATAAAATGTCAGATATATTTGGAGTTTTGGTATCTACTCAATGTATATTCACCTAACGAAGAAGATCAAAAGTTTATGCAAGATATTTTTTTGAAGATAGCAGATACGCAAGGGAACATATTAATAGGAGGGGATTTCAACCTTAATTTGGATTCAAATATGGATAAAACTGGGAAAAAAATTAACAGAAAGAACAAAGTAACCAAATTTATAATTAAATCGATGCAAGAAATACAACTTTTGGATATATGGAGGAAACAACACCCAAAGGAAAAGGAATATTCATATTATTCGGGTAGACATAAAACATACTCAAGAATAGACCTATTTCTGTTATCAGCTCGTATGCAAGATAGAGTAAGAAAAACAGAATATAAAGCTAGAATATTATCGGACCATTCACCCTTGATATTGACAACAGAGTTAGAGGACATCCCTCCAAGAATGTATAGATGGAAATTAAACTCCATGCTACTTAAAAGGCAGGATTTTAGAGAATTCATTGAAAGACAAATTAAAATGTACTTTGAAATAAATACGGAATCAGTGAAAGATAAGTTTATACTATGGGATGCAATGAAAGCGTTCATTAGAGGGCAAATAATAAGTTATGTAACCAAGATGAAGAAGGACTATAATCAGGAACCAGAGCAGTTGGAAAGGGAAATAGTAAATATAGAAAAAGAATTAGCAATGAAGGAAGATACTACTAAAAGAAGAGAATTGGCAGATCAAAAAATAAAATATGAAACACTACAAACATATAAGGTGGAGAAGAACATAATGAAGACAAAACAGAAATATTATGAACTAAGGGAAAAATCGCACAAAATTCTAGCATAGCAGCTTAAGACAGAACAAGCTAAGAAAATTGTATTGGCATCAAGGAAAAAAGACAAACAAATCACATATAATCCAAAAGAAATTAAGGAAAACTTTAGAGAATTTTATGAACAATTATACCAAACTAAAAACGAAGGGAAAGAAGGCAAAATAGATGAATTTTTAACTAAAATTGAACTACCAAAATCACAAATAGAGGAATAAAATAAATTAACAGAACCATTTGAAATAGTAGAAATACAAGAGATAATAAAAAAAAAACTACCAAATAATAAAACACCAGGAGAGGATGAATTCCCAATAGAATTCTATAAAACATTTAAAGATTTATTAATTCCTCCCCTCCTGGAAGTAATCAACCAGATTGACAAAACACAAAGCTTACCAGATTCATGTAAAACAGCAATAATTACAGTAATACCAAAGCAAGGGAAAGATCCACTCGCACCAGCATCATATAGACCAATATCATTACTTAACACAGATTATAAGATAATAGCTAAACTAGTAGCAAACAGATTAGCAGATTATGTACCTAAAATGGTAAATCTAGACCAAACTGGATTTATTAAAAAAAGACGCACAACAGACAATATTTGTAAATTTATTAACTTAATTCATGCAGTAGAAGGGAGTAAAGCGCCAACAGTAGCAGTTGCTTTAGACGCAGAGAAGGCCTTTGAAATGAAAGGGGAGGGATTAGACGAAGGGACCCGAGAAATGAAGGCAGTGTTAGGGAGACATGAGCAGGGAAATGATGAAGCGGAATTCCGTCGATGCCCGTGTGTGTGTATAGGAGGCTGGTCTTTAGTATTTTCCATCCTTTTCGTATTGATCCAAGACTGGGCAAGACCACGTGTTGCCCATGTGCATATTCCGATGAAATGGTGTGGAATGGCCCCTGTTTATAAACAGGCATCTTCCACTCAAGAGGTTTCACATCCTCCTCAATCCCAAGGGTTTGCAAATAGATGAGGGGATATGGAATTGCTGCCAGGAAAGTACAACACGTCTTCAAACTAACAGGATTTTGCAATTTGTAGGAAACAACAGAAGGTCACCTACAAAAACATAAGAAGACAGTAGGTGATCTTCTGAAATGGTTGGCAGTCGAGGGTCACTATGGAGTTCATATCACCGAAGACGAATTCTACGCATTAGGTGATGGTTTCCAGATGGAGGAAGAGGACGATGCGATGGGGTCATTTGCTGAGATGGGCGAAAGACTGAATGACCACCAGCAAGGCCTGAAGGTATGAACACTTCCAGGTGTTTTGGATAAGTGTATATTCGAACAATTGTAAAAATATTTTGGATTGGACTTTTCATCAGAACCTCTGATCAGTACAGATTTGATGAAAGGCGACTAAATAAATTTCACTTAAATAATGACTAACACAATTTCTAAATAATGTTGAATTGAATTTTGACGATCCTCTCCCAATCCTATTCAAAGATCTAGCAGATCCTCTTTCTAACTCAGTCCTACTTTCTGTTCTTTGCTCTGGCCCAGTCACGCAAGTGATGAGAGATGACGGGAATATGATTAACTCACTAGTGAAGGGGCAGTGATTGACGATGGTCACAGAGGCCCTTCACTAACAATCTCACCATGGCAGCATCTTAACAAAAACTCTTCACCTCAGTAATGCTGTATTCTCAGATAATGTGGATCTTGATGTTGTAAAGGGAAGAACCTCCTCCCCTATTTTGATAACTCCAGCACCCACTCATGTGATTAACTCTTTATAACCCATTGAATGGGCCATGCAAGCTATTCACAACCAAAAGGGTTGAGGAAGCATACACCACCGGAATGAATTCTGGCGTAGCAACGTCACTGTTCGTCCACTCAACCAGGCCAGATCCTTGTGCAGATCTAGGGATTGGTTTGGAAAAGAGAGTGAGTAAGGCTACACCCCCTCACTACCACAATTTTCCTGTTGTTGAGGCAACTGTTGGTGACAGCAGGAGCAGAAAGATTCATCCCATGTTTCTCCAGGGGCTCCCTCAATTCTGATGTGTGGTAGCACCATTGTGCTAAATGGGATAGATTCAGAATAAATTGACAGCTGGAATCACAGTGGCCAAAAGGTACGATGGGCCTTTCACATTTGCAGCAGGAAAGTGTTACTTACCATCGTTAGTTCTCCCATTACAACCAAGACAAGTCATCACCATGGTTTAATAGGGAATGCAGATGCACATGAGGTGCCAGACTGATAATCTTACAACACTGGACAGTGGGCAGGCAATGCAGAAAAAAAAATAACATTCCAAAGACAGAATTAACCGCTGATGAAATTTGAGCTCTGTCGTCCTTCCGGCTGGGTCATGAACAGTAAACAGGAAAAGAGGGACCAAGGGTCTCCTCATTCTCAGTGGTGGTAGGCCTCAGCTTCTGAATAACAATGTTGGGGTTAAGACACTTTCTAGCATGTTCCATCAGGTTCTTCCGACACCATCACAGAAATCACTTTCACCCTATTTGATTTACTTAGGAACACCAAGTGCAGCAGACAAATAGGACCAGACTTCATCACATTCGAAGTACTGGAGAAGTTCAGTCTAGATTTTTTTGCACCTCTTGTTGATCCACTGACATCCTTCTGACAAAGTGGCAAATTCTTCAGGTATCTGGTCCATCTACCAAAAGCAGGACAAAGCCATACTTTATTTAATCAGCTGCCCGATGGAAAGTGTGTCGCACACACTGTGACATAAAGTGGCATTGTTCACCAATAACCTGCATAATGGTACTTCAATTGGGTTTTGTCACATGACTCCAGGTCTCCTTCTCACTGTGGTCCTAACATGGACCAGCCACTTTGAGTACTGTGATAACTAAAACAGATCAGAGGCTACCTGTCAAGCAGTAGGTGGCGAACCTTTGCTCCGCACTTGACTGGATGAGCACAATTCCCAAAGGGCCCAAGGACCTCAACAGCAGAGCAAAGCAGTTGGCTTGATTAGCCCTCCATTCATTCTCTCCACTGAGGTAGTCCTGTATTCTATCAACGGAGTGAACGACATCTACTCGACTCCAAGAATATGTCCAAAGAGGAGCCTTCTGACATGGAGAGGGACATGCATTAGGTCCGTAGGAACATTACTACCTGCTGATTCCCCTCCACACTCCTCTCCCTTCTAACTGGGAAAGATATTGCCGTTCGTTCAGTTTGGGCCCTGGCAGGGACACCTGCATCTTGAAGCACTAATGTGAAAATGATAATTACCCAGAATGTTTTCACTAAAATGGGGATAGATTTTCACGTTTGTCATTCCTTAATATGCAGTGCTCAAGTCAGATTTTCATCGTTAAAAAAGAGCAAAGATCTTTAAACATTTACCAATTGATGTTATCTTCTTTTCGTAAAGCATTGCTTAACATGTATGCAAATTATTGCCCTGTGTGTGCTTGACAGCCTGGTTTGTTTTGGAATAAGGCGACTTGAATAAAGTCTTGTAAAGTCCAAAGGATGTTGAACAAAATGGTAAAGATCAATACAATAAAGTCACCGTTATGTCTCTGTGTGGGAGGCTTCTTAAATAACTTAGAGATGCAAGATTCAAATAGCAGAAGAGATTTTACTTATTGATGCCTTCCACCATGCCAGGAAATGTTCATACTCACATAGACATGCACCCCACATTGGTGCACGACATTTACGACAGTGAGAAGGGTGTGTTATCTCGTCAGGATCATGTGAACTCTTTTGTAACTTCCTAGGAATACACCCTTCTCACTGTGGTAACCGTCGTGCACTACTGGGGGGCACCTATACATGAGTATGAGTGTGAACAGTTTCCTGAGATGGTGGAAGGCATCAGTAAGTAAACTCCCTTCTGTTATTTGAATCTTGCATCTTTAAGTTATTTAAGAATCCTCCCAGGTAACACGGAGACAGAACATGTTGGCAGTGGTCGGTCTGAGAGAACAAGAATAAAACTATAAAATTGATTGGAAGTGACTGAAATCTGAAGGGGAAGAAGAGAAAAAGTACACCTGGAAATGAATGGCTGGTGCAACAGCAGTTCACCCAGTGATGGACGGGAGGCTGAAGACATTGTTGAATCGTTGAAAACGTTTCAGCAGATGTACAATTTAGCAGTGAAAAGCTATTTTAAAAATGCAACAGCGAGGAGAAGGTTAGTTCTATACATGTCTGGACAGGGGAGCCAGGCCGTGACTTATTTAATAGCTGAGAACTTACGGGGTGGAGAAAAATGATCCAGAGCAGATATTTGCAAAGGTTGTTTCTCACCTTGAACTCAGCTCTAATCCTAGACTTGAATGCAATGAATTTCAAGGTTTTGTGTAAGAGACTGATGAGACTGTTACTAACGTCCTTACTACACCAAAAACTAATGCTGCAAAATGCAGATGGAAGGATATAGAGGAAAGATTAGCTGATCCACTAATATGCCCATCCTGAATGCAAAAGTCTCTTATAGGGAAGGATAGCTTGAAACTGGCCAAAGATATAGAAACAGGCAGAGTCTTCGAATCCACGAGGACACAAATGAAATCCCTATCAATGCAGACCCACCCACAGCAAAGTGAAGGAAGGGTTGATGCTATAAAAAGTACAATCAGAAAAGTGCCACCCCCAGGACCTGTAGGAAGGGCAGCAGACAACACCCCTCCGTGACCAAAATGATTGCCCCGCATACGGTTCTGAATGTGGAGCCTACGGCATAGCAAACCACTGGGCGAAGATGTGCAAGTCTGGGGTAAAGGAAACAGTGATACCAGTGAAGAAAAAAGACAAGAAGATCCACCATCTCTTAAAAATGTTGACACACTCATATACATAGACATCCACCCCACAGTTACTTCAGTGAGAAGGGTGCATTCTTACACAGTTACAAACTAGTTCACATTCTCCTGACTAGATCACAGTCACCTCTCGTTAGATTTCACGTGTTCTCTTTTACATCATGAAAGAATATTAAATCCCTGAATTGAAAGTTAAGGATGAGATCATTCAAATGACAAAAGTTTAATGTGCTTAAGTTTAAATAAAAGTAAGTCTGTTTGACAGGGAAGGGACTGTGTACAAATACTGAAGGAGAGGATTTATTTTCTTGTCAGTCAAATTAAATATGGAATATATTCTACTCCATCTCAGCAGGATTCATCCTTTGACACAAGCAAAGAATTGTAGATCAAGGTAGTTGATTAAACCTCCGAAAGCATAAAACCATTTAGATTTCTGGACTTGAAGTATGTTTCCTGTGTGTATTTAAGGGTGTTTTGGTACCCTGATTTTTAATAAATTGGGAAACCTGAATATTTTATTTCAATTGCAAATGCAATAAATAGAAACCTTACCTCCCCCAAGACAACTTGGAGCAATAAAAATGAACCTAGGATTGTTTCTTTTCTAGGAACATCGCCAAAAGTTGTCCCAGAAAGAGCAAGAGTTGGTTTTGGCCATAGAGGCAGCTCAGACTTTCCTGGAACAAAATGTCCAGGACCCTTTGCGAGACGAGGAAGTTGCACTGCAGGAGAACTTGAATGTCTTGATGGAGGAGTACGAATCCGCTTTATCAAGTGCAGATTCTCAATTAAACGTGATTGAGGATCTGCATCTAGAACTGCAGAAGTTCCGAAAAGGTGAGGGAAAGTATTCATTTATTTTCCAGATTACTATAAAATACTATTTACTGAGAGTTAAAAAGAATTCTAAGTAAGACAACTGAAAGCTACATGTGGTTTGGAATAACCCCAACTTGTAATTATTACAGGATCCTGTCAATGTGTCAAAGTCTATATAATCTGGTATTATTTGATCATTTTGATTATTTCACCATTATATTCCTTTAAACAGATCATGATGAATTCGAAACATTAATGATTCATTCAGAAAAGGAACTACGAAAAATAAAAGCTGAGGAATTTGACTCCTCGTCATTGACATTCAAACTTAACAAGCAGAAATTCCTCTTCAATAATCTTCAATTTCTCAAAGGGGATCTAAGATACCTCAGACGATCTTGGAAAAGTCTCTTCGATGCTGCCTTTCTCTTTGAAATCAGGAATGCAATTGAAAGCTACAAGATCCCAATTGATCCTGATGCCATAAGCCAACGTGTGGAGGAGACGGTTGAAAGCGCCGATGCTCGCTTCAACGCACTTCGATCAGAAGTATGACATATCTCCTTTTTTTTGACTAATAGCATTTAAACTCCAATTTTACTTTAGATCAGTAACATGAGAGCATTTTGATAGACTGAGCAACTTGTGTAAGTTTTAGTCTTATAAGAGTGGCTCTGGAAAAGGTTTGCGGCTGTGATTAATAATACCCATGAAGAACAGGAACAATGATCAAATCTTTCCAGTATTGTGGAGCTCTCTTGGTGGCCAAACTCACTCGAGTTGGACAGAGACCACTGCAGAAAATAAGTCATGAACTCATTTCCTTTTAATAAAATCAAATGTCGAACAGATCATAATTGGTGAAGATTTTCCAGACTGGCCTCCCACGTGCATTTGTCACTGAACACGGTGTAATGTGTCCAATCCACAAAGGTCACCTCGCTGGCTCAGTATGTCCTAAACCCAAGGGTTAGGCTTGAATGGCATAACAGAAATGCAGTGTTCGGCTGGAACAAGCCCAGCCCCAAAAGAATTTCTGTCTAATCTTCACTGACACACTAAATTTGTGAAGGTTTTCAATGCTTCTGATATATTCCTGACCATCAGTTTATTTTGAAAGCAAACTCAAAATATTAATTAAAAGATTTATTGACATAACAAGAAAATGGAACAGTACGGCAGGGTAACAGGCATTTCACCTTTGGTGAGGAGTGAACATTGCCTTTTTGTCTGTGACCCTCAAAAAACTTGATGCAGGGAACAAAAAAATGATAGTTGGCATAAGTAATGGACCAGTAATGTATCGCTTGACCCATTTTGGATCGATTGGACACTCGATATTTGATCGCATCACAAAATCGTACATTTTAAAAATCCACATACTCATTCATTTCTTTCACTCTATAGTGCATTGGACTTGGAATCCGTCTTAGCACCAAGGTATTTGAACAATGGCAAGAGAAGGCAGATGAGCTGCGTTTGTGGCTAGAGAGAGTAGAAAGAGAAAGACGAATGGTTCAGCTGGAGGCCATCCCTAATCCAGAAATCTTGCAGCAAGAACTTGAAAATATCATGGTAAATTAAAGTTGTTATTTCATAAATCACTGTGTAATGTTGCTTATTCTAATTTACGAGTAGAATGATGAATGCTTTGAAATAATGATAATGTGCACATCCAATAACAGTGGTTAAGGCCACATGGGAGGTTGTAAGTTTGGCACCTGAAATAGGAAGTTGAGCTCCATTCATTCCAACTTGATCAGGTTTTAATGGGAGCCTGATGAAGATCCAACAGCCAATTTGCTTCCAGATGGTGGGGGCGAGATTGGAAACTGTAACAAAGAAGCCAAACAGTTCTGCTCTCATTGTGTGTCTATTTTCAGTATGGGTTTCCTCAGACCTTATCCATGTTTAATGGGGGCCTGGTGACTAAGGAAATGGTGGCAGAATTTTGGACGACCTCCAAGATTATAACAGCAGAGCAAAAAATCTCAGCAAATCATTAATGGGATCATCAGGTGCAGAGACGATAACTCCATAGATGGGGGTTTCAGGAACAGGTGAAGGGAGGTGGGAGGAAAGTGGTGACTTGGAGCACATTTGGAGGTAAGATTTGTTTGCAAAGTGGCAGAGATAGATTTATTCCAAAGAAGTATTCGAACCATAGAACCTTACAATATTACAGAACAGAAACAGGCCCCTTTGGCCCTTCTTGTCTGTTCCGAACCCTTTTTCTGCCGAGGCCCTCTGACGCACCTAGTCCATAGCCCTCCATACCTCTCCCATCCATATACCAGTCCAAATTCTTTTCAAATTAAAAATTGAGCCCACAGTCACCACTTCAACGGACAGCTTGTTCCACTCTCCCACCTCTTCACTCTGTGTGAAGACGTTCTCCCTCATGTTCCCCCTAAATTTATCCCCTTCACCCTTACCCCATGTCCTCTGGTTTGTATTTCACTTGCTCTCAGTGGAACAAGCCTACCTATATTTACTCTGTCCTCCACATCATTTTAAATCTCGCTCTCAATTCTTCCCTCATTCTACACTCCAGGGAATAAAATCATAACCTGTTTAAACTTTTCCTACAACTCTGCTCCTGACGTCCAGGCCACATCCAAGTCAATCTCTGCACAATTGCCATCCTTCCTGCAGTTAGGTGATCCAAACGGCACACAATAATCCAAATTGGGTCTCACCAATGAAAATTATACTTTATCCTTTGATTCATCAAGGTCAATGTGCCAAAAGTTCTCTTTGCAACCCTATCCACATGTGACACAATTTTCAGAGAATGAGATGTCTGTATTCCCAGATCCCTCTGTTCTATCGTACTCCTCACTGCCCGACTGGTTACCATGTATGTCCTTTCTTGGCTTGTCCTTCCAAAATGCAACACCTCACACACATCTGCATTAAATTCCATGTTTCAGCCCATGTTTCCAGCTGGTCCTGATCCCTCTGCAAGCTTTGAAAACCTTCTTTAGTGTCCACAACACCTGCAAGCTTACTCATCCAATTTACCCCATTATCATCCACATAGCCTTCCTGGTTTCTTTCTTGAGGTTTTTTCTTGCATTTTCTATACTCTTCAAGCACCTCATTTGCTCTGTGATGTCTATACCTGCTGCACACCTCTCTTCTTCCAAACCAGATTCCTAAGCCTGCTAATCTTGACAGGAACATGCAAAGTCTGTACTCTCCAAATTTCACCTTTGTAGGTCTTCCACTCACCCCGCACATACTTTTCCAGGTCAACACCTTCTCATTCCTTTCTAATTTCCTCAAATTGGCCTTTCTCCAATTTAAAATCTCAACCCGAGTCCCAGACCTATCCTTCTCTATCATTAACGAAACTAATGGCATCATGTTGACTGGAGTTGATGTTTGAGGAATTGGAATTTGCATCAGAAAGACAAATCAGAAAGTTTTGCTTTATTGAGGTGGAGGGCATTTCTGGTCTTGCAGTCAGAGAAAAATCGGACCATTTATTGCAATAATGGCCTGGGATTGATGGTCATGGAGAAAAGCTGTGGGCCATTAAGTGCTCGAGAGAATAGGAGTTGCAAACGGGTCGGATTGCTGAGGGAGAACACATATTTACCGTTGAAGGATGATGGATTGGGGAGAGGGGTCATCTGGAGTAAAAGTAGACAGGCAGAAAAACGATAATGCAGAATAACCCTCTGCAGCCAAATCTATGTCCATTAGTGGTGAAAAGCCAAATGAGTTCTTCAGCATTATTTTATCAATGCTGATGTAAATCTAAGCATCAGAACATTTTTAAATATTTTCTTGTGACCTTGATGGTTTGCAAGGGGACTTCAGGGCCGGTCAAGAGATGTAGACAAGATAAAGATGATGAGCTCAACAGCATCAGAAAATGCTCAAACATCAGGCGTATTAAATACCTCGAAGCATTAATGAGTAATGAGTAATGATCAATAGAAAGTTTGATCTGGTTGTTTGAGAAAATTCCAATATCCTGTGATTATTGGGTCCTTGAAAATGTTCGCCTCCTCACCCCAAAGCAGGCCAGAGAGTTGTTGGTATTTATGATAATTTATAGAATCGCCTTCACAGGCTGTTTATCTCCTTGACCCAAAGACAATATCGAAATTAACCAAGGCATCGGCAAATCTAAGATATACAGAAATAAATATTAATTTTATTGTGAATGAGTCATTGTGTCATTTTGAAATCACAGGTTCTTCAGGGAGAAATTTCTGAACATGAAGATGGTGTCGAAAAGTTACAGGAGGCAGCAAAGTGCCTGCTGAATTTGAGCAATGACGTTGTTCCAAATATAGTCCAGCTTCGAAAGACCACAGGTACCATTTCAACATTTGATGTTTAGATCAAAAGGTGGTTCTCTAATTCCAACAAATACAAGTGATGCTTCCAGCTGGTAAATTAGACATTTTCAAATTGTGCAAATTACCAGTGGGGACCCACCAACCTCTTTGAACCATTCTAAAATATTTATTGCAATTGATTGGATTTCAAATGTTGAATCATCTTTACCTAGCACGTCATAAATAGGCTATCATTTCATAAACAGCTCTGAAAATGACCATTTACTAAAGAACTGTGCACACTTCAATGTTTGAATAAAATGCAGTATTTAAGAAAGTTCAATCGAACTTTCTCCACTGAATTGTGGTCAGTGATTCAGACTCGTAGGCCAGAATCGCAATAGTATTGCAAAATGTGTGTTTATTGAATGAAATTTCTGCTCGAGTGGTGCATCTTAGAAGTGTTGGGTCTTATAAAATTGTTGCATTAAAGGTACTGAATTGAGAACCATATTTGGAGCGTTGGAAATGAAAATGGCGGCAAATGGGAATTCTTGCAGTGAATTCGTTGAAAGTGATGCTCTGCGATTATTTAATAAAGCAGCCAGGCTCCAGTCATGCATACTTGTCCGTGGCTCATCAATTAAAGAGAAGATTGAATGATTGGAAACCAGACAACTTCCAATCATAGAAACAAGACTGGAAATAGGAAACATATGTTAAAATATGCCAGCAAGGCGGTGAAGTCACGAGCTCCATCGAAATGTTAATGTTGCTTTTCTTTTTTCCAGATGCTCTATCAGCTCATTTATTTTTATACATTTTTGTTTCCTTTCCTAAACCTCAGAAATTCTATATTTTCCGTTTGTCTTGTTGATCAGTTATTAATAGAAATAGAGGGTATGTAGAAATGGTAGAAGGTTAAGCAGCGGCCATTTACCAAGTGTGAACATCTGGCAAACATGCAGCCAAGGAAGTGTTTAGGGCTGTGATGTCTCAAAGACCCCCCAATGAGAGGGGATTTCTCATGCTGTGCTGGGAGGGCACTGAAGATCCATGCATCTGAGCACCTGAAGGGCGGGATACAGTTCTGGTGAGAACGGTTGCAGCTGCTCTCAGAGTCTTCTCTATTCAGCAGGGTATTCTTTGTTGTTCCTGCTCCTCCCCGGCCCCAGCTCCCCCCCACTTCACCTGCTCCTCTCGATGAGTAAAAGGCCTTGAAGTCAACATGTTTTCAACAGAGTTGCACAACTGTCCCTCTCTTTCTCTCTCCATTTTCTTTTGCAAATGTCCCTTCCTTTTCACTGTTCTTCATTTCACTTGTCTGCTATTTCACGTTGATTCCCTCCAAACTTTTTTCATTCCTTGCTCACCTTTTCTCTCGTCATCTTCTGTTCTGCATTGCTTTAAATATTACTAAACCCACAGTTCTCTCTCCAAACCAAAAAAATGTGTTTGTTGGGAAGAAAACACCGGAAACATGGTAAATCTTTGAAGACATTTTTAAATGTATGTGTAACAGAACCTTGTGTTCATTTTAGCTACCATCGAACAGAGATTCCAGCGTTTGCGTCAGGAAACATCAGAGCAGAAGAGGACGTTGGAACGGACAAATGTCCAAGTGGAAGATCTTGAAGGTTTACTTTTACCTGGCACTTCTCACCACTGCGATTTTGGAAATGTTTTATTTCTGGATTGATGAAGCAGGGTCGTTGACCTAGTTGAGAAACATTGCTATTTTGCACACATAACTGGTCCCTAATAGCAATGCAGGAATGACCAGATGATGTTGATTGCAAGATAAATCTTGGCTGAGACAATTACAGTCCAGATACAGGACATCTCGGCCCCTCGAGTCCACACCGATTTAAGTGGGCTCCTCTAGCCCCACTTACCCACTCCCTGTCCATAACCCTCCAATCCCCTCACATCCATGCAGCTATCCAACTTGTTCTGAAATGACACAGGAAGTTACATCCCAGACCCTGGCACCAATCTGTTTCCTTAATCGTATCCACAGAATCCCCAATTTGTCATTCTGACCATCGAATCCCCTATAACTATTACCCTCCTCTTCCTTTCCCTACCCTTTTGGGCAACAGAGGTTGACCTTGTGCCAGAGATACAGCCACTGATTCCTTCCCCAGCCTGAATGCTCCTCAAGGAGGTGTACCATTTGTTGAGTGCTTCAGTCACAGGTGCCCCCTCCTGTATCTGTCTCTTCCCTTTCCCCTCTCCTAACTGGAACCCACTGATCCTCCTCCTGTGGCCCTGTTGAGACCACCTGGCTATAGCTCCTATCTATGATGGCCTCACTCTCACTGACCAGGTCGAGGTCATTGAGCTGCAGCTCCAATTCCCTAACACGGTCCCTGAGATGCTGCAGCTCAGTACACCTAGTGCAATCGTGGATGTCCAGGAGGTCGAAGACTCCAGGACCTTTCACATCTGACACTGAAAAGAGCAAACTGCTCTCACACTCAACCCTTCTCTCTTCCCCCTCACCTTAGAAAGAGCAAATAACAAAAAAAATATAGTCTTACCTTAATCTAGATACACTCGACCTCAGCCTGTACTCGCTGAACCCTCTCGAGCCAAAGCCTCGAAACCCCACTCTTTCACCAGGCCACTACTCACTGGGCCACTCCTCGCTGGCCTCTCCTTTGCGTTTCCCTCCTTTTATCAGCCTTGACCAATTAAACCTGTCACTCTCAACTCGCTCCACCTCCGAACACTGCCCAAACTCTGGTCTCCGCCTCCTCCGACTCACTGCTCGAACCGACTAGGCCCGAGGCCGGGTAAAGAACAGAATTTATTGTACGATAGAATCTTGTATGTTCTTTAAAAACCATATAGGATGTGGTTTAAGGTCTCATCCAAAGCAATTACATCCACTCATGCAATTTGATTTCACTACTTCCCCAATGTGCCATTTAGAAATGCACAGAATGACGTGGATGTTGCTTCTCTTCACCATCTGAAACAAGTAAATGGGTTCTTACTATTAAAGCTTCTGCCTCGCATGTTCGAAATTTGAAAAAGATCAAAGCTGGTGCATAGTTTCATGCATCCACAAGTGTATAAAAAATGGGTTGTGGCAAATCATCGGCATTATCCATGCCTGCTGCATCCAGGCATATTTGAAGATTGGAGCACGACTGCAACGCCATGTCAACTGTGGCGGATTAACTACCACTCCAGGCTGAGCTTTAGTAAAGCCCCCCTAACCTTGCCTCCCTGCCCCACTCTTTGCTGAATCGAATAAAGTGACATTAAGTTACTTTAAATAACATATTAGGGGTCTCCAAAGTCGTCGATATCGACCCTTGGTGAAGGTGTTGGGGGGTGGGTTGGAGAGGCAGCAGCGTGACCCAGATGTGTGGGAGGGGGGTGAGACAGCAGCACCACTCACGTGGGCAAGGAGGGAGATAGACGGCAGCGCGACTTGGGTGGATTGGAGAATGGTAAATAGAGTCCCCTTGTTTAAAAAAGGTAATAGGGAGAATCTTGGGAATTAGGGTTAGTCTTACATTATTGGTGAGTAAACTAATGGAAGGGATTCTTAAGGATGGGATCTATGAAGATCTGGAGAAATACACTCTACTCAAGGATAGTCAGCATGTCTTTGTGAAGGCAAGCTTGGGCCTCACAAATCTAACTCAGTCTTTGGAGGAGGTTACAAAAGAAATTAATGAGGGTACGGTGATAGATGAGGTCTACGAGGATTTTAGCAAGGCGTCTGAGAAGGTCGGTCACAGGAGACTCCTTCGGAAAGTCCTGAGTCATGGGATGAGCGAAAAATTACCTGCATGAAATAAAAGCTGTCATGTCGGAAGAAAGCAGAGTGTCGTAGTGGAATGAAAGTATTCTGCCTGGAGGTTGGTGCCGCAGGGATCTGTTCTGCGACCCCTGCTCTTTGTGATTTTCATGTCACCTGGATGAAGAGGCGGATGGATAGGTCAGTAAGTTTGCAGATGTCACGGAGGTTGGTTTGGAGGAGTTGTGGATGGAGATGAAGGCTGTTAAAGGTTACAAAATGATGAAGGTGGGATGCAGAGTTAGGCAGAAAAGTGGTGGATGGATTTCAATCCAGATAACTGAGAGTTGATGCATTTTGGAAGGACAAACCAGAAGGCTGAGTCCAGAGTTAATGGTCAGTTACTTAAGAGTGTGGATGAACAGAGGAACCTTGGGTTGCAAATCTACACATTTCTCAAGGTTGCCGCACAGTTTGATAGGAGAGTGAAGAAGGATTATGGTGTGCTGAGATTCCTTCATAGGTGGTTTGAATTCAGGAGTAGAGTTGTCATGTTGCAAATCTATAAATCTTTGGTATGACTCACTTAGAATATTATGTTCAGTTCTGGTCACCTCATTATAGGAAGGAGAGGGGACAGAGGAGATTTACCAGGATGCTGCCTGGATTGGGAAACAATTCTCATGAGGCAAGGTTCGCAGAGCTGGAGTGTAGAAGGATGAGAGGAGACGTGATAGAGGTCTACAAGATCTTCGACATCCTTCCGTGAATTCAGGGACCAGAACACTACGTAATATTCCAAATGCGGCGAACCAAAATTTTATACAGCTGTAACTTGACTCACCAACTTTTACACTCAGTTCCCCAAATCATGAAGTCCAGCAGGCTGGATGTTTTTTTACCATCCTCTCCACCATGTTGTCTCTTTCAGGGTGCAGAGAGCGTTCAGCTCAAAATCCTTCTCTCCATCAATGCTAGAAAGGATATATTGTAGACTTTCCCTTGCATTTGACCTCCCCCCCTCCCAAATCCAGCACCTCACTCAGGGGAGGGAGAGGGGAAGAGGAGGGAGAGGGGAAGGAGAGGGAGAGGAAAAGAGAGGGAGGGAGTGTTGTCAAGGAAGGGGGAGGGATATAGTGAGAGGGTGAAGGGAAGAGGAAAAAGAGAGAGAGTGGGGAAGGAGAGGGAGGGAGAGTTGTCAAGGAAGGCGGTGGGATAGAGGGAGAGAGGGTGAGTGGAAGAGGAGGAGAGGGAAAGGGGAAGGAGAGAGGAAGAAATGTCGAGGAAGGGGGGTAGGATACAGGGAGAGTTTAAGGAGAAGGAGAGGAAGTGGAGAAGGAGAGGGAGAGAAAAGGATAGGGAGGAAGAGTTGTAAAGGAAGGGGGAGGAATATAGGGAGAGGGTGAGGGGCATAAGAGAGGGGAAGGAGAGAGAGAAGAATGGAGTGGGAGGTAGACTTGTCGAAGAAGGGGGTGGGTTAGAGGGGAAGAGGAGAGGGAGAGGCAGGGAGAGTTGTCAAAGAAGGGAAGGGATAGGGGAAGTGGAAGAGGAGAAGTCGATGGATAGGGGAAAGAGAGGAAGAGGAAAGAAGAGGGAGGGAGAGTTGTCGAGGAAGGGTAAGGAATATAGGGAGAGGGTGAGGGGAAGGAGAAGGAGAAGGGAAAGAGGATGAGGGATAGTTGTCAAGGAAGGCAGAGGGTTATAGGGAGATTGTGAGGGGAAAGGAAGGAGAGGGAGGGAGAGTTATCGAGGAAGGGGGAGGGATATAGGGAGAGAGTGGGGGAGGAGAAGATGATGGAAAGTGGAAGGAATGGGAGAGGGAGGGAGAGTTGTCGAGGAAGGGGAGGGATAGTGGGAGGGTGAGAAGAAAGAGAGGGAGAGAGGAAGGAGATGGAGAGGGAGGGAGACTTGTCGAGGAATGGGGAAGGATATAGGGAAGAGTGAGGGTAAGAGGAGAAGGAGAGCGATAAGAGATGGAGAGGGAGAGGAAAGGAGAGAAGGAGAGTTGGTGAGGAAGGGGGAGCGATATAGGCTGAGGGTGAGGGGAAGAGGAGGAGAGGGAAAGGAGAGGGAGAGGAAAGGAGAGTGAGGGAGAGTTTTCGAGGAAGGGGGAGTAATGGGGTGAGGGTGAGGAGGGGAAGGAGAGGGAGGTGAAGGAGGGGGAAAGGGAGAGGGAGGGAGAGTTGTTGAGGAAGGGATAGGGATTTTGGGAGAGGGTGAGGGGAAGAGGAGGAGAGGGAGAGGAAAGGAGAGGAGAGTTTTTGAGGAATGGGAGGGATATAGGGAGAGAGTGAGGGCAGGAGAAGGAGAGGGAGAGGGGAAGGAGAGGGAGAGGGGAAAGAGGAGGAAAGGGAGGGAAATTTTTTGAGGGGAGGGATTTTGGGAGAGGGTGAGGGGGAGAGGGAGAGGAAAGTAGAGGGAGGGAGAGTTGTCGAGGAAAGGGGAGTGATAGAGGGAGAGGGTGAGGGGAAAAGGAGAGGGAGAGGAAAGGAGAGTTTTTGAGGATGGGGAGGGATATTCGTAGAGAGTGAGAGTTAGAGGGGAAGGAGAGGGAGGGAGAGGGAGGAAGAGTTGTCGACGAAGGGGGAGGGATAGAGGGATAGGGGATTAATGGGTTTCTATTGTCTCTGAATCTTTACGAAAAAGTGAAGATGATTTTGAGCTGAAGACCATTGGTCGTCTTCGCGTGATCTTCCTCAACTCTGTTCATCTCTTCCCTTGAATGACTTTTGTTTCCATTGCTTGTAGATTCGTGAAGCGCAGAAGGGAGGACAACAACTTGTGCTGGAAGTCGAGCTGGTAGCAGGACCAACTGTCAATAAGGCAGCCACACTTGGAAACACAATCAACATGTTCAGGTATTTCTACATCCAGTCCTGGAGGATCTCAACAAAGTTCAAGCGAGATTTCTGCCAACACCTAAAAATTCGACAACTCCAAAAAAGTGTAGTGAACAGATCCAACCTTTGTACACGTCATTCATCACCCACACCAAAGCCTTTAACTCTGCATCAAGGAAACAACTATAGGACACCCCTTCTAGTATTAGATGAACAGAAATGGAAGTACGGATCCTGAGGCTCTTCAACAAAGGCATATTGGCCACAGTCGTGGTCAACATGAGCACTTGGGAGCCTTTTTGCATGAAGTGAAGAGTAAACAAGGATCTGTGTCAGGTCACTCGCCTGAGTGCTACTGGTACCATGTAACCCAGTACTACCTGTCGCATGGTCGAGTGGTCGGCGACTAAACCGGCTCCCCCACCAGGCTTGCCTGGTGAGGAGGGTGGCTAGACACCCTGCAGGATGAAAAACAAGACCTGTCAAAGGGTGGATGAACCATGGACAGAAAGGTCTGGCAAACCATCATCTGAGAGGGAACAGCAACCTTTGAAGCCAGCAGATGTGCAGAAATAGAAGAAGATGAGAGGAGAGGCCGTACCAACCCAAGCCTGATCTGCCATCTGGAACAACCTGTCCTGAATGCAGAAGAACTTTCAAAGGCAAGATTGAACACAGAAGCCACTTGATAGCAACGAGGAGGAGAACTTTCTGACAGACAGCGCAGAATTCAAACTGAGGTCCAGTCCTGACCACTGGCCATGTAAAGGCATTGCCCTAACCACTACATCAACCGTGACACCCTGTCGGCTCAGAGAAGCCGGCTGGAATCTCGAGTGTCTGGAGGAATCGATGTGTCAGGCAGCAGTGGGGAGGGGTCGGGGATCAGCGGCGGCAGTGGGGAGGACTCGGGGATCAGCGGCAGTTCCTACCACACCCCCACACACACAAACCCTGACGCACACGCCCCACACACACACATACACACTCGATTCTTTGAAAGATTTTATTTAATATTCTCAAATTACATAAAGAAAATCAAATACACATAAAATAACTGTAAACTACATCCCCTCCCCCTTACTAATACAATAAAAACCAAAAAAAGAAAAAAATAACCAAAATAAAGAAAAAAAAACAACCTCTCCTCCCCCAAAACCTTAGAGAAATGTATCAAATATTCCCTGATTGGTCTGCCAACATTACAACATTGATTTAATTTCTATAGCCATGTGTTTCAAATATAAACACCACATATAAATAAAAAAGAGTAATTACTTACATTATATGTTAATTTTTCTAAATATAGACAAGAGTGCAATCCGTTATGCCATCTTTGCAAGTTTATATTCTTCCATGTGACAGCTATATATTTTCTCGCTACTGCTAACCCAAATCTTAACAAAGCCAAATATGGTTTAGGCATTTTGAATCAACAAATGGAACATTAACATAACCCAACAAACATATTTTTGGATCCATTAAATATCCCTTTGAAACAAATCCCTCAAAAATTTTATAATTTCCTCCCAAAAATGCTTAATTTTCTTTCACGACCAAACTGAATGTACAAAAGTAACTTTCTGCTCTCTACATCTAAAACAGAAATCTGTTAAACTGAATCCATATCTCTTCAATTTCTCAGGGGTTGAATATAATTGATGCAAAAAATTCTAATTGACCATAGTATACCTCACATTAATTAACTTCCTAACACCGTCAACACACAGTTTTGACGATTCCCCCCATGTCAAAATAATATTTAATTCTTTCCCATTTGTCTTCTTCCATTTTCTCCTGCAACAACCTATACATATCAGAAATAAAGCATTTTTCACCTTTATCTGCAATTAATAATTCAAATTTCTTTTGACCTGGTAAATTTATTTCCTTCCCATAATTCTTCTTTAAATAATCTCAAAGTTGGTAATAAACAAAGAATTTGATGCAATACCATATCTTTCCTGCAACCTTTTAAATGAACAAAACCTCCCTGCTTCAAAACAATCTATTACATTCACTAATCCTTTAATTTCCCAATCTTTTAAGTAAGGATTCTATCATGAAAAGGGAATTAATTTATTCTGATATAATGGTGATCTTATCGAAACTATTCCGATAGAATCAAGAATTAAATTGCGATTTTACCAAATATTCATTATATGTCGAAAAACGGATAATTTAAATTCTTGTAACAATAAATGATTCCATTTATAAATGAAATGATTAATATTATTTTCCAAAATCTGAGCCATCTTTATCTTTGCCCACCTAGGAGATTGTTGATTATCAAATAACCAATTAATAAACTTCATCGGTGCCACCTCATAATAATTATAAGAACAATGTAATTGCAAACCACCCAATTTATAATGCCAAGTCCATTTTTGGAAAGAAACCCTCGATAATTTACCTTTCCATAAGAATAACCCAACTATGCAAGGAATAAATTGAAAAAAGTATTGTACTCGAGCATAAATGTTCATCTTTATGCAATTCACTCTTCCTATTAAGGTCAGTGGTAAATCTTTCCACTTATCTAAATCAATTTTAACCTTATTTAATAAAGGTACATAATGCAAAATAAATAATTCATGATCATTTTTATTTACAACTATTCCTAAATATTTAATTTTATTTGACCATCTAAATTTAGTAATTTGTCTACAATCCATAAAATCTTCTTCTGCTATTGGTAAAACCTCACTCTTTTTCCAATTAATCTCATATCCCGATAATTTACCATACTTATTCAACAAGTCCTGTGATAATTTTAGTGAAGTTTTTGGATTAGTTAAATATACAAAAACATCATGTGTAAATAAGCTAATTTTATTTTCATTTTCTCTCACTTTAAGTCCTCTAACACCAAAATCATGTCAAACAGCCTGAGCTAAAGGTTCTGTCACCAAAGCAAGTAAAGCAGGTGAAAGAGGAAAACCCTGTCTTGTAGAACAAGATAAATTAAAAGATTTTGAAATCTCACCATTCGTTATTACCCTTGTCGTAAGTTCTGCATATAAAGCCCTAACCCAACCCCTAAAAAATGGAACAAAATTAAATTTTTCCAATACTTTAAACAAAAACTTCCACTCAACTCGATCAAATGCCTTCTCAGCATCCAAAGATATATCCGTTGGTTGATTATCTTGTTGTTTTTAGCATTAATTAATGAAATCAATTTAACTATATTATCTGATGACAATTTAACTATATTGTCTTTGACAAACCCTACCTGATTGTTACGTAAAAAAATTTGGCAAATAATTCACTAACCTATTATCTGAAACTTTTGACACCAATCTATAATCAACATTTAATAATGATATCGGTCTGTAAGGTGACACTTTTAAAGAGTTCCTTTCTTTTTTTAGGTATAACTGTAATCAATGCTTTTGAGAAAGATTCTGGAAATACATCCATTTTAGTTGCTTGTTTCAAAACATCTTTATATAATGGAAATAATAAATCATTAAATTTTTTATAAAACACCACCTTAAATCCATCCTATCCAGGAGATTTCCCATCAGGCATCGATTGCAAAGCTTCTCTCAATTCTAATTCAGTAAATAAAATATCTAAATTCTTTACCTCAAATTCATTCAACACTGGCAAATTTAAACTAGATAAAAATAAATCAATTTGATCCATTTTTTGATAACCCTCTGACATATATAAATTTTCATAAAATTTTAAAAATTCATCAGTATTCATTTATGTAATTTCTCCATTCTTCCTAATAGCATTAATTGTCCTTGATACTTGCTCAGTTTTATGTTGCCATGCCAAACCATATGCACTCTTTCTCCAAATTGATAATAACATTGTTTAGACTGCAAAATCATTTTCTCATATTTATACGTTTGTAAATTATAACGTAATTTCACTTTAGATAAATTTATCCTTTCATCCTCTGTATAATTTTTTTTAATTTTTTTCTCCAAGCCTTCGATTTCCTTTTCCAAATTTAAACTTACGAATAAATAGTTTTTTTCTCTCTTAGTTGTATCGCTAATAATTTGTCCCCTCAAATATGCTTTTAAAGCATCCCACAAAATAAATTTACTTTGAACTGAATTTTCTTTCATTTGTAAATAAAAAATAATTTGATCTCTCATCTACTAAATGAAATCTGGTCTCTTCAATAACTTTTCATTAAACCTCCATCGATAAGCTGTCTCAGTTAATTCAGTCCCTAAACATTTAATGAAGGATATGAGAATAACCTACTTTTATATTCTGCAAAATTAAATCTACTTGTAAATGCACAGAAATCAAAAATACATTTATTCTAGAGAAAGAATTATGCCGAGCTGAATAAAGTGAATAATCTTTCTCAGTTGGATTTAATTTCCTCCAAATTTCCACTAAATTTAAATCCTCCATCATCCTAAACAGTCTTTTTGCCATTTTAGTTCTTTCAACAATTTTTGGAGATTTGTCCAACAAGGGATCCAAACAACAGTTAAAATCTACTCCGACTAACACATTCCCATATGCCTGATTCGAATTTAAAAATGTCCCTGAAATAAATGTCTGATCATCTTCATTTGGTGCATAAACATACATTAAAGTCCAACTTTCAGAAAAAAATCTTCCAATTAACAATCAGTACTCTTCCAACATTATCAAAAAAAAAATCCACAGCAAAAAGTTTTTTTTTATTAACTAATATCACCACGCCTCTAGTTTTAGAGTTTAATGAAGAAAAAATTACATGTCCTGACCAATCTCTCTTCAACTTCAAATGTTCTTTTTCTGTCAAATGAGTCCTTTGCAAAAATACAATATCTACTTTTAGCTTCTTTAAATTTTTATTTTTTCTGCCTTTTTCTCCTTTGATTGTAATTCAAAAGATACATTTTTACGTATCAAAATAGCTACATCTTTAGCCTTAGAATTAAATGAAGAAGAATATACATGCCCAACCCAGTTCCTTTTTAATTTCACGCTTTCCTTCACATTCAAATGTGTTTCTTGTAAAAAAGCAATATCAATTTTCATTTTCTTAATATATGCCAAGACCCGCTTACGTTTAATCTAACTATTTAATCCTCGAACATTAAAAGTAGCAAACCTCAACTTTGACATATCTACTATTATTACTAAATACCAATAATATCTTTATATAAAAACTCAAATTAATGTATATAGGCCCTCCAATAAAAAAATCACAAATTAAAAACTACAAAAAAATTAAAAATAAAAAAAATTTAAAAATAAAGAAAAAGGAAAAAAAAAGAAACCCCCCCCCCCCAAAAAAAACTACCAAAAGGTAGTAATCCCCTAAACAAAAATTGGGTGTGGGTCACCCACCAGTGGCTGATGACTAGTAAAGAAAGTCCAAATCTCTCCTTGCCCAGCCAAACAGTCAGTAACATCAAAATATTATAAGAACAAAAGAAAAAATAGAATAAAAAAATTCTTTTAACCCAAAAGACTCCAATCTTGAAAATCCCATTTCAGAAGTTGGACTCTTTCCATTCCTGTTTTTTTCCCATTTTTGCCATTTCTTCCTTTTCCAGAGCTACCAAAATTTTCTTTAGGAGATAATGCTGGACTATGTCTTTGTCCTCTTATATCTGGCCATGAGTCAGCAAAAATCATTGCTTCACAATCAGTTTCAAAAAACCAAAATTGATAGACTCCGTAAAACACCTTCAACACTGCAGGGTAACGAAAAGTAGACTTATAACCTTTATGCCACAAAACTTCTTTAACTGGATTGAATCGACGTCGACCTGATGCATTTCCAACAATGGAGACATTTTCCTGTGTGCTCCCTCCATTGAAATCAAAAGGCTTTCTACTTCTTGGGAACACGCACCTTCTTCCGGGGAATGGGTAATTCCAGCGCCATCCTTCATTTGGTAGCAATAGATTTTTTTTCAGCCGCACAGGAAATCTTTGGGGTCTAGGCAATGAAGAAATTGAGCCAGGGGCTGTTTCAGGTCGTCTAGTCCCCAGATCCTCAGCACTTCGAAAATGTATATTCTTATGAACTTGAGGTTTAATCTTTTTACCATTAGTGGCCATAATAATTGCTTGATACTTTAAACTAAAATTTAAAAAGTTTAAACTTGAAAACAAAGGGTTAAAAAACAGGTATTTAAAAATCTGGCCAGAGAGGTCGAGATTACATGTCTAGACTCTACGCTATCTTGCCACGATCCCTACTTTTAGCTTCTTAATATAATCTATCACACATTGCCTTTTTATTGGGTGATTTAAACCCTTAACATTAACAATTGTAAAACTTAAATTACTTATTACAACTTACATAATGGCACCCAATCTTTCACAATTAACTTAAACAAAAACCCTCAACCAACAATAAAAAACACTAGACCCCCCCCTGAAAAAACTGCAACACACTCGAGACACATACCCCAGACACATACCCCAACAATCACACACCTCCCACACACACACCCTACACACAACCCCCAACACACATCCCCAGACACACATTCCACACATACAAGCCCCGATCACACCCCCCACAATCACACACCTCCCACATGCACACTCCACACACACATACACATCCCAGGAACACACCCTCACGCTCACAAACTCCCACACATACACTCTGCGCACACACACACACATATCCCCCATACACATACTCCCCCACACACAACCTCTGACAGATATACACAAACACCCTTCGACACTCATACACACCTTCCACACCCTCACTCCACAAACACCCAATGCACCCACAGTCCCCTTCCCACACACCACACCTACACATATACCCCGACGCACAACCCAGAAACACCGCCCACATACACCCCTCACACACACCTTCACACATGACCACCTCCCACACACAACTCACAAAATCAACTCCCAGCCACACATCCCACACATAAACGCACACTCACACTCACCCGATACAACCCCTGGACAGATAAACCTCCCACACACATACCCGTACACACATCCTCTCACACTCAGTCCCCCCCACACACACCCACCCACACCCCATATACCTCTCACGCACACCCCCAAACACACACACACCTTCACACTTGACCACCTCCCACACACAACCAACACAAAATCAACACCCAGCTACACACACACATACACGCACACTCACACAATACAACCCCTACACAGATAAACCTCCCACACACATACCTGTACACACATCCTCTCACACACACAGTCCCACCACACACACCCACCCACACCCCATATACCTCTCACACACACACCAAAACACACACACCTTCACACTTGACCACCTCCCACACACAACCAACACAAAATCAACACCCAGCTACACACACACATACACGCACACTCACACAATACAACCCTACACATCTGCCCCAAAAAACATGGCCCCAATGGACATCCCCCACTCACTCCCCACATACACACCCCACACAATCATAACCCTACAGACTTCCCCACAAAAACAATAACATACCCGTCCCACACACACCCAACACAAACCACACACACACCCATTCATAGACCTCCACCCATCCCCCAAACACATACCCACATACACACCCAGCACATGGACGCCCCTCCATATTCACCACCGCATTCACACCCCTGCACACACAACCCACGCACAAACCCATTCCCAATCATGCCCCCTACACACTCCCTCCCTCGCATGCACTGCCACACTTATTTCTCCGCACACACACCCTTCACACCCCTGACACAAACATTGCCAGACAAATCCCACCATGCACACGCACTAATGCGACCCTGCACAAACACCTTCCCACACAAGTCCCTCACACATGCACTCCCACTCACATGGCTCTACACACACATCCCAAACCACATACCCCTACACACACACACCCCATAAATATGCCCACTCACACTCCCTCATACAACCCCCTCACACACAAACCCGCAAATCCACCCACCCACACCACCCCACACATATTTCCCCCACACTCATGCACTCACACACACACACACACACCAACCCTCCATATGCAAACCCCACACAAGCCACACATCCCATACCCACACACACACTCTCTATATTCAAATCCCACACACACACACAAACCCCACTCATAAACACCACACAAGCACAAAACCCCTAACACACTCAAACTCACACACAAAAACACCACACAAACACAAACAACCCCCACACTCAAATCCACCCCACACACTAACCCACCACACACACTAACCCACCACACATACACACCATACTCACATCCCCAAACATCAGAGACTTACCCAAATTCCCCACACACACAAACCCCAAAATAGCGCCCATGGTGGAAGTGAGGGCATTGGTGCAGTCGCTGACCCATGGGGAGGTGTGGGTGAGGGCATTGGTGCCATCGCTGATGGAGGAAGGGGGTGGTGCCGTCGCTGATGGAGGGAGGGGGGTTGGTGCCGTCGCTGATGGAGGGAGGGGGGGTGGTGCCTTCGCTGATGGAGGGAGGGGGGTTGGTGCTGTCGCTGATGGAGGGAGGGGGGTGGTGCCTTCGCTGATGGAGGGAGGTGGGTTGGTGCCGTCGCTGATGGAGGGAGGTGGATTGGTGCCATCGCTGATGGAGGGAGGGGGGTTGGTGCCATCGCTGATGGAGGGAGGGAGGTTGGTGCCATCGCTGATGGAGGGAGGGGGGTGGTGCGATCGCTGATGGAGGGAGGGAGGTTGGTGCCATCGCTGATGGAAGGAGGGGGGGTGGTGCCATCGCTGATGGAGGGAGGGAGGTTGGTGCCATCGCTGATGGAGGGAGGGAGGTTGGTGCCATCGCTGATGGAAGGAGGGGGGTGGTGCCATCGCTGATGGAGGGAGGGAGGTTGGTGCCATCGCTGATGGAGGGAGGGAGGTTGGTGCCATCGCTGATGTGTCAAGGGGTGCAAGATGACGTCGTCATTGACAAGTATGGGGATAGAAGTAGCGCTGACAAGCGAGGTGGGGGCGCATGCAATGCTTGCCATGTCCTATATACGTTGGTGCCCCACACAGACACTGACGCACACACTCACCCTGCCACACACACCCACTCACACATACACACCCCCATACACACCCCAAACCCATACCCCTGACACACTCCCCATACACCCATCCCCCACAAACTCACACCCCTCACAACCACACACACACCCCTCACACACACCACACATAACCCACACCCACACCCCTCATACACACACCCTCACACATGCCCCACAACACACACCCCTCCACACCATCTCTCCACCCATCCCACACACTCTCACCCGCCACCCACACATCCACACACTCAGACACCCCCACACTGCCCCCTACACATATTCTCACAAACACACATCTACACACACTTCCCACACACACCCATCCCTCACACACACACCACATTAACACACCATACACACACCCACCCCCACACACCCCACTCCCCACACACCCACTCCCCACAACACACATCCCTCACAAACACACACCACACATAACCCACACACACTGCCACACACATACCCCACAACACACACCCCTCCACAACACCCACCCACCCATCTCACACACACTCTCACCCCCCACCCACACCCCACCCACACACTCAGACACCCCCACACAGCCCCTACACTTATCTTCACAAACACTCATCTACACACATTTCCCACACACACCCCTCTTGCACCCATCACTCACACACACACACCCCACACTAACACACTATACACACACCCACCCCCCACATACCCCACTCCCTACACATCCACCCTCCACAAACACACATCCCTCACAAACACACACCACACATAACCCACACCCACACCCCTCATACACACTCCCACACACATACCCCACAACACACACCCCTCCACACCCCCATCCACCCATCCCACACACTCTCACCCCCCATCCACAGACTAAGACACCCCCACACAGCCCCCTACACTCATCGTCACATACAACCCACACACTCCCACTTACACACACCCCACACACACCTCTCACACACACCCACAAACACACTTCCCACACACTCAGACACCTTCCACACTGACTCCACACAACACGCAGACCACACACAATTCCCACACACACCCCACACACCCACATACTTACCACGCACACTCCCACTTACACACACATCCCACATCCCCACACTTACCAAACACTCACCCCACACAAACCTCTCACATCCACTTCCCACACACTCAATCCACACACTCAGACAACTCCCACAGTGACCCCACACACACACACATCCACACTCCAATAGAATCTCTTTTTTCCCTCTCCCCTTAATCCCGTCTCCGAACCAGATTCTTGTATTTAAAGTAGACTTTGTTCCTAGACGAATATAATATGGGTCTGGAAGTCGGGTTTTAGAATGAAAGGTTCTGAAAATCGTTCAGGATAGGTCCCCCCAATTATTTCGGGGCAAATTGGAAGATGTTCTTTTATATCAGCGACATGTTCTATCAGTGAGATAATTTTGTCGAGTTCCTTCCATTTGACGTCGATGTTGTGCTTTGTACAAATGTCTGCATATATTTGTTCACTTATGGAAAATGGAAAGAAGGAAATGCACACACGCACACATACCCACTCCCACACCCTCCCACACGCACACATACATACACACAACCTCCCTCACACCCCTTCTTACACACGACCACACACATACCTACCCAAAAGGACCCAAGCACATACACTCCACACATATCCACCACACAATCCTACCCACACACCCCACACACAACCCCTCACCCATTCCCTCCATAACCCCACATGCAGACCCCAAACACACACCCCAATCCCACAAAACTCCAGACACACATCCCAATGATTTTGGGGCAAATTGGAAGATGTGCTTTTCTATCAGGGACGTGTTCCATAAGTGAGTTAATTTTGTCGAGTTCCTTCTATTTGACGTCGATGTTGTGCTTTGTGCAAATGTTCTGTATATATTTGATCGTTGATATATTTGTATATATTTGTTCACTGTTCTGTATATATTCTGTATATATTGTATATATTCTGTATATACTTTTTCACTGTAAACAAAAGCCCCACATATCTGCACACACACCCTCACACACACACCCTCCCCCACACCCCTTCTTACACACGCCCACACACATTCCCACCCACAAGCAACCATGCACATATAACCCACACACATCCACCGCACAATCTCACCCACACACACCACACACATCCACTCACACGTTCCATCCAACACCCCAATACCCGAACATGCAGTCCACAAACACACACCCAATTCCACACAACTCCACACACACATCCCAAATCCCACACACAACCCCAACTATTTCGGGGCAAATTGGTAGATGTGCTTTTATATCAGGGACGTGTTCGATAAGTGAGTTAATTTTGTCGAGTTCCTTCCATTTGACGTCGATGTTGTGCTTTGTGCAAATGTTCTGTATATATTTGATCGTTGATATATTTGTATATATTTGTTCACTGTTCTGTATATATTCTGTATATATTGTATATATTCTGTATATACTTTTTCACTGTAAACAAAAGCCCCACATATCTGCACACACACCCTCACACACACACCCTCCCCCACACCCCTTCTTACACACGCCCACACACATTCCCACCCACAAGCAACCATGCACATATAACCCACACACATCCACCGTACAATCTCACCCACACACACCACACACATCCACTCACACGTTCCATCCAACACCCCAATACCCGAACATGCAGTCCACAAACACACACCCAATTCCACACAACTCCACACACACATCCCAAATCCCACACACAACCCCAACTATTTCGGGGCAAATTGGTAGATGTGCTTTTATATCAGGGACGTGTTCGATAAGTGAGATAATTTTGTCGAGTTCTTTTCATTTGACGTCGATGTTGTGCTTTGTACATATGTTCTGTATATATTTGATCGTTGATATATTTGTATATATTTGTTCACTCTTCTGTATATATTGTAAATATTCTGTATATACTTTTTCACTGTAAATAAAACCCCCACATACATGCACGCACACACACACTACCACATACACCCAAATGCCAACAGACACTCCCACTCCCTCACACACACACACACACACACACACACACACACACACACACACACACTGTCCCTCACACCCCTTCTTACACACGCTCACACATATACCCACCCACAAGCACCCATGCACTTATACCCCACACACATCCACTACACAATCTTAAAAAATCAAACAAAAGATGAGAAACATTAAATCGGACTGACCCGACAGGACGGAGGAACTAAGGTCGTTTGGAATCAGCAGATGCGATAGAATCGGCAATCTCCGTCAGGCCGAGGGACCTTGAAACACCACACAAGTACAAACTAAACTGGATGAGAGGGTCCTTGCAGAGAAATGGATTGGAGTCAATCCACAGGACCCTCAGAGCAACAGAGAGGATCACTGGAGTCTCCCTCTTCCCCATCAGTGTGATCTAGCAGGATCCTTGTCTGAAGAGGCCATGCCAAATCCTGGAGAAGCCCTTTGACCCTGCCCACAGCATCTCTCAGCTGCTCCCATCAAGGAAGAGAAAGGAGGATCAGAACCAGCATCAGCAGGATGAAGAACAGCTTCTGTGCAGGGGTCGGGAGAAGGTTGAAGCACCAAAGGAACTGCTCCCACTCACCATCCGAGTGCAAACAGAGAGCGCATGTAAAATGTTCAATGATGGGAATGTATGGACATGATACTAAGGGCTGAAAGAGACTTGGAACAGGGTTTTTTGTGGTCGATCATTTATTACGAATAAAGTCTTACACGAAAGGGCAAGAAGCAGCTAAGGTTCTTCTTTCCACACAGATCTACTGTTAGTCCTCTAATTCTATGGGAACTGTCGCAGGGTTGTAGCTCCCAGTTGTTGGGATAGGCTGACACAAAGTGGTAGGTCCAGGTACTAATGAGGATGCCATCAGATGGTTCCCCACCCCCCACTCTCTCCCAACCACCACTGCCAACATCAGTTCTTTGTATTACAAATAAAGATGAGTGAAACACAGAAGTCTGCAGACGCTGTGATTATAATTACAAACACACCGACATGCTGAAGGAACTCAGCTATTCTTTCCAGCATTCAGGCCTGAGCCCTTCTTCAAGGAATAAACAGAATAACCCAGAAGCAGGAAATCTCAGAAAGGCTCAGAATTCTGGTTAGGGGACAAATCCAGCCCAACAAAAGGTGTTAATTGGATGTGATAGGGATGAGGTTTTTCATAGCAGGCCGAGCGACCATGTGGTCAGGCGGGCCGAATCGCTGTCCCAGTCAGTTGGTACAAGATGGCATAGGCCCCCCTTCCCTTCTCATGAGAAGCATGCATTTGGTGACACATGTTGCCTGGGAGATGTCGCCACATCCTGGTTGCAGCAACTCCGCAACGCACTGACATCACTCCCCTAGACCAGCGCACCCCAGGGAGGAATTAGGTCGTCCCCTAAAAGCAGCACGAGAGGTTCATATAAAGGCAGTTACTGGTTCACTTCATGCTGTGTGGAGGTGCTTCATTTCAGTAGCACCACCTTTTGCAGTCACGACAAGACCATGAACAGGCTGTCAGCAAGAGAATGGGATGGGGAATTGAAGCAGGTGGCCACTGGGAGATCCCCGCTCTTGTGGCGGACATGGAGAAGTTTGTGTTTATAGGATAGCTATAAATTCCGATGAAAATACAACCAGTATAGGTTTTACTCACTCACAGGCTTCCAGAGTGGGTGAGAAAATACAAGTCTTTAGGCCAGCAAATCTTCCAGACAGGGTTCAATGATCAATTCTTCCCAACAGGGTCCCAACCTCCAAAAGGCAGCCCATTCATATATTGGTTTCCCGCCCAAACACAGCTGATTGAGTCTATTATCTATCAGATGTGAATTGTCAAAAGCTACAGTAAGCGTTCAGTAACCTTAACAACACCTTCCAGTGGCAGCTTGAAATTGTTTCTGCTCAGAGGTTTCGCCCACCATTGTTCACAGACGAAGGTGAATGATGCTTGTCAGTGACACATGGGTCTCTCTGGAGGTTGAACTGATCCCAGGGCACTGAGTTCTGGAGAAATGACCACACCAAATTTGATGTTGCTGAATGGAGGAAACACTTTCGTATGTCGCATGGCACCTTTCACTTCGTGCTGGAACTCTAAGAACCTCACCTGAAGCCGCATAGACGAGGCGCAGCAACCATGGAGCCGGGATTTCGATTAGCTGTGGCTCTGCGCTGGTATGCCACCCCTTGTGAGTATCGATCCATCAGTCCCATCTTTGGAATAGGCATCAGCACCGTGTGCATGGTGGTGCAGGTGGTGACGGCCGCCTTGACGAAGTTCCTCGGTAAACGTCTCATGTCCCTGCCCATTGGAACACGTCTCCAGGAGACCAATGACAGCTTGGTGCAAAGGGGATACCCAATGTGTGCCGGTGCCATTGATGGATCACATATTCCCATTATTGCCCCCAGCTTGCATGCTGCAGCCTACTACAATCGCAAAGGCTGGCATTCAATGGTTCTGCAAGCAGTGGTCGACCACAGATTCTGGTGAGCTAAGCCTTTATTGGTCTTTATCACATCACATCTCAATGTCTATCACTTCACTGTGCTTTCCATTCACGTTACAGCTTCTCAGATGTGTTTGTTGGCCGGGCAGTACCCATGATGCCCGAGTGCTTGCCAACTCTCCTCTGTATAGAAAGGAAGAGGACCAGGGCGGATACCACTTCCCACCTGACGTGAGTGTTCACCCTACAAAGCTCCATGTGTCAATCTTATGTATGCTTATTGTGTCAACGGTCATGTGTATGAATTAACAACATTCTCCATTGTTGTGCCTGCAGGTGTCCAAGGATGTTAATGGAGTGGAGGTTCCAGCGCATCTTGTGGGTGATCTGGCATATCCACTACGAAATTGGCTGATGAAGGGGTTCACACAGCACCAAGGACTGGATCTGGATCAGCAAAGATTTAACAAGGCCCTTAATTCTGCAAGGATAGTGGTGGAACATGCATATTGCCGTCTAAATGGCTGCCGGTGGTGCCTGTCCAACCATCTGGATATCTCTACCACCTTAGTCCCAGGTGTTGTGTTTGCTCGCTGTGTCCTGCACAATATATGTGAGATTAACAAGGAAGACTTTCTGTCAGAGTGGACGTTGGTTGAAGCAGATGGTCCTGCACCCATTAGCACAGATTGTCGCAATCAGCAGGCCCATGGGCACCAGGCCATCCATTCTGCCATTTTGTCCATCCTGTAAGGGTATGACCCTGCCACCTAGCTCCTAATTTCCACAACTTGTTCCCCCCTCCACCCTCCCCACCCAATGCGACAACATGAGCCTACTGCCTGGCATGTTATGTGTTCTCGTGAAGTAATGGTTGCATATAAATGAGACTTGTGTGCTTGTCAAAAATGTAATAAAAAACATTTTTTGAGAAATCTTATTGCTTCATAAATATCTGAGTTCGATATAGCAATGTAAACATTTCACATTATGTTTAAACTAGATGTAAACCATGGAACGGACAAATCACATTGCAAATACACTCCACACTTGCGGCTTTACAAGTGGGGCATTTGGCCACCTGAAAGTGCCTTTTCTAAGAGTTCCTGTATCTGGCTCATTCCTTGAAGAAGGGCTCAGGACTGAAATGTTGGGAATATATCTTGATCTCCTATGGACACTGAAAATCCGGGCTGAGCTCCTCCAGCTTAACGGTGGGTTTTTAACCACAACATATAGATGCACATCTCAAGACAAGGCCACAAAAATGTGCCACCTGGGAAAATTGCATAACAGGGGCATCTTGTGGTTCCACTTGGCTGCTTCTTACATTATTTGGCCAGGACTTTCTTTGCAAATTTCCCAACACCTATTCTGTGTTTTCTCCAGCCTGTCAATTCAAATACACTTGTTTTCTTACTTCTCCAGTTCTTGGTTTCTCTGCTTCCTGACCTGCTTTTTCCAGCAGTTTTGTATAACTTATATTCCAGCAGTTGCTGTGGTTGAACTTTTACTGATTTAATGAATTGTTTTCATCAGAATCTAAATGTGCTTGAGTCCACGGTCAGCCATGTAAGCATTGAAATGGGTGGCCACTGGGAGATCCACCCTGTTGCAGCAGACAGAGTTGAAGTGCATTAAATGCACCCAATGATTTGGTCACTGCAGCCACCAGTTAAAAAATTCAAGAGGTTCTGCAGTCTGTGTGTCAAGAAATCCCTCTGCACCTCTGTTTTTAGTGGGAATCCTTCAACCCTGAAGTTGTGCTCTCTCGTCCTTGACTCCTCTAACATGGGAGATAATTTTACCACATCTACTGTATCCAGGTTTCTCAACATTCAAAGTGCTTCTTAGGACCCCTACCACTCATCATTCTTCTGAACACCAAGGAGTATAGTCCAAGATCCATCAAACCTTCCTCATATATTAATCCTTTCATTCCAGGAATCATTCTTGTGAATCTTCTGCAATGCCAGCACATCCTTTCTTCAATAAGGAGCCCAAAACTCTCTCCGCTACTGCAGGTGCTGCCTCGCCAGTGCCTTCTTAAGCCTCAACATCACATCCCTGCTCTTATATCCTATTATTTGCGATATGAATACCAACATTCCAATCAGCTGATTGACCACCAACATGGAAGTTAACCTATTGGGCATCCTGCACGGCGATGCCAAGGTCCATCTCCCCCAGAATTTTGAATGTTCACCCTATGCAATAATAATCTGCCCTTTTATTCCTTCTCCCAAAGTTCATGACCAGACATTTTCCTACTTTGGAATTCACTGGCCTCTTCTTTTTCCATTCTCCTAATCTATCTGTCTCTCTGCAGCCTTGCTGTTTTCTCCCAGCTACCTGCTGCTCTGTAACGGGTGAAGAAAAAGAGATGGCCCCCAGAATTGTTTCCCAGCATTTCTGCACACCTGCAGAAAGCCACATAACACAGCAATTGCCTTCTGGTCGTTCCCCCTGATAGTACAGATTCTAACACCAATGTGTATCTGTCCAGAGTGTACTGTAGGATGACTGTGATTGGCTGAGAGTGTAGCCACACCTACTGGCAGGTCTTAAAGGATTTCTCCTAGCCAGACCAGGTCATTCTGGACTGGTCGACCCACTTATGATATGCTCCAGTCTTTTAGTTAATAAAAGTCTTGGTTTGGATCAACAAGTGTTTGGTTCTTTCGACACACTCTGCAATGTTCCCCCTTCCTGCACCTTTGCTCTCTGAGATGTGTCACCAGCAGTGTCCTTTCCTTCTGTTCCTCAAAATAGATACTTTATTTTCATATTTCAATATGTGCGCAACTCGGAGTTCACAATATTAGCCAAGAGCTGTTAAAATTCCCGGGAAAACATTGCAAATTATAAAATCTTCTCAAACAATGAAAAACCATGTACAAAAGTGAAAACAGTGACTCCTGGTGGGCCAGGTAAAAACTATCGGGAGATACATAAAAAGGTGCCTTTTTAGAATCTTTTTCTGCTCATGTAGAGAGGGTTTTGAAGGTTAATTGGAAACTATTTTCAGAGGCTTGGACTTGGATGAATTTGTACGGACTGAATGAAGATGATGTTCACTTTGTTCCTGATGCATTTTTATATTTGAATCAATCAATGAGAATATTATGGTTGGAGGAGATTTTAATTGTTGTTTGGATCTGTTGTTGATTAAATCTCGAAAAATTGTGAAAAAAAAACAAAATGGCGAAAAGAATAACTGAGTTGATGGGGGATTTAAATTTAGTGGAAATATGGGAACAGAGGAATCCGACCGAAAAGGATTTTTCCTTTTATTCTCACGTCATGATTCGGTTTCAAGAATAGTTTTTTTTGGTATCAGCCCATTTGCAGGGTCGAATCAGACAGGCTGAGTATAAGAGTAGGATTCTGTCAGATCACTCATTATTGTTAATTTCACGTAGTATCGCAGAGATGGTGGAAACCTGTTATTGTTGGTGATTTAATGAAATGTTGTTAAAAAAAACCTGAAATTATTACGCTTGTAAGAGATCAGATTAGGTTTTTTTAGAAACGAATAAGGGATCAGTTCAAAGTAATTTTATGTTATGGGATACTTTAAAAAAGATATTTACGAGGTCAAACTATTACTTACACAGCAAAAGTGAAGAAACAATATATAGCAGAAATTCAGGACTTAGAGAAAGAAATTGCAACATTAGAGAAGACATTTCAGAAAAATTCAACTGAGGATAATAAAATACAGTTGTCCAAATTGAAGCTTTGTTATAATACAATTGTGAAAAAATAATTCAATGATGGAAACAGCTCTACTATGAGTTGAGGGACAGAGCACATACGGTTTTAACTTAGCAATTGGAAACTGAACAAGTGCCTAGAATGCAGTTAGGAGAAATTCAGAGATAACATAAACCACAGGATATTAATGATGAATTTTGTACATTTCATCGGGACTTTATCTGAAGGGAATTCGGATATGGAGCAGATTGATTGTTTTTTGTCGAATTTAAATTTACCTTTATTAGAGGAAGAGGATATTAAGACTTTGGATGGTTCATTTACTGATTTGGAACTTAAGGAGGCGTTACAATCTATGCCAAGTGGAAAATCACCTGGAGAAGATGGATTTACATTGGAATTTTAGAGAAATTTTTATGATTTGTTATTTCTGGAATATTCTGATGTACTGAAGCTCGCCACTGATACAGGTTTATTTCCAGAATCGTTTTCAAGGGCATTAATAACACTCATCCCAAAGAAAGACAGAGATCCATTAAAAGTTGTGTCATACAGACTAATATTAATAAATAATAATATTGAATGTAGATTACAAAATTGTAGCAAAGGTTTTAGCAAACAGATTGGCTAACCTTTTACCGCAATTAGTACATGTGGATCAAGCAGGATTTATCAAGGACAGGTATTCAGCTGATAATATTACTAAATTAATTACAATAATTAATGCTTCAAGACAACTCAACCAGACAATGATATTAGCGCTAGACGTGGAAACGGCTTTCCACAGTGTGGAGTGGAATTTTTATTTAAGGTGTTAGAAAAATATAAATTTGGACCACTCTTTACCAGTTGGGTTAAGGCATTATATACTAATACTCCTGCTCGGGTGGTGACAAATGGACAGATTTTGCAGGCATTCAATTTGTTTAGATCCACTAGACAGGGTCGTCCGCTGTCACTAGCCTTATTTGCATTAGTTATAGAACCAAGCAATTAGGCAAGAAATGAATATTAAGGGAATTACAATTGGTGGGCAAGAGTATAAAATTAATCTCTTTGCAGATGATGTGTTGATATATTTGTCTCAACCTAAGAATTCTTTCGAACCATTACAAAATTTGTTGAAAAGATACGGGGTAATGTCAGGCTATAAAGTAAAGTGAGATATTACTAATATCAGATGGAGATTATTCAGATTGTAAACAACTTATGAAGTTTAAATGGTCAAATAAAATTATTTGGGCATAATAATGGATAAAGAGTATCAAAATTTATACAGCTTAAATTATGTACCATTATTAAATAAGATTAACTTTGATTTAAATAGATGGAAGGAGTCACTGTTAACACGGGTAAATTGTATTAAAATGAGTATATATCCACGCATTCAGTATTTGTTTCAATCTATTCTGAGTGTTATACCGGGAAAGTTCTTTCAGGAATTAAATAAAGCAGATTGTTTCTTTCTATGGAAAGGTAAGTTGTCTAGAGTCTCTATGCAAAAGTTGACATGGAGGTATGTTTTGGGAGGTCATCAATTCCACATTTTCAAAATTATTATCAAGTAGCACAATTAAAGTTTATGAATAGATTGTTTGATATTGACCAACCTCCGATGTGGGTGAATGTGGAGATGGATCAAATACAAGAAAGAACAATACATTATTTTATATATAAATGGAATCCTCTGCTTTTGCAGTAGTATCAACTGACAGTATTGAAACATTTGATAGGAGAATGGTATAAATGGAATCAGTTTATAGGATCGAAAGGTAAGATTTCAGCTAAGACACCATTATATCAGAATCAGACAATTTCATTTTCTATGAATAATTCTTATTTGAAAGATTGGGAATCAAAAGAAGTGATATTATTGGAGGACTGTTTTGAAGTAGATTCACTTCTTTGGTTTAATAGACAGAGAGAAATTTGGAATATCACAAAATACTTTATTTGCTTACTATCAAGTACAAGATTTATTATTAGAATGCTTTGGTAGAAATTTTAGTATAACCTGGTCAAATGAAATTTGAGAGATTAATTGTTGATAAGGGGAAAGAAGGGATTTGTTTCCGAAATGATATGTTATTACAAGAAAAGATGAAAAAGGTAGATATATTTAAAATAAAGGATAAATGGGAGAAGGATTTATGTGTTCCTATTTCTGTGGATGAGTGGTCTTACATGTGTTTGGTTAGTGTTATGAAATTAATTAATGTACGATATAGTTTAGTTAGTTATAACTTTCTGCATCAGTTATATTGAACTCCTGAAAAACTGACAAAATATGGATTTAGTGGGTCAGATTTGTGTTTTTGATTTGGTGATCAGACAGGTACTTTTTTTATACTCAGCGTGGGAATGTTTAAAGTTGAAGCCCTTTTGGTAAAAAGTGATTAAATTTTTGCGAGTTCTTTTCAAATAGATTTATATGTGGATCCATGGGTATGATTACTGGGATACATGAATACAATTATGGCAAATTTACGCTTGGAGAAACCTCAAATTGCATATATTCGTTTAGAATTAGCAGTGGCTAGAAAATGTATAGCTGCAACTTGGAAAAATGATGTCGAATTGAGTATTTATAGATGACACAATGAAATTCAATCATGTATTTACTTAGAGAAAATAACGTATAATTTGCAAAATACTTATTCTTTTTTTATAAAGATGTGAAGTTGGTATTTGGAATGTATGGGTTGAGATGTTAAGTAAAAGCCTTATACGTGTTGCAAGATGTAAATGGATGTCACACCGTAACAGTCTGTTATGAGACGATGCTATTGAGTTTTTTAATATAAGCTTCGTAGGGGTGAGGGTTATAGGGGCTGGGATAGATTAGAAGGGGGAGGAGGGAGGTGGGAGGTAGTAGAGGGTAGTTTTAGATTAAACTTTGTATTTTTTCTTGGTTCTGTAAAATTCTTAAATAAACTTCCAAAAAAACTGCATCGAGATAAATGTCGAGCCAGGCTCATCCATTGAACAGAAGACAACATAACACATCAATTGCCTTCTGGTTTTTCATCCACTCTACTCCAAACCTTACAATTTTGACTCCATGGGTTTCCTCTGGGTACTGATGTCCTCTCACATCCCTCAGGTAGGTGTAAATGGCAGCTTGATGATTGATGTGGATTGTTTTATATTTTAAATACAACATCTATATTGTACATGTAATGGCAATATCATTCAAAGAATTAGACTCCACTACAAAACTGGGAGGAAGGATGTGAACCTGAAAGATTTAGTTATGGTCACTGATTCTTAAACAATTTGGTGAGAGGACACACACATGGATATCGGGATGAACCCAGGCATGAGAGGTTTCAGAAAGGAGTAGAGACTGTTCTTGATCAATCAAGAAATTTTAGAGATCACCCAGTAAATGTTATGAGAAGGCACATGAGCGCGCGATGCCATAAAATGAGTTACGTTTATATTGCATATTCGGTTAATTTTTAACTTAGACATACAGCACGGTAGCAGAACATCTCATGCCCTGAAGCCATGCTGCCCAATTTACACCCCATTGACCTATACCCCCTGCACATTTTGAATGGATGGAGGAAACCAGAGCCCCTGAGGAAAACCCACGCAGATACAGGGAAGACTTTCAAACTCTTTATAGACAGTGCAGGACCCGAACCCAGGTCCGGTCCCAACCATTGGTGCTGTAAAGGTGTTGTGCTAATTTCCACACCAACCATGTCATCCTTTAGATGCCATCTTATTCAGAATAAAGAGTGTTTACTCTTTCTCTCCTTTAACCATCTTGAACACAATGGCAAACTGTTTCATTAACCTCAAAAACAATTGATCAGAAATAATCTATAGAACACCGTCAAACCCATTAACTGAAATAAATTAAATAGAAGGAAAAAAGAAAAAAAATTAACTGCTAAAATGAAAAAAACCTAAAAATTAGGTCTAATCCAACCTCTCCCTCTTATCAAAGTTACCTTATGTAATGAAGAAAAGAAGAATACTGTAGAACCACTGGTAGCCCCCAGAGAACAGGCGATGAATGGCCAAACCACACATTTAGTTCCTCCAATTGTAGAAAAATTCTAGGAATGTGCCCCATTATTTCATCAATTGGAACTTTCTATCTTTAATATAAGATATGATTGTCTCTAAACTTAAAAGGACATTACATCATGTAATCACAGTGTATGAGTCGGGGAAGAATCATCTTTCCATTTCAATAACATTGCTCATCTGGCTATTAACGTAGCAAAAGCTCAAAATTTTTTCTGAGCTGCCGACGATGGTTTATCTGGATCACGAGAAAAACCAAACAGAGCAATTTAACGGACAAGTTCAAAATTGATCTTAAGAACCATTGATAAAGTTTGAAAAATGCCTTTCCTGAAATTCTCTAAGTTTGGGCATTCCCAAAACAGAGGAATTAAAGAGACTTGGAAAATTTTAAATTTCTCACATAGTGAATCAACATCTGCATACAAGCGAGATAGTTTCAGTTTGGACATATGTATTCCTGTACCACCTTAAATTGTAAAAATCAATGCCTAGCATAAAGTGAAGAGTCATTAATACAATTGAGAATAGAATACCCAGCTACTTCTGGAAATTTTATATTTAAATCTCATTCACAACTGCTCTTAATCTTGGATTTTAAACCCAATACATTATTATAAATACATGCTATTAATCCACCATGAACATAAAGCCGTAAATTTAAAAAAATAGATGAAGAATATTAGTCTTAGAAATTCACGGAAAATCCAAAATCTTAGATTGAAGAAAATGTCTAATTTTTCAATGTCAAAAAAGAGTGATTACTAAGTTCAAAATTTAGTTGATAATTGTTTGAACGTGGCAAAATTAACTGAAATAAAGGGGTAATTGAAACTTTGAATACCTATTCTATAACATCCTTGAAATCTACATCCAACAAGGATGGTGGTAAAAGATGGTTATCTATCATAGGGTTGCCCAATTAAAAACCATTTAGCCCAAAACAGTTCCTAAATTGGCCAAAATTCTCAATCAGTTTTTCAATCATGGATTATGTGTCAAATTTGGAAAATGGTAATATTGTAGAACTTTTTTGGAAAACTGTAATTCCGTCATGGCCCATGAAGGGCGATTCACTGATTTTTCCAAAATTATCTAAAGCAAGCCTGATCCAAATGCTATACTCTTTCCATTTATTACATTCCCAGCAGAAGTTGGGGAATTACAACTAGTAACAAGGAACTGGCTCTGTTATCCCCACTTCACACAGGCCGTAAAGTTCATAGTTGGAGCAAAGGTCTATCTTGGATCAAATGAACCGATAAAAACAGGATCCAAAGCAAGATTTAATTTGTTATTTTGGCCCAGTATTTAATGGCAGAAACTTGCTGAGCAGAGAGGGCTTTTATAATAGATAGATAATATTGAAATATTACAGACCTGAAGGGCTTTTATTTATTCATTAAATAAACAGAAAAGGGTTTAAAATAATCAGACAATAGTCCAATTTTATAAATTAGATCAGGGTATTATATTATAAGCCCAAAGTTAGGGTTGTACCTAATGGACAAATGTCCTCAGCATTCCCATGAACCAGGTGTAGTGGGCAGGGATGCCCATTATCTCCAGCTCCCTTCGTTTTGATTCGAGAACCGTTGGTGGAAGATATTCACTGAGATCCAGACATTAAAGGATCGTGGGTAAATAAACCAGGAAGAAGATGAGATTAATCTATTTGCAGATGATGTCCTGATATGTTTGACAGACCCAGCAATTTCATTGGTAACACTACACTCTAAACTGGAAGATCATGGGAAGATCTTGTGATATAAAAGGACCAAAATAATCAACTTCCACGTTTGTAAAAGGGAATTAATCAGGTGAAACTCTGGCCTGTGGTAAATCTGACATTTGTTGTTGTCCAGGTTTTCATTCTCTCTGTAAGTCACAAAGATATGAACCCTCATGATTTCATTATTAATATATTTAAGCACTGATGTACTATCAGGCCAAAACTCAGAATCTGCTAACTCCATCTGTAATTCTCTTCTTAACATAGTGTCCATTTTGCTCACCGTAGTAGCAGCAGTCAATTCCATTCAAGGTCTGGTGACTGACTTTAATGGAGTAACTCTGGCTTTTCCCATTACAAATCCACCATGTACTCACACTTGGTTTTCACAGGACTCAGTAACTGACAGGATCAAAATCACCTTCACTACATCAGCAAAATGGTGTAACAGCAAACGTGGCCAATCCAAAGTCTGTTGACTTCAAACGTCCAAGTATTTGAAGACACTCAATCCAATTTCTCCAATCTTGTGCGATGGATTCTGGGATAGTTTCATCCCATCCAAATTTTCTTCTGCAAAATTCTTGAAGAATTTTCTTTCATTGAATATTTTATTTAAATCAACATATATATGAAAGTTATAACAATTAAAATCAAATCACAATGTTACAGAGCTTACAAATATATGTTGATAATATATAAAAAAGAAAAGAAAGGAAAAGAAACTAAGATACTACTGTAGCGGCAGCTACAACCAGACAGGTTGAGTTCAGTGAGCAAAAATTCCTTTATTCAGGTTTGCATGGCTGGTCTTATGCTCCCAGCCCAGACTTGGCTGAGAAGCGTACCGGGGGGTCACGTGGGCCGCAGTTCACGGGCTTCTGAGCCTGGTGCCGAGGTAGGGGAGAAACCCGCGACGGTGCCATTTTGGACGGCTGCCCCACCGCATGCATGACATGAGGGGCTGGATCACATGCCTAATGGCATGCCGCTACACAGCCCCCCCAGAACCGGTGCCAATGGCCTTTTTTGTCGGGAAGCCTCGCTTCTTGGGTTGAGCCGCGACCACTGGCTCATTGGGGTTGAGGTGTGCTGGCTTTAATCTGTCCACAGTAAACAGTTCCCTCTTACATTAATGTCTGGTGTGAAGGTGGATCCTGAATGCTGGATGACTCTGTACAGCCCTTCATACAGTCTTTGAAGGGGTGCTGTGAAGGGTCTCATCTGATAAAAACATACTCTGCGGAATACAGCTCACTGGGCTGGTAAGAGGCGCGTGTGCCATGTCTGGGCGGTGGTGGGGGTGTGAATGACTCCAACTGGGCCCGGAGATGGGAAGTAAACCATGCAGTGCCTGTTGCAAGTTGTGAGGTGCATTGATAAACTCACCAGGCAGGGCTAGTGGTGCACCATAGACCAGCTCAGCCGATAACGCCTGCAGACCTTTTTGGGTGTCGAGTAGATGCCCAGGAGTACCCAAGGCAGGTCATGCACCCAGTTGGGGCCGGTGAGGCGGGCCATAAGTGCCGACTTCAGGTGGCAATGCAATCGCTCGACCAGTCCCAGTCTGTTGGTGAGCTGTGCCCAGAGTGAAGAGGTGAACTGCGTGCCACGTTTGCTGGTGAGGTGGGTCAGCATGCCGAACCAGGCAATACAATCGGTCAAAAGTGCTCGGGAGCAGGAGTCTGTGGAGGCTTCTCGATAACCTCAGGCCAATGAGTGGTGCAGTCTACCACCGTGAAAAGTTAACGGTTACTTCGGGAAACGGGTAAAGGGCTGACAATGTCCACATGTATGTGGCTGAACCATTCTCGGACGTGTTCAAAATCCTGCACGGGAACTCTGGTGTTCCAGTGTACCTTGGAAAGCTGGCAATGGATGCAGGTTCTGGCCCAGTCTGCAATCTGCTTTCGAAGCCCGTGCCAAATGAAGCATTCTTCCACCATATGAACCTTGGACCTGATGGAACGGTGGGAAAGGTCGTGGATATGGTGGAAGACATGCCTGCACCACTGCTGGGGAACCACTGGTCATGGGGTGCTCATGAAGACATCGCACAGGATGGTATAATCACCGAGAAGAATCGGGAGGACCTGGAACTGCTGGCCCGTGATGGCCGTCCTGAAGGCTTGCATCTCATCATCGGACTACTGATCCGGGGCAAGCTGGTCATAGTCTAGGCAGCGTGTCAGCGACCACATTGTCTTTCTCCGCCTTGTGCCAAATGTTGATGGTGAACTCCAACACAAAGGACAGGTGATGCTGTTGGCAGGCCGACCAGGGATCTCTAGCCATAGCGAGAGCCTGAGTGAGGGGTTTGGGGTGGGTATAAATGGTGAAAGGCCTCCTCTCCAAGAAATAGTGCAAATGAGGCACAGCAAGGTACATGCCCAGCAACTCATGGTTGAAAGCACTATACGTGTTCTGGCGGACGATGAAGTTGGCTAAAGAATTCCAGTGGTTTTCACTGTCCATTAACCTGATGCTGCAGGGTGGCACCAACGGAGGTGGCAGAGGCATCGACGGAGAGCAACATAGGAAGGTCGGTGTGTGGGGACACGAGTAGGATAGCCTTCACGAGGGCAACTTTCGTGGCCTCTGGAGTCCAGGCGTATCTTGTTCTTGGCCGCGATAAGAGCGAAGAGTGGCTGCATGATGTGTGCAGCGGCTGGAATGAATCGGTTATAGAAGTTGACCATACCTGCAAACTCTTGTAGCTCCTTGAGGTTGTTTGGGCGTGGAAACTCTCTGATTACAGTGACCATAGCAGCTGGTGTAGCTCTTTCGGTCGTGATGGTATGGCCCGGGAACTGCATGGACTCTTTTCCGAACTAGCATTTGGCTGGGTTGATCATTAGGCCGAATTTGGCAGTTGGGAGAAGAGGGTGTGCAGGTGAGACTTGTGTTGTGCCCAGTCTCTGCTGGCGTCAAGAATGTCATCCAGATAAATGAACACAAAATTAAAATTCCTGCGCACCATATCCATGAGGTGCTGGAAGCTCTGGGCGGTTTTCTTGATCCCAAATGGGATGCATAGAATTTGAACAAGCTGAAGGGGGTGATGATGGTCGTTTTGGGGATGTCCTTGGGTGCAATGGGATTTGATGATACACGCGCACCAGGTCGACCTTGATGAATACCCTCGCGTCATGCAGATTGGCTGTAAAGTCCTGAATGTGAGGGATGGGGTAACGGTCAGGTACTGTCATGTCATTAAGCCATTGATAATCTCTGCAGAGATGCCAGCCACAGGAGGCTTTCGTGACCAGGTGGAACAGTGAAGCCCAAGGACTGTCGGAGCGTCGAATGATCCCCAGTTCCTGCAGATGCGAGAACTACTCTTTCGCTATCTGGAGCTTATCCGGCGGGTTTAACAGTAATGTACAATAAACTGTATCAGATTCTGTGACACCAGGTTCACAATGGGGAGAATATTTAACAGTGATATACGGTAGACTTTGGTAGATAGTGTGACACCGTGTTCACAGTACTGAGAAGGTTTAACAGAGATGTACGGTAGAATAAGGCAGATTCTGTGACTCCGGGTTTACAGTAGTGAGAAGGTTTAAAAATGATCTATTGGAAAATATGGAAAGAATGGGAAAAAAGTTGAATTGACGCAAAGTCTTCTCGATATTGAAGATCCGGAACAATCATTGGGACTGGAATCACTGGGTTGAATGTTTTTGTTTCAATACTTTGTGAAAGTCTGACTGGGGGAGTGGCTGACACTGAGTCCTTTAGTCACCTGCCACTTGTGGACTTTACCACACCCAGATTTTTAAGGAGCTACTACTTTTGAGTAGCTCGTTTGGGGATTGATTTTTCTCTTTTTTTTGGAATCTTTTAAATAGGTGGTGAATAGAATACTGTGAGATTTAGAAGGGGAGCATTATTTTATAATAGGATTCACATTCGTGGGAAGGTTTAACAGTGATATACTATGAAATGTGTCAGATACTGTAACACCAGGTTCACATGGGAATAAGGTTTAACGGTGATGTATGGTATGTTGAGGTAGATAATGTGACACCAGGAGTACAGTGGGGAGAATGTTTAATGGTGATGTATGGTATGTTGAGGTAGATAATGTGACACCAGGTGTACAGTGGGGAGAAGGTTTAACGGTGATGTATGGTATGTTGAGGTAGATAATGTGACACCAGGAGTACAGTGGGGAGAAGGTTTAACGGTGATGTATGGTATGTTGAGGTAGATAATGTGACACCAGGAGTACAGTGGGGAGAAGGTTTAACGGTGATGTATGGTATGTTGAGGTAGATAATGTGACACCAGGTGTACAGTGGGGAGAAGGTTTACCAGTGATGTATGGTATGTTGAGGTAGATAATGTGACACCAGGTGTACAGTAGGTAGAAGGTTTAACAGTGATGTAAGGTAGGGCTGAGGCAGATACAGTGACACCAGGTTCACAGTTGGGAGAAAATTTAATGGTCATGTACGGAAGACTGAGGCAGATACAGTGACACCATGTTCACAGTTGGAGAAGGTGCAAAGATGATGTACGGGAGAGTGAGACACTTATTGTGACACTGGGTTCACAGCAGTGAGAACGTTGAACAGTAATGTCCGATAAACTGTGTCAGAAACTGTGACACCAGGTTCACAGTGGGGAGAAAATTTATTGGTCATGTACATTAGACTTTGGCAGATACTGTGACACCGAGTTTACAGTAGTGAGAAGGTTTAACAGTGATATACTATAAACTGTGTCAGATACTGTGACACTAGGTGCACAGTGGGTATAAGGTTTAACATTGATGTACGGTAGACTGAGTCAGATTCTGTTACTCCGCATTTTCAGTAATGAGATGGTTTAAAAATGATATACAATAAACTGCGGCAGACACTGTGAAACCAGGTTTACTGTGGGAATATGGTTTAATGGTGATTAAAAAAATGAACTTTGGCAGATAAAGTGACACTAGATTCACAGTGGGTAGAGGTTTAATGCTGATGTATGGAAGACTGAGGAAGATATTGTGACACCGGGTTCACAATGGGGAGAAGGTTTATCAGTGATGTACGATAAGCTGTGGGAGATACTGTGACACATGGTTCACAGTAAGAAGAAGTTTTAATGGTGATGTAAAATAAACTGTGGGAGATAAAGTGACATCAGGTTCACATTGGGGAGAGGTTTAATGGTGATGTACGGAAGACTGAGGCAGATACTGTGACACCAGATTCACAATGGGGAGAAGGTTTAACAGTGATGTACGATAAATTCTGGTATATACTTTGACATCGGTTCATATTGGGGAGTACTTTTAACGGTAATGTATGGTAGAGTGAGGAAGATACTGTGACACCATGCTCATTGTATTGTTCATTTATCTTAATTACAATATCTAATTTATATGCTCATTTCTTTTTGTGGCAACTTCTAAACATTCCATAAACTTCAATTCCAATCAGAATTTGTTCATTTAAATAGGTCACCATTAAAAGCCCAAATCATTTGGTCTCTAAAGTACGCCTCACAAAATTAAATTCTTTACTTGGGTTTGGTTGCAACAGCTCTTCAGTTTGCTTCATTATTTTTTCAGTCCCTCGTTTTGTGTTTTCTTTTTTGCCTGTTCAGCTTCACCAAATGGGCATCCAACTCTCTCTTCTCAGCTTGACCCAACGTCTCCTCTGTAAACTTAAGCAAACCAAGGAGACCAAAGTTAAAATGTTCATATTTGCATTTTCAAAAACAAAAATGGCGCTGTGACTTGCAGTTTCACATCATAACCCCACTTGCTAAACTTGCAAGCAACTGCACCTCATCCTACAGCTGGAAAATTGCAATAGAACTGCTTGCTTCAAGCAAAGTTATTATTTGACTCTTTAATAATTTTTTGTAAATTTCAACAGACATAATATCATTTAACTGTTGTTTATGTGTCGTTGGAAAATTATCTTTCCATTCAATCAGATTTAGAGTTTTGAGTGCCGTATTTGAGAAAAGGTGTGCTCCTGTTGGGGACGGTTCAGAGATGATTTACTGGAATGATATAAGGAATGAAAGGGTTAGTGTATGAGGAACATTTGTCGACTCTTTGACTGTACTGGTTGGAGTACAGAAGGATAAGGGGGACCTCAGAGGCATTTCAAATGCTGGATGGCCTGGGCAGAGTACATATGGCAACGATGTTTCCCATGGTAGGGGATTCTAGAACAAGAGAGCATAATTTCAGGATAAAAGGGTGTTGATTTAAAACAAATTTTGTCAGTGGGTTGTGAATCTGTGGAACTGAGGTCATTGGGTTTATTTAAGGCAGAAATTGACAGGTATTTGATTAATCAAGTAATCAAGGGTTAAGGGGAGAAAGCTGGGCAGTGGGGCTGAGTGGAAGAATGGTGGAACAGACTAAATGGGCCTACTTCTGCTCCTATATCTTGTGATCTATAACCTGCGGAAGACCAAGACAACCTCTTCTGCATCATGGTTTTATGTTATGTGAACCCATTTCCAATTGAATCCCATGTTACAAGTGGCCCACACTCCTCCGGAATGTTTGCTCTCATGTTATGCCATTTTAGCCAATTCAATAAGATCGCTAAAGACCGCTGCGTTTCTCTCAATGCAAATTCTACATTGACAGGACTACAGCTACCTCATTTTAAAAATTAGTATCGAGCAGCTCAAATGATATTTCTTGGTTCTTTTTTGAAAGGGTTAAAATAGAATCAAATAAAATAGGAGAGTGAAAAGCAGAAGAATTTATATACAAGTGGGAATCGAAATTAATGGTTGGTGATAAAGATACACCATTGTTGAAACATTTAATTAATATATGGAATAAAATAAATGATGAAATTGGTGTAAGTGGATGTACATCACTCAGAATAGCTTTGATTCAAAATCATCGTATCTGTTTCAAAGGATCATCAATTTCTGGATAGATGGTTTCGTAAGGGGATTAGAAATGTGGAAGATTGTTATGAAAGGGGTCAATTAATGTCATTTGAGCAACTGAGAAATAAATATTGTATAACTCATAGCAATCTTTTTTTCTATTTCCAACAAAGAGCATATTTGAAGGATAAGTTAGGACCAACCATGTTGTACTGAAATAGAAATTCCTTCTTGAGGAATTGTTAAAAAAATTACTTCTATGATGTCCTGTTTATTACAATTAGGAACTTTTAAATGAGGAGTTCATGAGTCAAGACAAAGGTGGGAAATGGATCTGAATATTGTATATGATAGGCTAATATGGGCAGATCCATATAAGGATCTCAATGTAAGATATAAATTAGTTCAGTATAATTCTTTATACATCAGTCATATATCAGATGTCAGCAAGGATTTTATCTGAAAGCAGCACCTGGAGTCAGGTGACTCAGGCAGTTGGATTTGAAAAGCTCTACAGGAAGCTGATTTGGCAATAGAGATCATGTGATCCAGGGGAGTTTATTCATTCACTTCAACTCAGAAGTCTGGAACTATTGACCAGAGTTCCACACTGCAGCAGTGAGGAAGGAATTCACAACTAGTTTTTCTTCTACAGCTACTTCTTACACAAGAGAAAATGAATAGAATAAAATCAGAATTATCAGACCAATGTTTTAGGTGTGGTAAAGGTGTAGCAACTTTCTTGCATTCAACTTAGCTTTGTCCTAATGCAAGATCTTTTTGAGGAGAATTACAGATTACAGAACAAATTACAGGAGTTGTTTTTCCGCAAAAATCCAACTTTCTATTCATTAGGAAATATTGAAGGAACAAGGCCCAAATTAAAACTATTCATATATCAATTGAAATTTGTTAAATTAATATTAGTAGTGATGAGGAGACGTATTGCACTTACTTGGAGATCAGATATATTTTTAGGGATGCCAAGATGACATTCAAAAATTCAAAGTTCTGTTCCTTTAGAAAAAAATTACATATAGCTTCAGAAATGTATACTCTATGCTTTTGCAAATTTGTCACCTGAATATTCAAATATAAGGCTTCAATTTGTAATAAGGTCTTTTCCATCCCTCTAGTCATGTGAGATTCTCCTCTAAGTTGTAAAATTTTTATTTAGATGTGTTAGATTTCCTCGCCACCGCAAACTCTGGGAAAGCGGAGGACTGGCACAGGGCACCAGAAAACAAGACCACACCCCACCAACATCTGAGAAGCAGAGGATTCAATCCACAGGTCGGTGACCATGGAAGCAGACCAGCGAGACGTTCTGCAGCTGAAGGACCCACATAGGTGGCAAGCTGTTGGTGACTTGAGGAGAGTAACACACGCAGGCTGTGGGGTTCTGGGGAAAGCAGTCAAGGAACTCACACCAGGCCGTTGATTGCAAGAGATTGGTTGAACTGGCTAAAAGAGTGTCAGGTTTCAGCCCTGGGATACGAGTGGGTGCGAAAGAGTTCCTAATTGTGTCAGAAGTTCAAAACTGGAGCTCGCATTGCCAATAACTTGGATTGTTCTGTGAGCATTGAAAGAGAATCCACAGACCCTCAGTGACTTGGCCCAGGGTTCAGGGTGGTGGGGGTGGGTGGGGGGAGAGCACGACTCTCTTTTGCTTCTTTCTCTGAGTGCAAGAGGCATTTCAAGCAATTTCTTACAATGGCGAATCTGTCTGCCTCACAGCAGGAAAAAAGCAATTTTGTGTGAAATGACACTTTTTCATTACATGACAGTAAATTGTCTCCTGAAATAGAGAGAGAGGTTCAAGTTTCAAACTATTACAAACTCCACTCACCAGACCTACCTGGATTATATCTCTTCCCACTTTATTTTTGCAAGGACGCCACTGATTTTATCACAACTCCTCTGCTCGATCTGTCCTGTGACAGACTATATATTTTACATTGTATTTTGATATGTTTTTGAAAGAGATGGATTGTAGGAGTCGTGTCGGTCACAAACAAACACAAACACTTCACAACACAGCTATTAATTAAAATGCAAGAGCATTGCTGAGAGTGAGTCATGCAGACGCCAAGACCCTTGGCAAAGGCAAAACAAGGAGACTGTTTTGCAAAATAATTTCAAAAGCAGATGTTTTTTGAAATTATTGTTTTTAAAGCAACAGATGAATGGACTCAGAAGTTTGGGTGCGGTGCAGTAATCTGGCTGGTTCCAGTTTGCTGTTCTAAGAAGGCCATGTGGTCTTGCAATCAAAGGGGAGAGACCAAATAGGCTTGAGAGAGAGAGAGAGAGAGAGAGAGAGAGACAGAGAGACAGAGAGATGGCAAGCTGGCATCTTGTTGAAACCCCATTTTGAAAACGGGTTGTGAGTTCTCAGTTCAGCCTGTTGAAAAACCTTGTTGTCCATTCAAGAGGAAATGGCTGGCTAGAAATTATGTTTCACCTGATATAAGGGAAATAAAAGGAACTCAATGGTGATCTGCAGAAGTAGTTATCATTTGGAAAACCCTGATGGGGCAAGTTTCTTTGGCAAGATACCAAAGTGGCTGATCAGTGGGAATCAGTTTTTGTGTGTCCAATGAGCAAGAACCCTCTCTGAAACCAACAAGAGACTTCCTGAGGGGCAACCATTTACTTTTAAGCACCAGAGCTTGGTGATAGACACCAGTGAACTTGTAGGAGTGTCAAAGATCTTTATACACTTTAAATACACCTGCGCTTAGAATTAGAAGCTGTTAGGCTGTTACATTAATAGTGATGTTTGATCCTGTTTTTGTTTAAAGAAAATTAAAAATGATGTTTGTTTAAGTATCCTTTGTCTTGGTGATTTTCTATTGCTGCTTAGTTTTGGGGTCCTCTGGGCCTGTAAAAGTCCCAAGGAGGTTTTCTACTCCAGAACAGCCAAAATGTCTTCAACAAATGCAGATTCCCCCATACTGTAATTGATAAAGTCTGCACCCATATCTCCAATTCTCTTTCTGCCCTTACTCCACCTCCCCTCCAGCAGAACAAGGACAGAATCTCTCAGGTTTCTCAGTTACCACCCATCATCTGCCACATCTGACACATTATCCTTGGACACTTCCAACTTCAGCACCATCCTCTAAACTGCTACATCTAACCCACTCCACTAATATCCTCTTTTCACATGGGCACGTCTTTCTGTGACTCCCTCAATGGCACTTCCCTCTCCACTCACCACTACCTGACACACTCCCCATTGGAACCGCAGAAATTGCCAAACTTCCATTCATCTCCACTCACTTACATCCAAGGCCAAAATCAGACCTTCCAGTTGAGGCAGAGTTTCACATGCACCCCATCCAACCTGACCTCCTACATTTGGTAGACTCAGTTGACCTTGATATCACCAAGACCAAATACATTTTGCTAAATACCTGTGCTCTGTGGATCTAAACATGAGCTTCCTGTGGTCTACCATATCAATTCTCTAACCCTGTCTGTTGTCCCCATCCTTCGCCAGGGGGAGGGCACACAAACTTCAAGAAAACACATTATATTCCTCCTGGGCAGCCTTTAACTCTATAGCATGAACACAAATGTTTCTCATTTTAAGCAGTCACTCACCTGTGTCTGATTTCACTGTTTCCAGCTCTTGATCTACTGCCCATTTGAATAAAATTACTCCTTTAAGGTAGAAGAGTTGACAGTGGTGTTTTCCCCATGTCGCTTGCCATTGAACAACTGGCAAAATTAAGTGGCAGTTGTTGCAGAATGAATGGTGTTATTGTTCAAAATCTGCCTGAGATCGAAAGTATTCTTGTACTGAATAGACATCTGGGCCAAATGCTATTTAAGGAGAATCTGTACCTGACTGGACATCCTGAAGTACAATGACTACTTCTATCCACTAAAGCACACATGTCAAACTCTGGCCCGCGGGCCAAGATATAATTATATTTGGCCTGCAAGATCATATCAAAAATGTATTAGAGGTGGCCAGCTGGCCGCCGCGCCAGTATAGCGAATGCACAGTAACCGCTGTGTCCCAGGGTGAGAGAGAGAGAGAAAAATCCTGGTTCTTGAAAAGTAATGGTGGGTGGTTTTATAAACACGCTGTCATGTCCCCCCGCCCATCCCCCCACCGCAGCGCGGCCTGGCAGGTGTCAGGGGAAGCCAAGGCCGCTTCCCAGCTTCCGGAAACCCAGTGGCACAGCGTTTCTTGGAGCTGCAGATGGAGTCGGGACGCCGGAGGGAAGAGTGGGGCTCCCCGCCGAGCGATGGGGGTGCCGGCCGCCGTGCGCCTTCCCACCAGACCAGCGGCGGGTGCCAGGAGTACACATGGAGAGCGAGGCTGATCGGGCAGGTAGGGTGGAACCCCCCGCCAATCTCAGGAGTGGCGTGGGCTGGATCGGGATTAGCCGCGCTCACCTGCTCCTCTACCGCTGACCGGGATCCCAGCACGGTGCTGAGTACAGAGACTGCCCTGGAAAGGTCCTGGGACACCGGCACGGAAAGGAAAGGGGGTCCGGGAGAAACTCAGCAGGTCAAGGGTGTCCGGGTGTAACTCAGTAGGTCAAGGGGGGTCTGGGAGAAACTCAGCAGGTCAAGGGAGGTCCGGGAGAAGCTCAGCAGGTCAAGGGAGGTCCGGGAGAAACTCAGTAGGTCAAAGGGGGATCCGGGAGAAACTCAGCAGGTCAAGGGAGGTCCGGGAGAAACTCAGCAGGTCAAAGGGGGTCCGGCAGAAACTCAGGGGGGGGCCTGACCTCGCCAGGACCGTTGCCCATTCCCCCTCCCTGCCGCAGGCTGACCTGCGACTCATGGTGCATGGAACATATCTCATGGTACATGGAACACAACAGAGAGGACCTACTGCGGACCTCCACCCCCTAAAATGATGGAAATAGAAGAAGATGACAAAATTTTCTTGTTTATTTTCATTTGTGATGACATTGTTCAATGGGTTTATTGTATATGTTGAATGTTTAATGGGTTTGGAGGGGGGTGGGAAGGAAGGAGGGAAGGGAGGGGGGAAAAAGGGAAAATTACACTGTGTATATTCAAGAGGGAAATGTTTGTGTGTATTTTGGTTGGTTCATAGTGTGAAAAATAAAAAAAAATAAAAATGAAGTTAAACTGAAGGAATATCTCACATAATAAATTTACCTCACTCGCACAGCAATATCTCACTACAGAACCGACTCACATAAAAAGGTCACACTGTGGAAGTCACGAACAGAACCATCTCACACTAAGCTACACATTTACTTCACAAGGTTACACTGTGGGACTCACTGACTGGAATGTGGAACTCACTCACATAACAAGTCCACATTGTGAAAATCATTCATCTCACCAGGTCACACTGTGAAAACAACTCACATTACATTTTTGATGTCAAACTCATGGACATAACAAGGTCAAACTGTGGAACTCACTCACATAACAAGTCAACACTGTGAAAATCATTCATATCACCAGGTCACACTGTGAAAATCACACATAAAATTTTCAACATCAAACTCGCTTAACAGAACAAGGTCCAACTGAGGAAATCACTCACATAACAAGTTTACACTGTGGGAATACCTTACATAACAAGGTCACACTGTCGAACTCAATAACATACCAATTTTACACTCTGAGACTCACTAATTTGATAGGTTGACACTGTGGAATTCACTTACATAACAATGTCACACTTTGAAATGCACTGACATCACCAGGTCACACTTTGAAATTCACTCACATAACAATTTTACACTGTGGGACTCACGAACAAAACATTTTCAATGTCGAAATCCAATCAGTTCAGAATGTGGGACTCACTCACATAACAAGGTTAGACGGCGGGTAAAAAATCACATCACCTGTTAATTCTGTGGAACTCATTCAAATAACAAAGTTACATTGTGGAAACTCCTTCAATGTTAAAATATGGGAATTTATCACATAATAAGTTTACAATGTGGAACTCACTAGCACAGCAATGTCACACTGTGGAACTAATAAGGTCACACTGTAGAAGTCACCAACATAACAAGGTCACACTGTAGAAGTCACCAACATAACAATCTCACACTGTGGTACACATTTACTTAACAAACACTGTGGGACTCATTAACATAACATGGCTGGAATGTGGAACTCACTTACATAACAAGTCGACACTGCAAAAATCATTCATATCACAAGGTCACACTGTGAAAACCACTCACATTACATTTTCAACGTCGAATCCGTTGACATAACAAGGCCAAACTGTGGGACTCACTCACATACCAAGGCCACACTGTCAAACTCAATAACATAGCAATTTTACATTCTGAGACTCACTAACTTGACAGGTTGACACTGTGGAATTCACTTCCATAACAACGTCACACTTTGAAATACTCACATCAACAGGTCACACAGTGAAAATTATTCACATAACAAGATTACACTGTGGGACTCATTGACATAACAAGTTTACATTTTTTGACTAACACATAACATGGTTATATTGTGGAATTCATTCACATAACAAGTTTATCCTGTAGGAATCCCTCACATAACAAGGTCATACTGTGAAACTCACTTCACATCCCAATGTTACACTCTGAGACTCATTAACTAAACAAGGATGACACTGAGAAATTCACTTCTACACTCTGGAACTCACGAACATTACATTTTCAATATTGAACTCACTGACACAACAATGTCAAACTGTGGGACACACTCGCATCACCAGGTCACACTGCGAAAATAACTCACATAACAAGTTTACACTGTGGGACTCACTAACATAATGTTAACAATGTGGGATTCACTAAGAAAACAAGATTACACTGTGGAACTCACTCTCATAACATTTTCAATGTCGAACTCACTGATATAACAAGTTCAGAATGTGGGACTCACTCACATGACAAGGTTAGAGAGTGGTTATAAATCACATCACAAGTTCATTCTATGGAACTGTAATGGAAGAATTCGACCAGATTATGCAAGAATGTATACATGTGAATCAGAAGACATGATCTAAATTCCACCATGAGGCCCAGAGATGCAGTTGTATTTTGCTAGTTGCAGACTGTCAGGAGACCTTGAAGATAATGAAATCAGTTATTCAAAGAGATAAGCTATGAGTAAACAACTTTTGGGTAATATAAGCCATGTTCCCACTGCTGAGGTTTGGGACTCTCTGAGGGGTGACAATAGCTCTCAGCAAGAAGAAGAACTTCTAGACTCCAACCAACATCTCAGTCGGGGGAGGTGGAGAACCTGCTACCGGCGCCCCGACAACCTACTACAAATGTGCGGTCGTTGCCTCGCTTCAGCAGTTGGGACCAGTCCAGGCATTGAGGGGTTGGGGAGGGGAACGGGCAGGGGAATGAGGAGGGCTACGGGGTAGAGGAAATGGGAGGTGAACGGAGGAAGGCATCCTTACCCCCTCCCCTCACCACCCGTTCCTCTGCATTTCCCCTGCCTCTCCTCTCCTCCTTGCAGAAGAAGCCAGGCCTCATTGCAGCCAGAACCTCCCTGTGGTTCCAGAGCCTCCATTTCAGGAAGTGACTTCGACGCTCTTGCTGGACAGACGTCTTGTCTCTTGATTCATTCTGTACCATTGTTATTAAATTAAAAAATGGGTTGGCTTTTTAAAGCTTGAACGCAAAAGGCTGGTCCAGATAGACAACATACAAACAAGCCCTTCGGCCCCTCTCTCCTGCTGGCCAGGCTGTTGTAATCAGTCCATATTCCTCTCCCCTTTTTCATTCTTTGATCCCATCCAGCTCATGTTGCCTTGTCAATCTCACGGCCTGTGAGAAGAAGCTATTACCCTGCCTGGCTGCTCTGCTTTTATTCCTCCACATCTCCTTCCTGATGGCAGGGGGTCAAAGATGCTCTGTGCTGGATATCTATGAGTCTCTTTACAGATCCCATTCCTGCAAACAATCAGGGGACCCTTGTCTTGAGGTTCCACCCATGTTGCCTCTCCCTCAGCACTCTCTTGTCAGAACACAACTGCATCCTTCTTCCCCTCCTCCACCAGGTCTCAGTACCCCGCTGACAATTCCAGTCAGCTGCCATGTCTATACCCTTCCCCACCTAAACCGATGGATCGACCAGCACCTTCTCTCCTCAAGAGTCCAAGGAATCCACTCTCTCGCAATTTTCTGCTATCGAATGACCTGCATCCTCCTTCCCCCTTTGTTTCCTCCCGTTATCAGGCACCTGGATGGACCCCAACCTGTTGAAACTAACCGTGTTCTCTCTGATCTCTCTGTGCCTCTGCCCTCCATCCAGGGGTCTTGGTTGTCATGTGGGGCTGGTGGAGAAAAATACACCAACTCAAGGAGATGGTGAGCACTTTGGAGACCCCCAGCTCCAGGAGACCAGGAGCAGTACAGAGACCCCCAGATCCAGGAGACAGCGAGAACCACAGAGATGCCCAACACTTATCAATCGGCGAAAACCTGATAACCAGGTGCAAGGTGCAAGGTGCAAGGAACTCTCAGTACTGCTGCACGTGGGACAGGTGTGGCCCATCCCCACACCTTCACCCTGGCAATTCCGAAAACAGTCTTCCTATTCATGTGGGGGTCCAAAATGGGTAGAGTCTGGAGAAGGACCATGTTCGTCATCAATCAATGGGTGCAAGGGTGTAACCAGCATGGCCATGATTGTATGTGGCTGTGCGTGGAACCAAAGAGCAAGGGCACCAAAAGCTGCTATGTGCTGAGGTTCTACCTGGCTCAGGTTTTGCGAAAGATTTGTCTGGCCCTGGTGACACACAATGTCCCAGTCACCAGGACTTTGCCACATCACCTTCCTGGGAATGGTTTCATCGACAAACAATTTTGACCACAAGGCCATCAGGCAGTGGTCAGCAGAGAATTGCTGACACAGTGACTCTAGGACTCAATGGGATACATAGGGGTGGTTCCCTGTGCAGAGCATCCAGAGACAGAAATCCAGAGCTGTGGAAGACCAGAAACTCGGTGAAAGATGCCCTTTGGTCTGCCTGAAATCCAGATGGGAGTAGCAAACACTATGACATCTGCCCAAAGCAAAGGGAGGAAGGTTTAGGGGAGATATCAGGGGTATCTACCCAGAGTTGTGGGTGCCAGGAATGCCTTGCCAGGAGTGGTGATGAAGGCCAAAACATTAGGGTCTTTTAAGGGGTTCTTAGTCACATTGAGGGGCTGAGACCAAGGAGGATATTCTCCAACAGCAGAGGGTGGCAGTAACCACAAGATGTCAAAGTGGTGGCAATGAAGCTAAACATAGACCATCTAAGGAGACTGTGCACCCGTCTGCAGGAATTTGGACTAACTATAAACCTTGCTTAGTGCCAGTTCAGGCTGGAAACGTTCGGCGTCAAATCAGCAGGCACATAACTAAACCCCTCCTTAAAAAGGTAGAGGCTGTTCAGTGCTTCCACAAACCTCCCTCCACAGTGAAGGGGGCTGTAGGAATTCACCGGTTCGATTAATTTTTATCACCGATTCATACCGGTAGTGGCCCGCATCTTGTGGAGAAAGGTAAAGACATTACCTGGGACAATGAGGATTTGGAGGGGTTCCAGAAGGCCAAGGACGCACTGGCCAACACCACCCTTCAGGTACACGCCAGGCCAGAAACACCCAAATTCTCACAGTAGATGCTTCCAGCACAACAGTACGAGGCACACTGGAACAATTCATCGAAGGGCAATGGCAGCCCCTGGCCTTCTTTACCAGACACCTCTGGCCACCCAAACTCAACTACAGCACCTTTGGTTGAGAGCAATTGGTGCTGTTCCTGGCAGTCAGGCACTTGAGGTATTTTTTGGAAGGTAGACAATTCAGAGTCTTCATGGACCAGAAGACATTAACTTTTGCCTTCCATAAAGTGTTGGACCCGTGGTCGGCCAGGCAGCAGCTACTCCTCTCATATGAGTCTGAGTTCACTACAGTTATTCAACACATCGTGGGTGATGCACTGCCTCACCTTGCAATCAAGTCTGTCCAGGCCCTGTCCCAGGGAATAGACTATTTCACCCTAGGAAGGTGACGGCAGGAAGACCCTGAGATCCTTGCATGCAGGACAGCAGTTTCAAGGCTCAGGCTGGAGGATGTTGCCATCGAACCTGATAAATAGACGCTCCTCTGCAACATTTCAATGGCAAACCCCGCCTCATCATGCCGGCAGCATGGAGATGACAGTTTTTTGATGAAGTGCAAAACCTAACGCACCCAGCTATCAGTCCTGTCAAAATGGCTGTCAGTAGGTTCGTCTTGCAGAGCCTCCGGAAACAGGTTGTCACTGGGCCAAGACCTGAACACTCGGCCAAATGACCAAAATGCAGACATACGTGAAGGCATCACCCCCAGACATTCAACTCATACATACATGAAGGCATCACCCCCAGACATTCAACTCAGCACCACGTAGGTTCAGCCACGTCTACATTGACATTGTAGGGTCATTACTGGCCTCCCACGGGACGTTATCTTCTCACCATGATTGCCTGCTCCATGAGGTTCCCCGAGGCAGTCCAGCTGGCTGACACAACCACTTGTGTCCTCCATTAAATTGGAAGCGGTTATAAATATGTAGGAGTGCTTGATAATAAATGGTCTCCCTTGTAGTTGGGGTACAATGTATTTCTTGAGATCAGAGGAATCCAGGAGCCAGCACAAAGTGATCCTGTGTTTCCCAATGATTTGATAGTTGGGGTATTAGAAAGTGGATGGGCCGAAGGGTCTTCTGCTCCTTCGACTGCCTCTCTTTTCTGTCCTGCGATGCTGATTGGGTGCGGCTGTGTGTTCCCTCGCTCGCTGATTGGTTGCTTCAGTTGCGCGAGCCAATGGGCTGATTCGGTGAGGCTGCTATTGGATTGGAAGCTGAAGTCGGGTTAGATTGATGGGCGGGTTCGCGGGCTGATTGGCTCTTGCTGTGAGGAGGCGGGACTTTGGTGACGGCGTCGTCTGCTCGGGGTCCGTCGCGTCGAACGGGAAGAAGTTGGCGGCAGCGCCGGGACCTTCCTCAGCCGCGCGGTCCAGGAAAGCGGGCGACCCGCAGCCCGCCGGGCCACATCTGGGATCGGCCGGTACTAGCGGGGTATTTGGTGGAGCCGAGGCGTCGGTGCAAGGCCTGGTGGCGCCAACAGGGCGAGGCCGGAGGTCGCGGGGTAACTGGCAGCGGGAGGGGGAGGGGCAAGAAGGAGGTTTGCACGTGCTTGATTGGAGCATGCGCGGTGGGTTCGCGACTTGGCGTTCGGTTCGCGCATGTGCGAACTGACGGCACTAAGCGAACCTTTTGCGCAAGCGCCATCTGAGTAGTCGCGCATGCACACGGAAATTAAGATGGCTGCCCCCAGCCGATGGACACTGAGTCACAAAGTTAATTCGCACATTTTGGGTCTTACGTGCCCTGTGTCTCTGTTCTCGTTTGTCAAATCATTTGATTTTAAAAATAGGCGCTTAGACTTCAGGGCTCCTCACACGGGGGCAAAACTCCGACTTGCGACCATTGTGGGATCTGTCTGATCATTTGGGCTCCATTACGGTCGCAAGTCGGGGAGGGCATGTCGGGTCATTGGGTCGCTTCGCAAGGGACGGAAAACCAATCCATTTTCTTTGCTTCCAAATGCTCATAGAATGTGTCTGATTCCATCCGTTTTTCCTGTTGTAGAATCACATTCTTCATAAAGTTAGATGATTTTTTTAAAGTTGTGTCACTTGAACAATAATGCTCCAACCCTTCTGATCCTGACGTGTTTAAAATGTAATGTTTCTCAGTTACTTGTTCGAATGCCTTAGTCACATTGAGGGGCTGAGACCAAGGGACTTTGGTGTTAACAATACAGAGTAAAGATTTCACCAATCCTTTTGAATGTATGATCTCTGGGATTTCTGGTTGTGTTTTCTATTTAGGTTGGTGTATCTTGCAGACCTGTTTGGTTGCAGCAAGTAAGAAGTTATCGCGTAGTAGCATTCGCGGCGGCAGCGCTACCAAATAAAGAGACGTCCACACAAGATAGTGTAAAACAAAGACTGACTTTACTGGTTTAAATTCCCCATGTGTGCTCCCTGGCCCGCCCACTTCTGGTGACGTACCCCTTGACATCCAGCAATGACGTCATTGCATCGTGATGTCACTCTCCAGCCGGCTGGCCGCTGCGCGGAGTGAAGGGCTCCTCAGTCCGCACATGGCGCTTGGCGCGGGTTTCTTCTTGGCAATGAAGTGGAGTCCGTGCCATCTTGGACTGTCTGTGTGTTGCTGCGATTTCGCTTTTTTTTGCTCACCCCGTTGCTTGGCGTGCTACAATCTCAGTGTTTATAACGGGGGAATTCTTTCAGTATTTCATTTACATTTGTTACAGAATTCTTCCTAGATTATCTGTGTAACATTGAAGGTTATGGGTTTTCATGAACAGCAATCATGATTCTACTCATAATTTGGTGACGAAATGGATGGGATACTTTTTTGCTAATGCCCCATGGGAATTGAAATAAAGATGAAGTGACAAACTTAGAAAGGTTTGTTTCCCCTTCTTTTTAAGCAGGATGTCCAGATGATTTTCATCTTGCTTGCTGAATTAAAATGTGATTTGTCTGTTCTTATTGGCAGCTGCCATATTGGCATTGCAAGGAGAAATGGGAAATGGGTCAGGTCCTTGGTGGTCCCAGTAATGCAATGGAGAAAGATGTCACAGGGCTGAATGTGGTTTAGGGAGAGAGAAGGTATTAATTTTTAGGAAACATATGTGGCCAGCCACCTATCAATATTTTTTCTCAAATAGAAACTCCTGCTGGTAGAAGCCATTTCCTGCTTTGAACAGGCCCAATGTGATTATCTAAGCAAATATTGTTTCGAGCCCAAAGGACCCCAAAACCCAGCAGCAATAGACATTCACCAAGACAGGTGGTTTTTAAAACAGAAGTTATTTTTAATCAACTTTAAACATGGAAATAGAATGAAACTTTAACTTAACTCTATACTTAACTAACCCAAATTAACCCCCTTCAAATTCTAAGCGCACATATTTGTAATGTTTTTAAATTTCATGAAAAGTTCTTTGGTTCACAGTTCAATCTCACTTCTCCTTCTTCCAAGTTCTCTGGATACAGGCAATTCTTCGGCTGTGCACAGAATGGAACATGTATACATTTCACCAGGTTTTGGTGCTTGAAAGGTAAATGTTTACCGCTCAGGAAGGTTCTTGTAGGGTTTGCAGAGAGTGATTTGTTGATCCAGGATTTCCACAACTGAGGGACCACCATTAGTCACCTCAATGTCTCGCTGATGAAACTTGCCCCGTCAGGGTTTTCCAGATGGTAACTTCTTTCTTTAAGCTACCACAGAGTTCCATTCCTCTTATTCCTTTGTGTGTGTTTGCCGCTACAGATTGGTGATCCTGAAGTTAAGATTTAACGAATTTGAATCATTATGGAAAAGGAGGACATTTCAACACAGCAACAACTGCCGCTGCATTGACAGTTAATGCAGTTGGGCTTCATTTTCCTACTTTCTGGACACATCAGCCACATATTTGGTTTCTTCAAGCTGAAACCCAGTTTCATTTTTGGTTTAAAACGGCGGGAGACACAAAATTTTGGCATGTCGTGATTACATTGGGCGTAGCCACTGCATTGTGAGTAAGCAAGTTTATTGCTCATCCTCCAGCAGAAAACCAGGGCACCAGGTTCCGACAGTTTCTTCTTGACACATTGGAACTTACTTGATGAATGTGGATTTGAACATGGGAGGCCAAACTGACAAGAATCCATCAGACCTTATGAATGAGAATTTGGCATTGTCAGATGGTCCTTCCCATTGTCTGCTTTTTGAAGCCTTATTTCTGTCAAAACGTCCCGCTCACGTGGCGATACACATTGGTAACATGGATTTTCGCCATCTTCATGACGTGGCTCAAGAGGCTGACAGGCTCTATCGTACTCCTACACAAGAGTCTGCCCCAATACATCCTGTTTCTGTTGCAGAAACATCTCCCGCATCCTACCAAACTCCAGTATCTGCAGTCCAAACCAAGAAAGAGGAACATGCTGATGTACATCGAGAATGGTATTTTTACCATCGCCGCTGGGGAAACTATGCCCATAAGTGCATCCAGCCATGTACCTACTCCAAAAAGAAGTCAGGAAACGAGAGAGCCGTAAGCTGGCATATATACAGGCCTATTGTATCTTCAGGATGATGCGGGTAAGCACAAATTTCTTGTAGACACAGGTGCTGAACTTAGTTTGCCGACGTATTTTGAAAGAACTCAAAAAACAGCACTTGACCCTGAGAGCGGCGAATGAAACTGCCATTCCAAGTTTTGGCACTAGATGAGTCGGAATAGGTGGAACCACGTTCCATTGGAATTGTGTCCTCGCTTCTGTCGCTCAACGTATTTTGGGTGGGGATTTTTTATGTTCCCACAACTTATTGGTAGACATAAAGCGTAGAAAATTCGTTTACGTCACCATCTTTCGGACATATCCACTGGCGTGCATCAAGGGGAGAGTTTCACAGCTCGGAGTACATACGTTACACAACGACGCATGTATTGCTCTACTCACTGAATTTCCCCATATTCTCATCTGAACTCCAATGCTTCAAGAAAAGTCCATAGTGGGTTTCATTACACAGACACATCAGGTCCACTGGCCCATGCCAGGGCTCGGTGTCTGGTGACTGATAAATTGCGACAGAATTTAAAGCAATGGAAGAATTGGGTATCATCCGATGCTCAATGAGCCCTTGGGCCTCACCTTTGCATATGGTAGCCAAGGAGACAGGCGGATGGAGACACTGCAGCGACTGCTGTAGGCTTAATGATGTCACAACACCTGACAGATAACCAATTCCACACATACAGCATTTCGCCGCTCATCTGCAATCATTGCCGCATACTTTCAAAGATTGATTTGGTTAAGGTATATCATCAGATACCGATTCATGAGAATGATATTACCAAGACAGCAATTATTATGCCGTTTGGTCTTTATGAATTCCTCAGAATGCCATTTGGTATGAATGCTGCGCAAACTTTTCAGTTGCTTATGGACGCTGTAGGCAGAGATTTAGACTTTGCGTTTATTTATTTGGACAACTTCCTTGTAGCAGTCAAAATGAGCAAGGTCACCACCTCCATTTGCACTGCCTTTTCCAATGGCTCCAAGACTTTGGACTGACAATTAACCTTGAGAAGTGTCAATTTGGCAGGTGAACCATAGAATTCTTAGGGCATCAAATTAAAGCAGATGGCATATCTCCGTTATCAGGCAAGGTAGACGACATCCATAAAATCTCCAGACCTATCACTGTCAAAGGGCTGGAGAAGTTTTTGGCAATGATAATTTTTTTATCACAGATTTATTCCCGGGATTGCTGACATCCTGCAACCCCTGTTTGGCATCATCTCTGCTCCAAACAAAAACATTACCTAGACCTCAGAAGCAGAGGCTGCATTTATATCCGCCAAAGAGGTATTAGCCAAAGCAGCAATGCTTGCGCATCCAAATCCTGAAACTGCTTTTATGCCTCAAGAACAGCTGTGTGCAGTTCTGGAACATACGTCAATGGCCATTATCAGCCCCTTGCCATCTTGAGTCGTCATCTAAGAGCAGCGGAAATGAAATACAGCGCCTTTGATCGAGAGCTATTAGCACTTTATCTGTCTATAAGGCACTTTCGTTATATCTTGTAAGGTCAACATTTCACCATATTCACAGACCATAAACCGCTCATTTTCGCCTTTAGCAAAGTCACAGATCTTTGGTTGGCAAGACAACAACTACATTTGTCCTACATTTCGTAGTTTACTACGGACATACGTCATATTTCGGGAAGGGACAATCTGGTCGCAGATGTGCTCTCTAGATCAAATGTGTGCCATATTCAAGGTGGAGTCAACATTACTGAACTGGCTGCAGCACAATCTGCGGATTCGGATATACAGGCATACAGTATAGCTATCACTGGACTCGACATTCAACAGGTGGCACCACAACATGACATTCACAATCTATCACACTCATCCATCTGGACTTCAGTCAAAGTAATGTCAAATAAGTACATGTGACATGGGCTGAAAAAAGACGTCACTCAATGGGCCCGATCGTGTATATCCTGCCAATCTGAAAATTCCGCACCAAACCAAGGCACCCCTGCAGTTATTCCCGACAACACGCAGAAGATTAGTGTATGTGCACGTGGATCTGGTTGGACCATTACCAGTATCACAGGTCATGAGGTATATTCTCATGGTAGTTGACCACTTCACACGCTGGCCAGAGGCCATTCCATTACCAGTCAGTAATACTGAGGCATATGCGAGAGCATTCATCTTAAATTGGATTGCTAGATTTGGAGTGCCGACATACATAACCGTGGAGCACAGTTCACTTTGGCATTATGGGCTTCCTTGGCTCATTTTTTCGGTACACAGTTGCACCACACTACTGCGTACCATCCGCAGTCCAATGGCCTGGTGGAACGTTTCCATCATCAACTTAAATCTTCACTGAAGGCCTGAAGCACTGGCCCCAACTGGGTCAATGAACTACCTTGGGTTCTATTAGGAGTATGAACAGCTCCAAAAGAAAATCTGTCTACATCATCTGCAGAATTGTTGTTTTGTCTGGCCCTTAGAGTTCGAGGAGATATTCACTTCAGAAGCAATTCAGACATGGAATTCCTTCAGCAACTCCGTAAGGGTATTGCTAACAGCAAACCATCCTCCACCAACTGGTATGGCAAACCTCGGCAACAAGTGCCCCAATCACTACTAAACACTGAATTTGTATTTGTATGAAGACAGGTTCCAGGGGCACTGTTACTAAAACCACATGAAGGACCATTTTGTTTGATTAAGAGATATGGAGTGGTATATACATTGGACATCGGAGGGCATCCGCAGCTATTGAGCGTGGACAGACTTAAACCCGCCATACGGACCCTACTTCACCAGTTCAGTGCCATCAACCCAGGCGACATGGACGTCTGCCTAAATCAAGCGTATCTGGCATCTTAAGTTATAGTGACGATTTTGGGGGGTGTGATATAGCGAGTGCACAGCGCGGTATTGTGAACCGCCACTGTCAATTCATAGACTTAATTGACACATCGCGGGCTAACAGAGCTGGGTGCCAAAGTACAGCAAGTGGATCAGTTGAAGCCCCTGCCTAAAGGTGCGGGGCACTAATGGCTCGTAACTTTAACCTGTTGGTCCTGTGGACCAGAAGGTATTCACTAACGAGCTCATTAACAGGCAGGAATAAAAGATCTGTGTATGTCTTCAATAAACCAGTCTTGAGTTGACTACCTTTGTGTGTGTTTGCCTTTATTTAGTAACATCTACCGCAGTAGCCGCTACAGGGTATTATTTTTTTTGTTAGAAATATCTAGATCAGCACAACATTTTGGGCCAAAGGGCTTGTACCGTCCTGTAATATTCTGTTAATTCGGTTATTGCTTAACTTTGAATATCTGTTGTAAGCAATGTGAGACTTCAATAATGTAGCAAATGTGCACAGCAACATTGCAGTCAGGAGTTTGTATCTCCTGGTTGACTTGAGCTTTGTGAAGGTTTGTATCTGGATTTGAGTCGTTTGACACCCGTCGATTTCTTAAATTGTGGCTCAAAAGCAACTGAAGTATTTGGAAACATCGTCATCAGTCCTCTTTCAAACTCGTCTGAATTTCTTGGTTGAAGAAACATTGCTCTGAAGCTTACTCTGCGAGAATTTATTTTCCTCTCTTGCAGGGAGGTTTCCGAATCTGTTCCACATGATGAATCTGTTCTCTTTTCAAAGAGACAGTGGAGTGGCTGTTTTCTTCTTCAATGATTTCATAAACCCAGTCAAGGGCTGAACTCAGTCACCATTTGAAAATGGTAATGTTGCAAATACAAGATTACTTTTACTTTATTCATCAAAAGTGGCCATTTCCATGGACACAACGAAGCTGCCCTCTTGATCTCAAAGAGACAGTTAGAAGTGGTCTTCCTCCTTAAAATCCACTTGTTACTCCTGGTCAAAGGAGAAGACTATGTAACTGTACCTTCTCTGACAACTGTATCTCCAACCCTCTCTTCCCTACAGGATGGACAACTTCTGCCTTTCGTTTGTAATGTTTCTCCAAAATGTCTCATCACATGACACGTGCCACCATTTCTGCCTTTGAAGTCCACTATGTCTCTTCAAAAGGATGAATCGTGAGCCAACGGACTCCAGCCTGTCTGTGCAGGAACTTGAATCAAGAACTTGCTTATTCGAACCGCTGCCATCTCTCAGCACTCTATTGACTCAGTTTCAATTTCAATTTTAAGAACACAGATAATCAACAGATGGTCTCTCGGTTTGACCATCAGTCTTTCCTGACTACACAAATTCTTCAGCTTTTCATAAAGCAAACACGCCATTGTTCTCAGTATCTCAAGAACCATTAAAACTTGCATTTTAAGTATGAGCTGTTTTGTGAAGTGTTTGTGTTTGTGACCTACACAACTCCTACAATCCATCTCTTTCAAAAACATGTCAATATACAATATTTAAATATATAATCTGTCACAGGTCAGATGGAGCATAGGAGTTGTGATAAAATCAATGGTGTCCTTGCAAAGAAAAAGTGGGGAGAGATATAATCCAGGTAGCTCTGGCGAGTTGAGTTTGTAATAGTTTGAAACTTGAACGTCTCTCTCTATTTCAGGAGACAATTTACTGTCAGGTAATTAAAAAATGTCATATCAGACAAAATTATTTTTTTCCTGCTGTGAGGCAGATAGATTTGCCATTGGCAGAAATTGCCTGAAATGCAAATTTGGCACCTGAATATTCAAATATTAGGCTTCAATTTATAATAATGCCCTTTCCATCCTTCTAGACATACGAGATTCTCCTCAAAGTTGAAAATGTTTTTATTTAGATGTGTTGGATTTCCTCGCCACCGCGAACTCTGGGGAAGGGGAGAACTAACACAGGGCACCAGAAAACAGGAAGACCACACACCATCAACATCTGAGAAGCAGAGGATTCAATCCACAGGTCAGTGACCATGGAAGCAGACCAGTGAGGGATTCTGCTGCTGAAGGAGCCTGTCAGAGAAAGAAGAAAAAGACAGTCATGCTCTCCACCCACCATCCCGAACTCTGGGCCAAGTCACTGAGGGTCTGTGGATTCTCTTTCAATGCTCACAGACCAATCCAAGTCATTGGCAATGTGACCTCCTGTTTTGAACCTCTGACACAATTAGGAACCAATTACCACCCACTCATATCACAAGTCTGATACCTGATACTCTTTTAGCCAGTTTTGAACCAGTCTCTAGCAATCCACAGCCTGGTGTGAGTTCCTTGACTGCTTTCTCCAGATGCCCACAGCCTGCTTGGGTTCCTCTCCTCAAATTTCAATAGCCTATCACCTATGTGGGTCGTTCAGCAGCAGAACCCCTCACTGGCCTGCTTCCATAGTCACTGACCTGTGGATTCAATCCTCTGCTTCTCAGATGTTGATGGTGTGTGGTCTTCCTGTTTTCTGGTGCCCTGTGTTAGTTTTCCACTTCCCCAGAGTTCGCGGTGGCGACGAAAACCAACACATCTAAATAAAAAATTTTACAACTTTGAGGAGAATCTCATATGTCTAGAAGGATGGAAAGGGTATTATTATAAATTGAAGCCTAATATTTGAATATTCAGGTCCCAAATTTGCAAAAAATATAGAGTATATATTTCTCAAACTAATGTCATTTTTTTCAAAGGAATAAAACTTTGAAATTTTGCATGTCATCTTGGCATCCCTAAAAATATATCTGATTTCCGAGTAAGTGAAATACATTTCCTCATCACCACTAACATTAATTTAACAAATTTCAATTGATACTTTAATAGTTTAAATTTGATCCTTGTTCCTTCAATATTTCCTAATAAGGGTAAGGTTGGATTTTGCAGAAAAACAACTCCTGTAACTTGTTCCAAAAAAATTGTAATTCTCCCCAAAAAGATCTTGCATAAGGACAAAGCTAGGTTGAATGCAAGGAAGTTGCTACATCTTCACCACCCCTAAAACATTGATCTGATAATTCTGAGTTTATTCTATTCAATTTCTCTGGTGTAAGAAGTAACTGTAGAAGAAAAAAACCTAGTTGTGAATTCCTTCATCACTGCTGCGGTGTGGAACTCTGGTCAATAGATCCAAAATGCTGAGTTGAAGTGAATTAATACAACTCCCTTGGATCACGTGATCTCTGTGGCCAAATTATCTTCCTGTAGAGTTTTTCATATCCAACTGCCTGAGTCACCTGACTCCAAGTGCAGCTTCAGATAAAATCCTTGCTGACATCTGCTACATTACTGATGTAAAAAGAATTAAACTGAACTAATTTATGTCTTACATTGAGATCCTTATATGGATCTACCCATATTTGCCAATCAATTACAATATTCAGATCCATTTCCCACCTTTGTCTCGACTTAAGAACTCCTCATTTAAAAGTTCCTACTTGTAATGAAGAGGCCATCATCGAAGTAAATTTTTTAACATTTCCTCTAGGAGGAATTTTTATTTCAGTACAACATGGTTGGTCCGAACATATCCTTCAAATATGTTCTTAGTTAGAAATAGCAAAAAAGATTGCTATGAGTTATATGATATTTATTTCTCAGTTGCTCTGATGACATTAATTGACCCCTTTCATAACAATCTTCCACATTTATAATCCCCTTACGAAACCAGCTATCCAGAAATTGATGATCTTTTGAAAAAAATACGATGATTTTGAATCAAAGCCATTCTAGGTGATGAACATTCACTTACACCAATTTAATCATTTATTTTATTCCAGATATTAATCAAATGTTTCAAAATAGTGTATCTTTATCACCAACCATTAATATCAAATCCCACTTGTACATCACATCTTCTGCTTTTCTCTCTCCTATTTTACTCCTTTTGGTTACTCCTTTTGGTTCCCCACTGTTCTGCAGAACTCCCCACGATTCCCCACTTTTTCCAATCTGTTCCCCCTGCTCCGTTTGGTTCTCCTTTATTCTGCAGTGTTCCCCACGGTTCTCCACTTTTCCGAGCTGTTCCCCCTGTTCCCTTTGGTTCCGCAGTGTTCTGCAGTTTTCCCCAAGGTTACCCACTTTTTCCAAACCGTTCCCCCTGCTCCCTTTGGTTCCCCTCTGTCCTGCAGTGTTTCCCACGGTTACCCACTTTTTCCAATCCATTCCCCCTGCTCTCCTTGTTTCCCCTCTGTCCTGCATTTTCCCCCACAGTTCCCCACTTTTCCAATCCGTTCCCCTTGCTCCCTTTAGTTCCCCTCTGTACTGCAGTGCTCCCCACGGTTCCCCACATTTTCCAATCCGTTCTCCCTGCTCCCTTTGGTTTCCCACTGTTCTGCATTTTTCCACACGGTTCCCCGATTTTTCCAATCTGTTCCCATGCTCCATTTGCTTCCCCTCTTTTCTGCAATATTACCCACTGTTCCCCACTTTTTGCAATCTGTTCCCCCTGCTCCGTTTGGTTCTCCTTTTATCTGCAGTGTTCCCCACGGTTCCCCACTTTTCCGAGCTGTTCCCCCTGCTCCCTTTGGTTCCCCTCTGTTCTGCAGTGTTCCCCACAGTTCCCTTCTTTTTCCAATCCGTTCCCCCTGTGCCCTTTCTTTCCCCTCTGTCCTGCATTGTCCTTCGCGATTCCCCACTTTTTACAATCCGTTCCACCTGCTCCCTTGGTTCCCCTCTGTTCTTCAGTGTTCCCCATGGTTCCACAATTTTTCCAATGTATACCCCCTGCTCCCTTTGTTTCCTCACTCTTCTGCATTTTTCCACACTATTCCCCACTTTTTCCAATCTGTTTCCCCCGATCCCTTTGGTTCCCCACTGTTCTGCAGTATTCCCCACTTTTCCACTATTTTCGAATTTGTTCGCCGTGATCGCTTTGGTTCCTCTCTGTCTGCATTGTTCTTCACAGTTCCCCACTTTATCCAATCCGTTCCCCCCCTGCTCCCTTTGGTTCCCCTCTGTCCTGCAGTGTTCCCCACTTCTCAACTTCTTTCCGATATGCTCGCCGTGCTCCATTTCGTTCCCCTCTGTTCTGCAGTGTTTCCCACGGTTCCCCACTTTTTCCAATCCGTTCCCGCTGCTCCCTTTGGTTCCCCACTGTTTTGCAGTGTTCGCCATGGTTCTGCACTTTTTCCAATCTGTTCCCCATGCTCCGTTTAGTTCCCCTCTATTCTGCAGTGTTCCCCAAGGTGCACACTTTTTCGAATCTGTTCACCCTGCTCCCTTTGTTTCCCCTCTGTCCTGCAGTGTTCCCCACGTTTCCCCACTTTTTCCAATCAGTTCGCCCTGCTCCCTTTGTTTCCCCTCTGTCCTCAAATGTTCTCCACGGTTCCCCACTTTTTCCAATCCATTCCCCCTGCTCCTTTTGGTTCCCCACTGTTCTGCAGAACTCCCCACGATTCCCCACTTTTTCCAATCTGTTCCCCCTGCTCCGTTTGGTTCTCCTTTATTCTGCAGTGTTACCCAAGGTTCCCCACTTTTCCGAGCTGTTCCCCCTGCTCCCTTTGGTTCCCCTCTGTCCAGCAGTGTTCCCCACGGTTATCCACTTATTCCAATCCATTCCCACTGCTCCCTTTGGTTCCCCTCTGTCCTGCATTTTCCCCCACTGTTCCCCACTTTTCCAATCCGTTCCCCCTGCTCCCTTTAGTTCCCCTCTGTACTGCAGTGCTCTCCACGGTTCCCCGCATTTTCCAATCCGTTCTCCCTGCTCCCTTTGGTTTCCCACTGTTCTGCATTTTTCCACAAGGTTCCCCAATTTTTCCAATCTGTTCCCATGCTCCATTTGGTTCCCCTCTTTTCTGCAATATTCCCCACTGTTCCCCACCTTTTGCAATCTGTACCCCCTGCTCCCTTTGGTTCCCCACTGTTCTGCAATGTTCGCTAACGTTTCACCACTTTTTACAACTTGTACCTCCTGTTCCCTTTGGTTCCCCTCTGTCCTGCAGTGTTCCCCACGGTTCCACACTTTTTCCAATCTGTTCGTCGTGCTCTCTTTGGTTCCCCTCAGTTCTACAATGTTCCCCACAGTTCCCCACTTTATCCAATCTTTTCCCCCTGCTCCCTTTGGTTCCCCTCCGTCCTGCACTGTCCTCCATGGTTTCCCAATTTTTCCAATCTCTTCCCCGTGCTCCTTTGGTTCCCCTCTGTTGTGCAGTGTTCCGAACGGTTCACCACTTTTTCCAATCCGTTGTCCCTGCTCCCTTTGGTTTCCCACTGTTTTGCATTTTTCCACACGGTTCCCCAATTTTTCCAATCTGTTCCCATGCTCCATTTGGTTCCCCTCTTTTCTGCAATATTCCCCACTGTTCCCCACCTTTTGCAATCTGTTCCCCCTGCTCCCTTTGGTTCCCCACTGTTCTGCAGTGTTCGCTAACGGTTCCCCACTTTTTACAACCTGTACCTCCTGTTCCCTTTGGTTCCCCTCTGTCCTGCAGTGTTCCGCACGGTTCCCCACATTTTCCTATCCGTTCTCCCTGCTCCCTTTGGTTTCCCACTGTTCTGCATTTTTCCACACGGTTCCCCGATTTTTCCAATCTGTTCCCATGCTCCATTTGGTTCCCCTCTTTTCTGCAATATTCTCCACTGTTCCCCACTTTTTCCAATCCATTCCCCCTGCTCCTTTTGGTTCCGCACTGTTCTGCAGAACTCCCCACGATTCCCCACTTTTTCCAATCTGTTCCCCCTGCTCCATTTGGTTCTCCTTTATTCTGCAGTGTTCCCCACGGTTCCCCACTTTTCCGAGCTGTTCCCCCTGCTCCCTTTGGTTCCGCAGTGTTCTGCAGTGTTCCTCACGGTTACCCACTTTTTCCAAACCGTTCCCCCTGCTCCCTTTGGTTCCCCTCTGTCCTGCAGTGTTCCCCACGGTTACCAACTTTTTCCAATCCATTCCCCCTGTTCCCTTTGGTTCCACTCTGTCCTGCATTTTCCCCCATATTTCCCCACTTTTCCAATCCGTTCCCCTTGCTCCCTTTAGTTCCCCTCTGTACTGCAGTGCTCCCCACGGTTCCCCACATTTTACAATCCGTTCTCCCTGCTCCCTTTTGTTTCCCACTGTTCTACATTTTTCCACACGTTTCTCCGATTTTTCCAATCTGTTCCCATGCTCCATTTGCTTCCCTTCTTTTCTGCAATATTCCCCACTGTTCCCCACTTTTTGCAATCTGTTCCCCCTGCTCCCTTTGGTTCCCCACTGTTCTGCAGTGTTCGCCAACGGTTCCCCACTTTTTACAACCTGTACCTCCTGTTCCCTTTGGTTCCCCTCTGTCCTGCAGTGTTCCCCACGGTTCCACACTTTTTCCAATCTGTTCGCCGTGCACTCTTTGGTTCCTCTCAGTTCTACAGTGTTCCCCACAGTTCCCCACTTTTACCAATCTGTTCCCCCTGCTCCCTTTGGTTCCCCTCCGTCCTGCACTGTCCTCCATGGTTTCCCAATTTTTCCAATCTCTTCCCCGTGCTCCTTTGGTTCCCCTCTGTTGTTCAGTGTTCCGAACGGTTCCTACTTTTTCCAATCCGTTCCCCCTGCTTCCTTTGATTCCCCTCTGTTCTGCAGTGTTCCACACTGTTCCCCACTTTTTCCAATCCGTTCACCCTGCTCCCGTTGTTTCTCCACTCTTCTGCATTTTCCACACCGTTCCCCACTTTTTCCAATCTGTTCCCCCTTGTCCTTGGGCTCCCCTCTGTTCTGCAGTTTTCCCCACAGTTTCCACTTTTTCCAATCTGTTCCCCCTGCTCCCGTTGGTTCCCCTCTATTCTGCAGTTTTCTATACAGTTCCCCACATTTTCCAATCCGTTACCCCTGCTCCCTTTTGTTCCCCTCTGTTCTGCAGTGTTCTCCACAGTTCCCGAATTTTTCCAATCTGTTCCTCCTGCTCCCTTTGGATCCCCACTCTTCTGCATTTTTCCACACTGCTCCACACTTTTTCCAAACTGATCCCCCTGCTCCCTTTGATTCCCCACCGTTCTGCAGTGTTGCCCACTTCTCAACTTCTTTACGATATGCTCGCCGTGCTCCATTTCGTTCCCCTCTGTTCTGCAGTGATTCCCACGGTTCCCCACTTTTTCCAATCCGTTCCCGCTGCTCCCTTTGGTTCCCCACTGTTTTGTAGTGTTCGCCATGGTTCTGCACTTTTTCCAATCTGTTCCCCATGCTCCGTTTAGTTCCCCTCTATTCTGCAGTGTTCCCCAAGGTTGCACACTTTTTCGAATCTGTTCACCCTGCTCCCTTTGTTTCCCCTCTGTCCTGCAGTGTTCCCCACGTTTCCCCACTTTTTCCAATCAGTTCGCCCTGCTCTCTTTGTTTCCCCTCTGTCCTGCAATGTTCTCCACGGTTCCCCACTTTTTCCAATCCATTCCCCCTGCTCCTTTTGGTTCCCCACTGTTCTGCAGAACTCCCCACGATACCCCACTTTTTTCCAATCTGTACCCCCTGCTCCGTTTGGTTCTCCTTTATTCTGCAGTTTTCCCAACGGTTCCCCACTTTTCCGAGCTGTTCCCCCTGCTCCCTTTGGTTCCCCTCTGTTCTGCAGTGTTCCCCACAGTTCCCCACTTTTTCCAATCCGTTCCCCCTGTGCCCTTTCTTTCCCGTCTGTCCTGCATTGTCCTTCGCGATTCCCCACTTTTTCCAATCCGTTGCACCTGCTCCCTTGGTTCCCCTCTGCTCTTCAGTGTTCCCCATGGTTCCACAATTTTTCTAATGTATAACCCATGCTCCCTTTGTTTCCTCAAGCTTCTGCATTTTTCCACACTGTTCCCCACTTTTTCCAATCTGTTTCCCCCGATCCCTTTGGTTCCCCACTATTCTGCAGTATTCCCCACTTTTCCACTATTTTCGAATTTGTTCGCCGTGATCGCTTTGGTTCCTCTCTGTCTGCATTGTTCTTCACAGTTCCCCACTTTATCCAATCCGTTCCCCCCTGCTCCCTTTGGTTCCCCTCTGTCCTGCAGTGTTCCCCACTTCTCAACTTCTTTCCGATATGCTCGCCGTGTTCTATTTCGTTCCCCTCTGTTCTGCAGTGTTTCCCATGGTTACCCACTTTTTCAAATCCGTTCCCGCTGCTCCCTTTGGTTCCCCACTGTTTTGCAGTGTTCGCCATGGTTCTGCACTTTTTCCAATCTGTTCCCCATGCTACGTTTAGTTCCCCTCTATCTGCAATGTTCCCCAAGGTGCACACTTTTTCGAATCTGTTCACCCTGCTCCCTTTGTTTCCCCTCTGTCCTGCAGTGTTCCCCACGTTTCCCTACTTTTTCCAATCAGTTCGCCCTGCTCCCTTTGTTTCCCCGCTGTCCTCCAATGTTCTCCACGGTTCCCCACTTTTTCCAATCCATTCCCCCTGCTCCTTTTGGTTCCCCACTGTTCTGCAGAACTCCCCACGATTCCCCACTTTTTCCAATCTGTTCCCCCTGCTCCGTTTGTTTCTCCTTTATTCTGCAGTGTTACCGAAGGTTCCCCACTTTTCCGAGCTGTTCCCCCTGCTCCCTTTGGTTCTGCAGTGTTCTGCGGTGTTCCCCACGGTTACGCACTTTTTCCAAAACGTTCCCCCTGCTCCCTTTGGTTCCCCTCTGTCCTGCAGTGTTCCCCACGGTTACCCACTTATTCCAATCCATTCCCCCTGCTCCCTTTGGTTCCCCTCTGTCCTGCATTTCCCCCCACAGTTCCCCACTTTTTCCAATCCGTTCCCCCTGCTCCCTTTAGATCCCCTCTGTACTGCAGTGCTCTCCACTGTTCCCCGCATTTTCCAATCCGTTCTCCCTGCTCCCTTTGGTTTCCCACTGTTCTGCATTTTTCAACACGGTTCCCCAATTTTTCCAATCTGTTCCCATGCTCCATTTGGTTCCCCTCTTTTCTGCAATATTCCCCACTGTTCCCCACCTTTTGCAATCTGTTCCCACTGCTCCCTTTGGTTCCCCACTGTTCTGCAGTGTTCGCTAACGGTTCCCCACTTTTTACAACCTGTACCTCCTGTTCCCTTTGGTTCCCCTCTGTCCTGCAGTCTTCCCCACGGTTCCACACTTTTTCCAATCTGTTCGCCGTGCTCTCTTTGGTTCCCCTCAGTTCTACAATGTTCCCCACAGTTCCCCACTTTATCCAATCTTTTCCCCCTGCTCCCTTTGGTTCCCTCCGTCCTGCACTGTCCTCCATGGTTTCCCAATTTTTCCAATCTCTTCCCCGTGCTCCTTTGGTTCCCCTCTGTTGTGCAGTGTTCCGAACGGTTCCCCACTTTTTCCAAACCGTTCCCCCTGCTCCCTTTGGTTCCCCTCTGTCCTGCAGTGTTCCACACTGTTCCCCACTTTTTCCAATCCGTTCACCCTGCTCCCGTTGTTTCTCCACTCTTCTGCATTTTCCACACCGTTCCCCACTTTTTCCAATCTGTTCCCCCTTCTCCTTGGGCTCCCCTCTGTTCTGCAGTTTTCCCCACAGTTTCCACTTTTTCCAATCTGTTCCCCCTGCTCCCGTTGGTTCCCCTCTATTCTGCAGTTTTCTATACAGTTCCCCACATTTTCCAATCCGTTACCCCTTCTCCCTTTGGTTCCCCTCTGTTCTGCAGGGTTCTCCACGGTTCCCGACTTTTTCCAATCTGTTCCTCCTGCTCCCTTTGGTTCCCCACTGTTCTGCATTTTTCCACACAGTTCCCCACTTTTTCCAATCTGATCCCCCTGCTCCCTTTGATTCCCCACTGTTCTGCAGTGTTCCCCACTTCTCAACTTTTTTCCGATATGTTCGTCCTGCTCCCTTTCGTTCCCCTCTGTTCTGCAGTGTTTCCCACGGTTCCCAACTTTTTCCAATCCGTTCCCACAGCTCCCTTTCGTTCCCCACTGTTTTGCAGTGTTCGCCACGGTTCCGCACTTTTTCCAATCTATTCTCCATGTTCCCTTTAATTCTCCTATGTTCTGCAGTGTTCCACACAGTTCCCCACTTTTTCCAATCTGTTCCCCCTGCTCCCTTTGTTTCCTCACTCTTCTGCATTTTCCACACTGTTCCCCACTTTTTCCAATCTGTTTCCCCCGCTCCCTTTGGTTCCCCACGGTTCCCCACTTTTCCGAGTTCTTCCCCCTGCTCACTTTGGGTCCTCTCTGTTCTGCAGTATTCCCCATGGTTCTCCACATTTTTTCCAATCTGTTCCCATTCTCCTTTTGGTTCCCCTCCGAGCTGCACTGTCCTCCATTGTTTCCCAATTTTTCCCATCTCTTCCCCGTGCTCCTTTGGTTCCCCTCTGTTCTGCAGTGTTCCAAACAGTTCCCCACTTTTTCCAATACGTTCACCCTGCTCCCGTTGTTTCTCCACTCTTATGCATTTTTCCACACCGTTCCCCACTTTTTCCAACCTGCTCCCCCTGCTCCTTGGGCTCCCCTCTGTTCTGCAGTTTTCCCCACAGTTCCCACTTTTTCCAAGCTGTTCCCCCTGCTCCCTTTGGTTCACCTCGATTCTGCAGTTTTCCATACAGTTCCCCACATTTTCCAATCCGTTACCCCTGCTCCCTTTTGTTCCCCTCTGTTCTGCAGTGTTCTCCACAGTTCCCGAATTTTTCCAATCTGTTCCTCCTGCTCCCTTTGGATCCCCACTCTTCTGCATTTTTCCACACTGCTCCACACTTTTTCCAAACTGATCCCCCTGCTCCCTTTGATTCCCCACCGTTCTGCAGTGTTGCCCACTTCTCAACTTCTTTACGATATGCTCGCCGTGCTCCATTTCGTTCCCCTCTGTTCTGCAGTGATTCCCACGGTTCCCCACTTTTTCCAATCCGTTCCCGCTGCTCCCTTTGGTTCCCCACTGTTTTGTAGTGTTCGCCATGGTTCTGCACTTTTTCCAATCTGTTCCCCATGCTCCGTTTAGTTCCCCTCTATTCTGCAGTGTTCCCCAAGGTTGCACACTTTTTCGAATCTGTTCACCCTGCTCCCTTTGTTTCCCCTCTGTCCTGCAGTGTTTCCCACGTTTCCCCACTTTTTCCAATCAGTTCGCCCTGCTCTCTTTGTTTCCCCTCTGTCCTGCAATGTTCTCCACGGTTCCCCACTTTTTCCAATCTGCTCCCCCTGCTCCTTGGGCTCCCCTCTGTTCTGCAGTTTTCCCCACAGTTTCCACTTTTTCCAATCTGTTCCCCCTGCTCCCTTTGGTTCACCTCTATTCTGCAGTTTTCCATACAGTTCCCCACATTTTCCAATCCGTTACCCCTGCTCCCTTTTGTTCCCCTCTGTTCTGCAGTGTTCTCCACAGTTCCCGAATTTTTCCAATCTGTTCCTCCTGCTCCCTTTGGATCCCCACTCTTCTGCATTTTTCCACACTGCTCCACACTTTTTCCAAACTGATCCCCCTTCTCCCTTTGATTCCCCACCGTTCTGCAGTGTTGCCCACTTCTCAACTTCTTTACGATATGCTCGCCGTGCTCCATTTCGTTCCCCTCTGTTCTGCAGTGATTCCCACGGTTCCCCACTTTTTCCAATCCGTTCCCGCTGCTCCCTTTGGTTCCCCACTGTTTTGTAGTGTTCGCCATGGTTCTGCACTTTTTCCAATCTGTTCCCCATGCTCTGTTTAGTTCCCCTCTATTCTGCAGTGTTCCCCAAGGTTGCACACTTTTTCGAATCTGTTCACCCTGCTCCCTTTGTTTCCCCTCTGTCCTGCAGTGTTCCCCACGTTTCCCCACTTTTTCCAATCAGTTCGCCCTGCTCTCTTTGTTTCCCCTCTGTCCTGCAATGTTCTCCACGGTTCCCCACTTTTTCCAATCCATTCCCCCTGCTCCTTTTGGTTGCCCACTGTTCTGCAGAACTCCCCACGATACCCCACTTTTTTCCAATCTGTACCCCCTGCTCCGTTTGGTTCTCCTTTATTCTGCAGTGTTCCCCATGGTTCCACAATTTTTCCAATGTATACCCCCTGCTCCCTTTGTTTCCTCACTCTTCTGCATTTTTCCACACTATTCCCCACTTTTTCCAATCTGTTTCCCCCGATCCCTTTGGTTCCCCACTGTTCTGCAGTATTCCCCACTTTTCCACTATTTTCGAATTTGTTCGCCGTGATCGCTTTGGTTCCTCTCCGTCTGCATTGTTCTTCACAGTTCCCCACTTTATCCAATCCGTTCCCCCCCTGCTCCCTTTGGTTCCCCTCTGTCCTGCAGTGTTCCCCACTTCTCAACTTCTTTCCGATATGTTCGCCGTGCTCCATTTCGTTCCCCTCTGTTCTGCAGTGTTTCCCACGGTTCCCCACTTTTTCCAATCCGTTCTTGCTGCTCCCTTTGGTTCCCCACTGTTTTGCAGTGTTCGCCATGGTTCTGCACTTTTTCCAATCTGTTCCCCATGCTCCGTTTAGTTCCCCTCTATTCTGCAGTGTTCCCCAAGGTGCACACTTTTTCGAATCTGTTCACCCTGCTCCCTTTGTTTCCCCTCTGTCCTGCAGTGTTCCCCACGTTTCCCCACTTTTTCCAATCAGTTCGCCCTGCTCCCTTTGTTTCCCCTCTGTCCTCAAATGTTCTCCACGGTTCCCCACTTTTTCCAATCCATTCCCCCTGCTCCTTTTGGTTCCCCACTGTTCTGCAGAACTCCCCACGATTCCCCACTTTTTCCAATCTGTTCCCCCTGCTCCCGTTGTTTCTCCACTCTTCTGCATTTTCCACACCGTTCCCCACTTTTTCCAATCCGTTCACCCTGCTCCCGTTGTTTCTCCACTCTTCTGCATTTTCCACACCGTTCCCCACTTTTTCCAATCTATTCCCCCTTCTCCTTGGGCTCCCCTCTGTTCTGCAGTTTTCCCCACAGTTTCCACTTTTTCCAATCTGTTCCCCCTGCTCCCGTTGGTTCCCCTCTATTCTGCAGTTTTCTATACAGTTCCCCACATTTTCCAATCCGTTACCCCTGCTCCCTTTGGTTCCCCTCTGTTCTGCAGGGTTCTCCACGGTTCCCGACTTTTTCCAATCTGTTCCTCCTGCTCCCTTTGGTTCCCCACTGTTCTGCATTTTTCCACACAGTTCCCCACTTTTTCCAATCTGATCCCCCTGCTCCCTTTGATTCCCCACTGTTCTGCAGTGTTCCCCACTTCTCAACTTTTTTCCGATATGTTCGTCCTGCTCCCTTTCGTTCCCCTCTGTTCTGCAGTGTTTCCCACGGTTCCCAACTTTTTCCAATCCGTTCCCACTGCTCCCTTTCGTTCCCCACTGTTTTGCAGTGTTCGCCACGGTTACGCACTTTTTCCAATCTATTCTCCATGTTCCCTTTAATTCCCCTATGTTCTGCAGTGTTCCACACAGTTCCCCACTTTTTCTAATCTGTTCCCCCTGCTCCCTTTGTTTCCTCACTCTTCTGCATTTTCCACACTGTTCCCCACTTTTTCCAATCTGTTTCCCCCGCTCCCTTTGGTTCCCCACGGTTCCCCACTTTTCCGAGTTCTTCCCTCTGCTCACTTTGGGTCCTCTCTGTTCTGCAGTATTCCCCATGGTTCTCCACATTTTTTCCAATCTGTTCCCATGCTCCTTTTGGTTCCCCTCCGAGCTGCACTGTCCTCCATTGTTTCCCAATTTTTCCCATCTCTTCCCCGTGCTCCTTTGGTTCCCCTCTATTCTGCAGTGTTCCCCAAGGTTGCACACTTTTTCGAATCTGTTCACCCTGCTCCCTTTGTTTCCCCTCTGTCCTGCAGTGTTCCCAACGTTTCCCCACTTTTTCCAATCAGTTCGCCCTGCTCTCTTTGTTTCCCCTCTGTCCTGCAATGTTCTCCACGCTTCCCCACTTTTTCCAATCCATTCCCCCTGCTCCTTTTGGTTCCCCACTGTTCTGCAGAACTCCCCACGATACCCCACTTTTTTCCAATCTGTACCCCCTGCTCCGTTTGGTTCTCCTTTATTCTGCAGTGTTCCCCACAGTTCCCCACTTTTTCCAATCCGTTCCCCCTGTGCCCTTTCTTTCCCGTCTGTCCTGCATTGTCCTTCGCGATTCCCCACTTTTTCCAATCCGTTGCACCTGCTCCCTTGGTTCCCCTCTGCTCTTCAGTGTTCCCCATGGTTCTACAATTTTTCTAATGTATAAACCATGCTCCCTTTGTTTCCTCAAGCTTCTGCATTTTTCCACACTGTTCCCCACTTTTTCCAATCTGTTTCCCCCGATCCCTTTGGTTCCCCACTATTCTGCAGTATTCCCCACTTTTCCACTATTTTCGAATTTGTTCGCCGTGATCGCTTTGGTTCCTCTCTGTCTGCATTGTTCTTCACAGTTCCCCACTTTATCCAATCCGTTCCCCCCTGCTCCCTTTGGTTCCCCTCTGTCCTGCAGTGTTCCCCACTTCTCAACTTCTTTCCGATATGCTCGCCGTGTTCCATTTCGTTCCCCTCTGTTCTGCAGTGTTTCCCATGGTTCCCCACTTTTTCAAATCCGTTCCCGCTGCTCCCATTGGTTCCCCACTGTTTTGCAGTGTTCGCCATGGTTCTGCACTTTTTCCAATCTGTTCCCCATGCTCCGTTTAGTTCCCCTCTATCTGCAATGTTCCCCAAGGTGCACACTTTTTCGAATCTGTTCACCCTGCTCCCTTTGTTTCCCCTCTGTCCTGCAGTGTTCCCCACGTTTCCCTACTTTTTCCAATCAGTTCGCCCTGCTCCCTTTGTTTCCCCGCTGTCCTCCAATGTTCTCCACGGTTCCCCACTTTTTCCAATCCATTCCCCCTGCTCCTTTTGGTTCCCCACTGTTCTGCAGAACTCCCCACGATTCCCCACTTTTTCCAATCTGTTCCCCCTGCTCCGTTTGGTTCTCCTTTATTCTGCAGTGTTACCGAAGGTTCCCCACTTTTCCGAGCTGTTCCCCCTGCTCCCTTTGGTTCTGCAGTGTTCTGCGGTGTTCCCCACGGTTACCCACTTTTTCCAAAACGTTCCCCCTGCTCCCTTTGGTTCCCCTCTGTCCTGCAGTGTTCCCCACGGTTACCCACTTATTCCAATCCATTCCCCCTGCTCCCTTTGGTTCCCCTCTGTCCTGCATTTCCCCCCACAGTTCCCCACTTTTCCAATCCGTTCCCCCTGCTCCCTTTAGATCCCCTCTGTACTGCAGTGCTCTCCACTGTTCCCCGCATTTTCCAATCCGTTCTCCCTGCTCCCTTTGGTTTCCCACTGTTCTGCATTTTTCAACACGGTTCCCCAATTTTTCCAATCTGTTCCCATGCTCCATTTGGTTCCCCTCTTTTCTGCAATATTCCCCACTGTTCCCCACCTTTTGCAATCTGTTCCCACTGCTCCCTTTGGTTCCCCACTGTTCTGCAGTGTTCGCTAACGGTTCCCCACTTTTTACAACCTGTACCTCCTGTTTCCTTTGGTTCCCCTCTGTCCTGCAGTCTTCCCCACGGTTCCACACTTTTTCCAATCTGTTCGCCGTGCTCTCTTTGGTTCCCCTCAGTTCTACAATGTTCCCCACAGTTCCCCACTTTATCCAATCTTTTCCCGCTGCTCCCTTTGGTTCCCTCCGTCCTGCACTGTCCTCCATGGTTTCCCAATTTTTCCAATCTCTTCCCCGTGCTCCTTTGGTTCCCCTCTGTTGTGCAGTGTTCCGAACGGTTCCCCACTTTTTCCAAACCGTTCCCCCTGCTCCCTTTGGTTCCCCTCTGTCCTGCAGTGTTTCCCACGGTTACCCACTTATTCCAATCCATTCCCCCTGCTCCCTTTGGTTCCCCACTGTTCTACAGTGTTCGCCAATGGTTCCCCACTTTTTCCAACCTGTACCTCCTGTTCCCTTTGGTTCCCCTCTGTCCTGCAGTGTTCCCCACGGTTACCCACTTATTCCAATCCATTCCCCCTGCTCCCTTTGGTTCCCCACTGTTCTACAGTGTTCGCCAATGGTTCCCCACTTTTTCCAACCTGTACCTCCTGTTCCCTTTGGTTCCCCTCTGTCCTGCAGTGTTCCCCACGGTTCCACAATTTTTCTAATCTGTTCGCCGTGCTCTCTTTGGTTCCACTCTGTTCTACAGTGTTCCCCACAGTTGCCCACTTTTTCCAATCTGTTCCCCCTGCTCCCTTTGGTTCCCCTCTGTCCTGCAGTGTTCCACACTGTTCCCCACTTTTTCCAATCCGTTCACCCTGCTCCCGTTGTTTCTCCACTCTTCTGCATTTTCCACACCGTTCCCCACTTTTTCCAATCTGTTCCCCCTTCTCCTTGGGCTCCCCTCTGTTCTGAAGTTTTCCCCACAGTTTCCACTTTTTCCAATCTGTTCCCCCTGCTCCCGTTGGTTCCCCTCTATTCTGCAGTTTTCTATACAGTTCCCCACATTTTCCAATCCGTTACCCCTGCTCCCTTTGGTTCCCCTCTGTTCTGCAGGGTTCTCCACGGTTCCCGACTTTTTCCAATCTGTTCCTCCTGCTCCCTTTGGTTCCCCACTGTTCTGCATTTTTCCACTCAGTTCCCCACTTTTTCCAATCTGATCCCCCTGCTCCCTTTGATTCCCCACTGTTCTGCAGTGTTCCCCACTTCTCAACCTTTTTCCGATATGTTCGTCCTGCTCCCTTTCGTTCCCCTCTGTTCTGCAGTGTTTCCCACGGTTCCCAACTTTTTCCAATCCGTTCCCACTGCTCCCTTTGGTTCCCCACTGTTTTGCAGTGTTCGCCACGGTTCCGCACTTTTTCCAATCTATTCTCCATGTTCCCTTTAATTCCCCTATGTTCTGCAGTGTTCCACACAGTTCCCCACTTTTTCTAATCTGTTCCCCCTGCTCCCTTTGTTTCCTCACTCTTCTGCGTTTTCCACACTGTTCCCCACTTTTTCCAATCTGTTTCCCCCGCTCCCTTTGGTTCCCCACGGTTCCCCACTTTTCCGAGTTCTTCCCTCTGCTCACTTTGGGTCCTCTCTGTTCTGCAGTATTCCCCATGGTTCTCCACATTTTTTCCAATCTGTTCCCATGCTCCTTTTGGTTCCCCTCCGAGCTGCACTGTCCTCCATTGTTTCCCAATTTTTCCCATCTCTTCCCCGTGCTCCTTTGGTTCCCCTCTGTTCTGCAGTGTTCCAAACAGTTCCCCACTTTTTCCAATACGTTCACCCTGCTCCCGTTGTTTCTCCACTCTTATGCATTTTTCCACACCGTTCCCCACTTTTTCCAATCTGCTCCCCCTGCTCCTTGGGCTCCCCTCTGTTCTGCAGTTTTCCCCACAGTTCCCACTTTTTCCAAGCTGTTCCCCCTGCTCCCTTTGGTTCACCTCGATTCTGCAGTTTTCCATACAGTTCCCCACATTTTCCAATCCGTTACCCCTGCTCCCTTTTGTTCCCCTCTGTTCTGCAGTGTTCTCCACAGTTCCCGAATTTTTCCAATCTGTTCCTCCTGCTCCCTTTGGATCCCCACTCTTCTGCATTTTTCCACACTGCTCCACACTTTTTTCCAAACTGATCCCCCTGCTCCCTTTGATTCCCCACCGTTCTGCAGTGTTGCCCACTTCTCAACTTCTTTACGATATGCTCGCCGTGCTCCATTTCGTTCCCCTCTGTTCTGCAGTGATTCCCACGGTTCCCCACTTTTTCCAATCCGTTCCCGCTGCTCCCTTTGGTTCCCCACTGTTTTGTAGTGTTCGCCATGGTTCTGCACTTTTTCCAATCTGTTCCCCATGCTCCGTTTAGTTCCCCTCTATTCTGCAGTGTTCCCCAAGGTTGCACACTTTTTCGAATCTGTTCACCCTGCTCCCTTTGTTTCCCTTCTGTCCTGCAGTGTTCCCCACGTTTCCCCACTTTTTCCAATCAGTTCGCCCTGCTCTCTTTGTTTCCCCTCTGTCCTGCAATGTTCTCCACGGTTCCCCACTTTTTCCAATCTGCTCCCCCTGCTCCTTGGGCTCCCCTCTGTTCTGCAGTTTTCCCCACAGTTTCCACTTTTTCCAATCTGTTCCCCCTGCTCCCTTTGGTTCACCTCTATTCTGCAGTTTTCCATACAGTTCCCCACATTTTCCAATCCGTTACCCCTGCTCCCTTTTGTTCCCCTCTGTTCTGCAGTGTTCTCCACAGTTCCCGAATTTTTCCAATCTGTTCCTCCTGCTCCCTTTGGATCCCCACTCTTCTGCATTTTTCCACACGGTTCCCCAATTTTTCCAATCTGTTCCCATGCTCCATTTATTTCCCCTCTGTCCTGCAATGTTCTCCACGATACCCCACTTTTTTCCAATCTGCACCCCCTGCTCCGTTTGGTTCTCCTTTATTCTGCAGTGTTCCCCACGGTTCCCCACTTTTCCGAGCTGTTCCCCCTGCTCCCTTTGGTTCCCCTCTGTTCTGCAGTGTTCCCCACAGTTCCCCACTTTTTCCAATCCGTTCCCCCTGTGCCCTTTCTTTCCCGTCTGTCCTGCATTGTCCTTCGCGATTCCCCACTTTTTCCAATCCGTTGCACCTGCTCCCTTCGTTCCCCTCTGCTCTTCAGTGTTCCCCATGGTTCCACAATTTTTCTAATGTATCACCCATGCTCCCTTTGTTTCCTCAAGCTTCTGCATTTTTCCACACTGTTCCCCACTTTTTCCAATCTGTTTCCCCCGATCCCTTTGGTTCCCCACTATTCTGCAGTATTCCCCACTTTTCCACTATTTTCGAATTTGTTCGCCGTGATCGCTTTGGTTCCTCTCTGTCTGCATTGTTCTTCACAGTTCCCCACTTTATCCAATCCGTTCCCCCCTGCTCCCTTTGGTTCCCCTCTGTCCTGCAGTGTTCCCCACTTCTCAACTTCTTTCCGATATGCTCGCCGTGTTCCATTTCGTTCCCCTCTGTTCTGCAGTGTTTCCCATGGTTCCCCACTTTTTCAAATCCGTTCCCGCTGCTCCCTTTGGTTCCCCACTGTTTTGCAGTGTTCGCCATGGTTCTGCACTTTTTCCAATCTGTTCCCCATGCTCCGTTTAGTTCCCCTCTATCTGCAATGTTCCCCAAGGTGCACACTTTTTCGAATCTGTTCACCCTGCTCCCTTTGTTTCCCCTCTGTCCTGCAGTGTTCCCCACGTTTCCCTACTTTTTCCAATCAGTTCGCCCTGCTCCCTTTGTTTCCCCGCTGTCCTCCAATGTTCTCCACGGTTCCCCACTTTTTCCAATCCATTCCCCCTGCTCCTTTTGGTTCCCCACTGTTCTGCAGAACTCCCCACGATTCCCCACTTTTTCCAATCTGTTCCCCCTGCTCCGTTTGGTTCTCCTTTATTCTGCAGTGTTACCGAAGGTTCCCCACTTTTCCGAGCTGTTCCCCCTGCTCCCTTTGGTTCTGCAGTGTTCTGCGGTGTTCCCCACGGTTACCCACTTTTTCCAAAACGTTCCCCCTGCTCCCTTTGGTTCCCCTCTGTCCTGCAGTGTTCCCCACGGTTACCCACTTATTCCAATCCATTCCCCCTGCTCCCTTTGGTTCCCCTCTGTCCTGCATTTCCCCCCACAGTTCCCCACTTTTCCAATCCGTTCCCCCTGCTCCCTTTAGATCCCCTCTGTACTGCAGTGCTCTCCACTGTTCCCCGCATTTTCCAATCCGTTCTCCCTGCTCCCTTTGGTTTCCCACTGTTCTGCATTTTTCAACACGGTTCCCCAATTTTTCCAATCTGTTTCCCCCGCTCCCTTTGGTTCCCCACGGTTCCCCACTTTTCCGAGTTCTTCCCTCTGCTCACTTTGGGTCCTCTCTGTTCTGCAGTATTCCCCATGGTTCTCCACATTTTTTCCAATCTGTTCCCATGCTCCTTTTGGTTCCCCTCCGAGCTGCACTGTCCTCCATTGTTTCCCAAATTTTTCCCATCTCTTCCCCGTGCTCCTTTGGTTCCCCTCTGTTCTGCAGTGTTCCAAACGGTTCCCCACTTTTTCCAATACGTTCACCCTGCTCCCGTTGTTTCTCCACTCTTATGCATTTTTCCACACCGTTCCCCACTTTTTCCAATCTGCTCCCCCTGCTCCTTGGGCTCCCCTCTGTTCTGCAGTTTTCCCCACAGTTCCCACTTTTTCCAAGCTGTTCCCCCTGCTCCCTTTGGTTCACCTCGATTCTGCAGTTTTCCATACAGTTCCCCACATTTTCCAATCCGTTACCCCTGCTCCCTTTTGTTCCCCTCTGTTCTGCAGTGTTCTCAACAGTTCCCGAATTTTTCCAATCTCTTCCTCCTGCTCCCTTTGGATCCCCACTCTTCTGCATTTTTCCACACTGCTCCACACTTTTTCCAAACTGATCCCCCTGCTCCCTTTGATTCCCCACCGTTCTGCAGTGTTGCCCACTTCTCAACTTCTTTACGATATGCTCGCCGTGCTCCATTTCGTTCCCCTCTGTTCTGCAGTGATTCCCACGGTTCCCCACTTTTTCCAATCCGTTCCCGCTGCTCCCTTTGGTTCCCCACTGTTTTGTAGTGTTCGCCATGGTTCTGCACTTTTTCCAATCTGTTCCCCATGCTCCGTTTAGTTCCCCTCTATTCTGCAGTGTTCCCCAAGGTTGCACACTTTTTCGAATCTGTTCGCCCTGCTCTCTTTGTTTACCCTCTGTCCTGCAATGTTCTCCACGGTTCCCCACTTTTTCCAATCTGCTCCCCCTGCTCCTTGGGCTCCCCTCTGTTCTGCAGTTTTCCCCACAGTTTCCACTTTTTCCAATCTGTTCCCCCTGCTCCCTTTGGTTCACCTCTATTCTGCAGTTTTCCATACAGTTCCCCACATTTTCCAATCCGTTACCCCTGCTCCCTTTTGTTCCCCTCTGTTCTGCAGTGTTCTCCACAGTTCCCGAATTTTTCCAATCTGTTCCCCCTGCTCCCTTTGATTCCCCACCGTTCTGCAGTGTTGCCCACTTCTCAACTTCTTTACGATATGCTCGCCGTGCTCCATTTCGTTCCCCTCTGTTCTGCAGTGATTCCCACGGTTCCCCACTTTTTCCAATCCGTTCCCGCTGCTCCCTTTGGTTCCCCACTGTTTTGTAGTGTTCGCCATGGTTCTGCACTTTTTCCAATCTGTTCCCCATGCTCCGTTTAGATCCCCTCTATTCTGCAGTGTTCCCCAAGGTTGCACACTTTTTCGAATCTGTTCACCCTGCTCCCTTTGTTTCCCCTCTGTCCTGCAGTGTTCCCCACGTTTCCCCACTTTTTCCAATCAGTTCGCCCTGCTCTCTTTGTTTCCCCTCTGTCCTGCAATGTTCTCCACGGTTCCCCACTTTTTCCAATCCATTCCCCCTGCTCCTTTTGGTTCCCCACTGTTCTGCAGAACTCCCCACGATACCCCACTTTTTTCCAATCTGTACCCCCTGCTCCGTTTGGTCCTCCTTTATTCTGCAGTGTTCCCCACGGTTCCCCACTTTTCCGAGCTGTTCCCCCTGCTCCCTTTGGTTCCCCTCTGTTCTGCAGTGTTCCCCACAGTTCCCCACTTTTTCCAATCCGTTCCCCCTGTGCCCTTTCTTTCCCGTCTGTCCTGCATTGTCCTTCGCGATTCCCCACTTTTTCCAATCCGTTGCACCTGCTCCCTTCGTTCCCCTCTGCTCTTCAGTGTTCCCCATGGTTCCACAATTTTTCTAATGTATAACCCATGCTCCCTTTGTTTCCTCAAGCTTCTGCATTTTTCCACACTGTTCCCCACTTTTTCCAATCTGTTTCCCCCGATCCCTTTGGTTCCCCACTATTCTGCAGTATTCCCCACTTTTCCACTATTTTCGAATTTGTTCGTCGTGATCGCTTTGGTTCCTCTCTGTCTGCATTGTTCTTCACAGTTCCCCACTTTATCCAATCCGTTCCCCCCTGCTCCCTTTGGTTCCCCTCTGTCCTGCAGTGTTCCCCACTTCTCAACTTCTTTCCGATATGCTCGCCGTGTTCCATTTCGTTCCCCTCTGTTCTGCAGTGTTTCCCATGGTTCCCCACTTTTTCAAATCCGTTCCCGCTGCTCCCTTTGGTTCCCCACTGTTTTGCAGTGTTCGCCATGGTTCTGCACTTTTTCCAATCTGTTCCCCATGCTCCGTTTAGTTCCCCTCTATCTGCAATGTTCCCCAAGGTGCACACTTTTTCGAATCTGTTCACCCTGCTCCCTTTGTTTCCCCTCTGTCCTGCAGTGTTCCCCACGTTTCCCTACTTTTTCCAATCAGTTCGCCCTGCTCCCTTTGTTTCCCCACTGTCCTCCAATGTTCTCCACGGTTCCCCACTTTTTCCAATCCATTCCCCCTGCTCCTTTTGGTTCCCCACTGTTCTGCAGAACTCCCCACGATTCCCCACTTTTTCCAATCTGTTCCCCCTGCTCCGTTTGGTTCTCCTTTATTCTGCAGTGTTACCGAAGGTTCCCCACTTTTCCGAGCTGTTCCCCCTGCTCCCTTTGGTTCTGCAGTGTTCTGCGGTGTTCCCCACGGTTACCCACTTTTTCCAAAACGTTCCCCCTGCTCCCTTTGGTTCCCCTCTGTCCTGCAGTGTTCCCCACGGTTACCCACTTATTCCAATCCATTCCCCCTGCTCCCTTTGGTTCCCCTCTGTCCTGCATTTCCCCCCACAGTTCCCCACTTTTCCAATCCGTTCCCCCTGCTCCCTTTAGATCCCCTCTGTACTGCAGTGCTCTCCACTGTTCCCCGCATTTTCCAATCCGTTCTCCCTGCTCCCTTTGGTTTCCCACTGTTCTGCAGTGTTCGCTAACGGTTCCCCACTTTTTACAACCTGTACCTCCTGTTCCCTTTGGTTCCCCTCTGTCCTGCAGTGTTCCCCACGGTTCCACACTTTTTCCAATCTGTTCGCCGTGCTCTCTTTGGTTCCCCTCAGTTCTACAATGTTCCCCACAGTTCCCCACTTTATCCAATCTTTTCCCCCTGCTCCCTTTGGTTCCCTCCGTCCTGCACTGCCCTCCATGGTTTCCCAATTTTTCCAATCTCTTCCCCGTGCTCCTTTGGTTCCCCTCTGTTGTGCAGTGTTCCGAACGGTTCCCCACTTTTTCCAAACCGTTCCCCCTGCTCCCTTTGGTTCCCCTCTGTCCTGCAGTGTTCCACACTGTTCCCCACTTTTTCCAATCCGTTCACCCTGCTCCCGTTGTTTCTCCACTCTTCTGCATTTTCCACACCGTTCCCCACTTTTTCCAATCTGTTCCCCCTTCTCCTTGGGCTCCCCTCTGTTCTGCAGTTTTCCCCACAGTTTCCACTTTTTCCAATCTGTTCCCCCTGCTCCCGTTGGTTCCCCTCTATTCTGCAGTTTTCCATACAGTTCCCCACATTTTCCAATCCGTTACCCCTGCTCCCTTTTGTTCCCCTCTGTTCTGCAGTGTTCTCAACAGTTCCCGAATTTTTCCAATCTCTTCCTCCTGCTCCCTTTGGATCCCCACTCTTCTGCATTTTTCCACACTGCTCCACACTTTTTCCAAACTGATCCCCCTGCTCCCTTTGATTCCCCACCGTTCTGCAGTGTTGCCCACTTCTCAACTTCTTTACGATATGCTCGCCGTGCTCCATTTCGTTCCCCTCTGTTCTGCAGTGATTCCCACGGTTCCCCACTTTTTCCAATCCGTTCCCGCTGCTCCCTTTGGTTCCCCACTGTTTTGTAGTGTTCGCCATGGTTCTGCACTTTTTCCAATCTGTTCCCCATGCTCCGTTTAGTTCCCCTCTATTCTGCAGTGTTCCCCAAGGTTGCACACTTTTTCGAATCTGTTCGCCCTGCTCTCTTTGTTTACCCTCTGTCCTGCAATGTTCTCCACGGTTCCCCACTTTTTCCAATCTGCTCCCCCTGCTCCTTGGGCTCCCCTCTGTTCTGCAGTTTTCCCCACAGTTTCCACTTTTTCCAATCTGTTCCCCCTGCTCCCTTTGGTTCACCTCTATTCTGCAGTTTTCCATACAGTTCCCCACATTTTCCAATCCGTTACCCCTGCTCCCTTTTGTTCCCCTCTGTTCTGCAGTGTTCTCCACAGTTCCCGAATTTTTCCAATCTGTTCCTCCTGCTCCCTTTGGATCCCCACTCTTCTGCATTTTTCCACACTGCTCCACACTTTTTCCAAACTGATCCCCCTGCTCCCTTTGATTCCCCACCGTTCTGCAGTGTTGCCCACTTCTCAACTTCTTTACGATATGCTCGCCGTGCTCCATTTCGTTCCCCTCTGTTCTGCAGTGATTCCCACGGTTCCCCACTTTTTCCAATCCGTTCCCGCTGATCCCTTTGGTTCCCCACTGTTTTGTAGTGTTCGCCATGGTTCTGCACTTTTTCCAATCTGTTCCCCATGCTCCGTTTAGTTCCCCTCTATCTGCAATGTTCCCCAAGGTGCACACTTTTTCGAATCTGTTCACCCTGCTCCCTTTGTTTCCCCTCTGTCCTGCAGTGTTCCCCACGTTTCCCTACTTTTTCCAATCAGTTCGCCCTGCTCCCTTTGTTTCCCCGCTGTCCTCCAATGTTCTCCACGGTTCCCCACTTTTTCCAATCCATTCCCCCTGCTCCTTTTGGTTCCCCACTGTTCTGCAGAACTCACCACGATTCCCCACTTTTTCCAATCTGTTCCCCCTGCTCCGTTTGGTTCTCCTTTATTCTGCAGTGTTACCGAAGGTTCCCCACTTTTCCGAGCTGTTCCCCCTGCTCCCTTTGGTTCTGCAGTGTTCTGCGGTGTTCCCCACGGTTACCCACTTTTTCCAAAACGTTCCCCCTGCTCCCTTTGGTTCCCCTCTGTCCTGCAGTGTTCCCCACGGTTACCCACTTATTCCAATCCATTCCCCCTGCTCCCTTTGGTTCCCCTCTGTCCTGCATTTCCCCCCACAGTTCCCCACTTTTCCAATCCGTTCCCCCTGCTCCCTTTAGATCCCCTCTGTACTGCAGTGCTCTCCACTGTTCCCCGCATTTTCCAATCCGTTCTCCCTGCTCCCTTTGGTTTCCCACTCTTCTGCATTTTTCAACACGGTTCCCCAATTTTTCCAATCTGTTCCCATGCTCCATTTGGTTCCCCTCTTTTCTGCAATATTCCCCACTGTTCCCCACCTTTTGCAATCTGTTCCCACTGCTCCCTTTGGTTCCCCACTGTTCTGCAGTGTTCGCTAACGGTTCCCCACTTTTTACAACCTGTACCTCCTGTTCCCTTTGGTTCCCCTCTGTCCTGCAGTGTTCCCCACGGTTCCACACTTTTTCCAATCTGTTCGCCGTGCTCTCTTTGGTTCCCCTCAGTTCTACAATGTTCCCCACAGTTCCCCACTTTATCCAATCTTTTCCCCCTGCTCCCTTTGGTTCCCTCCGTCCTGCACTGCCCTCCATGGTTTCCCAATTTTTCCAATCTCTTCCCCGTGCTCCTTTGGTTCCCCTCTGTTGTGCAGTGTTCCGAACGGTTCCCCACTTTTTCCAAACCGTTCCCCCTGCTCCCTTTGGTTCCCCTCTGTCCTGCAGTGTTCCACACTGTTCCCCACTTTTTCCAATCCGTTCACCCTGCTCCCGTTGTTTCTCCACTCTTCTGCATTTTCCACACCGTTCCCCACTTTTTCCAATCTGTTCCCCCTTCTCCTTGGGCTCCCCTCTGTTCTGCAGTTTTCCCCACAGTTTCCACTTTTTCCAATCTGTTCCCCCTGCTCCCGTTGGTTCCCCTCTATTCTGCAGTTTTCTATACAGTTCCCCACATTTTCCAATCCGTTACCCCTTCTCCCTTTGGTTCCCCTCCGTTCTGCAGGGTTCTCCACGGTTCCCGACTTTTTCCAATCTGTTCCTCCTGCTCCCTTTGGTTCCCCACTGTTCTGCATTTTTCCACACAGTTCCCCACTTTTTCCAATCTGATCCCCCTGCTCCCTTTGATTCCCCACTGTTCTGCAGTGTTCCCCACTTCTCAACTTTTTTCCGATATGTTCGTCCTGCTCCCTTTCGTTCCCCTCTGTTCTGCAGTGTTTCCCACGGTTCCCAACTTTTTCCAATCCGTTCCCCCTGCTCCCTTTAGTTCCACTCTGTACTGCAGTGCTCTCCACGGTTCCCCGCATTTTTCAATCCGTTCTACCTGCTCCCTTTGGTTTCCCACTGTTCTGCATTTTTCCACAAGGTTCCCCAATTTTTCCAATCTGTTCCCATGCTCCATTTGGTTCCCCTCTTTTCTGCAATATTCCCCACTGTTCCCCACCTTTTGCAATCTGTTCCCCCTGCTCCCTTTGGTTCCCCACTGTTCTGCAGTGTTCGCTAACGGTTCCCCACTTTTTACAACCTGTACCTCCTGTACCCTTTGGTTCCCCTCTATCCTGCAGTGTTCCCCATGTTTCCACACTTTTTCCAATCTGTTCGTCGTGCTCTCTTTGGTTCCCCTCAGTTCTACAATGTTCCCCACAGTTCCCCACTTTATCCAATCTTTTCCCCCTGCTCCCTTTGGTTCCCCTCCGTCCTGCACTGTCCTCCATGGTTTCCCAATTTTTCCAATCTCTTCCCTGTGCTCCATTTGCTTCCCCTCTTTTCTGCAATATTCCCCACTGTTCCCCACTTTTTCCAATCCATTCTCCCTGCTCCCTTTGGTTTCCCACTGTTTTGCATTTTTCCACACGGTTCCCCAATTTTTCCAATCTGTTCCCATGCTCCATTTGGTTCCCCTCTTTTCTGCAATATTACCCACTGTTCCCCACCTTTTGCAATCTGTTCCCCCTGCTCCCTTTGGTTCCCCACTGTTCTGCAGTGTTCGCTAACGGTTCCCCACTTTTTACAACCTGTACCTCCTGTTCCCTTTGGTTCCCCTCTGTCCTGCAGTGTTCCGCACGGTTCCCCACATTTTCCTATCCGTTCTCCCTGCTCCCTTTGGTTTCCCACTGTTCTGCATTTTTCCACACGGTTCCCCGATTTTTCCAATCTGTTCCCATGCTACATTTGCTTCCCCTCTTTTCTGCAATATTCCCCACTGTTCCCCACTTTTTCCAATCCATTCCCCCTGCTCCTTTTGGTTCCCCACTGTTCTGCAGAACTCCCCACGATTCCCCACTTTTTCCAATCTGTTCCCCCTGCTCCGTTTGGTTCTCCTTTATTCTGCAGTGTTCCCCACGGTTCCCCACTTTTCCGAGCTGTTCCCCCTGCTCCCTTTCGTTCCGCAGTGTTCTGCAGTGTTCCCCACGGTTACCCACTTTTTCCAAACCGTTCCCCCTGCTCCCTTTGGTTCCCCTCTGTCCTGCAGTGTTCCCCACGGTTCCACACTTTTTCCAATCTGTTCGCCGTGCTCTCTTTGGTTCCTCTCTGTTCTATAGTGTTCCCCACAGTTCCCCACTTTTTCCAATCTGTTCCCCCTGCTCCCTTTGGTTCCCCTCCGTCCTGCACTGTCCTCCATGGTTTCCCAATTTTTCCAATCTCTTCCCCGTGCTCCTTTGGTTCCCCTCTGTTGTTCAGTGTTCCGAACGGTTCCCCACTTTTTCCAATCCGTTCCCCCTGCTTCCTTTGATTCCCCTCTGTTCTGCAGTGTTCCACACTGTTCCCCACTTTTTCCAATCCATTCACCCTGCTCCCGTTGTTTCTCCACTCTTCTGCATTTTCCACACCGTTCCCCACTTTTTCCAATCTGTTCCCCCTTCTCCTTGGGCTCCCCTCTGTTCTGCAGTTTTCCCCACAGTTTCCACTTTTTCCAATCTGTTCCCCCTGCTCCCGTTGGTTCCCCTCTATTCTGCAGTTTTCTATACAGTTCCCCACATTTTCCAATCCGTTACCCCTGCTCCCTTTGGTTCCCCTCTGTTCTGCAGGGTTCTCCACGGTTCCCGACTTTTTCCAATCTGTTCCTCCTGCTCCCTTTGGTTCCCCACTGTTCTGCATTTTTCCACACAGTTCCCCACTTTTTCCAATATGATCCCCCTGCTCCCTTTGATTCCCCACTGTTCTGCAGTGTTCCCCACTTCTCAACTTTTTTCCGATATGTTCGTCCTGCTCCCTTTCGTTCCCCTCTGTTCTGCAGTGTTTCCCACGGTTCCCAACTTTTTCCAATCCGTTCCCACTGCTCCCTTTCGTTCCCCACTGTTTTGCAGTGTTCGCCACGGTTTCGCACTTTTTCCAATCTCTTCTCCATGTTCCCTTTAATTCCCCTATGTTCTGCAGTGTTCCACACAGTTCCCCACTTTTTCCAATCTGTTCCCCCTGCTCCCTTTGTTTCCTCACTCTTCTGCGTTTTCCACACTGTTCCCCACTTTTTCCAATCTGTTTCCCCCGCTCCCTTTGGTTCCCCACGGTTCCCCACTTTTCCGAGTTCTTCCCTCTGCTCACTTTGGGTCCTCTCTGTTCTGCAGTATTCCCCATGGTTCTCCACATTTTTTCCAATCTGTTCCCATGCTCCTTTTGGTTCCCCTCCGAGCTGCACTGTCCTCCATTGTTTCCCATTTTTCCCATCTCTTCCCCGTGCTCCTTTGGTTCCCCTCTGTTCTGCAGTGTTCCAAACAGTTCCCCACTTTTTCCAATACGTTCACCCTGCTCCCGTTGTTTCTCCACTCTTATGCATTTTTCCACCCCGTTCCCCACTTTTTCCAATCTGCTCCCCCAGCTCCTTGGGCTCCCCTCTGTTCTGCAGTTTTCCCCACAGTTCCCACTTTTTCCAAGCTGTTCCCCCTGCTCCCTTTGGTTCACCTCTATTCTGCAGTTTTCCATACAGTTCCCCACATTTTCCAATCCGTTACCCCTGCTCCCTTTTGTTCCCCTCTGTTCTGCAGTATTCTCCACGGTTCCCGAATTTTTCCAATCTGTTCCTCCTGCTCCCTTTGGGTCCCCACTCTTCTGCATTTTTCCACACTGCTCCACACTTTTTCCAAACTGATCCCCCTGCTCCCTTTGATTCCCCACCGTTCTGCAGTGTTGCCCACTTCTCAACTTCTTTACGATATGCTCGCCGTGCTCCATTTCGTTCCCCTCTGTTCTGCAGTGTTTCCCACGGTTCCCCACTTTTTCCAATCCGTTCCCGCTGCTCCCTTTGGTTCCCCACTGTTTTGTAGTGTTCGCCATGGTTCTACACTTTTTCCAATCTGTTCCCCATGCTCCGTTTAGTTCCCCTCTATTCTGCAGTGTTCCCCAAGGTTGCACACTTTTTCGAATCTGTTCACCCTGCTCCCTTTGTTTCCCCTCTGTCCTGCAGTGTTCCCCACGTTTCCCCACTTTTTCCAATCAGTTCGCCCTGCTCTCTTTGTTTCCCCTCTGTCCTGCAATGTTCTCCACGGTTCCCCACTTTTTCCAATCCATTCCCCCTGCTCCTTTTGGTTCCCCACTGTTCTGCAGAACTCCCCACGATACCCTACTTTTTTCCAATCTGTACCCCCTGCTCCGTTTGGTTCTCCTTTATTCTGCAGTGTTCCCAACGGTTCCCCACTTTTCCGAGCTGTTCCCCCTGCTCCCTTTGGTTCCCCTCTGTTCTGCAGTGTTCCCCACAGTTCCCCACTTTTTCCAATCCGTTCCCCCTGTGCCCTTTCTTTCCCCTCTGTCCTGCATTGTCCCTCGCGATTCCCCAGTTTTTCCAATCCGTTGCACCTGCTCCCTTGGTTCCCCTCTGCTCTTCAGTGTTCCCCATGGTTCCACAATTTTTCCAATGTATACCCCATGCTCCCTTTGTTTCTTCAAGCTTCTGCATTTTTCCACACTGTTCCCCACTTTTTCCAATCTGTTTCCCCCGATCCCTTTGGTTCCCCACTATTCTGCAGTATTCCCCACTTTTCCACTATTTTCGAATTTGTTCGCCGTGATCGCTTTGGTTCCTCTCTGTCTGCATTGTTCTTCACAGTTCCCCACTTTATCCAATCCGTTCCCCCCTGCTCCCTTTGGTTCCCCTCTGTCCTGCAGTGTTCCCCACTTCTCAACTTCTTTCCGATATGCTCGCCGTGTTCCATTTCTTTCCCCTCTGTTCTGCAGTGTTTCCCACGGTTCCCCACTTTTTCCAATACGTTCCCGCTGCTCCCTTTGGTTCCCCACTGTTTTGCAGTGTTCGCCATGGTTCTGCACTTTTTCCAATCTGTTCCCCATGCTCCGTTTGTTTCTTGAAGCTTCTGCATTTTTCCACACTGTTCCCCACTTTTTCCATTCCGTTCCCCCCTGCTCCCTTTGGTTCCCCTCTGTCCTGCAGTGTTCCCCACTTCTCAACTTCTTTCCGATATGCTCGCCGTGTTCCATTTCTTTCCCCTCTGTTCTGCAGTGTTTCCCACGGTTCCCCTCTTTTTCCAATCCGTTCCCGCTGCTCCCTTTGGTTCCCCTCTGTTCTGCAGTGTTCCCCACAGTTCCCCACTTTTTCCAATCCGTTCCCCCTGTGCCCTTTCTTTCCCCTCTGTCCTGCATTGTCCTTCGCGATTCCCCACTTTTTCCAATCCGTTGCACCTGCTCCCTTGGTTCCCCTCTGCTCTTCAGTGTTCCCCATGGTTCCACAATTTTTCCAATGTATACCCCATGCTCCCTTTGTTTCTTCAAGCTTCTGCATTTTTCCACACTGTTCCCCACTTTTTCCAATCTGTTTCCCCCGATCCCTTTGGTTCCCCACTATTCTGCAGTATTCCCCACTTTTCCACTATTTTCGAATTTGTTCGCCGTGATCGCTTTGGTTCCTCTCTGTCTGCATTGTTCTTCACAGTTTCCCACTTTATCCAATCCGTTCCCCCCTGCTCCCTTTGGTTCCCCTCTGTCCTGCAGTGTTCCCCACTTCTCAACTTCTTTCCGATATGCTCGCCGTGTTCCATTTCTTTCCCCTCTGTTCTGCAGTGTTTCCCACGGTTCCCCACTTTTTCCAATCCGTTCCCGCTGCTCCCTTTGGTTCCCCACTGTTTTGCAGTGTTCGCCATGGTTCTGCACTTTTTCCAATCTGTTCCCCATGCTCCGTTTAGTTCCCCTCTATCTGCAATGTTCCCCAAGGTGCACACTTTTTCGAATCTGTTCACCCTGCTCCCTTTGTTTCCCCTCTGTCCTGCAGTGTTCCCCACGTTTCCCCACTTTTTCCAATCAGTTCGCCCTGCTCCCTTTGTTTCCCCTCTGTCCTCCAATGTTCTCCACGGTTCCCCACTTTTTCCAATCCATTCCCCCTGCTCCTTTTGGTTCCCCACTGTTCTGCAGAACTCCCCACGATTCCCCACTTTTTTCAATCTGTTCCACTGCTCCGTTTGGTTCTCCTTTATTCTGCAGTGTTACCGAAGGTTCCCCACTTTTCCGAGCTGTTCCCCCTGCTCCCTTTGGTTCTGCAGTGTTCTGCAGTATTCCCCACGGTTACCCACTTTTTCCAAACCGGTCCCCCTGCTCCCTTTGGTTCCCCTCTGTCCTGCAGTGTTCCCCACGGTTACCCACTTATTCCAATCCATTCCCCCTGCTCCCTTTGGTTCCCCTCTGTCCTGTATTTTCCCCCACAGTTCCCCACTTTTCCAATCCGTTCCCCCTGCTCCCTTTAGTTCCCCTCTGTACTGCAGTGCTCTCCACGGTTCCCCGCATTTTCCAATCCGTTCTCCCTGCTCCCTTTGGTTTCCCACTGTTCTGCATTTTTCCACAAGGTTCCCCAATTTTCCCAATCTGTTCCCATGCTCCATTTGGTTCCCCTCTTTTCTGCAATATTCCCCACTGTTCCCCACTTTTTGCAATCTGTTCCCCCTGCTTCCCTTTGGTTCCCCACTGTTCTGCAGTGTTCGCCAACGGTTCCCCACTTTTTCCAACCTGTACCTCCTGTTCCCTTTGGTTCCCCTCTGTCCTGCAGTGTTCCCCACGGTTCCACACTTTTTCCAATCTGTTCGCCGTGCTCTCTTTGGTTCCTCTTTGTTCTACAGTGTTCCCCACAGTTCCCCACTTTTTCCAATCTGTTCCCCCTGCTCCCTTTGGTTCCCCTCCGTACTGCACTGTCCTCCATGGTTTCCCAATTTTTCCAATCTCTTCCCCGTGCTCCTTTGGTTCCCCTCTGTTGTTCAGTGTTCCGAACGGTTCCCCACTTTTTCCAATCCGTTCCCCCTGCTTCCTTTGATTCCCCTCTGTTCTGCAGTGTTCCACACTGTTCCCCACTTTTTCCAATCCGTTCACCCTGCTCCCGTTGTTTCTCCACTCTTCTGCATTTTCCACTCCGTTCCCCACTTTTTCCAATCTGTTCCTCCTGCTCCCTTTGGTTCCCCACTGTTCTGCATTTTTCCACACAGTTCCCCACTTTTTCCAATCTGATCCCCCTGCTCCCTTTCATTCTCCACTGTTCTGCAGTGTTCCCCACTTCTCAACTTTTTTCCGATATGTTCGTCCTGCTCCCTTTCGTTCCCCTCTGTTCTGCAGTGTTTCCCACGGTTCCCAACTTTTTCCAATCCGTTCCCACTGCTCCCTTTGGTTCCCCACTGTTTTGTAGTGTTCGCCATGGTTCTGCACTTTTTCCAATCTGTTCCCCATGCTCCGTTTAGTTCCCCTCTATTCTGCAGTGTTCCCCAAGGTTGCACACTTTTTCGAATCTGTTCACCCTGCTCCCTTTGTTTCCCCTCTGTCCTGCAGTGTTCCCCACGTTTCCCCACTTTTTCCAGTCAGTTCGCCCTGCTCTCTTTGTTTCCCCTCTGTCCTGCAATGTTCTCCACGGTTCCCCACTTTTTCCAATCCATTCCCCCTGCTCCTTTTGGTTCCCCACTGTTCTGCAGAACTCCCCACGATACCCCACTTTTTTCCAATCTGTACCCCCTGCTCCGTTTGGTTCTCCTTTATTCTGCAGTGTTCCCCACGGTTCCCCACTTTTCCGAGCTGTTCCCCCTGCTCCCTTTGGTTCCCCTCTGTTCTGCAGTGTTCCCCACTTTTTCCAATCCGTTCCCCCTGTGCCCTTTCTTTCCCCTCTGTCCTGCATTGTCCTTCGCGATTCCCCACTTTTTCCAATCCGTTGCACCTGCTCCCTTGGTTCCCCTCTGCTCTTCAGTGTTCCCCATGGTTCCACAATTTTTCCAATGTATACCCCATGCTCCCTTTGTTTCCTCAAGCTTCTGCATTTTTCCACACTGTTCCCCACTTTTTCCAATCAGTTTCCCCCGATCCCTTTGGTTCCCCACTATTCTGCAGTATTCCCCACTTTTCCACTATTTTCGAATTTGTTCGCCGTGATCGCTTTGGTTCCTCTCTGTCTGCATTGTTCTTCACAGTTCCCCACTTTATCCAATATGTTCCCCCCTGCTCCCTTTGGTTCCCCTCTGTCCTGCAGTGTTCCCCACTTCTCAACTTCTTTCCGATATGCTCGCCGTGTTCCATTTCGTTCCCCTCTGTTCTGCAGTTTTTCCCACGGTTCCCCACTTTTTCCAATCCGTTCCCGCTGCTCCCTTTGGTTCCCCACTGTTTTGCAGTGTTCGCCATGGTTCTGCACTTTTTCCAATCTGTTCCCCATGCTCCGTTTAGTTCCCCTCTATCTGCAATGTTCTCCAAGGTGCACACTTTTTCGAATCTGTTCACCCTGCTCCCTTTGTTTCCCCTCTGTCCTGCAGTGTTCCCCACGTTTCCCCACTTTTTCCAATCAGTTCGCCCTGCTCCCTTTGTTTCCCCTCTGTCCTCCAATGTTCTCCACGGTTCCCCACTTTTTCCAATCCATTCCCCCTGCTCCTTTTGGTTCCCCACTGTTCTTCAGAACTCCCCACGATTCCCCACTTTTTCCAATCTGTTCCCCCTGCTCCGTTTGGTTCTCCTTTATTCTGCAGTGTTACCGAAGGTTCCCCACTTTTCCGAGCTGTTCCCCCTGCTCCCTTTGGTTCCCCACTGTTCTGCATTTTTCCACACGGTTCCCCAATTTTTCCAATCTGTTCCAATGCTCCATTTGGTTCCCCTCTTTTCTGCAATATTCCCCACTGATCCCCACCTTTTGCAATCTGTTCCCACTGCTCCCTTTAATTCCCCACTGTTCTGCAGTGTTCGCTAACGGTTCCCCACTTTTTACAACCTGTACCTCCTGTTCCCTTTGGTTCCCCTCTGTTCTGCAGTGTTCCCCACGGTTCCACACTTTTTCCAATCTGTTCGCCGTGCTCTCTTTGGTTCCCCTCAGTTCTACAATGTTCCCCACAGTTCCCCACTTTATCCAATCTTTTCCCCCTGCTCCCTTTGGTTCCCCTCTGTCCTGCAGTGTTCCCCACGGTTGCCCACTTATTCCAATCCATTCCCCCTGCTCCCTTTGGTTCCCCTCTGTCCTGCATTTTCCCCCACAGTTCCCCACTTTTCCAATCCGTTCCCCCTGCTCTCTTTGGTTTCCCACTGTTCTGCATTTTTCCACACGGTTCCCCAATTTTTCCAATCTGTTCCCATGCTCCATTTGGTTCCCCTCTTTTCTGCAATATTCCCCACTGTTCCCCACCTTTTGCAATCTGTTCCCACTGCTCCCTTTGGTTCCCCACTGTTCTGCAGTGTTCGCTAACGGTTCCCCACTCTTTACAACCTGTACCTCCTGTTCCCTTTGGTTCCCCTCTGTCCTGCAGTGTTCCCCACGGTTCCACACTTTTTCCAATCTGTTCGCCGTGCTCTCTTTGGTTCCCCTCAGTTCTACAATGTTCCCCACATTTCCCCACTTTATCCAATCTTTTCCCCCTGCTCCCTTTGGTTCCCTCCGTCCTGCACTGTCCTCCATGGTTTCCCAATTTTTCCAATCTCTTCCCCGTGCTCCTTTGGTTCCCCTCTGTTTTGCAGTGTTCCGAACGGTTCCCCACTTTTTCAAAACCGTTCCCCCTGCTCCCTTTGGTTCCCCTCTGTCCTGCATTTTCCCCCGCAGTTCCCCAGTTTTCCAATCCGTTCCCCCTGCTCCCTTTAGTTCCCCTATGTACTGCAGTGCTCTCCACGGTTCCCCGCATTTTCTAATCCGTTCTCCCTGCTCCCTTTGGTTTCCCACTGTTCTGCATTTTTCCACAAGGTTCCCCAATTTTTCCAATCTGTTCCCATGCTCCATTTGGTTCCCCTCTTTTCTGCAATATTCCCCACTGTTCCCCACCTTTTGCAATCCGTTCCCCCTGCTCCCTTTGGTTCCCCACTGTTCTGCAGTGTTCACTAACGGTTCCCCACTTTTTACAACCTGTACCTCCTGTTCCCTTTGGTTCCCCTCTGTCCTGCAGTGTTCCCCACGGTTCCACACTTTTTCCAATCTGTTCGTCGTGCTCTCTTTGGTTCCCCTCAGTTCTACAATGTTCCCCACAGTTCCCCACTTTATCCAATCTTTTCCCCCTACTCCCTTTGGTTCCCCTCCGTCCTGCACTGTCCTCCATGGTTTTTCAATTTTTCCAATCTCTTCCCCGTGCTCCTTTGGTTCCCCTCTGTTGTGCAGTGTTCCGAACGGTTCCCCACTTTTTCCATTCCGTTCTCCCTGCTCCCTTTGGTTTCCCACTGTTTTGCATTTTTCCACACGGTTCCCCAATTTTTCCAATCTGTTCCCATGCTCCATTTGGTTCCCCTCTTTTCTGCAATATTCCCCACTGTTCCCCACCTTTTGCAATCTGTTCCCCCTGCTCCCTTTGGTTCCCCACTGTTCTGCAGTGTTCGCTAACGGTTCCCCACTTTTTACAACCTGTACCTCCTGTTCCCTTTGGTTCCCCTCTGTCCTGCAGTGTTCCGCACGGTTCCCCACATTTTCCTATCCGTTCTCCCTGCTCCCTTTGGTTTCCCACTGTTCTGCATTTTTCCACACGGTTCCCCGATTTTTCCAATCTGTTCCCATGCTCCATTTGCTTCCCCTCTTTTCTGCAATATTCCCCACTGTTCCCCACTTTTTCCAATCCATTCCCCCTGCTCCTTTTGGTTCCCCACTGTTCTGCTGAACTCCCCACGATTCCCCACTTTTTCCAATCTGTTCCCCCTGCTCCGTTTGGTTCTCCTTTATTCTGCAGTGTTCCCCACGGTTCCCCACTTTTCCGAGCTGTTCCCCCTGCTCCCTTTGGTTCCGCAGTGTTCTGCAGTGTTCCCCACGGTTACCCACTTTTTCCAAACTGTTCCCCCTGCTCCCTTTGGTTCCCCTCTGTCCTGCAGTGTTCCCCACGGTTACCAACTTTTTCCAATCCATTCCCCCTGTTCCCTTTGGTTCCCCTCTGTCCTGCATTTTCGCCCATATTTCCCCACTTTTCCAATCCGTTCCTTTGCTCCCTTTAGTTCCCCTCTGTACTGCAGTGCTCCCCACGGTTCCCCACATTTTCCAATCCGTTCTCCCTGCTCCCTTTGGTTTCCCACTGTTCTACATTTTTCCACACGTTTCCCCGATTTTTCCAATCTGTTCCCATGCTCCATTTGCTTCCCCTCTTTTCTGCAATATTCCCCACTGTTCCCCACTTTTTGCAATCTGCTCCCCCTGCTCCCTTTGGTTCCCCTCTGTCCAGCAGTGTTCCCCACGGTTCCACACTTTTTCCAATCTGTTCGCCGTGCTCTCTTTGGTTCCTCTCTGTTCTACAGTGTTCCCCACAGTTCCCCACTTTTTCCAATCTGTTCCCCCTGCTTCCTTTGGTTCCCCTCCGTCCTGCACTGTCCTCCATGGTTTACCAATTTTTCCAATCTCTTACCCGTGCTCCTTTGGTTCCCCTCTGTTGTTCAGTGTTCCGAACGGTTCCCCACTTTTTCCAATCCTTTCCCCCTGCTTCCTTTGATTTCCCTCTGTTCTGCAGTGTTCCACACTGTTCCCCACTTTTTCCAATCCGTTCACCCTGCTCCCGTTGGTTCCCCTCTATTCTGCAGTTTTCTATACAGTTCCCCACATTTTCCAATCTGTTACCCCTGCTCCCTTTGGTTCCCCTCTGTTCTGCAGGGTTCTCCATGGTTCCCGACTTTTTCCAATCTGTTCCTCCTGCTCCCTTTGGTTCCCCACTGTTCTGCATTTTTCCACACAGTTCCCCACTTTTTCCAATCTGATCCCCCTGCTCCCTTTGATTCCCCACTGTTCTGCAGTGTTCCCCACTTCTCAACTTTTTTCCGATATGTTCGTCCTGCTCCCTTTCGTTCCCCTCTGTCCAGCAGTGTTCCCCACGGTTCCACACTTTTTCCAATCTGTTCGCCGTGCTCTCTTTGGTTCCTCTCTGTTCTACAGTGTTCCCCACAGTTCCCCACTTTTTCCAATCTGTTCCCCCTGCTTCCTTTGGTTCCCCTCCGTCCTGCACTGTCCTCCATGGTTTACCAATTTTTCCAATCTCTTCCCCGTGCTCCTTTGGTTCCCCTCTGTTGTTCAGTGTTCCGAACGGTTCCCCACTTTTTCCAATCCTTTCCCCCTGCTTCCTTTGATTTCCCTCTGTTCTGCAGTGTTCCACACTGTTCCCCACTTTTTCCAATCCGTTCACCCTGCTCCCGTTGTTTCTCCACTCTTCTGCATTTTCCACACCGTTCCCCACTTTTCCCAATCTGTTCCCCCTGCTCCCGTTGGTTCCCCTCTATTCTGCAGTTTTCTATACAGTTCCCCACATTTTCCAATCTGTTACCCCTGCTCCCTTTGGTTCCCCTCTGTTCTGCAGGGTTCTCCATGGTTCCCGACTTTTTCCAATCTGTTCCTCCTGCTCCCTTTGGTTCCCCACTGTTCTTCATTTTTCCACACAGTTCCCCACTTTTTCCAATCTGATCCCCCTGCTCCCTTTGATTCCCCACTGTTCTGCAGTGTTCCCCACTTCTCAACTTTTTTCCGATATGTTCGTCCTGCTCCCTTTCGTTCCCCTCTGTTCTGCAGTGTTTCCCACGGTTCCCAACTTTTTCCAATCCGTTCCCACTGTTCCCTTTGGTTCCCCACTGTTTTGCAGTGTTCGCCACGGTTCCGCACTTTTTCCAATCTATTCTCCATGTTCCCTTTAATTCCCCTATGTTCTGCAGTGTTCCACACAGTTCCCCACTTTTTCCAATCTGTTCCCCCTGCTCCCTTTGTTTCTTCACTCTTCTGCGTTTTCCACTCTGTTCCCCACTTTTTCCAATCTGTTTCCCCCGCTCCCTTTGGTTCCCCACGGTTCCCCACTTTTCCGAGTTCTTCCCTCTGCTCACTTTGGGTCCTCTCTGTTCTGCAGTATTCCCCATGGTTCTCCACATTTTTTCCAATCTGTTCCCATGCTCCTTTTGGTTCCCCTCTGAGCTGCACTGTCCTCCATTGTTTCCCAATTTTCCCATCTCTTCCCCGTGCTCCTTTGGTTCCCCTCTGTTCTGCAGTGTTCCAAACAGTTCCCCACTTTTTCCAATACGTTCACCCTGCTCCCGTTGTTTCTCCACTCTTATGCATTTTTCCACACCGTTCCGCACTTTTTCCAATCTGCTCCCCCTGCTCCTTGGGCTCCCCTCTGTTCTGCAGTTTTCCCCACAGTTCCCACTTTTTCCAAGCTGTTCCCCCTGCTCCCTTTGGTTCACCTCTATTCTGCAGTTTTCCATACAGTTCCCCACATTTTCCAATCCGTTACCCCTGCTCCCTTTTGTTCCCCTCTGTTCTGCAGTGTTCTCCACGGTTCCCGAATTTTTCCAATCTGTTCCTCCTGCTCCCTTTGGGTCCCCACTCTTCTGCATTTTTTCACACTGCTCCACACTTTTTCCAAACTGATCCCCCTGCTCCCTTTGATTCCCCACCGTTCTGCAGTGTTGCCCACTTCTCAACTTCTTTACGATATGCTCGCCGTGCTCCATTTCGTTCCCCTCTGTTCTGCAGTGTTTCCCACGGTTCCCCACTTTTTCCAATCCGTTCCCGCTGCTCCCTTTGGTTCCCCACTGTTTTGTAGTGTTCGCCATGGTTCTGCACTTTTTCCAATCTGTTACCCATGCTCCGTTTAGTTCCCCTCTATCCTGCAGTGTTCCCCAAGGTTGCACACTTTTTCGAATCTGTTCATCCTGCTCCCTTTGTTTCCCCTCTGTCCTGCAGTGTTCCCCACGTTTCCCCACTTTTTCCAATCAGTTCGCCCTGCTCTCTTTGTTTCCCCTCTGTCCTGCAATGTTCTCCACGGTTCCCCACTTTTTCCAATCCATTCACCCTGCTCCTTTTGGTTCCCCACTGTTCTGCAGAACTCCCCACGATACCCCACTTTTTTCCAATCTGTACCCCCTGCTCCGTTTGGTTCTCCTTTATTCTGCAGTGTTCCCCACGGTTCCCCACTTTTCCGAGCCGTTCTCCCTGCTCCCTTTGTTTCCCTTCTTTTCTGCAATATTCCCCACTGTTCCCCACTTTTTGCAATCTGTTCCCCCTGCTCCCTTTGGTTCCCCACTGTTCTGCAGTGTTCGCCAACGGTTCCCCACTTTTTACAACCTGTACCTCCTGTTCCCTTTGGTTCCCCTCTGTCCTGCAGTGTTCCCCACGGTTCCACACTTTTTCCAATCTGTTCGCCATGCTCTCTTTGGTTCCTCTCTGTTCTACAGTGTTCCCCACAGTTCCCCACTTTTTCCAATCTGTTCCCCCTGCTCCCTTTGGTTCCCCTCCATACTGCACTGTCCTCCATGGTTTCCCAATTTTTCCAATCTCTTCCCCGTGCTCCTTTGGTTCCCCTCTGTTGTTCAGTGTTCCGAACGGTTCCCCACTTTTTCCAATCCGTTCCCCCTGCTTCCTTTGATTCCCCTCTGTTCTGCAGTGTTCCACACTGTTCCCCACTTTTTCCAATCCGTTCACCCTGCTCCCGTTGTTTCTCCACTCTTCTGCATTTTCCACTCCGTTCCCCACTTTTTCCAATCTGTTCCCCCTTCTCCTTGGGCTCCCCTGTGTTCTGCAGTTTTCCCCACAGTTTCCACTTTTTCCAATCTGTTCCCCCTGCTCCCGTTGGTTCCCCTCTATTCTGCAGTTTTCTATACAGTTCCCCACATTTTCCAATCCGTTACCCCTGCTCCCTTTGGTTCCCCTCTGTTCTGCAGGGTTCTCCACGGTTCCCGACTTTTTCCAATCTGTTCCTCCTGCTCCCTTTGGTTCCCCACTGTTCTGCATTTTTCCACACAGTTCCCCACTTTTTCCAATCTGATCCCCCTGCTCCCTTTGATTCCCCACTGTTCTGCAGTGCTTCCCACTTCTCAACTTTTTTCCGATATGTTCGTCCTGCTCCCTTTCGTTCCCCTCTGTTCTGCAGTGTTTCACACGGTTCCCAACTTTTTCCAATCCGTTCCCACTGCTCCCTTTCGTTCCCCACTGTTTTGCAGTGTTCGCCACGGTTCCGCACTTTTTCCAATCTATTCTCCATGTTCCCTTTAATTCCCCTATGTTCTGCAGTGTTCCACACAGTTCCCCACTTTTTCCAATCTGTTCCCCCTGCTCCCTTTGTTTCCTCACTCTTCTGCGTTTTCCACACTGTTCCCCACTTTTTCCAATCTGTTTCCCCCGCTCCCTTTGGTTCCCCACGGTTCCCCACTTTTCCGAGTTCTTCCCTCTGCTCACTTTGGGTCCTCTCTGTCCCGCAGTGTTCTGCACGATTCCCCACTTTTTCCAATCAGTTCCCCCTGCTCCCTTTGATTCCGCTCTGTCCTCCAGTGTGCCCCATGGGCCCCACTTTTTGCAATCCGTTCCCCCTGCTCCCTTTGCTACCCCTCTGTTCTGCAGTGTTCCCCTCAGTTCCCCACTTTTTTCAATCGGTACCCCCTGCTCCCTTTGATTACCCTCTGTCATGCAGTGTCCCCCATGGTTCCCCACTTTTTCCAATCCGTTCCCCCTGTTCCCTTTGGTTCGCCTCTGTTCTGCAGTGTTCCCGACGCTTCCCCACTTTTTCCAATCCGTTCCCCCTGCTGCCTTTGGTTCCCCTCTATTCTGCAGTGTTCCCCACGATTCTCCTCATTTTTTTCCATCCTTTACCCCCTGCTCCCTTTGGTTCCCCTCTGTCCTGCAGTGTCCTCCACGGTTCCCCACTTTTTCCAACCTGTACCTCCTGCTCCCTTTGGTTCTCCTCTGTCATGCAGTGTTTTCACAGTTCCCCAATTTTTTCCTATCTGTTCCCCCTGATCCCTTTGGTTCTCCTCTGTCGTGCACTGTTCCCCACGGTTCCCCACTTTTTCCAATCCGTTCCCTCTGCACCCTTTTTCTTCCCCTCTGTTCTGCATTGTTCCCCACAGTTCTCCACCTTTTCCAATTCGTTCACCCTGCTCCCTTTGGTTCCCCACCTTTCTGCATTTTTCCACACGGTTCCCTACTTTTTCCAATCGGTTCCCCACTTTTTGCAATCTGTTGCCCCTGCTCCCTTTGGTTCTGCTCTGTTCTGCAGTGTTCCCCACAGTTCCCCACTTTTTCCAATCTGTTCCCCCTGCTCCTTTGGCTCCACTCTGTTCTGCAGTTTTCCCCACGGTTCCCCACATTTTCCAAACCATTCCCCCGGCTCGCTTTGGTTTCATACTGTTCTGCAGCGTTCCCCACGGTTCCCCACTTTTTCCAATCTGTTCCCCCTGCACCCTTTGATTCCCCTCTGTTCTGCAGTGTTGCCCACTGTTCTCAACTTTTTCCAATCTGTTCCTCCTGCTCCCTTTGGTTCCCCACTGTTCTGCATTTTTCCACACGGTTCCCCACTTTTTCCAATCAGTTCGCCCTGCTCTCTTTGTTTCCCCTCTGTCCTGGAATGTTCTCCACGGTTCCCCACTTTTTCCAATCCATTCCCCCTGCTCCTTTTGGTTCCCCACTGTTCTGCAGAACTCCCCACGATACCCCACTTTTTTCCAATTGTACCCCATGCTCCGTTTGGTTCTCCTTTATTCTGCAGTGTTCCCCACGGTTCCCCACTTTTCCGAGCTGTTCCCCCTGCTCCCTTTGGTTCCTCTCTGTTCTGCAGTGTTCCCCACTATTCCCCACTTTTTCCAATCCGTTCCCCCTGTGCCCTTTCTTTCCCCTCTGTTCTGCATTGTCCTTCGCGATTCCCCACTTTTTCCAATCCGTTGCACCTGCTCCCTTGGTTCCCCTCTGCTCTTCAGTGTTCCCCATGGTTCCACAATTTTTCCAATGTATACCCCATGCTCCCTTTGTTTCCTCAAGCTTCTGCATTTTTCCACACTGTTCCCCACTTTTTCCAATCTGTTTCCCCCGATCCCTTTGGTTCCCCACTATTCTGCAGTATTCCCCACTTTTCCACTATTTTCGAATTTGTTCGCCGTGATCGCTTTGGTTCCTCTCTGTCTGCATTGTTCTTCACAGTTCCCCACTTTATCCAATCCGTTCCCCCCTGCTCCCTTTGGTTCCCCTCTGTCCTGCAGTGTTCCCCACTTCTCAACTTCTTTCCGATATGCTCGCCGTGTTCCATTTCGTTCCCCTCTGTTCTGCAGTGTTTCCCACGGTTCCCCACTTTTTCCACTCCGTTCCCGCTGCTCCCTTTGGTTCCCCACTGTTTTGCAGTGTTCGCCATGGTTCTGCACTTTTTCCAATCTGTTCCCCATGCTCCGTTTAGTTCCCCTCTATCTGCAATGTTCCCCAAGGTGCACACTTATTCAAATCTGTTCACCCTGCTCCCTTTGTTTCCCCTCTGTCCTGCAGTGTTCCCCACGTTTCCACACTTTTTCCAATCAGTTCGCCCTGCTCCCTTTGTTTCCCCTCTGTCCTCCAATGTTCTCCACAGTTCCCCACTTTTTCCAATCCATTCCCCCTGCTCCTTTTGGTTCCCCACTGTTCTGCAGAACTCCCCACGATTCCCCACTTTTTCCAATCTGTTCCCCCTGCTCCGTTTGGTTCTCCTTTATTCTGCAGTGTTACCGAAGGTTCCCCACTTTTCCGAGCTGTTCCCCCTGCTCCCTTTGGTTCTGCAGTGTTCTGCAGTGTTCCCCACGGTTACCCACTTTTTCCAAACCGTTCCCCCTGCTCCCTTTGGTTCCCCTCTGTCCTGCAGTGTTCCCCACGGTTACCCACTTATTCCAATCCATTCCCCCTGCTCCCTTTGATTCCCCTCTGTCCTGCATTTTCCCCCACAGTTCCCCAGTTTTCCAATCCGTTCCCCCTGCTCCCTTTAGTTCCCCTCTGTACTGCAGTGCTCTCCACGGTTCCCCGCATTTTCCAATCCGTTCTCCCTGCTCCCTTTGGTTTCCCACTGTTCCTCATTTTTCCACACCGTTCCCCACTTTTTCCAATCTGCTCCCCCTGCTCCTTGGGCTCCCCTCTTTTCTGCAATATTCCCCACTGTTCCCCACCTTTTGCAATCTGTTCCCACTGCTCCCTTTGGTTCCCCACTGTTCTGCAGTGTTCGCTAACGGTTCCCCACTTTTTACAACCTGTACGTCCTGTTCCCTTTGGTTCCCCTCTGTCCTGCAGTGTTCCCCACGGTTCCACACTTTTTCCAATCTGTTCGCCGTGCTCTCTTTGGTTCCCCTCAGTTCTACAATGTTCCCCACAGTTCCCCACTTTATCCAATCTTTTCCCCCTGCTCCCTTTGGTTCCCCTCTGTCCTGCAGTGTTCCCCACGGTTACCCACTTATTCCAATCCATTCCCCCTGCTCCCTTTGATTCCCCTCTGTCCTGCATTTTCCCCCACAGTTCCCCAGTTTTCCAATCCGTTCCCCCTGCTCCCTTTAGTTCCCCTCTGTACTGCAGTGCTCTCCACGGTTCCCCGCATTTTCCAATCCGTTCTCCCTGCTCCCTTTGGTTTCCCACTGTTCCTCATTTTTCCACACCGTTCCCCACTTTTTCCAATCTGCTCCCCCTGCTCCTTGGGCTCCCCTCTTTTCTGCAATATTCCCCACTGTTCCCCACCTTTTGCAATCTGTTCCCACTGCTCCCTTTGGTTCCCCACTGTTCTGCAGTGTTCGCTAACGGTTCCCCACTTTTTACAACCTGTACGTCCTGTTCCCTTTGGTTCCCCTCTGTCCTGCAGTGTTCCCCACGGTTCCACACTTTTTCCAATCTGTTCGCCGTGCTCTCTTTGGTTCCCCTCAGTTCTACAATGTTCCCCACAGTTCCCCACTTTATCCAATCTTTTCCCCCTGCTCCCTTTGGTTCCCTCCGTCCTGCACTGTCCTCCATGGTTTCCCAATTTTTACAATCTCTTCCCCGTGCTCCTTTGGTTCCCCTCTGTTGTGCAGTGTTCCGAAAGGTTTCCCACTTTTTCCAAACCGTTCCCCCTGCTCCCTTTGGTTCCCCTCTGTCCTGCAGTGTTCCCCACGGTTACCCACTTATTCCAATCCATTCCCCCTGCTCCCTTTGGTTCCCCTCTGTCCTGCATTTTCCCCCCCAGTTCCCCAGTTTTCCAATCCGTTCCCCCTGCTCCCTTTAGTTCCCCTCTGTACTGCAGTGCTCTCCACGGTTCCCCGCATTTTCTAATCCGTTCTCCCTGCTCCCTTTGGTTTCCCACTGTTCTACATTTTTCCACACGGTTCCCCAATTTTTCCAATCTGTTCCCATGCTCCATTTTGTTCCCCTCTTTTCTGCAATATTGCCCACTGTTCCCCACCTTTTGCAATCTTTTCCCACTGCTCCCTTTGGTTCCCCACTGTTCTGCAGTTTTTGCAAACGGTTCCCCACATTTTCCAACCTGTACCTCCTGTTCCCTTTGGTTCCCCTCTGTCCTGCAGTGTTCCCCACGGTTCCACACTTTTTCCAATCTGTTCGTCGTGCTCTCTTTGGTTCCCCTCAGTTCTACAATGTTCCCCACAGTTCCCCACTTTATCCAATCTTTTCCCCCTGCTCCCTTTGGTTCCCCTCCGTCCTGCACTGTCCTCCATGGTTTCCCAATTTTTCCAATCTCTTCCCCATGCTCCTTTGGTTCCCCTCTGTTGTGCAGTGTTCCGAACGGTTCCCCACTTTTTCCAATCCGTTCTCCCTGCTCCCTTTGGTTTCCCACTGTTTTGCATTTTTCCACACGGTTCCCCAATTTTTCCACTCTGTTCCCATGCTCCATTTGGTTCCCCTCTTTTCTGCAATATTCCCCACTGTTCCCCACCTTTTGCAATCTGTTCCCCCTGCTCCCTTTGGTTCCCCACTGTTCTGCAGTGTTCGCTAACGGTTCCCCACTTTTTTCAACCTGTACCTCCTGTTCCCTTTGGTTCCCCTCTGTCCTGCAGTGTTCCGCACGGTTCCCCACATTTTCCTATACGTTCTCCCTGCTCCCTTTGGTTTCCCACTGTTCTGCATTTTTCCACACGGTTCCCCGATTTTTCCAATCTGTTACCATGCTCCATTTGGTTCCCCTCTTTTCTGCAATATTCCCCACTGTTCCCCACTTTTTCCAATCCATTCCCCCTGCTCCTTTTGGTTCCCCACTGTTCTGCAGAACTCCCCACGATTCCCCACTTTTTCCAATCTGTTCCCCCTGCTCCTTTTGGTTCCCCACTGTTCTGCAGAACTCCCCACGATTCCCCACTTTTTCCAATCTGTTCCCCCTGCTCCGTTTGGTTCTCCTTTATTCTGCAGTGTTCCCCACGGTTCCCCACTTTTCCGAGCTATTCCCCCTGCTCCCTTTGGTTCCGCAGTGTTCTGCAGTGTTCCCCACGGTTATCCACTTTTTCCAAACTGTTCCCCCTGCTCCCTTTGGTTCCCCTCTGTCCTGCAGTGTTCCCCACGGTTACCAACTTTTTCCAATCCATTCCCCCTGTTCCCTTTGGTTCCCCTCTGTCCTGCATTTTCCCCCATATTTCCCCACTTTTCCAATCCGTTCCTTTGCTCCCTTTAGTTCCCCTCTGTACTGCAGTGCTCCCCACGGTTCCCCACATTTTCCAATCCGTTCTCCCTTCTCCCTTTGGTTTCCCACTGTTCTACATTTTTCCACACGTTTCCCCGATTTTTCCAATCTGTTCCCATGCTCCATTTGCTTCTCCTCTTTTCTGCAATATTCCCCACTGTTCCCCACTTTTTGCAATCTGTTCCCCCTGCTCCCTTTGGTTCCCCTCTGTCCTGCAGTGTTCCCCACGGTTCCACACTTTTTCCAATCTGTTCGCCGTGCTCTCTTTGGTTCCTCTCTGTTCTACAGTGTTCCCCACAGTTCCCCACTTTTTCCAATCTGTTCCCCCTGCTTCCTTTGGTTCCCCTCCGTCCTGCACTGTCCTCCATGGTTTCCCAATTTTTCCAATCTCTTCCCCGTGCTCCTTTGGTTCCCCTCTGTTGTTCAGTGTTCCGAACGGTTCCCCACTTTTTCCAATCCTTTCCCCCTGCTTCCTTTGATTTCCCTCTGTTCTGCAGTGTTCCACACTGTTCTCCACTTTTTCCAATCCGTTCACCCTGCTCCCGTTGTTTCTCCACTCTTCTGCATTTTCCAAACCGTTCCCCACTTTTCCCAATCTGTTCCCCCTGCTCCCGTTGGTTCCCCTCTATTCTGCAGTTTTCTATACAGTTCCCCACATTTTCCAATCCGTTACCCCTGCTCCCTTTGGTTCCCCTCTGTTCTGCAGGGTTCTCCATGGTTCCCGACTTTTTCCAATCTGTTCCTCCTGCTCCCTTTGGTTCCCCACTGTTCTGCATTTTTCCACACAGTTCCCCACTTTTTCCAATCTGTTCGCCGTGCTCTCTTTGGTTCCTCTCTGTTCTACAGTGTTCCCCACAGTTCCCCACTTTTTCCAATCTGTTCCCCCTGCTTCCTTTGGTTCCCCTCCGTCCTGCACTGTCCTCCATGGTTTCCCAATTTTTCCAATCTCTTCCCCGTGCTCCTTTGGTTCCCCTCTGTTGTTCAGTGTTCCGAACGGTTCCCCACTTTTTCCAATCCTTTCCCCCTGCTTCCTTTGATTTCCCTCTGTTCTGCAGTGTTCCACACTGTTCTCCACTTTTTCCAATCCGTTCACCCTGCTCCCGTTGTTTCTCCACTCTTCTGCATTTTCCAAACCGTTCCCCACTTTTCCCAATCTGTTCCCCCTGCTCCCGTTGGTTCCCCTCTATTCTGCAGTTTTCTATACAGTTCCCCACATTTTCCAATCCGTTACCCCTGCTCCCTTTGGTTCCCCTCTGTTCTGCAGGGTTCTCCATGGTTCCCGACTTTTTCCAATCTGTTCCTCCTGCTCCCTTTGGTTCCCCACTGTTCTGCATTTTTCCACACAGTTCCCCACTTTTTCCAATCTGATCCCCCTGCTCCCTTTGATTCCCCACTGTTCTGCAGTGTTCCCCACTTCTCAACTTTTTTCCGATATGTTCGTCCTGCTCCCTTTCGTTCCCCTCTGTTCTGCAGTGTTTCCCACGGTTCCCAACTTTTTCCAATCCGTTCCCCCTGCTCCTTGGGCTCCCCTCTGTTCTGCAGTTTTCCCCACAGTTCCCACTTTTTCCAAGCTGTTCCCCCTGCTCCCTTTGGTTCACCTCTATTCTGCAGTTTTCCATACAGTTCCCCACATTTTCCAATCCGTTACCCCTGCTCCCTTTTGTTCCCCTCTGTTCTGCAGTGTTCTCCACGGTTCCCGAATTTTTCCAATCTGTTCCTCCTGCTCCCTTTGGGTCCCCACTCTTCTGCATTTTTCCACACTGCTCCACACTTTTTCCAAACTGATCCCCCTGCTCCCTTTGATTCCCCACCGTTCTGCAGTGTTGCCCACTTCTCAACTTCTTTACGATATGCTCGCCGTGCTCCATTTCGTTCCCCTCTGTTCTGCAGTGTTTCCCACGGTTCCCCACTTTTTCCAATCCGTTCCCGCTGCTCCCTTTGGTTCCCCACTGTTTTGTAGTGTTCGCCATGGTTCTGCACTTTTTCCAATCTGTTACCCATGCTCCGTTTAGTTCCCCTCTATCCTGCAGTGTTCCCCAAGGTTGCACACTTTTTCGAATCTGTTCATCCTGCTCCCTTTGTTTCCCCTCTGTCCTGCAGTGTTCCCCACGTTTCCCCACTTTTTCCAATCAGTTCGCCCTGCTCTCTTTGTTTCCCCTCTGTCCTGCAATGTTCTCCACGGTTCCCCACTTTTTCCAATCCATTCACCCTGCTCCTTTTGGTTCCCCACTGTTCTGCAGAACTCCCCACGATACCCCACTTTTTTCCAATCTGTACCCCCTGTTCCGTTTGGTTCTCCTTTATTCTGCAGTGTTCCCCACGGTTCCCCACTTTTCCGAGCTGTTCCCCCTGCTCCCTTTGTTTCCCCTCTGTTCTGCAGTGTTCCCCACAGTTCCCCACTTTTTCCAATCCGTTCCCCCTGTGCCCTTTCTTTCCCCTCTGTCCTGCATTGTCCTTCGCGATTCCCCACTTTTTCCAATCCGTTGCCCCTGCTCCCTTGGTTCCCCTCTGCTCTTCAGTGTTCCCCACGGTTCCACACTTTTTCCAAACTGTTCGCCGTGCTCTCTTTGGTTCCTCTCTGTTCTACAGTGTTCCCCACAGTTCCCCACTTTTTCCAATCTGTTCCCCCTGCTCCCTTTGGTTCCCCTCCGTCCTGCACTGTCCTCCATGGTTTCCCAATTTTTCCAATCTCTTCCCCGTACTCCTTTGGTTCCCCTCTGTTGTTCAGTGTTCCGAACGGTTCCCCACTTTTTCCAATCCGTTCCCCCTGCTTCCTTTAATTCCCCTCTGTTCTGCAGTGTTCCACACTGTTCCCCACTTTTTCCAATCCGTTCACCCTGCTCCCGTTGTTTCTCCACTCTTCTGCATTTTCCACTCCGTTCCCCACTTTTTCCAATCTGTTCCCCCTTCTCCTTGGGCTCCCCTCTGTTCTGCAGTTTTCCCCACAGTTTCCACTTTTTCCAATCTGTTCCCCCTGCTCCCGTTGGTTCCCCTCTATTCTGCAGTTTTCTATACAGTTCCCCACATTTTCCAATCCGTTACCCCTGCTCCCTTTGGTTCCCCTCTGTTCTGCAGGGTTCTCCACGGTTCCCGACTTTTTCCAATCTGTTCCTCCTGCTCCCTTTGGTTCCCCACTGTTCTGCATTTTTCCACACAGTTCCCCACTTTTTCCAATCTGATCCCCCTGCTCCCTTTGATTCCCCACTGTTCTGCAGTGTTCCCCACTTCTCAACTTTTTTCCGATATGTTCGTCCTGCTCTCTTTCGTTCCCCTCTGTTCTGCAGTGTTTCCCACGGTTCCCAACTTTTTCCAATCCGTTCCCTCTGCTCCCTTTCGTTCCCCACTGTTTTGCAGTGTTCGCCACGGTTCCGCACATTTTCCAATCTATTCTCCATGTTCCCTTTAATTCCCCTATGTTCTGCAGTGTTCCACACAGTTCCCCACTTTTTCCAATCTGTTCCCCCTGCTCCCTTTGTTTCCTCACTCTTCTGCGTTTTCCACACTGTTCCCCACTTTTTCCAATCTGTTTCCCCCGCTCCCTTTGGTTCCCCACGGTTCCCCACTTTTCCGAGTTCTTCCCTCTGCTCACTTTGGGTCCTCTCTGTTCTGCAGTATTCCCCATGGTTCTCCACATTTTTTCCAATCTGTTCCCATGCTCCTTTTGGTTCCCCTCCGAGCTGCACTGTCCTCCATTGTTTCCCAATTTTTCCCATCTCTTCCCCGTGCTCCTTTGGTTCCCCTCTGTTCTGCAGTGTTCCAAACAGTTCCCCACTTTTTCCAATACGTTCACCCTGCTCCCGTTGTTTCTCCACTCTTCTGCATTTTTCCACACCGTTCCCCACTTTTTCCAATCTGCTCCTCCTGCTCTTTGGGCTCCCCTCTGTTCTACTGTTTTCCCCACAGTTCCCACTTTTTCCAAGCTGTTCCCCCTGCTCCCTTTGGTTCACCTCTATTCTGCAGTTTTCCATACAGTTCCCCACATTTTCCAATCCGTTACCCCTGCTCCCTTTTGTTCCCCTCTGTTCTGCAGTGTTCTCCACGGTTCCCGACTTTTTCCAATCTGTTCCTCCTGCTCCCTTTGGGTCCCCACTCTTCTGCATTTTTCCACACTGCTCCACACTTTTTCCAAACTGATCCCCCTGCTCCCTTTGATTCCCCACTGTTCTGCAATGCTGCCCACTTCTCAACTTCTTTCCGATATGCTCGCCGTGCTCCATTTCGTTCCCCTCTGTTCTGCAGTGTTTCCCACTGTTCCCCACTTTTTCCAATCCGTTCCCGCTGCTCCCTTTGGTTCCCCACTGTTTTGCAGTGTTCGCCATGGTTCTGCACTTTTTCCAATCTGTTCCCCATGCTCCGTTTAGTTCCCCTCTATTCTGCAGTGTTCCCCAAGGTTGCACACTTTTTCGAATCTGTTCACCCTGCTCCCTTTGTTTCCCCTCTGTCCTGCAGTGTTCCCCACGTTTCCCCACTTTTTCCAATCAGTTCGCCCTGCTCTCTTTGTTTCCCCTCTGTCCTGCAATGTTCTCCACGGTTCCCCACTTTTGCCAATCCATTCCCCCTGCTCCTTTTGGTTCCCCACTGTTCTGCAGAACTCCCCATGATACCCCACTTTTTTCCAATCTGTTCCCCCTGCTCCGTTTGGTTCTCCTTTTATCTGCAGTGTTCCCCACGGTTCCCCACTTTTCCGAGCTGTTCCCCCTGCTCCCTTTGGTTCCCCTCTGTTCTGCAGTGTTCCCCACAGTTCCCCACTTTTTCCAATCCGTTCCCCCTGTGCCCTTTCTTTCCCCTCTGTCCTGCATTGTCCTTCGCGATTCCCCACTTTTTCCAATCCGTTCGACCTGCTCCCTTGGGTCCCCTCTGTTCTTCAGTGTTCCCCATGGTTCGACAATTTTTCCAATGTATACCCCCTGCTCCCTTTGTTTCCTCACTCTTCTGCATTTTTCCACACTATTCCCCACTTTTTCCAATCTGTTTCCCCCGATCCCTTTGGTTCCCCACTGTTCTGCAGTATTCCCCACTTTTCCACTATTTTCGAATTTGTTCGCCGTGATCGCTTTGGTTCCTCTCTGTCTGCATTGTTCTTCACAGTTCCCCACTTTATCCAATCCGTTCCCCCCTGCTCCCTTTGGTTCCCCTCTGTCCTGCAGTGTTCCCCACTTCTCAACTTCTTTCCGATATGCTCGCCGTGCTCCATTTCGTTCCCCTCTGTTCTGCAGTGTTTCCCACGGTTCCCCACTTTTTCCAATCCGTTCCCGCTGCTCCCTTTGGTTCCCCACTGTTTTGCAGTGTTCGCCATGGTTCTGCACTTTTTCCAATCTGTTCCCCATGCTCCGTTTAGTTCCCCTCTATTCTGCAGTGTTCCCCAAGGTGCACACTCTTTCGAAACTTTTCACCCTGCTCCCTTTGTTTCCCCTCTGTCCTGCAGTGTTCCCCACGTTTCCCCACTTTTTCCAATCAGTTCGCCCTGCTCCCTTTGTTTCCCCTCTGTCCTCAAATGTTGTCCACGGTTCCCCACTTTTTCCAATCCATTCCCCCTGCTCCTTTTGGTTCCCCACTGTTCTGCAGAACTCCCCACGATTCCCCACTTTTTCCAATCTGTTCCCCCTGCTCCGTTTGTTTCTCCTTTATTCTGCAGTGTTACCCAAGGTTCCCCACTTTTCCGAGCTGTTCACCCTGCTCCCTTTGGTTCCGCAGTGTTCTGCAGTGTTCCCCACGGTTTCCCACTTTTTCCAAACCGTTCCCCCTGCTCCCTTTGGTTCCCCTCTGTCCTGGAGTGTTCCCCACGGTTACCCACTTATTCCAATCCATTCCCCCTGCTCCCTTTGGTTCCCCTCTGTCCTGCATTTTCCCCCACAGTTCCCCACTTTTCCAATCCGTTCCCCCTGCTCCCTTTAGTTCCCCTCTGTACTGCAGTGCTCTCCACGGTTCACCGCATTTTCCAATCCGTTCTTCCTGCTCCCTTCGGTTTCCCACTGTTCTGCATTTTTCCACAAGGTTCCCCAATTTTTCCAATCTGTTCCCATGCTCCATTTGGTTCCCCTCTTTTCTGCAATATTCCCCACTGTTCCCCACCTTTTGCAATCTGTTCCCCCTGCTCCCTTTGGTTCCCCACTGTTCTGCAGTGTTCGCTAACGGTTCCCCACTTTTTACAACTTGTACCTCCTGTTCCCTTTGGTTCCCCTCTGTCCTGCAGTGTTCCCCACGGTTCCACACTTTTTCCAATCTGTTCGTCGTGCTCTCTTTGGTTCCCCTCAGTTCTACAATGTTCCCCACAGTTCCCCACTTTATCCCATCTTTTTCCCCTGCTCCCTTTGGTTCCCCTCCGTCCTGCACTGTCCTCCATGGTTTCCCAATTTTTCCAATCTCTTCCCCGTGCTCCTTTGGTTCCCCTCTGTTGTGCAGTGTTCCGAACGGTTCCCCACTTTTTCCAATCCGTTCTCCCTGCTCCCTTTGGTTTCCCACTGTTCTACATTTTTCCACACGTTTCCCCGATTTTTCCAATCTGTTCCCATGCTCCATTTGCTTCCCTTCTTTTCTGCAATATTCCCCACTGTTCCCCACTTTTTGCAATCTGTTCCCCCTGCTCCCTTTGGTTCCCCACTGTTCTGCAGTGTTCGCCAACGGTTCCCCACTTTTTACAACCTGTACCTCCTGTTCCCTTTGGTTCCCCTCTGTCCTGCAGTGTTCCCCACGGTTCCACACTTTTTCCAATCTGTTCGCCATGCTCTCTTTGGTTCCTCTCTGTTCTACAGTGTTCCCCACAGTTCCCCACTTTTTCCAATCTGTTCCCCCTGCTCCCTTTGGTTCCCCTCCATACTGCACTGTCCTCCATGGTTTCCCAATTTTTCCAATCTCTTCCCCGTGCTCCTTTGGTTCCCCTCTGTTGTTCAGTGTTCCGAACGGTTCCCCACTTTTTCCAATCCGTTCCCCCTGCTTCCTTTGATTCCCCTCTGTTCTGCAGTGTTCCACACTGTTCCCCACTTTTTCCAATCCGTTCACCCTGCTCCCGTTGTTTCTCCACTCTTCTGCATTTTCCACTCCGTTCCCCACTTTTTCCAATCTGTTCCCCCTTCTCCTTAGGCTCCCCTGTGTTCTGCAGTTTTCCCCACAGTTTCCACTTTTTCCAATCTGTTCCCCCTGCTCCCGTTGGTTCCCCTCTATTCTGCAGTTTTCTATACAGTTCCCCACATTTTCCAATCCGTTACCCCTGCTCCCTTTGGTTCCCCTCTGTTCTGCAGGGTTCTCCACGGTTCCCGACTTTTTCCAATCTGTTCCTCCTGCTCCCTTTGGTTCCCCACTGTTCTGCATTTTTCCACACAGTTCCCCACTTTTTCCAATCTGATCCCCCTGCTCCCTTTGATTCCCCACTGTTCTGCAGTGCTTCCCACTTCTCAACTTTTTTCCGATATGTTCGTCCTGCTCCCTTTCGTTCCCCTCTGTTCTGCAGTGTTTCACACGGTTCCCAACTTTTTCCAATCCGTTCCCACTGCTCCCTTTCGTTCCCCTCTGTTTTGCAGTGTTCGCCACGGTTCCGCACTTTTTCCAATCTATTCTCCATGTTCCCTTTAATTCCCCTATGTTCTGCAGTGTTCCACACAGTTCCCCACTTTTTCCAATCTGTTCCCCCTGCTCCCTTTGTTTCCTCACTCTTCTGCGTTTTCCACACTGTTCCCCACTTTTTCCAATCTGTTTCCCCCGCTCCCTTTGGTTCCCCACGGTTCCCCACTTTTCCGAGTTCTTCCCTCTGCTCACTTTGGGTCCTCTCTGTTCGGCAGTATTCCCCATGGTTCTCCACATTTTTTCCAATCTGTTCCCATGCTCCTTTTGGTTCCCCTCCGAGCTGCACTGTCCTCCATTGTTTCCCAATTTTTCCAATCTCTTCCCCGTGCTCCTTTGGTTCCCCTCTGTTCTGCAGTGTTCCAAACAGTTCCCCACTTTTTCCAATACGTTCACCCTGCTCCCGTTGTTTCTCAACTCTTATGCATTTTTCCACACCGTTCCCCACTTTTTCCAATCTGCTCCCCCTGCTCCTTGGGCTCCCCTCTGTTCTGCAGTTTTTCCCACAGTTCCCACTTTTTCCAAGCTGTTCCCCCTGCTCCCTTTGGTTCACCTCTATTCTGCAGTTTTTCATACAGTTCCCCACATTTTCCAATCCGTTACCCCTGCTCCCTTTTGTTCCCCTCTGTTCTGCAGTGTTCTCCACGGTTCCCGAATTTTTCCAATCTGTTCCTCCTGCTCCCTTTGGGTCCCCACTCTTCTGCATTTTTCCACACTGCTCCACACTTTTTCCAAACTGATCCCCCTGCTCCCTTTGATTCCCCACAGTTCTGCAGTGTTGCCCACTTCTCAACTTCTTTACGATATGCTCGCCGTGCTCCATTTCGTTCCCCTCTGTTCTGCAGTGTTTCCCACGGTTCCCCACTTTTTCCAATCCGTTCCCGCTGCTCCCTTTGGTTCCCCACTGTTTTGTAGTGTTCGCCATGGTTCTGCACTTTTTCCAATCTGTTCCCCATGCTCCGTTTAGTTCCCCTCTATTCTGCAGTGTTCCCCAAGGTTGCACACTTTTTCGAATCTGTTCACCCTGCTCCCTTTGTTTCCCCTCTGTCCTGCAGTGTTCCCCACGTTTCCCCACTTTTTCCAATCAGTTCGCCCTGCTCTCTTTGTTTCCCCTCTGTCCTGCAATGTTCTCCACGGTTCCCCACTTTTTCCAATCCATTCCCCCTGCTCCTTTTGGTTCCCCACTGTTCTGCAGAACTCCCCACGATACCCTACTTTTTTCCAATCTGTACCCCCTGCTCAGTTTGGTTCTCCTTTATTCTGCAGTGTTCCCAACGGTTCCCCACTTTTCCGAGCTGTTCCCCCTGCTCCCTTTGGTTCCCCTCTGTTCTGCAGTGTTCCCCACAGTTCCCCACTTTTTCCAATCCGTTCCCCCTGTGCCCTTTCTTTCCCCTCTGTCCTGCATTGTCCCTCGCGATTCCCCAGTTTTTCCAATCCGTTGCACCTGCTCCCTTGGTTCCCCTCTGCTCTTCAGTGTTCCCCATGGTTCCACAATTTTTCCAATGTATTCCCCATGCTCCCTTTGTTTCTTCAAGCTTCTGCATTTTTCCACACTGTTCCCCACTTTTTCCAATCTGTTTCCCCCGATCCCTTTGGTTCCCCACTATTCTGCAGTATTCCCCACTTTTCCACTATTTTCGAATTTGTTCGCCGTGATCGCTTTGGTTCCTCTCTGTCTGCATTGTTCTTCACAGTTCCCCACTTTATCCAATCCGTTCCCCCCTGCTCCCTTTGGTTCCCCTCTGTCCTGCAGTGTTCCCCACTTCTCAACTTCTTTCCGATATGCTCGCCGTGTTCCATTTCTTTCCCCTCTGTTCTGCAGTGTTTCCCACGGTTCCCCACTTTTTCCAATACGTTCCCGCTGCTCCCTTTGGTTCCCCACTGTTTTGCAGTGTTCGCCATGGTTCTGCACTTTTTCCAATCTGTTCCCCATGCTCCGTTTGTTTCTTGAAGCTTCTGCATTTTTCCACACTGTTCCCCACTTTTTCCATTCCGTTCCCCCCTGCTCCCTTTGGTTCCCCTCTGTCCTGCAGTGTTCCCCACTTCTCAACTTCTTTCCGATATGCTCGCCGTGTTCCATTTCTTTCCCCTCTGTTCTGCAGTGTTTCCCACGGTTCCCCACTTTTTCCAATCCGTTCCCGCTGCTCCCTTTGGTTCCCCTCTGTTCTGCAGTGTTCCCCACAGTTCCCCACTTTTTCCAATCCGTTCCCCCTGTGCCCTTTCTTTCCCCTCTGTCCTGCATTGTCCTTCGCGATTCCCCACTTTTTCCAATCCGTTGCACCTGCTCCCTTGGTTCCCCTCTGCTCTTCAGTGTTCCCCATGGTTCCACAATTTTTCCAATGTATACCCCATGCTCCCTTTGTTTCTTCAAGCTTCTGCATTTTTCCACACTGTTCCCCACTTTTTCCAATCTGTTTCCCCCGATCCCTTTGGTTCCCCACTATTCTGCAGTATTCCCCACTTTTCCACTATTTTCGAATTTGTTCGCCGTGATCGCTTTGGTTCCTCTCTGTCTGCATTGTTCTTCACAGTTTCCCACTTTATCCAATCTGTTCCCCCCTGCTCCCTTTGGTTCCCCTCTGTCCTGCAGTGTTCCCCACTTCTCAACTTCTTTCCGATATGCTCGCCGTGTTCCATTTCTTTCCCCTCTGTTCTGCAGTGTTTCCCACGGTTCCCCACTTTTTCCAATCCGTTCCCGCTGCTCCCTTTGGTTCCCCACTGTTTTGCAGTGTTCGCCATGGTTCTGCACTTTTTCCAATCTGTTCCCCATGCTCCGTTTAGTTCCCCTCTATCTGCAATGTTCCCCAAGGTGCACACTTTTTCGAATCTGTTCACCCTGCTCCCTTTGTTTCCCCTCTGTCCTGCAGTGTTCCCCACGTTTCCCCACTTTTTCCAATCAGTTCGCCCTGCTCCCTTTGTTTCCCCTCTGTCCTCCAATGTTCTCCACGGTTCCCCACTTTTTCCAATCCATTCCCCCTGCTCCTTTTGGTTCCCCACTGTTCTGCAGAACTCCCCACGATTCCCCACTTTTTTCAATCTGTTCCACTGCTCCGTTTGGTTCTCCTTTATTCTGCAGTGTTACCGAAGGTTCCCCACTTTTCCGAGCTGTTCCCCCTGCTCCCTTTGGTTCTGCAGTGTTCTGCAGTATTCCCCACGGTTACCCACTTTTTCCAAACCGGTCCCCCTGCTCCCTTTGGTTCCCCTCTGTCCTGCAGTGTTCCCCACGGTTACCCACTTATTCCAATCCATTCCCCCTGCTCCCTTTGGTTCCCCTCTGTCCTGTATTTTCACCCACAGTTCCCCACTTTTCCAATCCGTTCCCCCTGCTCCCTTTAGTTCCCCTCTGTACTGAAGTGCTCTCCACGGTTCCCCGCATTTTCCAATCCGTTCTCCCTGCTCCCTTTGGTTTCCCACTGTTCTGCATTTTTCCACAAGGTTCCCCAATTTTCCCAATCTGTTCCCATGCTCCATTTGGTTCCCCTCTTTTCTGCAATATTCCCCACTGTTCCCCACCTTTTGCAATGTGTTCCCCCTGCTCCCTTTGGTTCCCCACTGTTCTGCAGTGTTCGCTAACGGTTCACCACTTTTTACAACCTGTACCTCCTGTTCCCTTTGGTTCCCCTCTGTCCTGCAGTGTTCCCTACGTTTCCACACTTTTTCCAATCTGTTCGCCGTGCTCTCTTTGGTTCCCCTCAGTTCTACAATGTTCCCCACAGTTCCCCACTTTATCCAATCTTTTCCCCCTGCTCCCTTTGTTTCCCTCCGTCCTGCACTGTCCTCCATGGTTTCCCAATTTTTCCAATCTCTTCCCCGTGCTCCTTTGGTTCCCCTCTGTTGTGCAGTGTTCCGAACGGTTCCCCACTTTTTCCAAACCGTTCCCCCTGCTCCCTTTGGTTCCCCTCTGTCCTGCAGTGTTCCCCACGGTTACCCACTTATTCCAATCCATTCCCCCTGCTCCCTTTGGTTCCCCTCTGTCCTGCATTTTCCCCCACAGATCCCCACTTTTCCAATCCGTTCCCCCTGCTCCCTTTAGTTCCCCTCTGTACTGCAGTGCTCTCCACGGTTCCCCGCATTTTCCAATCCGTTCTCCCTGCTCCCTTTGGTTTCCCACTGTTCTGCATTTTTCCACAAGGTTCCCCAATTTTTCCAATCTGTTCCCATGCTCCATTTGGTTCCCCTCTTTTCTGCAATATTCCCCACTGTTTCCCACCTTTTGCAATCTGTTCCCCCTGCTCCCTTTGGTTCCCCACTGTTCTGCAGTGTTCGCTAACGGTTCCCCACTTTTTACAACCTGTACCTCCTGTTCCCTTTGGTTCCCCTCTGTCCTGCAGTGTTCCCCACGGTTCCACACTTTTTCCAATCTGTTCGTCGTGCTCTCTTTGGTTCCCCTCAGTTCTACAATGTTCCCCACAGTTCCCCACTTTATCCAATCTTTTCCCCCTGCTCCCTTTGGTTCCCCTCCGTCCTGCACTGTCCTCCATGGTTTCCCAATTTTTCCAATCTCTTCCCCGTGCTCCTTTGGTTCCCCTCTGTTGTGCAGTGTTCCGAACGGTTCCCCACTTTTTCCAATCCGTTCTCCCTGCTCCCTTTGGTTTCCCACTGTTCTACATTTTTCCACACGTTTCCCCGATTTTTCCAATCTGTTCCCATGCTCCATTTGCTTCCCTTCTTTTCTGCAATATTCCCCACTGTTCCCCACTTTTTGCAATCTGTTCCCCCTGCTTCCCTTTGGTTCCCCACTGTTCTGCAGTGTTCGCCAACGGTTCCCCACTTTTTCCAACCTGTACCTCCTGTTCCCTTTGGTTCCCCTCTGTCCTGCAGTGTTCCCCACGGTTCCACACTTTTTCCAATCTGTTCGCCGTGCTCTCTTTGGTTCCTCTCTGTTCTACAGTGTTCCCCACAGTTCCCCACTTTTTCCAATCTGTTCCCCCTGCTCCTTTTGGTTCCCCACTGTTCTGCTGAACTCCCCACGATTCCCCACTTTTTCCAATCTGTTCCCCCTGCTCCGTTTGGTTCTCCTTTATTCTGCAGTGTTCCCCACGGTTCCCCACTTTTCCGAGCTGTTCCCCCTGCTCCCTTTGGTTCCGCAGTGTTCTGCAGTGTTCCCCACGGTTACCCACTTTTTCCAAACTGTTCCCCCTGCTCCCTTTGGTTCCCCTCTGTCCTGCAGTGTTCCCCACGGTTACCAACTTTTTCCAATCCATTCCCCCTGTTCCCTTTGGTTCCCCTCTGTCCTGCATTTTCGCCCATATTTCCCCACTTTTCCAATCCGTTCCTTTGCTCCCTTTAGTTCCCCTCTGTACTGCAGTGCTCCCCACGGTTCCCCACATTTTCCAATCCGTTCTCCCTGCTCCCTTTGGTTTCCCACTGTTCTACATTTTTCCACACGTTTCCCCGATTTTTCCAATCTGTTCCCATCCTCCATTTGCTTCCCCTCTTTTCTGCAATATTCCCCACTGTTCCCCACTTTTTGCAATCTGCTCCCCCTGCTCCCTTTGGTTCCCCTCTGTCCAGCAATGTTCCCCACGGTTCCACACTTTTTCCAATCTGTTCGCCGTGCTCTCTTTGGTTCCTCTCTGTTCTACAGTGTTCCCCACAGTTCCCCACTTTTTCCAATCTGTTCCCCCTGCTTCCTTTGGTTCCCCTCCGTCCTGCACTGTCCTCCATGGTTTCCCAATTTTTCCAATCTCTTCCCCGTGCTCCTTTGGTTCCCCTCTGTTGTTCAGTGTTCCGAACGGTTCCCCACTTTTTCCAATCCGTTCCCCCTGCTTCCTTTGATTCCCCTCTGTTCTGCAGTGTTCCACACTGTTCCCCACTTTTTCCAATCCGTTCACCCTGCTCCCGTTGTTTCTCCACTCTTCTGCATTTTCCACTCCGTTCCCCACTTTTTCCAATCTGTTCCTCCTGCTCCCTTTGGTTCCCCACTGTTCTGCATTTTTCCACACAGTTCCCCACTTTTTCCAATCTGATCCCCCTGCTCCCTTTCATTCTCCACTGTTCTGCAGTGTTCCCCACTTCTCAACTTTTTTCCGATATGTTCGTTCTGCTCCCTTTCGTTCCCCTCTGTTCTGCAGTGTTTCCCACGGTTCCCAACTTTTTCCAATCCGTTCCCACTGCTCCCTTTGGTTCCCCACTGTTTTGTAGTGTTCGCCATGGTTCTGCACTTTTTCCAATCTGTTCCCCATGCTCCGTTTAGTTCCCCTCTATTCTGCAGTGTTCCCCAAGGTTGCACACTTTTTCGAATCTGTTCACCCTGCTCCCTTTGTTTCCCCTCTGTCCTGCAGTGTTCCCCACGTTTCCCCACTTTTTCCAGTCAGTTCGCCCTGCTCTCTTTGTTTCCCCTCTGTCCTGCAATGTTCTCCACGGTTCCCCACTATTTCCAATCCATTCCCCCTGCTCCTTTTGGTTCCCCACTGTTCTGCAGAACTCCCCACGATACCCCACTTTTTTCCAATCTGTACCCCCTGCTCCGTTTGGTTCTCCTTTATTCTGCAGTGTTCCCCACGGTTCCCCACTTTTCCGAGCTGTTCCCCCTGCTCCCTTTCGTTCCCCTCTGTTCTGCAGTGTTCCCCACTTTTTCCAATCCGTTCCCCCTGTGCCCTTTCTTTCCCCTCTGTCCTGCATTGTCCTTCGCGATTCCCCACTTTTTCCAATCCGTTGCACCTGCTCCCTTGGTTCCCCTCTGCTCTTCAGTGTTCCCCATGGTTCCACAATTTTTCCAATGTATACCCCATGCTCCCTTTGTTTCCTCAAGCTTCTGCATTTTTCCACACTGTTCCCCACTTTTTCCAATCTGTTTCCCCCGATCCCTTTGGTTCCCCACTATTCTGCAGTATTCCCCACTTTTCCACTATTTTCGAATTTGTTCGCCGTGATCGCTTTGGTTCCTCTCTGTCTGCATTGTTCTTCACAGTTCCCCACTTTATCCAATCTGTTCCCCCCTGCTCCCTTTGGTTCCCCTCTGTCCTGCAGTGTTCCCCACTTCTCAACTTCTTTCCGATATGCTCGCCGTGTTCCATTTCGTTCCCCTCTGTTCTGCAGTTTTTCCCACGGTTCCCCACTTTTTCCAATCCGTTCCCGTTGCTCCCTTTGGTTCCCCACTGTTTTGCAGTGTTCGCCATGGTTCTGCACTTTTTCCAATCTGTTCCCCATGCTCCGTTTAGTTCCCCTCTATCTGCAATGTTCTCCAAGGTGCACACTTTTTCGAATCTGTTCACCCTGCTCCCTTTGTTTCCCCTCTGTCCTGCAGTGTTCCCCACGTTTCCCCACTTTTTCCAATCAGTTCGCCCTGCTCCCTTTGTTTCCCCTCTGTCCTCCAATGTTCTCCACGGTTCCCCACTTTTTCCAATCCATTCCCCCTGCTCCTTTTGGTTCCCCACTGTACTTCAGAACTCCCCACGATTCCCCACTTTTTCCAATCTGTTCCCCCTGCTCCGTTTGGTTCTCCTTTATTCTGCAGTGTTACCGAAGGTTCCCCACTTTTCCGAGCTGTTCCCCCTGCTCCCTTTGGTTCCCCACTGTTCTGCATTTTTCCACACGGTTCCCCAATTTTTCCAATCTGTTCCCATGCTCCATTTGGTTCCCCTCTTTTCTGCAATATTCCCCACTGTTCCCCACCTTTTGCAATCTGTTCCCACTGCTCCCTTTGGTTCCCCACTGTTCTGCAGTGTTCGCTAACGGTTCCCCACTTTTTACAACCTGTACCTCCTGTTCCCTTTGGTTCCCCTCTGTCCTGCAGTGTTCCCCACGGTTCCACACTTTTTCCAATCTGTTCGCCGTGCTCTCTTTGGTTCCCCTCAGTTCTACAATGTTCCCCACAGTTCCCCACTTTATCCAATCTTTTCCCCCTGCTCCCTTTGGTTCCCCTCTGTCCTGCAGTGTTCCCCACGGTTGCCCACTTATTCCAATCCATTCCCCCTGCTCCCTTTGGTTCCCCTCTGTCCTGCATTTTCCCCCACAGTTCCCCACTTTTCCAATCCGTTCCCCCTGCTCCCTTTGGTTTCCCACTGTTCTGCATTTTTCCACACGGTTCCCCAATTTTTCCAATCTGTTCCCATGCTCCATTTGGTTCCCCTCTTTTCTGCAATATTCCCCACTGTTCCCCACCTTTTGCAATCTGTTCCCACTGCTCCCTTTGGTTCCCCACTGTTCTGCAGTGTTCGCTAACGGTTCCCCACTTTTTACAACCTGTACCTCCTGTTCCCTTTGGTTCCCCTCTGTCCTGCAGTGTTCCCCACGGTTCCACACTTTTTCCAATCTGTTCGCCGTGCTCTCTTTGGTTCCCCTCAGTTCTACAATGTTCCCCACAGTTCCCCACTTTATCCAATCTTTTCCCCCTGCTCCCTTTGGTTCCCCTCTGTCCTGCAGTGTTCCCCACGGTTGCCCACTTATTCCAATCCATTCCCCCTGCTCCCTTTGGTTCCCCTCTGTCCTGCATTTTCCCCCACAGTTCCCCACTTTTCCAATCCGTTCCCCCTGCTCCCTTTGGTTTCCCACTGTTCTGCATTTTTCCACACGGTTCCCCAATTTTTCCAATCTGTTCCCATGCTCCATTTGGTTCCCCTCTTTTCTGCAATATTCCCCACTGTTCCCCACCTTTTGCAATCTGTTCCCACTGCTCCCTTTGGTTCCCCACTGTTCTGCAGTGTTCGCTAACGGTTCCCCACTCTTTACAACCTGTACCTCCTGTTCCCTTTGGTTCCCCTCTGTCCTGCAGTGTTCCCCACGGTTCCACACTTTTTCCAATCTGTTCGCCGTGCTCTCTTTGGTTCCCCTCAGTTCTACAATGTTCCCCACAGTTCCCCACTTTATCCAATCTTTTCCCCCTGCTCCCTTTGGTTCCCTCCGTCCTGCACTGTCCTCCATGGTTTCCCAATTTTTCCAATCTCTTCCCCGTGCTCCTTTGGTTCCCCTCTGTTTTGCAGTGTTCCGAACGGTTCCCCACTTTTTCAAAACCGTTCCCCCTGCTCCCTTTGGTTCCCCTCTGTCCTGCATTTTCCCCCGCAGTTCCCCAGTTTTCCAATCCGTTCCCCCTGCTCCCTTTAGTTCCCCTATGTACTGCAGTGCTCTCCACGGTTCCCCGCATTTTCTAATCCGTTCTCCCTGCTCCCTTTGGTTTCCCACTGTTCTGCATTTTTCCACAAGGTTCCCCAATTTTTCCAATCTGTTCCCATGCTCCATTTGGTTCCCCTCTTTTCTGCAATATTCCCCACTGTTCCCCACCTTTTGCAATCCGTTCCCCCTGCTCCCTTTGGTTCCCCACTGTTCTGCAGTGTTCGCTAACGGTTCCCCACTTTTTACAACCTGTACCTCCTGTTCCCTTTGGTTCCCCTCTGTCCTGCAGTGTTCCCCACGGTTCCACACTTTTTCCAATCTGTTCGTCGTGGTCTCTTTGGTTCCCCTCAGTTCTACAATGTTCCCCACAGTTCCCCACTTTATCCAATCTTTTCCCCCTGCTCCCTTTGGTTCCCCTCCGTCCTGCACTGTCCTCCATGGTTTCCCAATTTTTCCAATCTCTTCCCCGTGCTCCTTTGGTTCCCCTCTGTTGTGCAGTGTTCCGAACGGTTCCCCACTTTTTCCAATCCGTTCTCCCTGCTCCCTTTGGTTTCCCACTGTTTTGCATTTTTCCACACGGTTCCCCAATTTTTCCAATCTGTTCCCATGCTCCATTTGGTTCCCCTCTTTTCTGCAATATTCCCCACTGTTCCCCACCTTTTGCAATCTGTTCCCCCTGCTCCCTTTGGTTCCCCACTGTTCTGCAGTGTTCGCTAACGGTTCCCCACTTTTTACAACCTGTACCTCCTGTTCCCTTTGGTTCCCCTCTGTCCTGCAGTGTTCCGCACGGTTCCCCACATTTTCCTATCCGTTCTCCCTGCTCCCTTTGGTTTCCCACTGTTCTGCATTTTTCCACACGGTTCCCCGATTTTTCCAATCTGTTCCCATGCTCCATTTGCTTCCCCTCTTTTCTGCAATATTCCCCACTGTTCCCCACTTTTTCCAATCCATTCCCCCTGCTCCTTTTGGTTCCCCACTGTTCTGCTGAACTCCCCACGATTCCCCACTTTTTCCAATCTGTTCCCCCTGCTCCGTTTGGTTCTCCTTTATTCTGCAGTGTTCCCCACGGTTCCCCACTTTTCCGAGCTGTTCCCCCTGCTCCCTTTGGTTCCGCAGTGTTCTGCAGTGTTCCCCACGGTTACCCACTTTTTCCAAACTGTTCCCCCTGCTCCCTTTGGTTCCCCTCTGTCCTGCAGTGTTCCCCACGGTTACCAACTTTTTCCAATCCATTCCCCCTGTTCCCTTTGGTTCCCCTCTGTCCTGCATTTTCGCCCATATTTCCCCACTTTTCCAATCCGTTCCTTTGCTCCCTTTAGTTCCCCTCTGTACTGCAGTGCTCCCCACGGTTCCCCACATTTTCCAATCCGTTCTCCCTGCTCCCTTTGGTTTCCCACTGTTCTACATTTTTCCACACGTTTCCCCGATTTTTCCAATCTGTTCCCATGCTCCATTTGCTTCCCCTCTTTTCTGCAATATTCCCCACTGTTCCCCACTTTTTGCAATCTGCTCCCCCTGCTCCCTTTGGTTCCCCTCTGTCCAGCAGTGTTCCCCACGGTTCCACACTTTTTCCAATCTGTTCGCCGTGCTCTCTTTGGTTCCTCTCTGTTCTACAGTGTTCCCCACAGTTCCCCACTTTTTCCAATCTGTTCCCCCTGCTTCCTTTGGTTCCCCTCCGTCCTGCACTGTCCTCCATGGTTTCCCAATTTTTCCAATCTCTTCCCCGTGCTCCTTTGGTTCCCCTCTGTTGTTCAGTGTTCCGAACGGTTCCCCACTTTTTCCAATCCTTTCCCCCTGCTTCCTTTGATTTCCCTCTGTTCTGCAGTGTTCCACACTGTTCCCCACTTTTTCCAATCCGTTCACCCTGCTCCCGTTGTTTCTCCACTCTTCTGCATTTTCCACACCGTTCCCCACTTTTCCCAATCTGTTCCCCCTGCTCCCGTTGGTTCCCCTCTATTCTGCAGTTTTCTATACAGTTCCCCACATTTTCCAATCTGTTACCCCTGCTCCCTTTGGTTCCCCTCTGTTCTGCAGGGTTCTCCATGGTTCCCGACTTTTTCCAATCTGTTCCTCCTGCTCCCTTTGGTTCCCCACTGTTCTGCATTTTTCCACACAGTTCCCCACTTTTTCCAATCTGATCCCCCTGCTCCCTTTGATTCCCCACTGTTCTGCAGTGTTCCCCACTTCTCAACTTTTTTCCGATATGTTCGTCCTGCTCCCTTTCGTTCCCCTCTGTTCTGCAGTGTTTCCCACGGTTCCCAACTTTTTCCAATCCGTTCCCACTGTTCCCTTTCGTTCCCCACTGTTTTGCAGTGTTCGCCACGGTTCCGCACTTTTTCCAATCTATTCTCCATGTTCCCTTTAATTCCCCTATGTTCTGCAGTGTTCCACACAGTTCCCCACTTTTTCCAATCTGTTCCCCCTGCTCCCTTTGTTTCTTCACTCTTCTGCGTTTTCCACACTGTTCCCCACTTTTTCCAATCTGTTTACCCCGCTCCCTTTGGTTCCCCACGGTTCCCCACTTTTCCGAGTTCTTCCCTCTGCTCACTTTGGGTCCTCTCTGTTCTGCAGTATTCCCCATGGTTCTCCACATTTTTTCCAATCTGTTCCCATGCTCCTTTTGGTTCCCCTCTGAGCTGCACTGTCCTCCATTGTTTCCCAATTTTCCCATCTCTTCCCCGTGCTCCTTTGGTTCCCCTCTGTTCTGCAGTGTTCCAAACAGTTCCCCACTTTTTCCAATACGTTCACCCTGCTCCCGTTGTTTCTCCACTCTTATGCATTTTTCCACACCGTTCCGCACTTTTTCCAATCTGCTCCCCCTGCTCCTTGGGCTCCCCTCTGTTCTGCAGTTTTCCCCACAGTTCCCACTTTTTCCAAGCTGTTCCCCCTGCTCCCTTTGGTTCACCTCTATTCTGCAGTTTTCCATACAGTTCCCCACATTTTCCAATCCGTTACCCCTGCTCCCTTTTGTTCCCCTCTGTTCTGCAGTGTTCTCAACGGTTCCCGAATTTTTCCAATCTGTTCCTCCTGCTCCCTTTGGGTCCCCACTCTTCTGCATTTTTCCACACTGCTCCACACTTTTTCCAAACTGATCCCCCTGCTCCCTTTGATTCCCCACCGTTCTGCAGTGTTGCCCACTTCTCAACTTCTTTACGATATGCTCGCCGTGCTCCATTTCGTTCCCCTCTGTTCTGCAGTGTTTCCCACGGTTCCCCACTTTTTCCAATCCGTTCCCGCTGCTCCCTTTGGTTCCCCACTGTTTTGTAGTGTTCGCCATGGTTCTGCACTTTTTCCAATCTGTTCCCCATGCTCCGTTTAGTTACCCTCTATTCTGCAGTGTTCCCCAAGGTTGCACACTTTTTCGAATCTGTTCACCCTGCTCCCTTTGTTTCCCCTCTGTCCTGCAGTGTTCCCCACGTTTCCCCACTTTTTCCAATCAGTTCGCCCTGCTCTCTTTGTTTCCCCTCTGTCCTGCAATGTTCTCCACGGTTCCCCACTTTTTCCAATCCATTCCCCCTGCTCCTTTTGGTTCCCCACTGTTCTGCAGAACTCCCCACGATACCCCACTTTTTTCCAATCTGTACCCCCTGCTCCGTTTGGTTCTCCTTTAATCTGCAGTGTTCCCCACGGTTCCCCCCTTTTCCGAGCTGTTCCCCCTGCTCCCTTTGGTTCCCCTCTGTTCTGCAGTGTTCCCCACAGTTCCCCACTTTTTCCAATCCGTTCCCCCTGTGCCCTTTCTTTCCCCTCTGTCCTGAATTGTCCTTCACGATTCCCACTTTTTCCAATCCGTTGCACCTGCTCCCTTGGTTCCCCTCTGCTTTTCAGTGTTCCCCACGGTTCCACACTTTTTCCAATCTGTTCGCCGTGCTCTCTTTGGTTCCTCTCTGTTCTACAGTGTTCCCCACAGTTCCCCACTTTTTCCAATCTGTTCCCCCTGCTCCCTTTGGTTCCCCTCCGTCCTGCACTGTCCTCCATGGTTTCCCAATTTTTCCAATCTCTTCCCCGTACTCCTTTGGTTCCCCTCTGTTGTTCAGTGTTCCGAACGGTTCCCCACTTTTTCCAATCCGTTCCCCCTGCTTCCTTTGATTCCCCTCTGTTCTGCAGTGTTCCACACTGTTCCCCACTTTTTCCAATCCGTTCACCCTGCTCCAGTTGTTTCTCCAATCTTCTGCATTTTCCACTCCGTTCCCCACTTTTTCCAATCTGTTCCCCCTTCTCCTTGGGCTCCCCTCTGTTCTGCAGTTTTCCCCACAGTTTCCACTTTTTCCAATCTGTTCCCCCTGCTTCCGTTGGTTCCCCTCTATTCTGCAGTTTTCTATACAGTTCCCCACATTTTCCAATCCGTTACCCCTGCTCCCTTTGGTTCCCCTCTGTTCTGCAGGGTTCTCCACGGTTCCCGACTTTTTCCAATCTGTTCCTCCTGCTCCCTTTGGTTCCCCACTGTTCTGCATTTTTCCACACAGTTCCCCACTTTTTCCAATCTGATCCCCCTGCTCCCTTTGATTCCCCACTGTTCTGCAGTGTTCCCCACTTCTCAACTTTTTTCCGATATGTTCGTCCTGCTCCCTTTCGTTCCCCTCTGTTCTGCAGTGTTTCCCACGGTTCCCAACTTTTTCCAATCCGTTCCCTCTGCTCCCTTTCGTTCCCCACTGTTTTGCAGTGTTCGCCACGGTTCCGCACTTTTTCCAATCTATTCTCCATGTTCCCTATAATTCCCCTATGTTCTGCAGTGTTCCACACAGTTCCCCACTTTTTCCAATCTGTTCCCCCTGCTCCCTTTGTTTCCTCACTCTTCTGCGTTTTCCACACCGTTCCCCACTTTTTCCAATCTGCTCCCCCTGCTCCTTGGGCTCCCCTCTGTTCTGCAGTTTTCCCCACAGTTCCCACTTTTTCCAAGCTGTTCCCCCTGCTCCCTTGGGTTCACCTCTATTCTGCAGTTTTCCATACAGTTCCCCACATTTTCCAATCCGTTACCCCTGCTCCCTTTTGTTCCCCTCTGTTCTGCAGTGTTCTCCACGGTTCCCGAATTTTTCCAATCTGTTCCTCCTGCTCCCTTTGGGTCCCCACTCTTCTGCATTTTTCCACACTGCTCCACACCTTTTCCAAACTGATCCCCCTGCTCCCTTTGATTCCCCACCGTTCTGCAGTGTTGCCCACTTCTCAACTTCTTTACGATATGCTCGCCGTGCTCCATTTCGTTCCCCTCTGTTCTGCAGTGTTTCCCACGGTTCCCCACTTTTTCCAATCCGTTCCCGCTGCTCCCTTTGGTTCCCCACTGTTTTGTAGTGTTCGCCATGGTTCTGCACTTTTTCCAATCTGTTCCCCATGCTCCGTTTAGTTCCCCTCTATTCTGCAGTGTTCCCCAAGGTTGCACACTTTTTCGAATCTGTTCACCCTGCTCCTTTTGTTTCCCCTCTGTCCTGCAGTGTTCCCCACGTTTCCCCACTTTTTCCAATCAGTTCGCCCTGCTCTCTTTGTTTCCCCTCTGTCCTGCAATGTTCTCCACGGTTCCCCACTTTTTCCAATCCATTCCCCCTGCTCCTTTTGGTTCCCCACTGTTCTGCAGAACTCCTCACGATACCCCACTTTTTTCCAATCTCTACCCCCTGCTCCGTTTGGTTCTCCTTTATTCTGCAGTGTTCCCCACGGTTCCCCACTTTTCCGAGCTGTTCCCCCTGCTCCCTTTGGTTCCCCTCTGTTCTGCAGTGTTCCCCACAGTTCCCCACTTTTTCCAATCCGTTCCCCCTGTGCCCTTTCTTTCCCCTCTGTCCTGCATTGTCCTTCGCGATTCCCCACTTTTTCCAATCCTTTGCACCTGCTCCCTTGGTTCCCCTCTGCTCTTCAGTGTTCCCCATGGTTCCACAATTTTTCCAATGTATACCCCATGCTCCCTTTGTTTCCTCAAGCTTCTGCATTCTTCCACACTGTTCCCCACTTTTTCCAATCTGTTTCCCCCGATCCCTTTGGTTCCCCACTATTCTGCAGTATTCCCCACTTTTCCACTATTTTCGAATTTGTTCGCCGTGATCGCTTTGGTTCCTCTCTGTCTGCATTGTTCTTCACAGTTCCCCACTTTATCCAATCCGTTCCCCCCTGCTCCCTTTGGTTCCCCTCTGTCCTGCAGTGTTCCCCACTTCTCAACTTATTTCCGATATGCTCGCCGTGTTCCATTTCGTTCCCCTCTGTTCTGCAGTTTTTCCCACGGTTCCCCACTTTTTCCAATCCGTTCCCGCTGCTCCCTTTGGTTCCCCATTGTTTTGCAGTGTTCGCCATGGTTCTGCACTTTTTCCAATCTGTTCCCCATGCTCCGTTTAGTTCCCCTCTATCTGCAATGTTCTCCAAGGTGCACACTTTTTAGAATCTGTTCACCCTGCTCCCTTTGTTTCCCCTCTGTCCTGCAGTGTTCCCCACGTTTCCCCACTTTTTCCAATCAGTTCGCCCTGCTCCCTTTGTTTCCCCTCTGTCCTCCAATGTTCTCCACGGTTCCCCACTTTTTCCAATCCATTCCCCCTGCTCCTTTTGGTTCCCCACTGTTCTTCAGAACTCCCCACGATTCCCCACTTTTTCCAATCTGTTCCCCCTGCTCCGTTTGGTTCTCCTTTATTCTGCAGTGTTACCGAATGTTCCCCACTTATCCGAGCTGTTCCCCCTGCTCCCTTTGGTTCTGCAGTGTTCTGCAGTGTTCCCCACGGTTACCCACTTTTTCCAATCCATTCCCCCTGCTCCCTTTGGTTCCCCTCTGTCCTGCATTTTCCCACACAGTTCCCCACTTTTCTAATCCGTTCCCCCTGCTCCCTTTAGTTCCCCTCTGTACTGCAGTGCTCTCCACGGTTCCCCGCATTTTCCAATCCGTTCTCCCTGCTCCCTTTGGTTTCCCACTGTTCTGCATTTTTCCACACGGTTCCCCAATTTTTCCAATCTGTTCCCATGCTCCATTTGGTTCCCCTCTTTTCTGCAATATTCCCCACTGTTCCCCACCTTTTGCAATCTGTTCCCACTGCTCCCTTTGGTTCCCCACTGTTCTGCAGTGTTCGCTAACGGTTCCCCACTTTTTACAACCTGTACCTCCTGTTCCCTTTGGTTCCCCTCTGTCCTGCAGTGTTCCCCACGGTTCCACACTTTTTCCAATCTGTTCGCCGTGCTCTCTTTGGTTCCCCTCAGTTCTACAATGTTCCCCACAGTTCCCCACTTTATCCAATCTTTTCCCCTTGCTCCCTTTGGTTCCCTCCGTCCTGCACTGTCCTCCATGGTTTCCCAATTTTTCCAATCTCTTCCCCGTGCTCCTTTGGTTCCTCTCTGTTGTGCAGTGTTCCGAACGGTTCCCCACTTTTTCCAATCCGTTCTCCCTGCTCCCTTTGGTTTCCCACTGTTCTGCATTTTTCCACACGGTTCCCCAATTTTTCCAATCTGTTCCCATGCTCCATTTGGTTCCCCTCTTTTCTGCAATATTCCCCACTGTTCCCCACCTTTTGCAATCTGTTCCCCCTGCTCCCTTTGGTTCCCCACTGTTTTGCAGTGTTCGCTAACGGTTCCCCACTTTTTACAACCTGTACCTCCTGTTCCCTTTGGTTCCCCTCTGTCCTGCAGTGTTCCGCACGGCTCCCCACATTTTCCTATCCGTTCTCCCTGCTCCGTTTGGTTTCCCACTGTTCTACATTTTTCCACACGGTTCCCCGATTTTTCCAATCTGTTCCCATGCTCCATTTGCTTCCCCTCTTTTCTGCAATATTCCCCACTGTTCCCCACTTTTTGCAATCTGTTCCCCCTGCTCCCTTTGGTTCCCCACTGTTCTGCAGTGTTTGCCAACGGTTCCCCACTTTTTCCAACCTGTACCTCCTGTTCCCTTTGGTTCCCCTCTGTCCTGCAGTGTTCCCCACGGTTCCACACTTTTTCCAATCTATTCGCCGTGTTCTCTTTGGTTCCTCTCTGTTCTACAGTGTTCCCCACAGTTCCCCACTTTTTCCAATCTGTTCCCCCTGATCCCTTTGGTTCCCCTCCATCCTGCACTGTCCTACATGGTTTCCCAATTTTTCCAATCTCTTCCCCGTGCTCCTTTGGTTCCCCTCTGTTGTTCAGTGTTCCGAACGGTTCCCCACTTTTTCCAATCCGTTCCCCCTGCTTCCTTTGATTCCCCTCTGTTCTGCAGTGTTCCACACTGTTCCCCACTTTTTCCAATCCGTTCACCCTGCTCCCGTTGTTTCTCCACTCTTCTGCATTTTTGCACACCGTTCCCCACTTTTTCCAATCTGCTCCCCCTGCTCCTTGGGCTCCCCTCTGTTCTGCAGTTTTCCCCACAGTTCCCCACTTTTTCCAATCTGTTCCCCCTGCTCCCTTTGTTTCCTCACTCTTCTGCGTTTTCCACACTGTTCCCCACTTTTTCCAATCTGTTTCCCCCGCTCCCTTTGGTTCCCCACGGTTCCCCACTTTTCCGAGTTCTTCCCTCTGCTCACTTTGGGTCCTCTCTGTTCTGCAGTATTCCCCATGGTTCTCCACATTTTTTCCAATCTGTTCCCATGCTCCTTTTGGTTCCCCTCCGAGCTGCACTGTCCTACATGGTTTCCCAATTTTTCCCATCTCTTCCCCGTGCTCCTTTGGTTCCCCTCTGTTCTGCAGTGTTCCAAACAGTTCCCCACTTTTTCCAATACGTTCACCCTGCTCCCGTTGTTTCTCCACTCTTATGCATTTTTCCACACCGTTCCCCACTTTTTCCAATCTGCTCCCCCTGCTCCTTGGGCTCCCCTCTGTTCTGCAGTTTTCCCCACAGTTCTCACTTTTTCCAAGCTGTTCCCCCTGCTCCCTTTGGTTCACCTCTATTCTGCAGTTTTCCATACAGTTCCCCACATTTTCCAATCCGTTACCCCTGCTCCCTTTTGTTCCCCTCTGTTCTGCAGTGTTCTCCACGGTTCCCGAATTTTTCCAATATGTTCCCCCTGCTCCCTTTGGTTCACCTCTATTCTGCAGTTTTCCATACAGTTCCCCACATTTTCCAATCCGTTACCCCTGCTCCCTTTGGTTCCCCACTGTTTTGTAGTGTTCGCCATGGTTCTGCACTTTTTCCAATCTGTTCCCCATGCTCCGTTTAGTTCCCCTCTATTCTGCAGTGTTCCCCAAGGTTGCACACTTTTTCGAATCTGTTCACCCTGCACCCTTTGTTTCCCCTCTGTCCTGCAGTGTTCCCCACGTTTCCCCACTTTTTCCAATCAATTCGCCCTGCTCTCTTTGTTTCCCCTCTGTCCTGCAATGTTCTCCACGGTTCCCCACTTTTTCCAATCCATTCCCTCTGCTCCTTTTGGTTCCCCACTGTTCTGCAGAACTCCCCACGATAACCCACTTTTTTCCAATCTGTACCCCTGCTCCGTTTGGTTCTCCTTTATTCTGCAATGTTCCCCACGGTTCCCCACTTTTCCGAGCTGTTCCCCCTGCTCCCTTTGGTTCCCTTCTGTTCTGCAGTGTTCCCCACAGTTCCCCACTTTTCCAATCCGTTCCCCCTGTGCCCTTTCTTTCCCCTCTGTCCTGCATTGTCCTTCGCGATTCCCCACTTTTTCCAATCCGTTGCACCTGCTCCCTTGGTTCCCCTCTGCTCTTCAGTGTTCCACACGGTTCCCCAATTTTTACAATCTGTTCCCATGCTCCATTTGGTTCCCCTCTTTTCTGCAATATTCCCCACTGTTCCCCACCTTTTGCAATCTGTTCCCACTGCTCCCTTTGGTTCCCCACTGTTCTGCAGTGTTCGCTAACGGTTCCCCACTTTTTACAACCTGTACCTCCTGTTCCCTTTGGTTCCCCTCTGTCCTGCAGTGTTCCCCACGGTTCCACACTTTTTCCAATCTGTTCGCCGTGCTCTCTTTGGTTCCCCTCAGTTCTACAATGTTCCCCACAGTTCCCCACTTTATCCAATCTTTTCCCCCTGCTCCCTTTGGTTCCCTCCGTCCTGCACTGTCCTCCATGGTTTCCCAATTTTTCCAATCTCTTCCCCATGCTCCTTTGGTTCCTCTCTGTTGTGCAGTGTTCCGAACGGTTCCCCACTTTTTCCATTCCGTTCTCCCTGCTCCCTTTGGTTTCCCACTGTTCTGCATTTTTCCACACGGTTCCCCAATTTTTCCAATCTGTTCCCATGCTCCATTTGGTTCCCCTCTTTTCTGCAATATTCCCCACTGTTCCCCACCTTTTGCAATCTGTTCCCCCTGCTCCCTTTGGTTCCCCACTGTTCTGCAGTGTTCGCTAACGGTTCCCCACTTTTTCCAACCTGTACCTCCTGTTCCCTTTGGTTCCCCTCTGTCCTGCAGTGTTCCGCACGGTTCCCCACATTTTCCTATCCGTTCTCCCTGCTCCCTTTGGTTTCCCACTGTTCTGCATTTTTCCACACGGTTCCCCGATTTTTCCAATCTGTTCCCATGCTCCATTTGCTTCCCCTCTTTTCTGCAATATTCCCCACTGTTCCCCACTTTTTGCTATCTGTTCCCCCTGCTCCCTTTGGTTCTCCACTGTTCTGCAGTGTTTGCCAACGGTTCCCCACTTTTTCCAACCTGTACCTCCTGTTCCCTTTGGTTCCCCTCTGTCCTGCAGTGTTCCCCACGTTTCCACACTTTTTCCAATCTATTCGCCGTGTTCTCTTTGGTTCCCCTCTGTTCTACAGTGTTCCCCACAGTTCCCCACTTTTTCCAATCTGTTCCCCCTGATCCCTTTGGTTCCCCTCCGTCCTGCACTGTCCTACATGGTTTCCCAATTTTTCCAATCTCTTCCCCGTGCTCCTTTGGTTTCCCTCTGTTGTTCAGTGTTCCGATCGGTTCCCCACTTTTTCCAATCCGTTCCCCCTGCTTCCTTTGATTCCCCTCTGTTCTGCAGTGTTCCCCACAGTTCCCCACTTTTTCCAATCCGTTCCCCCTTGTGCCCTTTCTTTCCCCTCTGTCCTGCATTGTCCTTCGCGATTCCCCACTTTTTCCAATCCGTTGCACCTGCTCCCTTGGTTCCCCTCTGCTCTTCAGTGTTCCCCACGGTTCCACACTTTTTCCAATCTGTTCGCCGTGCTCTCTTTGGTTCCTCTCTGTTCTACAGTGTTCCCCACAGTTCCCCACTTTTTCCAATCTGTTCTCCCTGCTCCCTTTGGTTCCCCTCCGTCCTGCACTGTCCTCCATGGTTTCCCCATTTTTCCAATCTCTTCCCCGTGCTCCTTTGGTTCCCCTCTGTTGTTCAGTGTTCCGAACGGTTCCCCACTTTTTCCAATCCGTTCCCCCTGCTTCCTTTGATTCCCCTCTGTTCTGCAGTGTTCCACACTGTTCCCCACTTTTTCCAATCCGTTCACCCTGCTCCCGTTGTTTCTCCACTCTTCTGCATTTTCCACTCCGTTCCCCAATTTTTCCAATCTGTTCCCCCTTCTCCTTGGGCTCCCCTCTGTTCTGCAGTTTTCCCCACAGTTTCCACTTTTTCCAATCTGTTCCCCCTGCTCCCGTTGGTTCCCCTCTATTCTGCAGTTTTCTATACAGTTCCCCACATTTTCCAATCCGTTACCCCTGCTCCCTTTGGTTCCCCTCTGTTCTGCAGGGTTCTCCACGGTTCCCGACTTTTTCCAATCTGTTCCTCCTGCTCCCTTTGATTCCCCACTGTTCTGCAGTGTTCCCCACTTCTCAACTTTTTTCCGATATGTTCGTCCTGCTCCCTTTCGTTCCCCTCTGTTCTGCAGTGTTTCCCACGGTTCCCCACTTTTTCCAATCCGTTCCCGCTGCTCCCTTTGGTTCCCCACTGTTTTGTAGTGTTCGCCATGGTTCTGCACTTTTTCCAATCTGTTCCCCATGCTCCGTTTAGTTCCCCTCTATTCTGCAGTGTTCCCCAAGGTTGCACACTTTTTCGAATCGGTTCACCCTGCTCCCTTTGTTTCCCCTCTGTCCTGCAGTGTTCCCCACGTTTCCCCACTTTTTCCAATCCGTTCACCCTTCTCCCGTTGTTTCTCCACTCTTCTGCATTTTCCACACCGTTCCCCACTTTTTCCAATCTGCTCCCCCTGCTCCTTGGGCTCCCCTCTGTTCTGCAGTTTTCCCCACAGTTCCCCACTTTTTCCAATCTGTTCCCCCTGCTCCCTTTGTTTCCTCACTCTTCTGCGTTTTCCACACTGTTCCCCACTTTTTCAAATCTGTTTCCCCCGCTCCCTTTGGTTCCCCACGGTTCCCCACTTTTCCGAGTTCTTCCCTCTGCTCACTTTGGGTCCTCTCTGATCTGCAGTATTCCCCATGGTTCTCCACATTTTTTCCAATCTGTTCCCATGCTCCTTTTGGTTCCCCTCCGAGCTGCACTGTCCTCCATTGTTTCCCAATTTTTCCCATCTCTTCCCCGTGCTCCTTTGGTTCCCCTCTGTTCTGCAGTGTTCCAAACAGTTCCCCACTTTTTCCAATACGTTCACCCTGCTCCCGTTGTTTCTCCACTCTTATGCATTTTTCCACACCGTTCCCCACTTTTTCCAATCTGCTCCCCCTGCTCCTTGGGCTCTCCTCTGTTCTGCAGTTTTCCGCACAGTTCCCCACATTTTCCAATCCGTTACCCCTGCTCCCTTTTGTTCCCCTCTGTTCTGCAGTGTTCTCCACGGTTCCCGAATTTTTCCAATCTGTTCCTCCTGCTCCCTTTGGGTCCCCACTCTTCTGCATTTTTCCACACTGCTCCACACTTTTTCCAAACTGATCCCCCTGCTCCCTTTGATTCCCCACCGTTCTGCAGTGTTGCCCACTTCTCAACTTCTTTACGATATGCTCGCCGTGCTCCATTTCGTTCCCCTCTGTTCTGCAGTGTTTCCCACGGTTCCCCACTTTTTCCAATCCGTTCCCGCTGCTCCCTTTGGTTCCCCACTGTTTTGTACTGTTCGCCATGGTTCTGCACTTTTTCCAATCTGTTCCCCATGCTCCGTTTAGTTCCCCTCTATTCTGCAGTGTTCCCCAAGGTTGCACACTTTTTCGAATCTGTTCACCCTGCTCCCTTTGTTTCCCCTCTGTCCTGCAGTGTTCCCCACGTTTCCCCACTTTTTCCAATCAGTTCGCCCTGCTCTCTTTGTTTCCCCTCTGTCCTGCAATGTTCTCCACGGTTCCCCACTTTTTCCAATCCATTCCCCCTGCTCCTTTTGGTTCCCCACTGTTCTGCAGAACTCCCCACGATACCCCACTTTTTTCCAATCTGTACCCCCTGCTCCGTTTGGTTCTCCTTTATTCTGCAGTGTTCCCCACGGTTCCCCACTTTTCCGAGCTGTTCCCCCTGCTCCCTTTGGTTCCCCTCTGTTCTGCAGTGTTCCCCACAGTTCCCACTTTTTCCAATCCGTTCCCCCTGTGCCCTTTCTTTCCCCTCTGTCCTGCATTGTCCTTCGCGATTCCCCACTTTTTCCAATCCGTTGCACCTGCTCCCTTGGTTCCCCTCTGCTCTTCAGTGTTCCCCATGGTTCCACACTTTTTCCAATCTGTTCGCCGTTCTCTCTTTGGTTCCTCTCTGTTCTACAGTGTTCCCCACAGTTCCCCACTTTTTCCAATCTGTTCCCCCTGCTCTCTTTGGTTCCCCTCCGTCCTGCACTGTCCTCCATGGTTTCCCAATTTTTCCAATCTCTTCCCCGTGCTCCTTTGGTTCCCCTCTGTTGTTCAGTGTTCCGAACGGTTCCCCACTTTTTCCAATCCGTTCCTCCTGCTTCCTTTGATTCCCCTCTGTTCTGCAGTGTTCCACACTGTTCCCCACTTTTTCCAATCCGTTCACCCTGCTCCCGTTATTTCTCCACTCTTCTGCATTTTCCACTCCGTTCCCCACTTTTTCCAATCTGTTCCCCCTTCTCCTTGGGCTCCCCTCTGTTATGCAATTTTCCCCACAGTTTCCACTTTTTCCAATCTGTTCCTCCTGCTCCCGTTGGTTCCCCTGTATTCTGCAGTTTTGTATACAGTTCCCCACATTTTCCAATCCGTTACCCCTGCTCCCTTTGGTTCCCCTCTGTTCTGCAGGGTTCTCCACGGTTCCCGACTTTTCCCAATCTGTTCCTCCTGCTCCCTTTGGTTCCCCACTGTTCTGCATTTTTCCACACAGTTCCCCACTTTTTCTAATCCATTCCCCCTGCTCCCTTTGATTCCCCACTGTTCTGCAGTGTTCCCCACTTCTCAACTTTTTTCCGATATGTTCGTCCTGCTCCCTTTCGTTCCCCTCTGTTCAGCAGTGTTTCCCACGGTTCCCAACTTTTTCCAATCCGTTCCCTCTGCTCCCTTTCGTTCCCCAATGTTTTGCAGTGTTCGCCACGGTTCCGCACTTTTTCCAATCTATTCTCCATGTTCCCTTTAATTCCCCTATGTTCTGCAGTTTTCCCCACAGTTCCCCACTTTTTCCAATCTGTTCCCCCTGCTCCCTTTGTTTCCTCACTCTTCTGCGTTTTCCACACTGTTCCCCACTTTTTCCAATCTGTTTCCCCCGCTCCCTTTGGTTCCCCACGGTTCCCCACTTTTCCGAGTTCTTCCCTCTGCTCACTTTGGGTCCTCTCTGTTCTGCAGTATTCCCCATGGTTCTCCACATTTTTTTCCAATCTGTTCCCATGCTCCTTTTGGTTCCCCTCCGAGCTGCACTGTCCTCCATTGTTTCCCAATTTTTCCCATCTCTTCCCCGTGCTCCTTTGGTTCCCCTCTGTTCTGCAGTGTTCCAAACAGTTCCCCACTTTTTCCAATACGTTCACCCTGCTCCCGTTGTTTCTCCACTCTTATGCATTTTTCCACACCGTTCCCCACTTTTTCCAATCTGCTTCCCCTGCTTCCTTTGGTTCACCTCTATTCTGCAGTTTTCCATACAGTTCCCCACATTTTCCAATCCGTTACCCCTGCTCCCTTTTGTTCCCCTCTGTTCTGCAGTGTTCTCCACGGTTCCCGAATTTTTCCAATCTGTTCCTCCTGCTCCCTTTGGGTCCCCACTCTTCTGCATTTTTCCACACTGCTCCACACTTTTTCCAAACTGATCCCCCTGCTCCCTTTGATTCCCCACCGTTCTGCAGTGTTGCCCACTTCACAACTTCCTTACGATATGCTCGCCGTGCTCCATTTCGTTCCCCTCTGTTCTGCAGTGTTTCCCACGGTTCCCCACTTTTTCCAATCCGTTCCCGCTGCTCCCTTTGGTTCCCCACTGTTTTGTAGTGTTCGCCATGGTTCTGAACTTTTTCCAATCTGTTCCCCATGCTACGTTTAGTTCCCCTCTATTCTGCAGTGTTCCCCAAGGTTGCACACTTTTTCGAATCTGTTCACCCTGCTCCCTTTGTTTCCCCTCTGTCCTGCAGTGTTCCCCACGTTTCCCCACTTTTTCCAATCCGTTCACCCTTCTCCCGTTGTTTCTCCACTCTTCTGCATTTTCCACACCGTTCCCCACTTTTTCCAATCTGTTCCCCCTGCTCCCTTTGTTTCCTCACTCTTCTGCGTTTTCCACACTGTTCCCCACTTTTTCCAATCTGTTTCCCCCGCTCCCTTTGGTTCCCCACGGTTCCCCACTTTTCCGAGTTCTTCCCTCTGCTCACTTTGGGTCCTCTCTGTTCTGCAGTATTCCCCATGGTTCTCCACATTTTTTCCAATCTGTTCCCATGCTCCTTTTGGTTCCCCTCCGAGCTGCACTGTCCTCCATTGTTTCCCAATTTTTCCCATCTCTTCCCCGTGCTCCTTTGGTTCCCCTCTGTTCTGCAGTGTTCCAAACAGTTCCCCACTTTTTCCAATACATTCACCCTGCTCCCGTTGTTTCTCCACTCTTATGCATTTTTCCACACCGTTCCCCACTTTTTCCAATCTGCTCCCCCTGCTCCTTGGGCTCCCCTCTGTTCTGCAGAACTCCCCACGATACCCCACTTTTTTCCAATCTGTACCCCCTGCTCCGTTTGGTTCTCCTTTATTCTGCAGTGTTCCCCACGGTTCCCCACTTTTCCGAGCTGTTCCCCCTGCTCCCTTTGGTTCCCCTCTGTTCTGCAGTGTTCCCCACAGTTCCCCACTTTTTCCAATCCATTCCCCCTGTGCCCTTTCTTTCCCCTTTGTCCTGCATTGTCCTTCGCGATTCCCCACTTTTTCCAATCCGTTGCACCTGCTCCCTTGGTTCCCCTCTGCTCTTCAGTGTTCCCCATGGTTCCACACTTTTTCCAATCTGTTCGCCGTGCTCTCTTTGGTTCCTCTCTGTTCTACAGTGTTCCCCACAGTTCCCCACTTTTTCCAATCTGTTCCCCCTGCTCCCTTTGGTTCCCCTCCGTCCTGCACTGTCCTCCATGGTTTCCCAATTTTTCCAATCTCTTCCCCGTGCTCCTTTGGTTCCCCTCTGTTGTTCAGTGTTCCGAACGGTTCCCCACTTTTTCCAATCCGTTCCTCCTGCTTCCTTTGATTCCCCTCTGTTCTGCAGTGTTCCACACTGTTCCCCACTTTTTCCAATCCGTTCACCCTGCTCCCGTTGTTTCTCCACTCTTCTGCATTTTCCACTCCGTTCCCCACTTTTTCCAATCTGTTCCCCCTTCTCCTTGGGCTCCGCTCTGTTCTGCAGTTTTCCCCACAGTTTCCACTTTTTCCAATTTGTTCCTCCTGCTCCCGTTGGTTCCCCTCTATTCTGCAGTTTTCTATACAGTTCCCCACATTTTCCAATCCGTTACCCCTGCTCCCTTTGGTTCCCCTCTGTTCTGCAGGGTTCTCCACGGTTCCCGACTTTTTCCAATCTGTTCCTCCTGCTCCTTGGGCTCCCCTCTGTTCTGCAGTTTTCCCCACAGTTCCCACTTTTTCCAAGCTGTTCCCCCTGCTCCCTTTGGGTCCCCACTCTTCTGCATTTTTCCACACTGCTCCACACTTTTTCCAAACTGATCCCCCTGCTCCCTTTGGTTCCCACTGTTCTGCAGTATTCCCCACTTTTCCACTATTTTCGAATTTGTTCGCCGTGATCGCTTTGGTTCCTCTCTTTCTGCAGTGTTCTTCACAGTTCCCCACTTTATCCAATCCGTTCCCCCTGCTCCCTTTGGTTCCCCTCTGTCCTGCAGTGTTCCCCACTTCTCAACTTCTTTCCGATATGCTCGCCGTGCTCCATTTCGTTCCCCTCTGTTCTGCAGTGTTTCCCACGGTTCCCCACTTTTTCCAATCCGTTCCCGCTGCTCCCTTTGGTTCCCCACTGTTTTGTAGTGTTCGCCATGGTTCTGCACTTTTTCCAATCTGTTCCCCATGCTCCGTTTAGTTCCCCTCTATTCTGCAGTGTTCCCCATGGTTGCACACTTTTTCGAATCTGTTCACCCTGCTCCCTTTGTTTCCCCTCTGTCCTGCAGTGTTCCCCACGTTTCCCCACTTTTTCCAATCCGTTCACCCTTCTCCCGTTGTTTCTCCACTCTTCTGCATTTTCCACACCGTTCCCCACTTTTTCCAATCTGCTCCCCCTGCTCCTTGGGCTCCCCTCTGTTCTGCAGTTTTCCCCACAGTTCCCCACTTTTTCCAATCTGTTCCCCCTGATCCCTTTGGTTCCCCTCCGTCCTGCACTGTCCTACATGGTTTCCCAATTTTTCCAATCTCTTCCCCGTGCTCCTTTGGTTCCCCTCTGTTGTTCAGTGTTCCGAACGGTTCCCCACTTTTTCCAATCCGTTCCCCCTGCTTCCTTTGAATCCCCTCTGTTCTGCAGTGTTCCACACTGTTCCCCACTTTTTCCAATCCGTTCACCCTGCTCCCGTTGTTTCTCCACTCTTCTGCATTTTCCACACCGTTCCCCAGTTTTTCCAATCTGTTCCCCCTTCTCCTTGGGCTCCCCTCTGTTCTGCAGGGTTCTCCACGGTTCCCGACTTTTTCCAATCTGTTCCTCCTGCTCCCTTTGGTTCCCCACTGTTCTGCATTTTTCCACACAGTTCCCCACTTTTTCCAATCTGTTCCCCCTGCTCCCTTTGTTTCCTCACTCTTCTGCATTTTTCCACACTGTTCCCCACTTTTTCCAATCTGATCCCCCTGCTCCCTTTGATTCCCCACTGTTCTGCAGTGTTCCCCACTTCTCAACTTTTTTCCGATATGTTCGTCCTGCTCCCTTTCGTTCCCCCCTGTTCTGCAGTGTTTCCCACGGTTCCCAACTTTTTCCAATCCATTCCCACTGCTCCCTTTCTTTCCCTCTGTTTTGCAGTGTTCGCCACGGTTCCTCACTTTTTCCAATCTATTCTCCATGTTCCCTTTATTTCCCCTATGTTCTGCAGTGTTCCACACAGTTCCCCACTTTTTCCAATCTGTTCCCCCTGCTCCCTTTGTTTCCTCACTCTTCTGCGTTTTCCACACTGTTCCCCACTTTTTCTAATCTGTTTCCCCCGCTCCCTTTGGTTCCCCACGGTTCCCCACTTTTCCGACTTCTTCCCTCTGCTCCCTTTGGGTCCTCTCTGTTCTGCAGTGTTCCCCATGGTTCTCCACATTTTTTCCAATCTGTTCCCATGCTCCTTTTGGTTCCCCTCCGACCTGCACTGTCCTCCATTGTTTCCCAATTTTTCCAATCTCTTCCCCGTGCTCCTTTGGTTCCCCTCTGTTCTGCAGTGTTCCAAACAGTTCCCCACTTTTTCCAATATGTTCACCCTGCTCCCGTTGTTGCTCCACTCTTCTGCATTTTTCCACACCGTTCCCCACTTTTTCCAATCTGCTCCCCCTGCTCCCTTTGGTTCCCCTCTGTCCTGCAGTGTTCCCCACTTCTCAACTTCTTTCCGATATGCTAGCCGTTCTCCATTTAGTTCCCCTCTGTTCTGCAGTGTTTCCCACGGTTCCCCACTTTTTCCAATCCGTTCCCACTGCTCCCTTTGGTTCCCCACTGTTTTGCAGTGTTCGCCATGGTTCTGCAATTTTTCCAATCTTTTCCCTTTGCTCCGTTTAGTTCCCCTCTATTCTGCAGTGTTCCCCAAGGTTGCACACTTTTTCGAATCTGTTCACCCTGCTCCCTTTGTTTCCCCTCTGTCCTGCAGTGTTCCCCACGTTTCCCCAATTTTTTCAATCAGTTTGCCCTGCTCCCTTTGTTTCCCCTCTGTCCTGCAATGTTCTCCACGCTTCCCCACTTTTTCCAATCCATTCCCCCTGCTCCTTTTGGTTCCCCACTGTTCTGCAGAACTCCCCACGATTCCCCACTTTTTCCAATCTGTTCCCCCTGCTCCGTTTGGTTCTCCTTTATTCTGCAGTGTTACCCAAGGTTCCCCACTTTTCCGAGCTGTTCCCCCTGCTCCCTTTGGTTCTGCAGTGTTCTGCAGTGTTCCCCACGGTTACCCACTTTTTCCAAACCGTTCCCCCTGCTCCCTTTGGTTCCCCTCTGTCCTGCAGTGTTCCCCACGGTTACCCACTTATTCCAATCCATTCCCCCTGTTCCCTTTGGTTCCCCTCTGTCCTGCATTTTCCCCCACAGTTCCCCACTTTTCCAATCCGTTCCCCCTGCTCCCTTTAGTTCCCCTCTGTACTGCAGTGCTCTCCACGGTTCCCCGCATTTTCCAATCCGTTCTCCCTGCTCCCTTTGGTTTCCCACTGTTCTGCATTTTTCCACACGGTTCCCCAATTTTTCCAATCTGTTCCCATGCTCCATTTGGTTCCCCTCTTTTCTGCAATATTCCCCACTGTTCCCCACCTTTTGCAATCTGTTCCCACTGCTCCCTTTGGTTCCCCACTGTTCTGCAGTGTTCGCTAACGGTTCCCCACTTTTTACAACCTGTACCTCCTGTTCCCTTTGGTTCCCCTCTGTCCTGCAGTGTTCCCCACGGTTCCACACTTTTTCCAATCTGTTCGCCGTGCTCTCTTTGGTTCCCCTCAGTTCTACAATGTTCCCCACAGTTCCCCACTTTATCCAATCTTTTCCCCCTGCTCCCTTTGGTTTCCCACTGTTCTGCATTTTTCCACACGGTTCCCCAATTTTTCCAATCTGTTCCCATGCTCCATTTGTTTCCCCTCTTTTCTGCAATATTCCCCACTGTTCCCCACCTTTTCCAATCTATTCGCCGTGCTCTCTTTGGTTCCTCTCTGTTCTACAGTGTTCCCCACAGTTCCCCACTTTTTCCAATCTGTTCCCCCTGCTCCCTTTGGTTCCCCTCCGTCCTGCACTGTCCTCCATGGTTTCCCAATTTTCCAATCTCTTCCCCGTGCTCCTTTGGTTCCCCTCTGTTGTTAAGTGTTCCGAACGGTTCCCCACTTTTTCCAATCCGTTCCCCCTGCATCCTTTGATTCCCCTCTGTTCTGCAGTGTTCCACACAGTTTCCACTTTTTCCAATCTGTTCCCCCTGCTCCCGTTGGTTCCCCTCTATTCTGCAGTTTTCTATACAGTTCCCCACATTTTCCAATCCGTTAGCCCTGCTCCCTTTGGTTTCCCATTGTTCTGCATTTTTCCACACGGTTCCCCAATTTTTCCAATCTGTTCCCATGCTCCATTTGGTTCCCCTCTTTTCTGCAATATTCCCCACTGTTCCACACCTTTTGCAATCTGTTCCCCCTGCTCCCTTTGGTTCCCCACTGTTCTGCAGTGTTCGCTAACTGTTCCCCACTTTTTACAACCTGTACCTCCTGTTCCCTTTGGTTCCCCTCTGTCCTGCAGTGTTCCGCACGGTTCCCCACATTTTCCTATCCGTTCTCCCTGCTCCCTTTGGTTTCCCACTGTTCTGCAATTTTCCACACGGTTCCACAATTTTTCCAATCTGTTCCCATGCTCCATTTGCTTCCCCTCTTTTCTGCAATATTCCCCACTGTTCCCTACTTTTTGCAATCTGTTCCCCCTGCTCCCTTTGGTTCCCCACTGTTCTGCAGTATTCGCCAACGGTTCCCCACTTTTTCCATGCTGTACCTCCTGTTCCCTTTGGTTCCCCTCTGTCCTGCAGTGTTCCCCACGGTTCCACACTTTTTCCAATCTATTCGCCGTGCTCTCTTTGGTTCCTCTCTGTTCTACAGTGTTCCCCACAGTTCCCCACTTTTTCCAATCTGTTCCCCGTGCTCCCTTTGGTTCCCCTCCGTCCTGCACTGTCCTCCATGGTTTCCCAATTTTTCCAATCTCTTCCCCGTGCTCCTTTGGTTCCCCTCTGTTGTTCAGTGTTCCGAACGGTTCCCCACTTTTTCCAATCCGTTCCCCCTGCTTCATTTGATTCCCCTCTCTTCTGCAGTGTTCCACTCTGTTCCCCACTTTTTCCAATCCGTTCACCCTGCTCCCGTTGTTTCTCCACTCTTCTGCATTTTCCACACCATTCCCCACTTTTTCCAATCTGTTCCCCCTTCTCCTTGGGCTCCCCTCTGTTCTGCAGTTTTCCCCACAGTTTCCACTTTTTCCAATCTGTTCCCCCTGCTCCCGTTGGTTCCCCTCTATTCTGCAGTTTTCTATACAGTTCCCCACATTTTCCAATCCGTTAGCCCTGCTCCCTTTGTTTCCCCTCTATCCTGCAATGTTCTCCACGGTTCCCCACTTTTTCCAATCCATTCCCCCTGCTCCTTTTGGTTCCCCACTGTTCTGCAGAACTCCCCACGATTCCCCACTTTTTCCAATCTGTTCCCCCTGCTCCGTTTGGTTCTCCTTTATTCTGCAGTGTTACCCAAGGTTCCCCACTTTTCCGAGCTGTTCCCCCTGCTCCCTTTGGTTCTGCAGTGTTCCCCACCGTTACCCACTTTTTCCAAACCGTTCCCCCTGCTCCATTTGGTTCCCCTCTGTCCTGCAGTGTTCCCCACGGTTACCCACTTATTCCAATCCATTCCCCCTGCTCCCTTTGGTTCCCCTCTGTCCTGCAGTGTTCCCCACGGTTACCCACTTATTCCAATCCATTCCCCCTGCTTCCTTTGGTTCCCCTCTGTCCTGCATTTTCCCCCACAGTTCCCCACTTTTCCAATCCGTTCTCCCTGCTCCCTTCGGTTTCCCACTGTTCTGCATTTTTCCACACGGTTCCCCGATTTTTCCAATCTGTTCCCATGCTCCATTTGCTTCCCCTCTTTTCTGCAATATTCCCCACTGTTCCCCACTTTTTGCAATCTGTTCCCCCTGCTCCCTTTGGTTCCCCACTGTTCTGCAGTTTTCGCCAACGGTTCCCCACTTTTTCCAACCTGTACCTCCTGTTCCCTTTGGTTCCCCTCTGTCCTGCAGTGTTCCCCACGGTTCCACACTTTTTCCAATCTGTTCGCCGTGCTCTCTTTGGTTCCTCTCTGTTCTACAGTGTTCCCCACAGTTCCCCACTTTTTCCAATCTGTTCCCCCTGCTCCCTTTGGTTCCCTTCCGTCCTGCACTGTCCTCCATGTTTTCCCAATTTTTCGAATCTCTTCCCCGTGCTCCTTTGGTTCCCCTCTGTTGTTCAGTGTTCGCTAACGGTTCCCCACTTTTTACAACCTGTACCTCCTGTTCCCTTTGGTTCCCCTCTGTCCTGCAGTGTTCCGCACGGTTCCCCACATTTTCCTATCCGTTCTCCCTGCTCCCTTTGGTTTCCCACTGTTCTGCATTTTTCCACACGGTTCCCCAATTTTTCCAATCTGTTCCCATGCTCCATTTGCTTCCCCTCTTTTCTGCAATATTCCCCACTGTTCCCCACTTTTTGCAATCTGTTCCCCCTGCTCCCTTTGGTTCCCCACTGTTTTGCAGTGTTCGCCAACGGTTCCCCACTTTTTCCAATATGTTCCCCCTGCTCCCTTTGGTTACCCTCCGTCCTGCACTTTCCTCCATGGTTTCCCAATTTTTCCAATCTCTTCCCCGTGCTCCTTTGGTTCCCCTCTGTTGTTCAGTGTTCCGAACGGTTCCCCACTTTTTCCAATCCGTTCCCCCTGCTTCCTTTGATTCCCCTCTGTTCTGCAGTGTTCCACACTGTTCCCCACTTTTTCCATTCCGTTCACCCTGCTCCCGTTGTTTCTCCACTCTTCTGCATTTGCCACACTGTTCCCCACTTTTTCCAATCTGTTCCCCCTTCTCCTTGGGCTCCCCTCTGTTCTGCAGTTTTCCCCACAGTTTCCACTTTTTCCAATCTGTTCCCCCTGCTCCCGTTGGTTCCCCTCTATTCTGCAGTTTTCTATACAGTTCCCCACATTTTCCAATCTGTTACCCCTGCTCCCTTTGGTTCCCCTCTGTTCTGCAGGGTTCTCCACGGTTCCCGACTTTTTCCAATCTGTTCCTCCTGCTCCCTTTGGTTCCCCACTGTTCTGCATTTTTCCACACAGTTCCCCACTTTTTCCAATCTGATCCCCCTGCTCCCTTTGATTCTCCACTGTTCTGCAGTGTTCCCCACTTCTCAACTTTTTTCCGATATGTTCGTCCTGCTCCCTTTCGTTCCCCCCTGTTCTGCAGTGTTTCCCACGGTTCCCAACTTTTTCCAATCCATTCCCACTGCTCCCTTTCTTTCCCTCTGTTTTGCAGTGTTCGCCACGGTTCCTCACTTTTTCCAATCTATTCTCCATGTTCCCTTTAGTTCTCCTATGTTCTGCAGTGTTCCACACAGTTTCCCACTTTTTCCAATCTGTTCCCCCTGCTCCCTTTGTTTCCTCACTCTTCTGCGTTTTCCACACTGTTCCCCACTTTTTCCAATCTGTTTCCCCCGCTCCCTTTGGTTCCCCACGGTTCCACTGCTCCCTTTGGGTCCTCTCTGTTCTCCAGTGTTCCCCATGGTTCTCCACATTTTTTCCAATCTGTTCCCACGCTCCTTTTGGTTCCCCTCCGACCTGCACTGTCCTCCATTGTTTCCCAATTTTTCCAATCTCTTCCCCGTGCTCCTTTGGTTCCCCTCTGATCTGCAGTGTTCCAAACAGATCCCCACTTTTTCCAATACGTTCACCCTGCTCCCGTTGTTGCTCCACTCTTCTGCATTTTTCCACACCGTTCCCCACTTTTTCCAATCTGCTCCCCCTGCTCCCTTTGGTTCCCCTCTGTCCTGCAGTGCTCCCCACGTTTCCCCACTTTTTCCAATCAGTTTGCCCTGCTCCCTTTGTTTCCCCTCTGTCCTGCAATGTTCTCCACGCTTCCCCACTTTTTCCAATCCATTCCCCCTGCTCCTTTTGGTTCCCCTCTTTTATGCAATATTCCCCACTGTTCCCCACCTTTTCCAATCTATTCGCCGTGCTCTCTTTGGTTCCCCACTGTTCTGCAGTGTTTGCTAACGGTTCCCCACTTTTTCTGATCTGTTCCCCCTGCTCCCTTTGGTTCCCCTCCGTCCTGCACTGTCCTCCATGGTTTCCCAATTTTTCCAATCTCTTCCCCGTGCTTCTTTGGTTCCCCTCTGTTGTGCACTGTTCCGAACGGTTCCCCACTTTTTCCAATCCGTTCTCCCTGCTCCCTTTGGTTTCCCACTGTTCTGCATTTTTCCACACGGTTCCCCAATTTTTCCAATCTGTTCCCATGCTCCATTTGGTTCCCCTCTTTTCTGCAATATTCCCCACTGTTCCCCACCTTTTCCAATCTATTCGCCGTGCTCTCTTTGGTTCCCCACTGTTCTGCAGTGTTTGCTAACGGTTCCCCACTTTTTCCAATCTGTTCCCCCTGCTCCCTTTGGTTCCCCTCCGTCCTGCACTGTCCTCCATGGTTTCCCAATTTTTCCAATCTCTTCCCCGTGCTCCTTTGGTTCCCCTCTGTTGTTCAGTGTTCCGAACGGTTCCCCACTTTTTCAAATCCGTTCCCCCTGCTTCCTTTGATTCCCCTCTGTTCTGCAGTGTTCCACACTGTTTCCCACTTTTTCCAATCCGTTCACCCTGCTACCATTGTTTCTCCACTCTTCTGCATTTTCCACACCGTTCCCCACTTTTTCCAATCTGTTCCCCCTTCTCCTTGGGCTCCCCTCTGTTCTGCAGTTTTCCCCACAGTTTCCACTTTTTCCAATCTGTTCCCCCTGCTCCCGTTGGTTCCCCTCTATTCTGCAGTTTTCTATACAGTTCCCCACATTTTCCAATCCGTTACCCCTGCTCCCTTTGTTTCCCCTCTGTCCTGCAATGTTTTCCACGGTTCCCCACTTTTTCCAATCCATTCCCCCTGCTCCTTTTGGTTCCCCACTGTTCTGCAGAACTCCCCACGATTCCCCACTTTTTCCAATCTGTTCCCCCTGCTCCGTTTGGTTCTCCTTTATTCTGCAGTGTTACCCAAGGTTCCCCACTTTTCCGAGCTGTTCCCCCTGCTCCCTTTGTTTCTGCAGTGTTCTGCAGTGTTCCCCACGGTTACCCACTTTTTCCAAACCGTTCCCCCTGCTCCCTTTGGTTCCCCTCTGTCCTGCAGTGTTCCCCACGGTTACCCACTTATTCCAATCCATTCCCCCTGCTCCCTTTGGTTCCCCTCTGTCCTGCATTTTCCCCCACAGTTCCCCACTTTTCCAATCCGATCCCCCTGCTCCCTTTAATTCCCCTCTGTACTGCAGTGCTCTCCACGGTTCCCCGCATTTTCCAATCCGTTCTCCCTGCTCCCTTTGTTTTCCCACTGTTCTACATTTTTCCACACGGTTCCCCAATTTTTCCAATCTGTTCCCATGCTCCATTTGGTTCCCCTCTTTTCTGCAATATTCCCCACTGTTCCCCACCTTTTGCAATCTGTTCCCACTGCTCCCTTTGGTTCCCCACTGTTCTGCAGTGTTCGCTAACGGTTCCCCACTTTTTACAACCTGTACCTCCTGTTCCCTTTGGTTCCCCTCTGTCCTGCAGTGTTCCCCACGTTTCCCCACTTTTTCCAATCAGTTTGCCCTGCTCCCTTTGTTTCGCCTCTGTCCTGCAATGTTCTCCACGCTTCCCCACTTTTTCCAATCCATTCCCCCTGCTCCTTTTGGTTCCCCACTGTTCTGCAGATCACCCCACGATTCCCCACTTTTTCCAGTCTGTTCCCCCTGCTCCGTTTGGTTCTCCTTTATTCTGCAGTGTTACCCAAGGTTCCCCACTTTTCCGAGCTGTTCCCCCTGGTCCCTTTGGTTCTGCAGTGTTCTGCAGTGTTCCCCACGGTTACCCACTTTTTCCAAACCGTTCCCCCTGCTCCCTTTGGTTCCCCTCTGTCCTGCAGTGTTCCCCACGGTTACCCACTTATTCCCATCCATTCCCCCTGCTCCCTTTGGTTCCCCTCTGTCCTGCATTTTCCCCCACAGTTCCCCACTTTTCCAATCCGATCCCCCTGCTCCCTTTAATTCCCCTCTGTACTGCAGTGCTCTCCACGGTTCCCCGCATTTTCCAATCCGTTCTCCCTGCTCCCTTTGTTTTCCCACTGTTCTACATTTTTCCACACGGTTCCCCAATTTTTCCAATCTGTTCCCATGCTCCATTTGGTTCCCCTCTTTTCTGCAATATTCCCCACTGTTCCCCACCTTTTGCAATCTGTTCCCACTGCTCCCTTTGGTTCCCCACTGTTCTGCAGTGTTCCGAACGGTTCGCCACTTGTTCCAATCCGTTCTCCCTGCTCTCTTTGGTTCCCCTCAGTTCTACAATGTTCCCCACAGTTCCCCACTTTATCCAATCTTTTCCCCCTGCTCCCTTTGGTTCCCCTCCGTCCTGCACTGTCCTCCATGGTTTCCCAATTTTTCCAATCTCTTCCCCGTGCTCCTTTGGTTCCCCTCTGTTGTGCAGTGTTCCGAACGGTTCGCCACTTGTTCCAATCCGTTCTCCCTGCTCCCTTTGGTTTCCCACTGTTCTGCATTTTTCCACACGGTTCCCCAATTTTTCCAATCTGTTCCCATGCTCCATTTGGTTCCCCTCTTTTCTGCAATATTCCCCACTGTTCCCCACCTTTTGCAATCTGTTCCCCCTGCTCCCTTTGGTTCCCCACTGTTCTGCAGTGTTCGCTAATGGTTCCCCACTTTTTACAACCTGTACCTCCTGTTCCCTTTGGTTCCCCTCTGTCCTGCAGTGTTCCGCACAGATCCCCACATTTTCCTATCCGTTCTCCCTGCTCCCTTTGGTTTCCCACTGTTCTGCATTTTTCCACACGGTTCCCCAATTTTTCCAATCTGCTCCCCCTGCTCCCTTTGGTTCCCCTCTGTCCTGCAGTGTTCCCCACTTCTCAACTTCTTTCCGATATGCTAGCTGTGCTCCATTTAGTTCCCCTCTGTTCTGCAGTGTTTCCCACGGTTCCCCACTTTTTCCAATCCGTTCCCACTGCTCCCTTTTGTTCCCCACTGTTTTGCAGTGTTCGCCATGGTTCTGCAATTTTTCCAATCTTTTCCCTTTGCTCCGTTTAGTTCCCCTCTATTCTGCAGTGTTCCCCAAGGTTGCACACTTTTTCGAATCTGTTCACCCTGCTCCCTTTGTTTCCCCTCTGTCCTGCAGTGTTCCCCACGTTTCCCCACTTTTTCCAATCAGTTTGCCCTGCTCCCTTTGTTTCGCCTCTGTCCTGCAATGTTCTCCATGCTTCCCCACTTTTTCCAATCCATTCCCCCGGCTCCTTTTGGTTCCCCACTGTTCTGCAGAACACCCCACGATTCCCCACTTTTTCCAATCTGTTCCCCCTGCTCCGTTTGGTTCTCCTTTATTCTGCAGTGTTACCCAAGGTTCCCCACTTTTCCGAGCTGTTCCCCCTGCTCCCTTTGGTTCTGTAGTGTTCTGCAGTGTTCCCCACGGTTACCCACTTTTTCCAAACCGTTCCCCCTGCTCCCTTTGGTTCCCCTCTGTCCTGCAGTGTTCCCCACGGTTACCCACTTATTCCAATCCATTCCCCCTGTTCCCTTTGGTTCCCCTCTGTCCTGCATTTTCCCCCACAGTTCCCCACTTTTCCAATCCGTTCCCCCTGCTCCCTTTAGTTCCCCTCTGTACTGCAGTGCTCTCCACGGTTCACCACATTTTCCAATCCGTTCTCCCTGCTCCCTTTGGTTTCCCACTGTTCTGCATTTTTCCACACGGTTCCCCGATTTTTCCAATCTGTTCCCATGCTCCATTTGCTTCCCCTCTTTTCTGCAATATTCCCCACTGTTCCCCACTTTTTGCAATCTGTTCCCCCTGCTCCCTTTTGTTCCCCACTGTTCTGCAGTGTTCGCCAACGGTTCCCCACTTTTTCCAACCTGTACCTCCTGTTCCCTTTGGTTCCCCTCTGTCCTGCAGTGTTCCCCACGGTTCCACACTTTTTCCAATCTGTTCGCCGTGCTCTCTTTGGTTCCTCTCTGTTTTACAGTGTTCCCCACAGTTCCCCACTTTTTCCAATCTGTTCCCCCTGCTCCCTTTGGTTCCCCTCCGTCCTGCACTGTCCTCCATGGTTTCCCAATTTTTCCAATCTCTTCCCCGTGCTCCTTTGGTTCCCCTCTGTTGTTCAGTGTTCGCTAACGGTTCCCCACATTTTACAACCTGTACCTCCTGTTCCCTTTGGTTCCCCTCTGTCCTGCAGTGTTCCGCACGGTTCCCCACATTTTCCTATCCGTTCTCCCTGCTCCCTTTGGTTTCCCACTGTTCTGCATTTTTCCACACGGTTCCCCAATTTTTCCAATCTGTTCCCATGCTTCATTTGCTTCCCCTCTTTTCTGCAATATTCCCCACTGTTCCCCACTTTTTGCAATCTGTTCCCCCTGCTCCCTTTGGTTCCCCACTGTTCTGCAGTGTTCGCCAACGGTTCCCCACTTTTTCCACCCTGTACCTCCTGTTCCCTTTGGTTACCCTCTGTCCTGCAGTGTTCCCCACGGTTCCACACTTTTTCCAATCTATTCGCCGTGCTCTCTTTGGTTCCTCTCTGTTCTACAGTGTTCCCCACAGTTCCCCACTTTTTCCAATATGTTCCCCCTGCTCCCTTTGGTTACCCTCCGTCCTGCACTTTTCTCCATGGTTTCCCAATTTTTCCAATCTCTTCCCCGTGCTCCTTTGGTTCCCCTCTGTTGTTCAGTGTTCCGAACGGTTCCCCAGTTTTTCCAATCCGTTCCCCCTGCTTCCTTTGATTCCCCTCTGTTCTGCAGTGTTCCACACTGTTCCCCACTTTTTCCAATCCGTTCACCCTGCTCCCGTTGTTTCTCCACTCTTCTGCATTTTCCACAACGTTCCCCACTTTTTCCAATCTGTTCCCCCTTCTCCTTGGGCTCCCCTCTGTTCTGCAGTTTGCCCTACAGTTTCCACTTTTTCCAATCTGTTCCCACTGCTCCCGTTGGTTCCCCTCTATTCTGCAGTTTTCTATACAGTTCCCCACATTTTCCAATCCGTTACCCCTGCTCCCTTTGGTTCCCCTCTGTTCTGCAGGGTTCTCCACGGTTCCCGACTTTTTCCAATCTGTTCCTCCTGCTCCCTTTGGTTCCCCACTGTTCTGCATTTTTCCACATGTTCCCCACTTTTTCCAATCTGTGCCCCCTGCTCCCTTTGTTTCCTCACTCTTCTGCATTTTTCCACACTGTTCCCCACTTTTCCCAATCTGATCCCCCTGCTCCCTTTGATTCCCCACTGTTCTGCAGTGTTCCCCACTTCTCAAATTTTTTCCGATATGTTCGTCCTGCTCCCTTTCGTTCCCCCCTGTTCTGCAGTGTTTCCCACGGTTCCCAACTTTTTCCAATCCATTCCCACTGCTCCCTTTCTTTCCCTCTGTTTTGCAGTGTTCGCCACGGTTCCTCACTTTTTCCAATCTATTCTCCATGTTCCCTTTAGTTCCCCTATGTTCTGCAGTGTTCCACACAGTTCCCCACTTTTTCCAATCTGTTCCCGCTGCTCCCTTTGGTTCCCCACTGTTTTGCAGTGTTCGGCATGGTTCTGCACTTTTTCCAATCTGTTCCCTTTGCTCCGTTTAATTCCCCTCTATTCTGCAGTGTTCCCCAAGGTTGCACACTTTTTCGAATCTGTTCACCCTGCTCCCTTTGTTTCCCCTCTGTCCTGCAGTGTTCCCCACGTTTCCCCACTTTTTCCAATCAGTTCGCCCTGCTCCCTTTGTTTCCCCTCTGTCCTGCAATGTTCTCCACGGTTCCCCACTTTTTCCAATCCATTCCCCCTGCTCCTTTTGGTTCCCCACTGTTCTGCAGAACTCCCCACGATTCCCCACTTTTTCCAATCTGTTCGCCCTGCTCCGTTTGGTTCTCCTTTATTCTGCTGTGTTCCCTACGGTTCCCCACTTTTCCGAGCTGTTCCCCCTGCTCCCTTTGGTTCCGCAGTGTTCTGCAGTGTTCCCCACGGTTACCTTCTTTTTCCAAACCGTTCCACCTGCTCCCTTTGGTTCCCCTCTGTCCTGCAGTGTTTCCCACGGTTACCCACTTTTTCCAATCCATTCCCCCTGCTCCCTTTAGTTCCCCTCTGTCCTGCATTTTCCCCCATATATCCCCACTTTTCCAATCCGTTCCCCTTGCTCCCTTTAGTTCCCCTCTGTACTGCAGTGCTCCCCACGGTTCACCACATTTTCCAATCCGTTCTCCCTGCTCCCTTTGGTTTCCCACTGTTCTGCATTTTTCCACACGGTTCCCCGATTTTTCCAATCTGTTCCCATGCTCCATTTGCTTCCCCTCTTTTCTGCAATATTTCCCACTGTTCCCCACTTTTTGCAATCTGTTCCCCCTGCTACCTTTGGTTCCCCACTGTTCTGCAGTGTTCGCCAACGGTTCCCCACTTTTTCCAACCTGTACCTCCTGTTCCCTTTGGTTCCCCTCTGTCCTGCAGTGTTCCACACTGTTCCCCACTTTTTCCATTCCATTCACCCTGCTCCCGTTGTTTCTCCACTCTTCTGCATTTTCCACACCGTTCCCCACTTTTTCCAATCTGTTCCCCCTTCTCCTTGGGCTCCCCTCTGTTCTGCAGTTTTCCCCACAGTTTCCACTTTTTCCAATCTGTTCCCCCTGCTCCCGTTGTTTCCCCTCTATTCTGCAGTTTTCTATACAGTTCCCCACTTTTTCCAATCCGTTACCCCTGCTCCCTTTGGTTCCCCTCTGTCCTGCACTGTCCTCCATGGTTTCCCAATTTTTCCAATCTCTTCCCCGTGCTCCTTTGGTTCCCCTCTGTTGTTCAGTGTTCCGAACGGTTCCCCACTTTTTCCAATCCGTTCCCCCTGCTTCCTTTGATTCCCCTCTGTTCTGCAGTGTTCCACACTGTTCCCCACTTTTTCCATTCCGTTTACCCTGCTCCCGTTGTTTCTCCACTCTTCTGCATTTTCCACACCGTTCCCCACATTTTCCAATCCGTTACCCCCGCTCCCTTTGGTTCCCCTCTGTTCTGCAGGGTTCTCCACGGTTCCCGACTTTTTCCAATCTGTTCCTCCTGCTCCCTTTGGTTCCCCACTGTTCTGCATTTTTCCACACAGTTCCCCACTTTTTCCAATCTGATCCCCCTGCTCCCTTTCATTCTCCACTGTTCTGCAGTGTTCCCCACTTCTCAACTTTTTTCCGATATGTTCGTCCTGCTCCCTTTCGTTCCCCCCTGTTCTGCAGTGTTTCCCACGGTTCCCAACTTTTTCCAATCTATTCCCACTGCTCCCTTTCTTTCCCTCTGTTTTGCAGTGTTCGCCACGGTTCCTCACTTTTTCCAATCTATTCTCCATGTTCCCTTTAGTTCCCCTATGTTCTGCAGTGTTCCACACAGTTCCCCACTTTTTCCAATCTGTTCCCCCTGCTCCCTTTGCTTCCTCACTCTTCTGCGTTTTTCACACTGTTCCCCACTTTTTCCAATCTGTTTCCCCCGCTCCCTTTGGTTCCCCACGGTTCCCCACTTTTCCGAGTTCTTCCCTCTGCTCCCTTTGGGTCCTCTCTGTTCTGCAGTGTTCCCCATGGTTCTCCACATTTTTTCCAATCTGTTCCCATGCTCCTTTTGGTTCCCCTCCGACCTGCACTGTCCTCCATTGTTTCCCAATTTTTCCAATCTCTTCCCCGTGCTCCTTTGGTTCCCCTCTGTTCTGCAGTGTTCCAAACAGATCCCCACTTTTTCCAATACGTTCACCCTGCTCCCGTTGTTGCTCCACTCTTCTGCATTTTTCCACACCGTTCCCCACTTTTTCCAATCTGCTCCCCCTGCTCCCTTTGGTTCCCCTCTGTCCTGCAGTGTTCCCCACTTCTCAACTTCTTTCCGATATGCTAGCCGTGCTCCTTTGGTTCCCCTCTGTTGTTCAGTGTTCCGAACGGTTCCCCACTTTTTCCAATCCGTTCCCCCTGCTTCCTTTGATTCCCCTCTGTTCTGCAGTGTTCCACACTGTTTCCCACTTTTTCCAATCCGTTCACCCTGCTACCATTGTTTCTCCACTCTTCTGCATTTTCCACACCGTTCCCCACTTTTTCCAATGTTCCCCCTTCTCCTTGGGCTCCCCTCTGTTCTGCAGTTTTCCCCACAGTTTCCACTTTTTCCAATCTGTTCCCCCTGCTCCCGTTGGTTCCCCTCTATTCTGCAGTTTTCTATACAGTTCCCCACATTTTCCAATCCGTTACCCCTGCTCCCTTTGTTTCCCCTCTGTCCTGCAATGTTTTCCACGGTTCCCCACTTTTTCCAATCCATTCCCCCTGCTCCTTTTGGTTCCCCACTGTTCTGCAGAACTCCCCACGATTCCCCACTTTTTCCAATCTGTTCCCCCTGCTCCGTTTGGTTCTCCTTTATTCTGCAGTGTTACCCAAGGTTCCCCACTTTTCCGAGCTGTTCCCCCTGCTCCCTTTGGTTCTGCAGTGTTCTGCAGTGTTCCCCACGGTTACCCACTTTTTCCAAACCGTTCCCCCTGCTCCCTTTGGTTCCCCTCTGTCCTGCAGTGTTCCCCACGGTTACCCACTTATTCCAATCCATTCCCCCTGCTCCCTTTGGTTCCCCTCTGTCCTGCATTTTCCCCCACAGTTCCCCACTTTTCCAATCCGATCCCCCTGCTCCCTTTAATTCCCCTCTGTACTGCAGTGCTCTCCACGGTTCCCCGCATTTTCCAATCCGTTCTCCCTGCTCCCTTTGTTTTCCCACTGTTCTACATTTTTCCACACAGTTCCCCAATTTTTCCAATCTGTTCCCATGCTCCATTTGGTTCCCCTTTTTTCTGCAATATTCCCCACTGTTCCCCACCTTTTGCAATCTGTTCCCACTGCTCCCTTTGGTTCCCCACTGTTCTGCAGTGTTCGCTAACGGTTCCCCACTTTTTACAACCTGTACCTCCTGTTCCCTTTGGTTCCCCTCTGTCCTGCAGTGTTCCCCACGGTTCCACACTTTTTCCAATCTGTTCGCCGTGCTCTCTTTGGTTCCCCTCAGTTCTACAATGTTCCCCACAGTTCCCCACTTTATCCAATCTTTTCCCCCTGCTCCCTTTGGTTCCCCTCCGTCCTGCACTGTCCTCCATGGTTTCCCAATTTTTCCAATCTCTTCCCCGTGCTCCTTTGGTTCCCCTCTGTTGTGCAGTGTTCCGAACGGTTCCCCACTTGTTCCAATCCGTTCTCCCTGCTCTCTTTGGTTTCCCACTGTTCTGCATTTTTCCACACGGTTCCCCAATTTTTCCAATCTGTTCCCATGATCCATTTGGTTCCCCTCTTTTCTGCAATATTCCCCACTGTTCCCCACCTTTTGCAATCTGTTCCCCCTGCTCCCTTTGGTTCCCCACTGTTCTGCAGTGTTCGCTAATGGTTCCCCACTTTTTACAACCTGTACCTCCTGTTCCCTTTGGTTCCCCTCTGTCCTGCAGTGTTCCGCACAGTTCCCCACATTTTCCTATCCGTTCTCCCTGCTCCCTTTGGTTTCCCACTGTTCTGCATTTTTCCACATGGTTCCCCAATTTTTCCAATCTGTTCCCATGCTCCATTTGGTTCCCCTCTTTTCTGCAATATTCCCCACTGTTCCCCACTTTTTTGCAATCTGTTCCCCCTGCTCCCTTTGGTTCCCCACTGTTCTGCAGTTTTCGCTAACGGTTCCCCACTTTTTACAACCTGTACCTCCTGTTCCCTTTGGTTCCCCTCTGTCCTGCAGTGTTCCGCACGGTTCCCCACATTTTCCTATCCGTTCCCCCTGCTCCCTTTGGTTCCCCACTGTTCTGCAGTGTTCGCTAACGGTTCCCCACTTTTTACAACCTGTACCTCCTGTTCCCTTTGGTTACCCTCTGTCCTGCAGTGTTCCCCACGGTTCCACACTTTTTCCAATCTATTCGCAGTGCTCTCTTTGGTTCCTCTCTGTTCTACAGTGTTCCCCACAGTTCCCCACTTTTTCCAATCTGTTCCCCGTGCTCCCTTTGGTTCCCCTCCGTCCTGCACTGTCCTCCATGGTTTCCCAATTTTTCCAATCTCTTCCCCATGCTCCTTTGGTTCCCCTCTGTTGTTCAGTGTTCCGAACGGTTCCCCACTTTTTCCAATCCGTTCCCACTGCTTCATTTGATTCCCCTCTCTTCTGCAGTGTTCCACTCTGTTCCCCACTTTTTCCAATCCGTTCACCCTGCTCCCGTTGTTTCTCCACTCTTCTGCATTTTCCACACCGTTCCCCACTTTTTCCAATCTGTTCCCCCTTCTCCTTGAGCTCCCCTCTGTTCTGCAGTTTTCCCCACAGTTTCCACTTTTTCCAATCTGTTCCCCCTGCTCCCGTTGGTTCCCCTCTATTCTGCAGTTTTCTATACACTTCCCCACATTTTCCAATCCGTTACCCCTGCTCCCTTTGTTTCCCCTCTGTCCTGCAATGTTCTCCACGGTTCCCCACTTTTCCCAATCCATTCCCCCTGCTCCTTTTGGTTCCCCACTGTTCTGCAGAACTCCCCACGATTCCCCACTTTTTCCAATCTGTTCCCCCTGCTCCGTTTGGTTCTCCTTTATTCTGCAGTGTTACCCAAGGTTCCCCACTTTTCCGAGCTGTTCCCCCTGCTCCCTTTGGTTCTGCAGTGTTCCCCACCGTTACCCACTTTTTCCAAACCGTTCCCCCTGCTCCATTTGGTTCCCCTCTGTCCTGCAGTGTTCCCCACGGTTACCCACTTATTCCAATCCATTCCCCCTGCTCCCTTTGGTTCCCCTCTGTCCTGCAGTGTTCCCCACGGTTACCCACTTATTCCAATCCATTCCCCCTGCTTCCTTTGGTTCCCCTCTGTCCTGCATTTTCCCCCACAGTTCCCCACTTTTCCAATCCGTTCTCCCTGCTCCCTTCGGTTTCCCACTGTTCTGCATTTTTCCACACGGTTCCCCGATTTTTCCAATCTGTTCCCATGCTCCATTTGCTTCCCCTCTTTTCTGCAATATTCCCCACTGTTCCCCACTTTTTGCAATCTGTTCCCCCTGCTCCCTTTGGTTCCCCACTGTTCTGCAGTTTTCGCCAACGGTTCCCCACTTTTTCCAACCTGTACCTCCTGTTCCCTTTGGTTCCCCTCTGTCCTGCAGTGTTCCCCACGGTTCCACACTTTTTCCAATCTGTTCGCCGTGCTCTCTTTGGTTCCTCTCTGTTCTACAGTGTTCCCCACAGTTCCCCACTTTTTCCAATCTGTTCCCCCTGCTCCCTTTGGTTCCCTTCCGTCCTGCACTGTCCTCCATGGTTTCCCAAGTTTTCGAATCTCTTCCCCGTGCTCCTTTGGTTCCCCTCTGTTGTTCAGTGTTCGCTAACGGTTCCCCACTTTTTACAACCTGTACCTCCTGTTCCCTTTGGTTCCCCTCTGTCCTGCAGTGTTCCGCACGGTTCCCCACATTTTCCTATCCGTTCTCCCTGCTCCCTTTGGTTTCCCACTGTTCTGCATTTTTCCACACGGTTCCCCAATTTTTCCAATCTGTTCCCATGCTCCATTTGCTTCCCCTCTTTTCTGCAATATTCCCCACTGTTCCCCACTTTTTGCAATCTGTTCCACCTGCTCCCTTTGGTTCCCCACTGTTTTGCAGTGTTCGCCAACGGTTCCCCACTTTTTCCAATATGTTCCCCCTGCTCCCTTTGGTTACCCTCCGTCCTGCACTTTCCTCCATGGTTTCCCAATTTTTCCAATCTCTTCCCCGTGCTCCTTTGGTTCCCCTCTGTTGTTCAGTGTTCCGAACGGTTCCCCACTTTTTCCAATCCGTTCCCCCTGCTTCCTTTGATTACCCTCTGTTCTGCAGTGTTCCACACTGTTCCCCACTTTTTCCATTCCGTTCACCCTGCTCCCGTTGTTTCTCCACTCTTCTGCATTTGCCACACTGTTCCCCACTTTTTCCAATCTGTTCCCCCTTCTCCTTGGGCTCCCCTCTGTTCTGCAGTTTTCCCCACAGTTTCCACTTTTTCCAATCTGTTCCCCCTGCTCCCGTTGGTTCCCCTCTATTCTGCAGTTTTCTATACAGTTCCCCACATTTTCCAATCTGTTACCCCTGCTCCCTTTGGTTCCCCTCTGTTCTGCAGGGTTCTCCACGGTTCCCGACTTTTTCCAATCTGTTCCTCCTGCTCCCTTTGGTTCCCCACTGTTCTGCATTTTTCCACACAGTTCCCCACTTTTTCCAATCTGATCCCCCTGCTCCCTTTGATTCTCCACTGTTCTGCAGTGTTCGCCATGGTTCTGCAATTTTTCCAATCTTTTCCCTTTGCTCCGTTTAGTTCCCCTCTATTCTGCAGTGTTCCCCAAGGTTGCACACTTTTTCGAATCTGTTCACCCTGCTCCCTTTGTTTCCCCTCTGTCCTGCAGTGTTCCCCACGTTTCCCCACTTTTTCCAATCAGTTTGCCCTGCTCCCTTTGTTTCGCCTCTGTCCTGCAATGTTCTCCATGCTTCCCCACTTTTTCCAATCCATTCCCCCTGCTCCTTTTGGTTCCCCACTGTTCTGCAGAACACCCCACGATTCCCCACTTTTTCCAATCTGTTCCCCCTGCTCCGTTTGGTTCTCCTTTATTCTGCAGTGTTACCCAAGGTTCCCCACTTTTCCGAGCTGTTCCCCCTGCTCCCTTTGGTTCTGTAGTGTTCTGCAGTGTTCCCCACGGTTACCCACTTTTTCCAAACCGTTCCCCCTGCTCCCTTTGGTTCCCCTCTGTCCTGCAGTGTTCCCCACGGTTACCCACTTATTCCAATCCATTCCCCCTGTTCCCTTTGGTTCCCCTCTGTCCTGCATTTTCCCCCACAGTTCCCCACTTTTCCAATCCGTTCCCCCTGCTCCCTTTAGTTCCCCTCTGTACTGCAGTGCTCTCCACGGTTCACCACATTTTCCAATCCGTTCTCCCTGCTCCCTTTGGTTTCCCACTGTTCTGCATTTTTCCACACGGTTCCCCGATTTTTCCAATCTGTTCCCATGCTCCATTTGCTTCCCCTCTTTTCTGCAATATTCCCCACTGTTCCCCACTTTTTGCAATCTGTTCCCCCTGCTCCCTTTTGTTCCCCACTGTTCTGCAGTGTTCGCCAACGGTTCCCCACTTTTTCCAACCTGTACCTCCTGTTCCCTTTGGTTCCCCACTGTCCTGCAGTGTTCCCCACGGTTCCACACTTTTTCCAATCTGTTCGCCGTGCTCTCTTTGGTTCCTCTCTGTTTTACAGTGTTCCCCACAGTTCCCCACTTTTTCCAATCTGTTCCCCCTGCTCCCTTTGGTTCCCCTCCGTCCTGCACTGTCCTCCATGGTTTCCCAATTTTTCCAATCTCTTCCCCGTGCTCCTTTGGTTCCCCTCTGTTGTTCAGTGTTCGCTAACGGTTCCCCACATTTTACAACCTGTACCTCCTGTTCCCTTTGGTTCCCCTCTGTCCTGCAGTGTTCCGCACGGTTCCCCACATTTTCCTATCCGTTCTCCCTGCTCCCTTTGGTTTCCCACTGTTCTGCATTTTTCCACACGGTTCCCCAATTTTTCCAATCTGTTCCCATGCTTCATTTGCTTCCCCTCTTTTCTGCAATATTCCCCACTGTTCCCCACTTTTTGCAATCTGTTCCCCCTGCTCCCTTTGGTTCCCCACTGTTCTGCAGTGTTCGCCAACGGTTCCCCACTTTTTCCACCCTGTACCTCCTGTTCCCTTTGGTTACCCTCTGTCCTGCAGTGTTCCCCACGGTTCCACACTTTTTCCAATCTATTCGCCGTGCTCTCTTTGGTTCCTCTCTGTTCTACAGTGTTCCCCACAGTTCCCCACTTTTTCCAATATGTTCCCCCTGCTCCCTTTGGTTACCCTCCGTCCTGCACTTTTCTCCATGGTTTCCCAATTTTTCCAATCTCTTCCCCGTGCTCCTTTGGTTCCCCTCTGTTGTTCAGTGTTCCGAACGGTTCCCCAGTTTTTCCAATCCGTTCCCCCTGCTTCCTTTGATTCCCCTCTGTTCTGCAGTGTTCCACACTGTTCCCCACTTTTTCCAATCCGTTCACCCTGCTCCCGTTGTTTCTCCACTCTTCTGCATTTTCCACAACGTTCCCCACTTTTTCCAATCTGTTCCCCCTTCTCCTTGGGCTCCCCTCTGTTCTGCAGTTTGCCCTACAGTTTCCACTTTTTCCAATCTCTTCCCACTGCTCCCGTTGGTTCCCCTCTATTCTGCAGTTTTCTATACAGTTCCCCACATTTTCCAATCCGTTACCCCTGCTCCCTTTGGTTCCCCTCTGTTCTGCAGGGTTCTCCACGGTTCCCGACTTTTTCCAATCTGTTCCTCCTGCTCCCTTTGGTTCCCCACTGTTCTGCATTTTTCCACATGTTCCCCACTTTTTCCAATCTGTGCCCCCTGCTCCCTTTGTTTCCTCACTCTTCTGCATTTTTCCACACTGTTCCCCACTTTTCCCAATCTGATCCCCCTGCTCCCTTTGATTCCCCACTGTTCTGCAGTGTTCCCCACTTCTCAAATTTTTTCCGATATGTTCGTCCTGCTCCCTTTCGTTCCCCCCTGTTCTGCAGTGTTTCCCACGGTTCCCAACTTTTTCCAATCCATTCCCACTGCTCCCTTTCTTTCCCTCTGTTTTGCAGTGTTCGCCACGGTTCCTCACTTTTTCCAATCTATTCTCCATGTTCCCTTTAGTTCCCCTATGTTCTGCAGTGTTCCACACAGTTCCCCACTTTTTCCAATCTGTTCCCGCTGCTCCCTTTGGTTCCCCACTGTTTTGCAGTGTTCGGCATGGTTCTGCACTTTTTCCAATCTGTTCCCTTTGCTCCGTTTAATTCCCCTCTATTCTGCAGTGTTCCCCAAGGTTGCACACTTTTTCGAATCTGTTCACCCTGCTCCCTTTGTTTCCCCTCTGTCCTGCAGTGTTCCCCACGTTTCCCCACTTTTTCCAATCAGTTCGCCCTGCTCCCTTTGTTTCCCCTCTGTCCTGCAATGTTCTCCACGGTTCCCCACTTTTTCCAATCCATTCCCCCTGCTCCTTTTGGTTCCCCACTGTTCTGCAGAACTCCCCACGATTCCCCACTTTTTCCAATCTGTTCGCCCTGCTCCGTTTGGTTCTCCTTTATTCTGCTGTGTTCCCTACGGTTCCCCACTTTTCCGAGCTGTTCCCCCTGCTCCCTTTGGTTCCGCAGTGTTCTGCAGTGTTCCCCACGGTTACCCACTTTTTCCAAACCGTTCCACCTGCTCCCTTTGGTTCCCCTCTGTCCTGCAGTGTTTCCCACGGTTACCCACTTTTTCCAATCCATTCCCCCTGCTCCCTTTAGTTCCCCTCTGTCCTGCATTTTCCCCCATATATCCCCACTTTTCCAATCCGTTCCCCTTGCTCCCTTTAGTTCCCCTCTGTACTGCAGTGCTCCCCACGGTTCACCACATTTTCCAATCCGTTCTCCCTGCTCCCTTTGGTTTCCCACTGTTCTGCATTTTTCCACACGGTTCCCCGATTTTTCCAATCTGTTCCCATGCTCCATTTGCTTCCCCTCTTTTCTGCAATATTTCCCACTGTTCCCCACTTTTTGCAATCTGTTCCCCCTGCTACCTTTGGTTCCCCACTGTTCTGCAGTGTTCGCCAACGGTTCCCCACTTTTTCCAACCTTTACCTCCTGTTCCCTTTGGTTCCCCTCTGTCCTGCAGTGTTCCACACTGTTCCCCACTTTTTCCATTCCATTCACCCTGCTCCCGTTGTTTCTCCACTCTTCTGCATTTTCCACACCGTTCCCCACTTTTTCCAATCTGTTCCCCCTTCTCCTTGGGCTCCCCTCTGTTCTGCAGTTTTCCCCACAGTTTCCACTTTTTCCAATCTGTTCCCCCTGCTCCCGTTGTTTCCCCTCTATTCTGCAGTTTTCTATACAGTTCCCCACTTTTTCCAATCCGTTACCCCTGCTCCCTTTGGTTCCCCTCTGTCCTGCACTGTCCTCCATGGTTTCCCAATTTTTCCAATCTCTTCCCCGTGCTCCTTTGGTTCCCCTCTGTTGTTCAGTGTTCCGAACGGTTCCCCACTTTTTCCAATCCGTTCCCCCTGCTTCCTTTGATTCCCCTCTGTTCTGCAGTGTTCCACACTGTTCCCCACTTTTTCCATTCCGTTTACCCTGCTCCCGTTGTTTCTCCACTCTTCTGCATTTTCCACACCGTTCCCCACATTTTCCAATCCGTTACCCCCGCTCCCTTTGGTTCCCCTCTGTTCTGCAGGGTTCTCCACGGTTCCCGACTTTTTCCAATCTGTTCCTCCTGCTCCCTTTGGTTCCCCACTGTTCTGCATTTTTCCACACAGTTCCCCACTTTTTCCAATCTGATCCCCCTGCTCCCTTTCATTCTCCACTGTTCTGCAGTGTTCCCCACTTCTCAACTTTTTTCCGATATGTTCGTCCTGCTCCCTTTCGTTCCCCCCTGTTCTGCAGTGTTTCCCACGGTTCCCAACTTTTTCCAATCTATTCCCACTGCTCCCTTTCTTTCCCTCTGTTTTGCAGTGTTCGCCACGGTTCCTCACTTTTTCCAATCTATTCTCCATGTTCCCTTTAGTTCCCCTATGTTCTGCAGTGTTCCACACAGTTCCCCACTTTTTCCAATCTGTTCCCCCTGCTCCCTTTGCTTCCTCACTCTTCTGCGTTTTTCACACTGTTCCCCACTTTTTCCAATCTGTTTCCCCCGCTCCCTTTGGTTCCCCACGGTTCCCCACTTTTCCGAGTTCTTCCCTCTGCTCCCTTTGGGTCCTCTCTGTTCTGCAGTGTTCCCCATGGTTCTCCACATTTTTTCCAATCTGTTCCCATGCTCCTTTTGGTTCCCCTCCGACCTGCACTGTCCTCCATTGTTTCCCAATTTTTCCAATCTCTTCCCCGTGCTCCTTTGGTTCCCCTCTGTTCTGCAGTGTTCCAAACAGATCCCCACTTTTTCCAATACGTTCACCCTGCTCCCGTTGTTGCTCCACTCTTCTGCATTTTTCCACACCGTTCCCCACTTTTTCCAATCTGCTCCCCCTGCTCCCTTTGGTTCCCCTCTGTCCTGCAGTGTTCCCCACTTCTCAACTTCTTTCCGATATGCTAGCCGTGCTCCTTTGGTTCCCCTCTGTTGTTCAGTGTTCCGAACGGTTCCCCACTTTTTCCAATCCGTTCCCCCTGCTTCCTTTGATTCCCCTCTGTTCTGCAGTGTTCCACACTGTTTCCCACTTTTTCCAATCCGTTCACCCTGCTACCATTGTTTCTCCACTCTTCTGCATTTTCCACACCGTTCCCCACTTTTTCCAATCTGTTCCCCCTTCTCCTTGGGCTCCCCTCTGTTCTGCAGTTTTCCCCACAGTTTCCACTTTTTCCAATCTGTTCCCCCTGCTCCCGTTGGTTCCCCTCTATTCTGCAGTTTTCTATACAGTTCCCCACATTTTCCAATCCGTTACCCCTGCTCCCTTTGTTTCCCCTCTGTCCTGCAATGTTTTCCACGGTTCCCCACTTTTTCCAATCCATTCCCCCTGCTCCTTTTGGTTCCCCACTGTTCTGCAGAACTCCCCACGATTCCCCACTTTTTCCAATCTGTTCCCCCTGCTCCGTTTGGTTCTCCTTTATTCTGCAGTGTTACCCAAGGTTCCCCACTTTTCCGAGCTGTTCCCCCTGCTCCCTTTGGTTCTGCAGTGTTCTGCAGTGTTCCCCACGGTTACCCACTTTTTCCAAACCGTTCCCCCTGCTCCCTTTGGTTCCCCTCTGTCCTGCAGTGTTCCCCACGGTTACCCACTTATTCCAATCCATTCCCCCTGCTCCCTTTGGTTCCCCTCTGTCCTGCATTTTCCCCCACAGTTCCCCACTTTTCCAATCCGATCCCCCTGCTCCCTTTAATTCCCCTCTGTACTGCAGTGCTCTCCACGGTTCCCCGCATTTTCCAATCCGTTCTCCCTGCTCCCTTTGTTTTCCCACTGTTCTACATTTTTCCACACAGTTCCCCAATTTTTCCAATCTGTTCCCATGCTCCATTTGGTTCCCCTCTTTTCTGCAATATTCCCCACTGTTCCCCACCTTTTGCAATCTGTTCCCACTGCTCCCTTTGGTTCCCCACTGTTCTGCAGTGTTCGCTAATGGTTCCCCACTTTTTACAACCTGTACCTCCTGTTCCCTTTGGTTCCCCTCTGTCCTGCAGTGTTCCCCACGGTTCCACACTTTTTCCAATCTGTTCGCCGTGCTCTCTTTGGTTCCCCTCAGTTCTACAATGTTCCCCACAGTTCCCCACTTTATCCAATCTTTTCCCCCTGCTCCCTTTGGTTCCCCTCCGTCCTGCACTGTCCTCCATGGTTTCCCAATTTTTCCAATCTCTTCCCCGTGCTCCTTTGGTTCCCCTCTGTTGTGCAGTGTTCCGAACGGTTCCCCACTTGTTCCAATCCGTTCTCCCTGCTCCCTTTGGTTTCCCACTGTTCTGCATTTTTCCACACGGTTCCCCAATTTTTCCAATCTGTTCCCATGATCCATTTGGTTCCCCTCTTTTCTGCAATATTCCCCACTGTTCCCCACCTTTTGCAATCTGTTCCCCCTGCTCCCTTTGGTTCCCCACTGTTCTGCAGTGTTCGCTAATGGTTCCCCACTTTTTACAACCTGTACCTCCTGTTCCCTTTGGTTCCCCTCTGTCCTGCAGTGTTCCGCACAGTTCCCCACATTTTCCTATCCGTTCTCCCTGCTCCCTTTGGTTTCCCACTGTTCTGCATTTTTCCACATGGTTCCCCAATTTTTCCAATCTGTTCCCATGCTCCATTTGGTTCCCCTCTTTTCTGCAATATTCCCCACTGTTCCCCACTTTTTTGCAATCTGTTCCCCCTGCTCCCTTTGGTTCCCCACTGTTCTGCAGTTTTCGCTAACGGTTCCCCACTTTTTACAACCTGTACCTCCTGTTCCCTTTGGTTCCCCTCTGTCCTGCAGTGTTCCGCACGGTTCCCCACATTTTCCTATCCGTTCCCCCTGCTCCCTTTGGTTCCCCACTGTTCTGCAGTGTTCGCTAACGGTTCCCCACTTTTTACAACCTGTACCTCCTGTTCCCTTTGGTTACCCTCTGTCCTGCAGTGTTCCCCACGGTTCCACACTTTTTCCAATCTATTCGCAGTGCTCTCTTTGGTTCCTCTCTGTTCTACAGTGTTCCCCACAGTTCCCCACTTTTTCCAATCTGTTCCCCGTGCTCCCTTTGGTTCCCCTCCGTCCTGCACTGTCCTCCATGGTTTCCCAATTTTTCCAATCTCTTCCCCATGCTCCTTTGGTTCCCCTCTGTTGTTCAGTGTTCCGAACGGTTCCCCACTTTTTCCAATCCGTTCCCACTGCTTCATTTGATTCCCCTCTCTTCTGCAGTGTTCCACTCTGTTCCCCACTTTTTCCAATCCGTTCACCCTGCTCCCGTTGTTTCTCCACTCTTCTGCATTTTCCACACCGTTCCCCACTTTTTCCAATCTGTTCCCCCTTCTCCTTGAGCTCCCCTCTGTTCTGCAGTTTTCCCCACAGTTTCCACTTTTTCCAATCTGTTCCCCCTGCTCCCGTTGGTTCCCCTCTATTCTGCAGTTTTCTATACACTTCCCCACATTTTCCAATCCGTTACCCCTGCTCCCTTTGTTTCCCCTCTGTCCTGCAATGTTCTCCACGGTTCCCCACTTTTTCCAATCCATTCCCCCTGCTCCTTTTGGTTCCCCACTGTTCTGCAGAACTCCCCACGATTCCCCACTTTTTCCAATCTGTTCCCCCTGCTCCGTTTGGTTCTCCTTTATTCTGCAGTGTTACCCAAGGTTCCCCACTTTTCCGAGCTGTTCCCCCTGCTCCCTTTGGTTCTGCAGTGTTCCCCACCGTTACCCACTTTTTCCAAACCGTTCCCCCTGCTCCATTTGGTTCCCCTCTGTCCTGCAGTGTTCCCCACGGTTACCCACTTATTCCAATCCATTCCCCCTGCTCCCTTTGGTTCCCCTCTGTCCTGCAGTGTTCCCCACGGTTACCCACTTATTCCAATCCATTCCCCCTGCTTCCTTTGGTTCCCCTCTGTCCTGCATTTTCCCCCACAGTTCCCCACTTTTCCAATCCGTTCTCCCTGCTCCCTTCGGTTTCCCACTGTTCTGCATTTTTCCACACGGTTCCCCGATTTTTCCAATCTGTTCCCATGCTCCATTTGCTTCCCCTCTTTTCTGCAATATTCCCCACTGTTCCCCACTTTTTGCAATCTGTTCCCCCTGCTCCCTTTGGTTCCCCACTGTTCTGCAGTTTTCGCCAACGGTTCCCCACTTTTTCCAACCTGTACCTCCTGTTCCCTTTGGTTCCCCTCTGTCCTGCAGTGTTCCCCACGGTTCCACACTTTTTCCAATCTGTTCGCCGTGCTGTCTTTGGTTCCTCTCTGTTCTACAGTGTTCCCCACAGTTCCCCACTTTTTCCAATCTGTTCCCCCTGCTCCCTTTGGTTCCCTTCCGTCCTGCACTGTCCTCCATGGTTTCCCAAGTTTTCGAATCTCTTCCCCGTGCTCCTTTGGTTCCCCTCTGTTGTTCAGTGTTCGCTAACGGTTCCCCACTTTTTACAACCTGTACCTCCTGTTCCCTTTGGTTCCCCTCTGTCCTGCAGTGTTCCGCACGGTTCCCCACATTTTCCTATCCGTTCTCCCTGCTCCCTTTGGTTTCCCACTGTTCTGCATTTTTCCACACGGTTCCCCAATTTTTCCAATCTGTTCCCATGCTCCATTTGCTTCCCCTCTTTTCTGCAATATTCCCCACTGTTCCCCACTTTTTGCAATATGTTCCCCCTGCTCCCTTTGGTTCCCCACTGTTTTGCAGTGTTCGCCAACGGTTCCCCACTTTTTCCAATATGTTCCCCCTGCTCCCTTTGGTTACCCTCCGTCCTGCACTTTCCTCCATGGTTTCCCAATTTTTCCAATCTCTTCCCCGTGCTCCTTTGGTTCCCCTCTGTTGTTCAGTGTTCCGAACGGTTCCCCACTTTTTCCAATCCGTTCCCCCTGCTTCCTTTGATTACCCTCTGTTCTGCAGTGTTCCACACTGTTCCCCACTTTTTCCATTCCGTTCACCCTGCTCCCGTTGTTTCTCCACTCTTCTGCATTTGCCACACTGTTCCCCACTTTTTCCAATCTGTTCCCCCTTCTCCTTGGGCTCCCCTCTGTTCTGCAGTTTTCCCCACAGTTTCCACTTTTTCCAATCTGTTCCCCCTGCTCCCGTTGGTTCCCCTCTATTCTGCAGTTTTCTATACAGTTCCCCACATTTTCCAATCTGTTACCCCTGCTCCCTTTGGTTCCCCTCTGTTCTGCAGGGTTCTCCACGGTTCCCGACTTTTTCCAATCTGTTCCTCCTGCTCCCTTTGGTTCCCCACTGTTCTGCATTTTTCCACACAGTTCCCCACTTTTTCCAATCTGATCCCCCTGCTCCCTTTGATTCTCCACTGTTCTGCAGTGTTCCCCACTTCTCAACTTTTTTCCGATATGTTCGTCCTGCTCCCTTTCGTTCCCCCCTGTTCTGCAGTGTTTCCCACGGTTCCCAACTTTTTCCAATCCATTCCCACTGCTCCCTTTCTTTCCCTCTGTTTTGCAGTGTTCGCCACGGTTCCTCACTTTTTCCAATCTATTCTCCATGTTCCCTTTAGTTCTCCTATGTTCTGCAGTGTTCCACACAGTTCCCCACTTTTTCCAATCTGTTCCCCCTGCTCCCTTTGTTTCCTCACTCTTCTGCGTTTTCCACACTGTTCCCCACTTTTTCCAATCTGTTTCCCCCGCTCCCTTTGGTTCCCCACGGTTCCACTGCTCCCTTTGCGTCCTCTCTGTTCTGCAGTGTTCCCCATGGTTCTCCACATTTTTTCCAATCTGTTCCCACGCTCCTTTTGGTTCCCCTCCGACCTGCACTGTCCTCCATTGTTTCCCAATTTTTCCAATCTCTTCCCCGTGCTCCTTTGGTTCCCCTCTGATCTGCAGTGTTCCAAACAGATCCCCACTTTTTCCAATACGTTCACCCTCCTCCCGTTGTTGCTCCACTCTTCTGCATTTTTCCACACCGTTCCCCACTTTTTCCAATCTGCTCCCCCTGCTCCCTTTGGTTCCCCTCTGTCCTGCAGTGCTCCCCACGTTTCCCCACTTTTTCCAATCAGTTTGCCCTGCTCCCTTTGTTTCCCCTCTGTCCTGCAATGTTCTCCACGCTTCCCCACTTTTTCCAATCCATTCCCCCTGCTCCTTTTGGTTCCCCTCTTTTATGCAATATTCCCCACTGTTCCCCACCTTTTCCAATCTATTCGCCGTGCTCTCTTTGGTTCCCCACTGTTCTGCAGTGTTTGCTAACGGTTCCCCACTTTTTCCGATCTGTTCCCCCTGCTCCCTTTGGTTCCCCTCCGTCCTGCACTGTCCTCCATGGTTTCCCAATTTTTCCAATCTCTTCCCCGTGCTTCTTTGGTTCCCCTCTGTTGTGCACTGTTCCGAACGGTTCCCCACTTTTTCCAATCCGTTCTCCCTGCTCCCTTTGGTTTCCCACTGTTCTGCATTTTTCCACACGGTTCCCCAATTTTTCCAATCTGTTCCCATGCTCCATTTGGTTCCCCTCTTTTCTGCAATATTCCCCACTGTTCCCCACCTTTTCCAATCTATTCGCCGTGCTCTCTTTGGTTCCCCACTGTTCTGCAGTGTTTGCTAACGGTTCCCCACTTTTTCCAATCTGTTCCCCCTGCTCCCTTTGGTTCCCCTCCGTCCTGCACTGTCCTCCATGGTTTCCCAATTTTTCCAATCTCTTCCCCGTGCTCCTTTGGTTCCCCTCTGTTGTTCAGTGTTCCGAACGGTTCCCCACTTTTTCAAATCCGTTCCCCCTGCTTCCTTTGATTCCCCTCTGTTCTGCAGTGTTCCACACTGTTTCCCACTTTTTCCAATCCGTTCACCCTGCTACCATTGTTTCTCCACTCTTCTGCATTTTCCACACCGTTCCCCACTTTTTCCAATCTGTTCCCCCTTCTCCTTGGGCTCCCCTCTGTTCTGCAGTTTTCCCCACAGTTCCCCACTTTTTCCAATCCGTTCCCCCTGTGCCCTTTCTTTCCCCTCTGTCCTGCATTGTCCTTCACGATTCCCCACTTTTTCCAATTCGTTCCACCTGCTCCCTTGCTTCCCCTCTGTTCTGCAGTGTTCCCCACGGTTCCGCAATTTTTCCAATTTATACCCCCTGCTCCCTTTGTTTCCTTACTCTTCTGCATTTTTCCACACTGTTTCCCAATTTTTCCAATCTGTTCGCCGTGCTCCTTTGTTTCCCCTCTGTTGTGCAGTGTTCCACACTGTTTCCCACTTTTTCCAATCCGTTCACCCTGCTACCATTGTTTCTCCACTCTTCTGCATTTTCCACACCGTTCCCCACTTTTTCCAATCTGTTCCCCCTTCTCCTTGGGCTCCCCTCTGTTTTGCAGTTTTCCCCACAGTTTCCACTTTTTCCAATCTGTTCCCCCTGCTCCCGTTGGTTCCCCTCTATTCTGCAGTTTTCTATACAGTTCCCCACATTTTCCAATCCGTTACCCCTGCTCCCTTTGTTTCCCCTCTGTCCTGCAATGTTTTCCACGGTTCCCCACTTCTTCCAATCCATTCCCCCTGCTCCTTTTGGTTCCCCACTGTTCTGCAGAACTCCCCACGATTCCCCACTTTTTCCAATCTGTTCCCCCTGCTCCGTTTGGTTCTACTTTATTCTGCAGTGTTACCCAAGGTTCCCCACTTTTCCGAGCTGTTCCCCCTGCTCCCTTTGGTTCTGCAGTGTTCTGCAGTGTTCCCCACGGTTACCCACTTTTTCCAAACCGTTCCCCCTGCTCCCTTTGGTTCCCCTCTGTCCTGCAGTGTTCCCCACGGTTACCCACTTATTCCAATCCATTCCCCCTGCTCCCTTTGGTTCCCCTCTGTCCTGCATTTTCCCCCACAGTTCCCCACTTTTCCAATCCGATCCCCCTGCTCCCTTTAATTCCCCTCTGTACTGCAGTGCTCTCCACGGTTCCCCGCATTTTCCAATCCGTTCTCCCTGCTCCCTTTGTTTTCCCACTGTTCTACATTTTTCCACACAGTTCCCCAATTTTTCCAATCTGTTCCCATGCTCCATTTGGTTCCCCTCTTTTCTGCAATATTCCCCACTGTTCCCCACCTTTTGCAATCTGTTCCCACTGCTCCCTTTGGTTCCCCACTGTTCTGCAGTGTTCGCTAACGGTTCCCCACTTTTTACAACCTGTACCTCCTGTTCCCTTTGGTTCCCCTCTGTCCTGCAGTGTTCCCCACGGTTCCACACTTTTTCCAATCTGTTCGCCGTGCTCTCTTTGGTTCCCCTCAGTTCTACAATGTTCCCCACAGTTCCCCACTTTATCCAATCTTTTCCCCCTGCTCCCTTTGGTTCACCTCCGTCCTGCACTGTCCTCCATGGTTTCCCAATTTTTCCAATCTCTTCCCCGTGCTCCTTTGGTTCCCCTCTGTTGTGCACTGTTCCGAACGGTTCCCCACTTGTTCCAATCCGTTCTCCCTGCTCCCTTTGGGTTCCCACTGTTCTGCATTTTTCCACACGGTTCCCCAATTTTTCCAATCTGTTCCCATGATCCATTTGGTTCCCCTCTTTTCTGCAATATTCCCCACTGTTCCCCACCTTTTGCAATCTGTTCCCCCTGCTCCCTTTGGTTCCCCACTGTTCTGCAGTGTTCGCTAATGGTTCCCCACTTTTTACAACCTGTACCTCCTGTTCCCTTTGGTTCCCCTCTGTCCTGCCGTGTTCCGCACAGTTCCCCACATTTTCCTATCCGTTCTCCCAGCTCCCTTTGGTTTCCCATTGTTCTGCATTTTTCCACATGGTTCCCCAATTTTTCCAATCTGTTCCCATGCTCCATTTGGTTCCCCTCTTTTCTGCAATATTCCCCACTGTTCCCCACTTTTTTGCAATCTGTTCCCCCTGCTCCCTTTGGTTCCCCACTGTTCTGCAGTTTTCGCTAACGGTTCCCCACTTTTTACAACCTGTACCTCCTGTTCCCTTTGGTTCCCCTCTGTCCTGCAGTGTTCCGCACGGTTCCCCACATTTTCCTATCCGTTCCCCATGCTCCCTTTGGTTCCCCACTGTTCTGCAGTGTTCGCTAACGGTTCCCCACTTTTTACAACCTGTACCTCCTGTTCCCTTTGGTTACCCTCTGTCCTGCAGTGTTCCCCACGGTTCCACACTTTTTCCAATCTATTCGCAGTGCTCTCTTTGGTTCCTCTCTGTTCTACAGTGTTCCCCACAGTTCCCCACTTTTTCCAATCTGTTCCCCGTGCTCCCTTTGGTTCCCCTCCGTCCTGCACTGTCCTCCATGGTTTCCCAATTTTTCCAATCTCTTCCCCGTGCTCCTTTGGTTCCCCTCTGTTGTTCAGTGTTCCGAACGGTTCCCCACTTTTTCCAATCCGTTCCCACTGCTTCATTTGATTCCCCTCTCTTCTGCAGTGTTCCACTCTGTTCCCCACTTTTTCCAATCCGTTCACCCTGCTCCCGTTGTTTCTCCACTCTTCTGCATTTTCCACACCGTTCCCCACTTTTTCCAATCTGTTCCCCCTTCTCCTTGGGCTCCCCTCTGTTCTGCAGTTTTCCCCACAGTTTCCACTTTTTCCAATCTGTTCCCCCTGCTCCCGTTGGTTCCCCTCTATTCTGCAGTTTTCTATACAGTTCCCCACATTTTCCAATCCGTTACCCCTGCTCCCTTTGTTTCCCCTCTGTCCTGCAATGTTCTCCACGGTTCCCCACTTTTTCCAATCCATTCCCCCTGCTCCTTTTGGTTCCCCACTGTTCTGCAGAACTCCCCACGATTCCCCACTTTTTCCAATCTGTTCCCCCTGCTCTGTTTGGTTCTTCTTTATTCTGCAGTGTTACCCAAGGTTCCCCGCATTTTCCAATCCGTTCTCCCTGCTCCCTTTGGTTTCCCACTGTTCTACATTTTTCCACACGGTTCCCCAATTTTTCCAATCTGTTCCCATGCTCCATTTTGTTCCCCTCTTTTCTGCAATATTGCCCACTGTTCCCCACCTTTTGCAATCTGTTCCCACTGCTCCCTTTGGTTCCCCACTGTTCTGCAGTTTTCGCTAACGGTTCCCGACATTTTCCAACCTGTACCTCCTGTTCCCTTTGGTTCCCCTCTGTCCTGCAGTGTTCCCCACGGTTCCACACTAATTCCAATCTGTTCGCCGTGCTCTCTTTGGTTCCCCTCAGTTCTACAATGTTCCCCACAGTTCCCCACTTTATCCAATCTCTTCCCCCTGCTCCCTTTGGTTCCCCTCCGTCCTGCACTGTCCTCCATGGTTTCCCAATTTTTCCAATCTCTTCCCCGTGCTCCTTTGGTTCCCCTCAGTTGTGCAGTGTTCCGAACGGTTCCCCACTTTTTCCAATCCGTTCTCCCTGCTCCCTTTGGTTTCCCACTGTTCTGCATTTTTCCACACGGTTCCCCAATTTTTCCAATCTGTTCCCATGCTCCATTTGGTTCCCCTCTTTTCTGCAATATTCCCCACCGTTCCCCACCTTTTGCAATCTGTTCCCCCTGCTCCCTTTGGTTCCCCACTGTTCTGCAGTGTTCGCTAACGGTTCCCCACTTATTACAACCTGTACCTCCTGTTCCCTTTGGTTCCCCTCTGTCCTGCAGTGTTCCGCACGATTCCCCACATTTTCCTATCCGTTCTCCCTGCTCCCTTTGGTTTCCCACTGTTCTGCATTTTTCCACACGGTTCCCCAATTTTTCCAATCTGTTCCCATGCTCCATTTGCTTCCCCTCTTTTCTGCAATATTCCCCACTGTTCCCCACTTTTTGCAATCTGTTCCCCCTGCTCCCTTTGGTTCCCCACTGTTCTGCAGTGTTCGCCAACGGTTCCCCACTTTTTCCACCCTGTACCTCCTGTTCCCTTTGGTTCCCCTCTGTCCTGCAGTGTTCCCCACGGTTCCACACTTTTTCCAATCTATTCGCCGTGCTCTCTTTGGTTCCTCTCTGTTCTACAGTGTTCCCCACAGTTCCCCACTTTTTCCAATCTGTTCCCCCTGCTCCCTTTGGTTACCCTCCGTCCTGCACTGTCCTCCATGGTTTCCCAATTTTTCCAATCTCTTCCCCGTGCTCCTTTGGTTCCCCTCTGTTGTGCAGTGTTCCGAACGGTTCCCCACTTGTTCCAATCCGTTCTCCCTGCTCCCTTTGGTTTCCCACTGTTCTGCATTTTTCCACACTGTTTCCCAATTTTTCCAATCTCTTCCCCGTGCTCCTTTGTTTCCCCTCTGTTGTGCAGTGTTCCGAACGGTTCCCCACTTTTTCCAATCCGTTCACCCTGCTTCCTTTGATTCCCCTCTGTTCTGCAGTGTTCCACACTGTTCCCCACTTTTTCCAATCCGTTCACCGTGCTCCCGTTGTTTCTCCACTCTTCTGCATTTTCCACACCGTTCCCCACTTTTTACAATCTGTTCCCCCTTCTCCTTGGGCTCCCCTCTGTTCTGCAGTTTTCCCCACAGTTTCCACTTTTTACAATCTGTTCCCCCTGCTCCCGTTGGTTCCCCTCTATTCTGCAGTTTTCTATACAGTTCCCCATATTTTCCAATCCGTTACCCCTGCTCCCTTTGGTTCCCCTCTGTTCTGCAGGGTTCTCCACGGTTCCCGACTTTTTCCAATCTGTTCCTCCTGCTCCCTTTGGTTCCCCACTGTTCTGCAGTTTTCCACACTGTTCCCCACTTTTTCCAATCTGTGCCCCCTGCTCCCTTTGTTTCCTCACTCTTCTGCATTTTTCCACACTGTTCCCCACTTTTTCCAATCTGATCCCCCTGCTCCCTTTGATTCCCCACTGTTCTGCAGTGTTCCCCACTTCTCAACTTTTTTCCGATATGTTCGTCCTGCTCCCTTTCGTTCCCCTCTGTTCTGCAGTGTTTCCCACGGTTCCCAACTTTTTCCAATCCGTTCCCACTGCTCCCTTTCCCACTGTTTTGCAGTGTTCGCCACGGTTCCGCACTTTTTCCAATCTATTCTCCATGTTCCCTTTAGTTCCCCTATCTTCTGCAGTGTTCCACACAGTTCCTCACTTTTTCCAATCTGTTCCCCCTGCTCCCTTTGTTTCCTCACTCTTCTGCGTTTTCCACACTGTTCCCCACTTTTTCCAATCTGTTTCCCCCGCTCCCTTTGGTTCCCCACGGTTCCCCACTTTTCCGAGTTCTTCCCTCTGCTCCCTTTGGGTCCTCTCTGTTCTGCAGTGTTCCCCATGGTTCTCCACATTTTTTCCAATCTGTTCCCATGCTCCTTTTGGTTCCCCTCCGACCTGCACTGTCCTCCATTGTTTCCCAATTTTTCCAATCTCTTCCCCGTGCTCCTTTGGTTCCCCTCTGTTGTGCACTGTTCTGAACGGTTCCCCACTTTTTCCAATCCGTTCTCCCTGCTCCATTTGGTTTCCCACTGTTCTGCATTTTTCCACACGGTTCCCCAATTTTTCCAATCTGTTCCCATGCTCCATTTGGTTCCCCTCTTTTCTGCAATATTCCCCACTGTTCCCCACCTTTTGCAATCTGTTCCCCCTGCTCCCTTTGGTTCCCCACTGTTCTGCAGTGTTTGCTAACGGTTCCCCACTTTTTACAACCTGTACCTCCTGTTCCCTTTGGTTCCCCTCTGTCCTGCAGTGTCCTCCATGGTTTCCAAATTTTTCCAATCTCTTCCCCGTGCTCCTTTGGTCCCCCTCTGTTGTTCAGTGTTCCGAACGGTTCCCCACATTTTCCTATCCGTTCTCCCTGCTTTCTTTGGTTTCCCACTGTTCTGCATTTTTCCACACGGTTCCCCAATTTTTCCAATCTGTTCCCATGCTCCATTTGTTTCCCCTCTTTTCTGCAATATTCCCCACTGTTCCCCACTTTTTCCAATCTGTTCCCCGTGCTCCCTTTGGTTCCCCTCCGTCCTGCACTGTCCTCCATGGTTTCCCAATTTTTCCAATCTCTTCCCCGTGCTCCTTTGGTTCCCCTCTGTTGTTCAGTGTTCCGAACGGTTCCCCACTTTTTCCAATCCGTTCCCACTGCTTCATTTGATTCCCCTCTCTTCTGCAGTGTTCCACTCTGTTCCCCACTTTTTCCAATCCGTTCACCCTGCTCCCGTTGTTTCTCCACTCTTCTGCATTTTCCACACCGTTCCCCACTTTTTCCAATCTGTTCCCCCTTCTCCTTGGGCTCCCCTCTGTTCTGCAGTTTTCCCCACAGTTTCCACTTTTTCCAATCTGTTCCCCCTGCTCCCGTTGGTTCCCCTCTATTCTGCAGTTTTCTATACAGTTCCCCACATTTTCCAATCCGTTACCCCTGCTCCCTTTGTTTCCCCTCTGTCCTGCAATGTTCTCCACGGTTCCCCACTTTTTCCAATCCATTCCCCCTGCTCCTTTTGGTTCCCCACTGTTCTGCAGAACTCCCCACGATTCCCCACTTTTTCCAATCTGTTCCCCCTGCTCTGTTTGGTTCTTCTTTATTCTGCAGTGTTACCCAAGGTTCCCCGCATTTTCCAATCCGTTCTCCCTGCTCCCTTTGGTTTCCCACTGTTCTACATTTTTCCACACGGTTCCCCAATTTTTCCAATCTGTTCCCATGCTCCATTTTGTTCCCCTCTTTTCTGCAATATTGCCCACTGTTCCCCACCTTTTGCAATCTGTTCCCACTGCTCCCTTTGGTTCCCCACTGTTCTGCAGTTTTCGCTAACGGTTCCCGACATTTTCCAACCTGTACCTCCTGTTCCCTTTGGTTCCCCTCTGTCCTGCAGTGTTCCCCACGGTTCCACACTAATTCCAATCTGTTCGCCGTGCTCTCTTTGGTTCCCCTCAGTTCTACAATGTTCCCCACAGTTCCCCACTTTATCCAATCTCTTCCCCCTGCTCCCTTTGGTTCCCCTCCGTCCTGCACTGTCCTCCATGGTTTCCCAATTTTTCCAATCTCTTCCCCGTGCTCCTTTGGTTCCCCTCAGTTGTGCAGTGTTCCGAACGGTTCCCCACTTTTTCCAATCCGTTCTCCCTGCTCCCTTTGGTTTCCCACAGTTCTGCATTTTTCCACACGGTTCCCCAATTTTTCCAATCTGTTCCCATGCTCCATTTGGTTCCCCTCTTTTCTGCAATATTCCCCACCGTTCCCCACCTTTTGCAATCTGTTCCCCCTGCTCCCTTTGGTTCCCCACTGTTCTGCAGTGTTCGCTAACGGTTCCCCACTTATTACAACCTGTACCTCCTGTTCCCTTTGGTTCCCCTCTGTCCTGCAGTGTTCCGCACGATTCCCCACATTTTCCTATCCGTTCTCCCTGCTCCCTTTGGTTTCCCACTGTTCTGCATTTTTCCACACGGTTCCCCAATTTTTCCAATCTGTTCCCATGCTCCATTTGCTTCCCCTCTTTTCTGCAATATTCCCCACTGTTCCCCACTTTTTGCAATCTGTTCCCCCTGCTCCCTTTGGTTCCCCACTGTTCTGCAGTGTTCGCCAACGGTTCCCCACTTTTTCCACCCTGTACCTCCTGTTCCCTTTGGTTCCCCTCTGTCCTGCAGTGTTCCCCACGGTTCCACACTTTTTCCAATCTATTCGCCGTGCTCTCTTTGGTTCCTCTCTGTTCTACAGTGTTCCCCACAGTTCCCCACTTTTTCCAATCTGTTCCCCCTGCTCCCTTTGGTTACCCTCCGTCCTGCACTGTCCTCCATGGTTTCCCAATTTTTCCAATCTCTTCCCCGTGCTCCTTTGGTTCCCCTCTGTTGTGCAGTGTTCCGAACGGTTCCCCACTTGTTCCAATCCGTTCTCCCTGCTCCCTTTGGTTTCCCACTGTTCTGCATTTTTCCACACTGTTTCCCAATTTTTCCAATCTCTTCCCCGTGCTCCTTTGTTTCCCCTCTGTTGTGCAGTGTTCCGAACGGTTCCCCACTTTTTCCAATCCGTTCACCCTGCTTCCTTTGATTCCCCTCTGTTCTGCAGTGTTCCACACTGTTCCCCACTTTTTCCAATCCGTTCACCGTGCTCCCGTTGTTTCACCACTCTTCTGCATTTTCCACACCGTTCCCCACTTTTTACAATCTGTTCCCCCTTCTCCTTGGGCTCCCCTCTGTTCTGCAGTTTTCCCCACAGTTTCCACTTTTTCCAATCTGTTCCCCCTGCTCCCGTTGGTTCCCCTCTATTCTGCAGTTTTCTATACAGTTCCCCATATTTTCCAATCCGTTACCCCTGCTCCCTTTGGTTCCCCTCTGTTCTTCAGGGTTCTCCACGGTTCCCGACTTTTTCCAATCTGTTCCTCCTGCTCCCTTTGGTTCCCCACTGTTCTGCAGTTTTCCACACTGTTCCCCACTTTTTCCAATCTGTGCCCCCTGCTCCCTTTGTTTCCTCACTCTTCTGCATTTTTCCACACTGTTCCCCACTTTTTCCAATCTGATCCCCCTGCTCCCTTTGATTCCCCACTGTTCTGCAGTGTTCCCCACTTCTCAACTTTTTTCCGATATGTTCGTCCTGCTCCCTTTCGTTCCCCTCTGTTCTGCAGTGTTTCCCACGGTTCCCAACTTTTTCCAATCCGTTCCCACTGCTCCCTTTCCCACTGTTTTGCAGTGTTCGCCACGGTTCCGCACTTTTTCCAATCTATTCTCCATGTTCCCTTTAGTTCCCCTATCTTCTGCAGTGTTCCACACAGTTCCTCACTTTTTCCAATCTGTTCCCCCTGCTCCCTTTGTTTCCTCACTCTTCTGCGTTTTCCACACTGTTCCCCACTTTTTCCAATCTGTTTCCCCCGCTCCCTTTGGTTCCCCACGGTTCCCCACTTTTCCGAGTTCTTCCCTCTGCTCCCTTTGGGTCCTCTCTGTTCTGCAGTGTTCCCCATGGTTCTCCACATTTTTTCCAATCTGTTCCCATGCTCCTTTTGGTTCCCCTCCGAGCTGCACTGTCCTCCATTGTTTCCCAATTTTTCCAATCTCTTCCCCGTGCTCCTTTGGTTCCCCTCTGTTGTGCACTGTTCTGAACGGTTCCCCACTTTTTCCAATCCGTTCTCCCTGCTCCATTTGGTTTCCCACTGTTCTGCATTTTTCCACACGGTTCCCCAATTTTTCCAATCTGTTCCCATGCTCCATTTGGTTCCCCTCTTTTCTGCAATATTCCCCACTGTTCCCCACCTTTTGCAATCTGTTCCCCCTGCTCCCTTTGGTTCCCCACTGTTCTGCAGTGTTTGCTAACGGTTCCCCACTTTTTACAACCTGTACCTCCTGTTCCCTTTGGTTCCCCTCTGTCCTGCAGTGTCCTCCATGGTTTCCAAATTTTTCCAATCTCTTCCCCGTGCTCCTTTGGTCCCCCTCTGTTGTTCAGTGTTCCGAACGGTTCCCCACATTTTCCTATCCGTTCTCCCTGCTTTCTTTGGTTTCCCACTGTTCTGCATTTTTCCACACGGTTCCCCAATTTTTCCAATCTGTTCCCATGCTCCATTTGTTTCCCCTCTTTTCTGCAATATTCCCCACTGTTCCACACTTTTTCCAATCTATTCGCCGTGCTCTCTTTGGTTCCTCTCTGTTCTACAGTGTTCCCCACAGTTTCCACTTTTTCCAATCTGTTCCCCCTGCTCCCTTTGCTTTCCCCTCTATTCTGCAGTATTCTATACAGTTCCCCACATTTTCCAATCCGTGACCCCTGCTCCCTTTGGTTCCCCTCTGTTCTGCAGTGTTCTCCACGGTTCCCGACTTTTTCCAATCTGTTCTCCTGCTCCCTTTGGTTCCCCACTGTTCTGCATTTTTCCACACAATTCCCCACTTTTTCCAATCTGTTCCCCCTGCTCCCTTTGTTTCCTCACTCTTCTGCATTTTTCCACACTGTTCGCCACTTTTTCCAATCTGATCCCCCTGCTCCCTTTGTTTCCTCACTCTTCTGCATTTTTGCACACTGTTCCCCACTTTTTCCAATCTGTTTCCCCCGATCCCTTTGGTTCCCCACTGTTCTGCAGTATTCCCCACTTTTCCACTATTTTTGAATTTGTTCGCCGTGATCGCTTTGGTTCCTCTCTGTCTGCAGTGTTCTTCACAGTTCCCCACTTTATCCAATCCGTTCCCCCCTGCTCCTTTTGGTTCCCCTCTGTCCTGCAGTGTTCCCCACTTCTCAACTTCTTTCCGATTTGCTCGCCGTGCTCCATTTCGTTCCCCTCTGTTCTGCAGTGTTTCCCACGGTTCCCCACTTTTTCCAATCCGTTCCCGCTGCTCCCTTTGGTTCCCCACTGTTTTGCAGTGTTCGCCATGGTTCTGCACTTTTTCCAATCTGTTCCCCATGCTCCGTTTAGTTCCCCTCTATTCTGCCGTGTTCCCCAAGGTGCACACTTTTTCGAATCTGTTCACCCTGCTCCCTTTGTTTCCCCTCTGTCCTGCAGTGTTCCCCACGTTTCCCCACATTTACCAATCAGATCGCCCTGCTCCCTTTGTTTTCCCTCTGTCCTGCAATGTTCTCCACGGTTCCCCACTTTTTTCCAATCCATTCCCCCTGCTCCTTTTGGTTCCCCACTGTTCTGCAGAACTCCCCACGATTCCCCACTTTTTCCAATATGTTCCCCCTGCTCCGTTTGGTTCTCCTTTATTCTGCAGTGTTCCCCAAGGTTCCCCACATTTCCGAGCTGTTCCCCCTGCTCCCTTTGGTTCTGCAGTGTTCTGCAGTGTTCCCCACGGTTACCCACTTTTTCGAAACCGTTCCCCCTGCTCCCTTTGGTTCCCCTCTGTACTGCAGTGTTCCCCACGGTTACCCACTTTTTCCAAACCGTTCCCCCTGCTCCCTTTAGTTCCCCACAATACTACAGTGCTCTCCACGGTTCCCCACATTTTCCAATCTGTTTGCCGTGCTCTCTTTGGTTCCCCTCAGTTCTACAATGTTCCCCACAGTTCCCCACTTTATCCAATCTGTTCCCCCTGCTCCCTTTGGTTCCCCTCCGTCCTGCACTGTCCTCCATGGTTTCCCAATTTTTCCAATCTCTTCCCCGTGCTCCTTTGGATCCCCTCTGTAGTGCAGTGTTCCGAACGGTTCCCCACTTTTTCCAATCCGTTCCCCCTGCTTCCTTTGATTCCCTTCTGTTCTGCAGTGTTCCACACTGTTCCCCAATTTTTCCAATCCGTTCACCCTGCTCCCTTTGTTTCTCCACTCTTCTCAATTTTTCCACACCGTTCCCCACTTTTTCCAATCTGTTCGCCCTTCTCCTTGGGCTCCCCTCTGTTCTGCAGTTTACCCCACAGTTTCCACTTTTTCCAATCTGTTCACCCTGCTCCCTTTGGTTTCCCCTCTATTCTGCAGTATTCTATACAGTTCCCCACATTTTCCAATCTGTTCCTCCTGCTCCCTTTCGTTCCCCTCTGTTCTGCAGTGTTTCCCACGGTTCCCCACTTTTTCCAATCCGTTCCCGCTGCTCCGTTTGGTTCCCCACTGTTTTGCAGTATTTGCCACGGTTCCGCACTTTTTCCAATCTGTTCCCCCTGCTCCCTTTAGTTCCCCTCCGTCGTGCACTGTCATCCATTGTTTCCCAATTTTTCCAATCTTTTCCCCGTGCTCCTTTGTTTCCCCTCTGTTGTGCAGTGTGCCTAACAGTTCCCCACTTTTTCCAATCCGTTCACCCTGCTCCCGTTGTTTCTCCACTCTTCTGCATTTTTCCACACAGTTCCCCACTTTTTCCAATCTGTTCGCCCTGCTCCTATTGGTTCCCCTCTGTTCTGCAGTGTTCCCCACAGTTCCCCACTTTTTCCAATCCGTTCCCCCTGTGCCCTTTCTTTCCCCTCTGTCCTGCATTGTCCTTCACGATTCCCCACTTTTTCCAATTCTTTCCACCTGCTCCCTTGGTTCCCCTCTGTTCTGCAGTGTTCCCCACGGTTCCGCAATTTTTCCAATTTATACCCCCTGCTCCCTTTGTTTCCTTACTCTTCTGCATTTTTCCACACTGTTTCCCAATTTTTCCAATCTGTTCGCCGTGCTCCTTTGTTTCCCCTCTGTTGTGCAGTGTTCCACACTGTTTCCCACTTTTTCCAATCCGTTCACCCTGCTACCATTGTTTCTCCACTCTTCTGCATTTTCCACACCGTTCCCCACTTTTTCCAATCTGTTCCCCCTTCTCCTTGGGCTCCCCTCTGTTCTGCAGTTTTCCCCACAGTTTCCACTTTTTCCAATCTGTTCTCCCTGCTCCCGTTGGTTCCCCTCTATTCTGCAGTTTTCTATACAGTTCCCCACATTTTCCAATCCGTTACCCCTGCTCCCTCTGTTTCCCCTCTGTCCTGCAATGTTTTCCACGGTTCCCCACTTTTTCCAATCCATTCCCCCTGCTCCTTTTGGTTCCCCACTGTTCTGCAGAACTCCCCACGATTCCCCACTTTTTCCAATCTGTTCCCCCTGCTCCGTTTGGTTCTCCTTTATTCTGCAGTGTTACCCAAGGTTCCCCACTTTTCCGAGCTGTTCCCCCTGCTCCCTTTGGTTCTGCAGTGTAATGCAGTGTTCCCCACGGTTACCCACTTTTTCCAAACCGTTCCCCCTGCTCCCTTTGGTTCCCCTCTGTCCTGCAGTGTTCCCCACGGTTACCCACTTATTCCAATCCATTCCCCCTGCTCCCTTTGGTTCCCCTCTGTCCTGCATTTTCCCCCACAGTTCCCCACTTTTCCAATCCGTTCCCCTTGCTCCCTTTAATTCCCCTCTGTACTGCAGTGCTCTCCACTGTTCCCCGCATTTTCCAATCCGTTCTCCCTGCTCCCTTTGTTTTCCCACTGTTCTACATTTTTCCACACAGTTCCCCAATTTTTCCAATCTGTTCCCATGCTCCATTTGGTTCCCCTCTTTTCTGCAATATTCCCCACTGTTCCCCAGCTTTTGCAATCTGTTCCCACTGCTCCCTTTGGTTCCCCACTGTTCTGCAGTGTTCGCTAACGGTTCCCCACTTTTTACAACCTGTACCTCCTGTTCCCTTTGGTTCCCCTCTGTCCTGCAGTGTTCCCCACGGTTCCACACTTTTTCCAATCTGTTCGCCGTGCTCTCTTTGGTTCCCCTCAGTTCTACAATGTTCCCCACAGTTCCCCACTTTATCCAATCTTTTCCCCCTGCTCCCTTTGGTTCCCCTCCGTCCTGCACTGTCCTCCATGGTTTCCCAATTTTTCCAATCTCTTCCCCGTGCTCCTTTGGTTCCCCTCTGTTGTGCAGTGTTCCGAACGGTTCCCCACTTGTTCCAATCCGTTCTCCCTGCTCCCTTTGGTTTCCCACTGTTCTGCATTTTTCCACACGGTTCCCCAATTTTTCCAATCTGTTCCCATGCTCCATTTGGTTCCCCTCTTTTCTGCAATATTCCCCACTGTTCCCCACCTTTTGCAATCTGTTCCCCCTGCTCCCTTTGGTTCCCCACTGTTCTGCAGTGTTCGCTAATGGTTCCACACTTTTTACAACCTGTACCTCCTGTTCCCTTTGGTTCCCCTCTGTCCTGCAGTGTTCCGCACAGTTCCCCACATTTTCCTATCCGTTCTCCCTGCTCCCTTTGGTTTCCCACTGTTCTGGATTTTTCCACATGGTTCCCCAATTTTTCCAATCTGTTCCCATGCTCCATTTGGTTCCCCTCTTTTCTGCAATATTGCCCACTGTTCCCCACTTTTTTGCAATCTGTTCCCCCTGCTCCCTTTGGTTCCCCACTGTTCTGCAGTTTTCGCTAACGGTTCCCCACTTTTTACAACCTGTACCTCCTGTTCCCTTTGGTTCCCCTCTGTCCTGCAGTGTTCCGCACGGTTCCCCACATTTTTCTATCCGTTCCCCCTGCTCCCTTTGGTTCCCCACTGTTCTGCAGTGTTCGCTAACGGTTCCCCACTTTTTACAACCTGTACCTCCTGTTCCCTTTCGTTACCCTCTGTCCTGCAGTGTTCCCCACGGTTCCACACTTTTTCCAATCTATTCGCAGTGCTCTCTTTGGTTCCTCTCTGTTCTACAGTGTTCCCCACAGTTCCCCACTTTTTCCAATCTGTTCCCCGTGCTCCCTTTGGTTCCCCTCCGTCCTGCACTGTCCTCCATGGTTTCCCAATTTTTCCAATCTCTTCCCCGTGCTCCTTTGGTTCCCCTCTGTTGTTCAGTGTTCCGAACGGTTCCCCACTTTTTCCAATCCGTTCCCACTGCTTCATTTGATTCCCCTCTCTTCTGCAGTGTTCCACTCTGTTCCCCACTTTTTCCAATCCGTTCACCCTGCTCCCGTTGTTTCTCCACTCTTCTGCATTTTCCACACCGTTCCCCACTTTTTCCAATCTGTTCCCCCTTCTCCTTGGGCTCCCCTCTGTTCTGCAGTTTTCCCCACAGTTTCCACTTTTTCCAATCTGTTCCCCCTGCTCCCGTTGGTTCCCCTCTATTCTGCAGTTTTCTATACAGTTCCCCACATTTTCCAATCCGTTACCCCTGCTCCCTTTGTTTCCCCTCTGTCCTGCAATGTTCTCCACGGTTCCCCACTTTTTCCAATCCATTCCCCCTGCTCCTTTTGGTTCCCCACTGTTCTGCAGAACTCCCCACGATTCCCCACTTTTTCCAATCTGTTCCCCCTGCTCTGTTTGGTTCTCCTTTATTCTGCAGTGTTACCCAAGGTTCCCCGCATTTTCCAATCCGTTCTCCCTGCTCCCTTTGGTTTCCCACTGTTCTACATTTTTCCACACGGTTCCCCAATTTTTCCAATCTGTTCCCATGCTCCATTTTGTTCCCCTCTTTTCTGCAATATTGCCCACTGTTCCCCACCTTTTGCAATCTGTTCCCACTGCTCCCTTTGGTTCCCCACTGTTCTGCAGTTTTCGCTAAATGTTCCCGACATTTTCCAACCTGTACCTCCTGTTCCCTTTGGTTCCCCTCTGTCCTGCAGTGTTCCCCACGGTTCCACACTAATTCCAATCTGTTCGCCGTGCTCTCTTTGGTTCCCCTCAGTTCTACAATGTTCCCCACAGTTCCCCACTTTATCCAATCTTTTCCCCCTGCTCCCTTTGGTTCCCCTCCGTCCTGCACTGTCCTCCATGGTTTCCCAATTTTTCCAATCTCTTCCCCGTGCTCCTTTGGTTCCCCTCAGTTGTGCAGTGTTCCGAACGGTTCCCCACTTTTTCCAATCCGTTCTCCCTGCTCCCTTTGGTTTCCCACTGTTCTGCATTTTTCCACACGGTTCCCCAATTTTTCCAATCTGTTCCCATGCTCCATTTGGTTCCCCTCTTTTCTGCAATATTCCCCACCGTTCCCCACCTTTTGCAATCTGTTCCCCCTGCTCCCTTTGGTTCCCCACTGTTCTGCAGTGTTCGCTAACGGTTCCCCACTTATTACAACCTGTACCTCCTGTTCCCTTTGGTTCCCCTCTGTCCTGCAGTGTTCCGCACGATTCCCCACATTTTCCTATCCGTTCTCCCTGCTCCCTTTGGTTTCCCACTGTTCTGCATTTTTCCACACGGTTCCCCAATTTTTCCAATCTGTTCCCATGCTCCATTTGCTTCCCCTCTTTTCTGCAATATTCCCCACTGTTCCCCACTTTTTGCAATCTGTTCCCCCTGCTCCCTTTGGTTCCCCACTGTTCTGCAGTGTTCGCCAACGGTTCCCCACTTTTTCCACCCTGTACCTCCTGTTCCCTTTGGTTCCCCTCTGTCCTGCAGTGTTCCCCACGGTTCCACACTTTTTCCAATCTATTCGCCGTGCTCTCTTTGGTTCCTCTCTGTTCTACAGTGTTCCCCACAGTTCCCCACTTTTTCCAATCTGTTCCCCCTGCTCCCTTTGGTTACCCTCCGTCCTGCACTGTCCTCCATGGTTTCCCAATTTTTCCAATCTCTTCCCCGTGCTCCTTTGGTTCCCCTCTGTTGTGCAGTGTTCCGAACGGTTCCCCACTTGTTCCAATCCGTTCTCCCTGCTCCCTTTGGTTTCCCACTGTTCTGCATTTTTCCACACTGTTTCCCAATTTTTCCAATCTCTTCCCCGTGCTCCTTTGTTTCCCCTCTGTTGTGCAGTGTTCCGAACGGTTCCCCACTTTTTCCAATCCGTTCACCCTGCTTCCTTTGATTCCCCTCTGTTCTGCAGTGTTCCACACTGTTCCCCACTTTTTCCAATCCGTTCACCGTGCTCCCGTTGTTTCTCCACTCTTCTGCATTTTCCACACCGTTCCCCACATTTTACAATCTGTTCCCCCTTCTCCTTGGGCTCCCCTCTGTTCTGCAGTTTTCCCCACAGTTTCCACTTTTTCCAATCTGTTCCCCCTGCTCCCGTTGGTTCCCCTCTATTCTGCAGTTTTCTATACAGTTCCCCATATTTTCCAATCCGTTACCCCTGCTCCCTTTGGTTCCCCTCTGTTCTGCAGGGTTCTCCACGGTTCCCGACTTTTTCCAATCTGTTCCTCCTGCTCCCTTTGGTTCCCCACTGTTCTGCAGTTTTCCACACTGTTCCCCACTTTTTCCAATCTGTGCCCCCTGCTCCCTTTGTTTCCTCACTCTTCTGCATTTTTCCACACTGTTCCCCACTTTTTCCAATCTGATCCCCCTGCTCCCTTTGATTCCCCACTGTTCTGCAGTGTTCCCCACTTCTCAACTTTTTTCCGATATGTTCGTCCTGCTCCCTTTCGTTCCCCTCTGTTCTGCAGTGTTTCCCACGGTTCCCAACTTTTTCCAATCCGTTCCCACTGCTCCCTTTCTTTCCCACTGTTTTGCAGTGTTCGCCACGGTTCCGCACTTTTTCCAATCTATTCTCCATGTTCCCTTTAGTTCCCCTATCTTCTGCAGTGTTCCACACAGTTCCTCACTTTTTCCAATCTGTTCCCCCTGCTCCCTTTGTTTCCTCACTCTTCTGCGTTTTCCACACTGTTCCCCACTTTTTCCAATCTGTTTCCCCCGCTCCCTTTGGTTCCCCACGGTTCCCCACTTTTCCGAGTTCTTCCCTCTGCTCCCTTTGGGTCCTCTCTGTTCTGCAGTGTTCCCCATGGTTCTCCACATTTTTTCCAATCTGTTCCCATGCTCCTTTTGGTTCCCCTCCGACCTGCACTGTCCTCCATTGTTTCCCAATTTTTCCAATCTCTTCCCCGTGCTCCTTTGGTTCCCCTCTGTTGTGCACTGTTCAGAACGGTTCCCCACTTTTTCCAATCCGTTCTCCCTGCTCCATTTGGTTTCCCACTGTTCTGCATTTTTCCACACGGTTCCCCAATTTTTCCAATCTGTTCCCATGCTCCATTTGGTTCCCCTCTTTTCTGCAATATTCCCCACTGTTCCCCACCTTTTGCAATCTGTTCCCCCTGCTCCCTTTGGTTCCCCACTGTTCTGCAGTGTTTGCTAACGGTTCCCCACTTTTTACAACCTGTACCTCCTGTTCCCTTTGGTTCCCCACTGTCCTGCAGTGTCCTCCATGGTTTCCAAATTTTTCCAATCTCTTCCCCGTGCTCCTTTGGTTCCCCTCTGTTGTTCAGTGTTCCGAACGGTTCCCCACATTTTCCTATCCGTTCTCCCTGCTTTCTTTGGTTTCCCACTGTTCTGCATTTTTCCACACGGTTCCCCAATTTTTCCAATCTGTTCCCATGCTCCATTTGTTTCCCCTCTTTTCTGCAATATTCCCCACTGTTCCACACTTTTTCCAATCTATTCGCCGTGCTCTCTTTGGTTCCCCTCTGTCCTGCAGTGTTCCCCACTTCTCAACTTCTTTCCGATTTGCTCGCCGTGCTCCATTTCGTTCCCCTCTGTTCTGCAGTGTTTCCCACGGTTCCCCACTTTTTCCAATCCGTTCCCGCTGCTCCTTTTGGTTCCCCACTGTTTTGCAGTGTTCGCCATGGTTCTGCACTTTTTCCAATCTGTTCCCCATGCTCCGTTTAGTTCCCCTCTATTCTGCCGTGTTCCCCAAGGTGCACACTTTTTCGAATCTGTTCACCCTGCTCCCTTTGTTTTCCCTCTGTCCTGCAATGTTCTCCACGGTTCCCCACTTTTTTCCAATCCATTCGCCCTGCTCCTTTTGGTTCCCCACTGTTCTGCAGAACTCCCCACGATTCCCCACTTTTTCCAATATGTTCCCCCTGCTCCGTTTGGTTCTCCTTTATTCTGCAGTGTTCCCCAAGGTTCCCCACTTTTCCGAGCTGTTCCCCCTGCTCCCTTTGGTTCTGCAGTGTTCTGCAGTGTTCCCCACGGTTACCCACTTTTTCGAAACCGTTCCCCCTGCTCCCTTTGGTTCCCCTCTGTCCTGCAGTGTTCCCCACGGTTACCCACTTTTTCCAAACCGTTCCCCCTGCTCCCTTTAGTTCCCCACAATACTACAGTGCTCTCCACGGTTCCCCACATTTTCCAATCTGTTCGCCGTGCTCTCTTTGGTTCCCCTCAGTTCTACAATGTTCCCCACAGTTCCCCACTTTATCCAATCTGTTCCCCCTGCTCCCTTTGGTTCCCCTCCGTCCTGCACTGTCCTCCATGGTTTCCCAATTTTTCCAATCTCTTCCCCGTGCTCCTTTGGATCCCCTCTGTAGTGCAGTGTTCCGAACGGTTCCCCACTTTTTCCAATCCGTTCCCCCTGCTTCCTTTGATTCCCTTCTGTTCTGCAGTGTTCCACACTGTTCCCCAATTTTTCCAATCCGTTCACCCTGCTCCCTTTGTTTCTCCACTCTTCTCAATTTTTCCACACCGTTCCCCACTTTTTCCAATCTGTTCGCCCTTCTCCTTGGGCTCCCCTCTGTTCTGCAGTTTACCCCACAGTTTCCACTTTTTCCAATCTGTTCACCCTGCTCCCTTTGGTTTCCCCTCTATTCTGCAGTATTCTATACAGTTCCCCACATTTTCCAATCTGTTCCTCCTGCTCCCTTTCGTTCCCCTCTGTTCTGCAGTTTTTCCCACGGTTCCCCACTTTTTCCAATCCGTTCCTGCTGCTCCGTTTGGTTCCCCACTGTTTTGCAGTATTTGCCACGGTTCCGCACTTTTTCCAATCTGTTCCCCCTGCTCCCTTTGGTTCCCCTCCGTCCTGCACTGTCATCCATTGTTTCCCAATTTTTCCAATCTTTTCCCCGTGCTCCTTTGTTTCCCCTCTGTTGTGCAGTGTGCCTAACAGTTCCCCACTTTTTCCAATCCGTTCACCCTGCTCCCGTTGTTTCTCCACTCTTCTGCATTTTTCCACACAGTTCCCCACTTTTTCCAATCTGTTCGCCCTGCTCCTATTGGTTCCCCTCTTTTCTGCAGTGTTCCCCACAGTTCCCCACTTTTTCCAATCCGTTCCCCCTGTGCCCTTTCTTTCCCCTCTGTCCTGCATTGTCCTTCACGATTCCCTACTTTTTCCAATTCGTTCCACCTGCTCCCTTGGTTCCCCTCTGTTCTGCAGTGTTCCCCACGGTTCCGCAATTTTTCCAATTTATACCCCCTGCTCCCTTTGTTTCCTTACTCTTCTGCATTTTTCCACACTGTTTCCCAATTTTTCCAATCTGTTCGCCGTGCTCCTTTGTTTCCCCTCTGTTGTGCAGTGTTCCGAACGGTTCCCGACTTTTTCCAACCTATTCCTCCTGCTCCCTTTGGTTCCCCACTGTTCTGCATTTTTCCACACAGTTCCCCACTTTTTCCAATCTGTTCCCCCTGCTCCCTTTGTTTCCTCACTCTTCTGCATTTTTCCACACTGTTCCCCACTTTTTCCAATCTGATCCCCCTGCTCCCTTTGATTCCCCACTGTTCTGCAGTGTTCCCCACTTCTCAACTTTTTTCCGATATGTTCGTCCTGCTCCCTTTCGTTCCCCTCTGTTCTGCAGTGTTTCCCACAGTTCCCAACTTTTTCCAATCCATTCCCACTGCTCCCTTTCTTTCCCTCTGTTTTGCAGTGTTCACCACGGTTCCTCACTTTTTCCAATCTATTCTCCATGTTCCCTTTAGTTCCCCTATGTTCTGCAGTGTTCCACACAGTTCCCCACTTTTTCCAATCTGTTTCCCCCGCTCCCTTTGGTTCCCCACGGTTCCCCACTTTTCCGAGTTCTTCCCTCTGCTCCCTTTGGGTCCTCTCTGTTCTGCAGTATTCCCCATGGTTCTCCACATTTTTTCCAATCTGTTCCCATGCTCCTTTTGGTTCCCCTCCGACCTGCACTGTCCTCCATTGTTTCCCAATTTTTCCAATCTCTTCCCCGTGCTCCTTTGGTTCCCCTCTGTTCTGCAGTGTTCCAAACAGTTCCCCACTTTTTCCAAAACGTTAACCCTGCTCCCGTTGTTGCTCCACTCTTCTGCATTTTTCCACACTGTTCCCCACTTTTTCCAATCTGCTCCCCCTGCTCCCTTTGGTTCCCCTCTGTCCTGCAGTGTTCCCCACTTCTCAACTTCTTTCCGATATGCTAGCCGTGCTCCATTTAGTTCCCCTCTGTTCTGCAGTGTTTCCCACGGTTCCCCACTTTTTCCAATCCGTTCCCCCTGCTCCCTTTGGTTCTGCAGTGTTCTGCAGTGTTCCCCACGGTTACCCACTTTTTCCAAACCGTTCCCCCTGCTCCCTTTGGTTCCCCTCTGTCCTGCAGTGTTCCCCACGGTTACCCACTTATTCCAATCCATTCCCCCTGCTCCCTTTGGTTCCCCTCTGTCCTGCATTTTCCCCCACAGTTCCCCACTTTTCCAATCCGTTCCCCCTGCTCCCTTTAGTTCCCCTCCGTCCTGCACTGTCCTCCATGGTTTCCCAATTTTTCCAATCTCTTCCCCGTGCTCCTTTGGTTCCACTCTGTTGTTCAGTGTTCCGAACGGTTCCCCACTTTTTCCAATCCGTTCCCCCTGCTTCCTTTGATTCCCCTCTGTTCTGCAGTGTTCCACACTGTTCCCCACTTTTTCCAATCCGTTCATCCTGCTCCCGTTGTTTCTCCACTCTTCTGCATTTTCCACACCGTTCCCCACTTTTTACAATCTGTTCCCCCTTCTCCTTGGGCTCCCCTCTGTTCTGCAGTTTTCCCCACAGTTTCCACTTTTTCCAATCTGTTCCCCCTGCTCCCGTTGGTTCCCCTCTATTCTGCAGTTTTCTATACAGTTCCCCATATTTTCCAATCCGTTACCCCTGCTCCCTTTGGTTCCCCTCTGTTCTGCAGGGTTCTCCACGGTTCCCGACTTTTTCCAATCTGTTCCTCCTGCTCCCTTTGGTTCCCCACTGTTCTGCAGTTTTCCACACTGTTCCCCACTTTTTCCAATCTGTGCCCCCTGCTCCCTTTGTTTCCTCACTCTTCTGCATTTTTCCACACTGTTCCCCACTTTTTCCAATCTGATCCCCCTGCTCCCTTTGATTCCCCACTGTTCTGCAGTGTTCCCCACTTCTCAACTTTTTTCCGATATGTTCGTCCTGCTCCCTTTCGTTCCCCTCTGTTCTGCAGTGTTCCGAACGGTTCCCCACTTGTTCCAATCCGTTCTCCCTGCTCCCTTTGGTTTCCCACTGTTCTGCATTTTTCCACACTGTTTCCCAATTTTTCCAATCTCTTCCCCGTGCTCCTTTGTTTCCCCTCTGTTGTGCAGTGTTCCGAACGGTTCCCCACTTTTTCCAATCCGTTCACCCTGCTTCCTTTGATTCCCCTCTGTTCTGCAGTGTTCCACACTGTTCCCCACTTTTTCCAATCCGTTCACCGTGCTCCCGTTGTTTCTCCACTCTTCTGCATTTTCCACACCGTTCCCCACTTTTTACAATCTGTTCCCCCTTCTCCTTGGGCTCCCCTCTGTTCTGCAGTTTTCCCCACAGTTTCCACTTTTTCCAATCTGTTCCCCCTGCTCCCGTTGGTTCCCCTCTATTCTGCAGTTTTCTATACAGTTCCCCATATTTTCCAATCCGTTACCCCTGCTCCCTTTGGTTCCCCTCTGTTCTGCAGGGTTCTCCACGGTTCCCGACTTTTTCCAATCTGTTCCTCCTGCTCCCTTTGGTTCCCCACTGTTCTGCAGTTTTCCACACTGTTCCCCACTTTTTCCAATCTGTGCCCCCTGCTCCCTTTGTTTCCTCACTCTTCTGCATTTTTCCACACTGTTCCCCACTTTTTCCAATCTGATCCCCCTGCTCCCTTTGATTCCCCACTGTTCTGCAGTGTTCCCCACTTCTCAACTTTTTTCCGATATGTTCGTCCTGCTCCCTTTCGTTCCCCTCTGTTCTGCAGTGTTTCCCACGGTTCCCAACTTTTTCCAATCCGTTCCCACTGCTCCCTTTCCCACTGTTTTGCAGTGTTCGCCACGGTTCCGCACTTTTTCCAATCTATTCTCCATGTTCCCTTTAGTTCCCCTATCTTCTGCAGTGTTCCACACAGTTCCTCACTTTTTCCAATCTGTTCCCCCTGCTCCCTTTGTTTCCTCACTCTTCTGCGTTTTCCACACTGTTCCCCACTTTTTCCAATCTGTTTCCCCCGCTCCCTTTGGTTCCCCACGGTTCCCCACTTTTCCGAGTTCTTCCCTCTGCTCCCTTTGGGTCCTCTCTGTTCTGCAGTGTTCCCCATGGTTCTCCACATTTTTTCCAATCTGTTCCCATGCTCCTTTTGGTTCCCCTCCGAGCTGCACTGTCCTCCATTGTTTCCCAATTTTTCCAATCTCTTCCCCGTGCTCCTTTGGTTCCCCTCTGTTGTGCACTGTTCTGAACGGTTCCCCACTTTTTCCAATCCGTTCTCCCTGCTCCATTTGGTTTCCCACTGTTCTGCATTTTTCCACACGGTTCCCCAATTTTTCCAATCTGTTCCCATGCTCCATTTGGTTCCCCTCTTTTCTGCAATATTCCCCACTGTTCCCCACCTTTTGCAATCTGTTCCCCCTGCTCCCTTTGGTTCCCCACTGTTCTGCAGTGTTTGCTAACGGTTCCCCACTTTTTACAACCTGTACCTCCTGTTCCCTTTGGTTCCCCTCTGTCCTGCAGTGTCCTCCATGGTTTCCAAATTTTTCCAATCTCTTCCCCGTGCTCCTTTGGTCCCCCTCTGTTGTTCAGTGTTCCGAACGGTTCCCCACATTTTCCTATCCGTTCTCCCTGCTTTCTTTGGTTTCCCACTGTTCTGCATTTTTCCACACGGTTCCCCAATTTTTCCAATCTGTTCCCATGCTCCATTTGTTTCCCCTCTTTTCTGCAATATTCCCCACTGTTCCACACTTTTTCCAATCTATTCGCCGTGCTCTCTTTGGTTCCTCTCTGTTCTACAGTGTTCCCCACAGTTTCCACTTTTTCCAATCTGTTCCCCCTGCTCCCTTTGCTTTCCCCTCTATTCTGCAGTATTCTATACAGTTCCCCACATTTTCCAATCCGTGACCCCTGCTCCCTTTGGTTCCCCTCTGTTCTGCAGTGTTCTCCACGGTTCCCGACTTTTTCCAATCTGTTCTCCTGCTCCCTTTGGTTCCCCACTGTTCTGCATTTTTCCACACAATTCCCCACTTTTTCCAATCTGTTCCCCCTGCTCCCTTTGTTTCCTCACTCTTCTGCATTTTTCCACACTGTTCGCCACTTTTTCCAATCTGATCCCCCTGCTCCCTTTGTTTCCTCACTCTTCTGCATTTTTGCACACTGTTCCCCACTTTTTCCAATCTGTTTCCCCCGATCCCTTTGGTTCCCCACTGTTCTGCAGTATTCCCCACTTTTCCACTATTTTTGAATTTGTTCGCCGTGATCGCTTTGGTTCCTCTCTGTCTGCAGTGTTCTTCACAGTTCCCCACTTTATCCAATCCGTTCCCCCCTGCTCCTTTTGGTTCCCCTCTGTCCTGCAGTGTTCCCCACTTCTCAACTTCTTTCCGATTTGCTCGCCGTGCTCCATTTCGTTCCCCTCTGTTCTGCAGTGTTTCCCACGGTTCCCCACTTTTTCCAATCCGTTCCCGCTGCTCCCTTTGGTTCCCCACTGTTTTGCAGTGTTCGCCATGGTTCTGCACTTTTTCCAATCTGTTCCCCATGCTCCGTTTAGTTCCCCTCTATTCTGCCGTGTTCCCCAAGGTGCACACTTTTTCGAATCTGTTCACCCTGCTCCCTTTGTTTCCCCTCTGTCCTGCAGTGTTCCCCACGTTTCCCCACATTTACCAATCAGATCGCCCTGCTCCCTTTGTTTTCCCTCTGTCCTGCAATGTTCTCCACGGTTCCCCACTTTTTTCCAATCCATTCCCCCTGCTCCTTTTGGTTCCCCACTGTTCTGCAGAACTCCCCACGATTCCCCACTTTTTCCAATATGTTCCCCCTGCTCCGTTTGGTTCTCCTTTATTCTGCAGTGTTCCCCAAGGTTCCCCACATTTCCGAGCTGTTCCCCCTGCTCCCTTTGGTTCTGCAGTGTTCTGCAGTGTTCCCCACGGTTACCCACTTTTTCGAAACCGTTCCCCCTGCTCCCTTTGGTTCCCCTCTGTACTGCAGTGTTCCCCACGGTTACCCACTTTTTCCAAACCGTTCCCCCTGCTCCCTTTAGTTCCCCACAATACTACAGTGCTCTCCACGGTTCCCCACATTTTCCAATCTGTTTGCCGTGCTCTCTTTGGTTCCCCTCAGTTCTACAATGTTCCCCACAGTTCCCCACTTTATCCAATCTGTTCCCCCTGCTCCCTTTGGTTCCCCTCCGTCCTGCACTGTCCTCCATGGTTTCCCAATTTTTCCAATCTCTTCCCCGTGCTCCTTTGGATCCCCTCTGTAGTGCAGTGTTCCGAACGGTTCCCCACTTTTTCCAATCCGTTCCCCCTGCTTCCTTTGATTCCCTTCTGTTCTGCAGTGTTCCACACTGTTCCCCAATTTTTCCAATCCGTTCACCCTGCTCCCTTTGTTTCTCCACTCTTCTCAATTTTTCCACACCGTTCCCCACTTTTTCCAATCTGTTCGCCCTTCTCCTTGGGCTCCCCTCTGTTCTGCAGTTTACCCCACAGTTTCCACTTTTTCCAATCTGTTCACCCTGCTCCCTTTGGTTTCCCCTCTATTCTGCAGTATTCTATACAGTTCCCCACATTTTCCAATCTGTTCCTCCTGCTCCCTTTCGTTCCCCTCTGTTCTGCAGTGTTTCCCACGGTTCCCCACTTTTTCCAATCCGTTCCCGCTGCTCCGTTTGGTTCCCCACTGTTTTGCAGTATTTGCCACGGTTCCGCACTTTTTCCAATCTGTTCCCCCTGCTCCCTTTAGTTCCCCTCCGTCGTGCACTGTCATCCATTGTTTCCCAATTTTTCCAATCTTTTCCCCGTGCTCCTTTGTTTCCCCTCTGTTGTGCAGTGTGCCTAACAGTTCCCCACTTTTTCCAATCCGTTCACCCTGCTCCCGTTGTTTCTCCACTCTTCTGCATTTTTCCACACAGTTCCCCACTTTTTCCAATCTGTTCGCCCTGCTCCTATTGGTTCCCCTCTGTTCTGCAGTGTTCCCCACAGTTCCCCACTTTTTCCAATCCGTTCCCCCTGTGCCCTTTCTTTCCCCTCTGTCCTGCATTGTCCTTCACGATTCCCCACTTTTTCCAATTCTTTCCACCTGCTCCCTTGGTTCCCCTCTGTTCTGCAGTGTTCCCCACGGTTCCGCAATTTTTCCAATTTATACCCCCTGCTCCCTTTGTTTCCTTACTCTTCTGCATTTTTCCACACTGTTTCCCAATTTTTCCAATCTGTTCGCCGTGCTCCTTTGTTTCCCCTCTGTTGTGCAGTGTTCCACACTGTTTCCCACTTTTTCCAATCCGTTCACCCTGCTACCATTGTTTCTCCACTCTTCTGCATTTTCCACACCGTTCCCCACTTTTTCCAATCTGTTCCCCCTTCTCCTTGGGCTCCCCTCTGTTCTGCAGTTTTCCCCACAGTTTCCACTTTTTCCAATCTGTTCCCCCTGCTCCCGTTGGTTCCCCTCTATTCTGCAGTTTTCTATACAGTTCCCCACATTTTCCAATCCGTTACCCCTGCTCCCTCTGTTTCCCCTCTGTCCTGCAATGTTTTCCACGGTTCCCCACTTTTTCCAATCCATTCCCCCTGCTCCTTTTGGTTCCCCACTGTTCTGCAGAACTCCCCACGATTCCCCACTTTTTCCAATCTGTTCCCCCTGCTCCGTTTGGTTCTCCTTTATTCTGCAGTGTTACCCAAGGTTCCCCACTTTTCCGAGCTGTTCCCCCTGCTCCCTTTGGTTCTGCAGTGTAATGCAGTGTTCCCCACGGTTACCCACTTTTTCCAAACCGTTCCCCCTGCTCCCTTTGGTTCCCCTCTGTCCTGCAGTGTTCCCCACGGTTACCCACTTATTCCAATCCATTCCCCCTGCTCCCTTTGGTTCCCCTCTGTCCTGCATTTTCCCCCACAGTTCCCCACTTTTCCAATCCGTTCCCCTTGCTCCCTTTAATTCCCCTCTGTACTGCAGTGCTCTCCACTGTTCCCCGCATTTTCCAATCCGTTCTCCCTGCTCCCTTTGTTTTCCCACTGTTCTACATTTTTCCACACAGTTCCCCAATTTTTCCAATCTGTTCCCATGCACCATTTGGTTCCCCTCTTTTCTGCAATATTCCCCACTGTTCCCCAGCTTTTGCAATCTGTTCCCACTGCTCCCTTTGGTTCCCCACTGTTCTGCAGTGTTCGCTAACGGTTCCCCACTTTTTACAACCTGTACCTCCTGTTCCCTTTGGTTCCCCTCTGTCCTGCAGTGTTCCCCACGGTTCCACACTTTTTCCAATCTGTTCGCCGTGCTCTCTTTGGTTCCCCTCAGTTCTACAATGTTCCCCACAGTTCCCCACTTTATCCAATCTTTTCCCCCTGCTCCCTTTGGTTCCCCTCCGTCCTGCACTGTCCTCCATGGTTTCCCAATTTTTCCAATCTCTTCCCCGTGCTCCTTTGGTTCCCCTCTGTTGTGCAGTGTTCCGAACGGTTCCCCACTTGTTCCAATCCGTTCTCCCTGCTCCCTTTGGTTTCCCACTGTTCTGCATTTTTCCACACGGTTCCCCAATTTTTCCAATCTGTTCCCATGCTCCATTTGGTTCCCCTCTTTTCTGCAATATTCCCCACTGTTCCCCACCTTTTGCAATCTGTTCCCCCTGCTCCCTTTGGTTCCCCACTGTTCTGCAGTGTTCGCTAATGGTTCCACACTTTTTACAACCTGTACCTCCTGTTCCCTTTGGTTCCCCTCTGTCCTGCAGTGTTCCGCACAGTTCCCCACATTTTCCTATCCGTTCTCCCTGCTCCCTTTGGTTTCCCACTGTTCTGGATTTTTCCACATGGTTCCCCAATTTTTCCAATCTGTTCCCATGCTCCATTTGGTTCCCCTCTTTTCTGCAATATTCCCCACTGTTCCCCACTTTTTTGCAATCTGTTCCCCCTGCTCCCTTTGGTTCCCCACTGTTCTGCAGTTTTCGCTAACGGTTCCCCACTTTTTACAACCTGTACCTCCTGTTCCCTTTGGTTCCCCTCTGTCCTGCAGTGTTCCGCACGGTTCCCCACATTTTTCTATCCGTTCCCCCTGCTCCCTTTGGTTCCCCACTGTTCTGCAGTGTTCGCTAACGGTTCCCCACTTTTTACAACCTGTACCTCCTGTTCCCTTTCGTTACCCTCTGTCCTGCAGTGTTCCCCACGGTTCCACACTTTTTCCAATCTATTCGCAGTGCTCTCTTTGGTTCCTCTCTGTTCTACAGTGTTCCCCACAGTTCCCCACTTTTTCCAATCTGTTCCCCGTGCTCCCTTTGGTTCCCCTCCGTCCTGCACTGTCCTCCATGGTTTCCCAATTTTTCCAATCTCTTCCCCGTGCTCCTTTGGTTCCCCTCTGTTGTTCAGTGTTCCGAACGGTTCCCCACTTTTTCCAATCCGTTCCCACTGCTTCATTTGATTCCCCTCTCTTCTGCAGTGTTCCACTCTGTTCCCCACTTTTTCCAATCCGTTCACCCTGCTCCCGTTGTTTCTCCACTCTTCTGCATTTTCCACACCGTTCCCCACTTTTTCCAATCTGTTCCCCCTTCTCCTTGGGCTCCCCTCTGTTCTGCAGTTTTCCCCACAGTTTCCACTTTTTCCAATCTGTTCCCCCTGCTCCCGTTGGTTCCCCTCTATTCTGCAGTTTTCTATACAGTTCCCCACATTTTCCAATCCGTTACCCCTGCTCCCTTTGTTTCCCCTCTGTCCTGCAATGTTCTCCACGGTTCCCCACTTTTTCCAATCCATTCCCCCTGCTCCTTTTGGTTCCCCACTGTTCTGCAGAACTCCCCACGATTCCCCACTTTTTCCAATCTGTTCCCCCTGCTCTGTTTGGTTCTCCTTTATTCTGCAGTGTTACCCAAGGTTCCCCGCATTTTCCAATCCGTTCTCCCTGCTCCCTTTGGTTTCCCACTGTTCTACATTTTTCCACACGGTTCCCCAATTTTTCCAATCTGTTCCCATGCTCCATTTTGTTCCCCTCTTTTCTGCAATATTGCCCACTGTTCCCCACCTTTTGCAATCTGTTCCCACTGCTCCCTTTGGTTCCCCACTGTTCTGCAGTTTTCGCTAAATGTTCCCGACATTTTCCAACCTGTACCTCCTGTTCCCTTTGGTTCCCCTCTGTCCTGCAGTGTTCCCCACGGTTCCACACTAATTCCAATCTGTTCGCCGTGCTCTCTTTGGTTCCCCTCAGTTCTACAATGTTCCCCACAGTTCCCCACTTTATCCAATCTTTTCCCCCTGCTCCCTTTGGTTCCCCTCCGTCCTGCACTGTCCTCCATGGTTTCCCAATTTTTCCAATCTCTTCCCCGTGCTCCTTTGGTTCCCCTCAGTTGTGCAGTGTTCCGAACGGTTCCCCACTTTTTCCAATCCGTTCTCCCTGCTCCCTTTGGTTTCCCACTGTTCTGCATTTTTCCACACGGTTCCCCAATTTTTCCAATCTGTTCCCATGCTCCATTTGGTTCCCCTCTTTTCTGCAATATTCCCCACCGTTCCCCACCTTTTGCAATCTGTTCCCCCTGCTCCCTTTGGTTCCCCACTGTTCTGCAGTGTTCGCTAACGGTTCCCCACTTATTACAACCTGTACCTCCTGTTCCCTTTGGTTCCCCTCTGTCCTGCAGTGTTCCGCACGATTCCCCACATTTTCCTATCCGTTCTCCCTGCTCCCTTTGGTTTCCCACTGTTCTGCATTTTTCCACACGGTTCCCCAATTTTTCCAATCTGTTCCCATGCTCCATTTGCTTCCCCTCTTTTCTGCAATATTCCCCACTGTTCCCCACTTTTTGCAATCTGTTCCCCCTGCTCCCTTTGGTTCCCCACTGTTCTGCAGTGTTCGCCAACGGTTCCCCACTTTTTCCACCCTGTACCTCCTGTTCCCTTTGGTTCCCCTCTGTCCTGCAGTGTTCCCCACGGTTCCACACTTTTTCCAATCTATTCGCCGTGCTCTCTTTGGTTCCTCTCTGTTCTACAGTGTTCCCCACAGTTCCCCACTTTTTCCAATCTGTTCCCCCTGCTCCCTTTGGTTACCCTCCGTCCTGCACTGTCCTCCATGGTTTCCCAATTTTTCCAATCTCTTCCCCGTGCTCCTTTGGTTCCCCTCTGTTGTGCAGTGTTCCGAACGGTTCCCCACTTGTTCCAATCCGTTCTCCCTGCTCCCTTTGGTTTCCCACTGTTCTGCATTTTTCCACACTGTTTCCCAATTTTTCCAATCTCTTCCCCGTGCTCCTTTGTTTCCCCTCTGTTGTGCAGTGTTCCGAACGGTTCCCCACTTTTTCCAATCCGTTCACCCTGCTTCCTTTGATTCCCCTCTGTTCTGCAGTGTTCCACACTGTTCCCCACTTTTTCCAATCCGTTCACCGTGCTCCCGTTGTTTCTCCACTCTTCTGCATTTTCCACACCGTTCCCCACATTTTACAATCTGTTCCCCCTTCTCCTTGGGCTCCCCTCTGTTCTGCAGTTTTCCCCACAGTTTCCACTTTTTCCAATCTGTTCCCCCTGCTCCCGTTGGTTCCCCTCTATTCTGCAGTTTTCTATACAGTTCCCCATATTTTCCAATCCGTTACCCCTGCTCCCTTTGGTTCCCCTCTGTTCTGCAGGGTTCTCCACGGTTCCCGACTTTTTCCAATCTGTTCCTCCTGCTCCCTTTGGTTCCCCACTGTTCTGCAGTTTTCCACACTGTTCCCCACTTTTTCCAATCTGTGCCCCCTGCTCCCTTTGTTTCCTCACTCTTCTGCATTTTTCCACACTGTTCCCCACTTTTTCCAATCTGATCCCCCTGCTCCCTTTGATTCCCCACTGTTCTGCAGTGTTCCCCACTTCTCAACTTTTTTCCGATATGTTCGTCCTGCTCCCTTTCGTTCCCCTCTGTTCTGCAGTGTTTCCCACGGTTCCCAACTTTTTCCAATCCGTTCCCACTGCTCCCTTTCTTTCCCACTGTTTTGCAGTGTTCGCCACGGTTCCGCACTTTTTCCAATCTATTCTCCATGTTCCCTTTAGTTCCCCTATCTTCTGCAGTGTTCCACACAGTTCCTCACTTTTTCCAATCTGTTCCCCCTGCTCCCTTTGTTTCCTCACTCTTCTGCGTTTTCCACACTGTTCCCCACTTTTTCCAATCTGTTTCCCCCGCTCCCTTTGGTTCCCCACGGTTCCCCACTTTTCCGAGTTCTTCCCTCTGCTCCCTTTGGGTCCTCTCTGTTCTGCAGTGTTCCCCATGGTTCTCCACATTTTTTCCAATCTGTTCCCATGCTCCTTTTGGTTCCCCTCCGACCTGCACTGTCCTCCATTGTTTCCCAATTTTTCCAATCTCTTCCCCGTGCTCCTTTGGTTCCCCTCTGTTGTGCACTGTTCAGAACGGTTCCCCACTTTTTCCAATCCGTTCTCCCTGCTCCATTTGGTTTCCCACTGTTCTGCATTTTTCCACACGGTTCCCCAATTTTTCCAATCTGTTCCCATGCTCCATTTGGTTCCCCTCTTTTCTGCAATATTCCCCACTGTTCCCCACCTTTTGCAATCTGTTCCCCCTGCTCCCTTTGGTTCCCCACTGTTCTGCAGTGTTTGCTAACGGTTCCCCACTTTTTACAACCTGTACCTCCTGTTCCCTTTGGTTCCCCACTGTCCTGCAGTGTCCTCCATGGTTTCCAAATTTTTCCAATCTCTTCCCCGTGCTCCTTTGGTTCCCCTCTGTTGTTCAGTGTTCCGAACGGTTCCCCACATTTTCCTATCCGTTCTCCCTGCTTTCTTTGGTTTCCCACTGTTCTGCATTTTTCCACACGGTTCCCCAATTTTTCCAATCTGTTCCCATGCTCCATTTGTTTCCCCTCTTTTCTGCAATATTCCCCACTGTTCCACACTTTTTCCAATCTATTCGCCGTGCTCTCTTTGGTTCCCCTCTGTCCTGCAGTGTTCCCCACTTCTCAACTTCTTTCCGATTTGCTCGCCGTGCTCCATTTCGTTCCCCTCTGTTCTGCAGTGTTTCCCACGGTTCCCCACTTTTTCCAATCCGTTCCCGCTGCTCCTTTTGGTTCCCCACTGTTTTGCAGTGTTCGCCATGGTTCTGCACTTTTTCCAATCTGTTCCCCATGCTCCGTTTAGTTCCCCTCTATTCTGCCGTGTTCCCCAAGGTGCACACTTTTTCGAATCTGTTCACCCTGCTCCCTTTGTTTTCCCTCTGTCCTGCAATGTTCTCCACGGTTCCCCACTTTTTTCCAATCCATTCGCCCTGCTCCTTTTGGTTCCCCACTGTTCTGCAGAACTCCCCACGATTCCCCACTTTTTCCAATATGTTCCCCCTGCTCCGTTTGGTTCTCCTTTATTCTGCAGTGTTCCCCAAGGTTCCCCACTTTTCCGAGCTGTTCCCCCTGCTCCCTTTGGTTCTGCAGTGTTCTGCAGTGTTCCCCACGGTTACCCACTTTTTCGAAACCGTTCCCCCTGCTCCCTTTGGTTCCCCTCTGTCCTGCAGTGTTCCCCACGGTTACCCACTTTTTCCAAACCGTTCCCCCTGCTCCCTTTAGTTCCCCACAATACTACAGTGCTCTCCACGGTTCCCCACATTTTCCAATCTGTTCGCCGTGCTCTCTTTGGTTCCCCTCAGTTCTACAATGTTCCCCACAGTTCCCCACTTTATCCAATCTGTTCCCCCTGCTCCCTTTGGTTCCCCTCCGTCCTGCACTGTCCTCCATGGTTTCCCAATTTTTCCAATCTCTTCCCCGTGCTCCTTTGGATCCCCTCTGTAGTGCAGTGTTCCGAACGGTTCCCCACTTTTTCCAATCCGTTCCCCCTGCTTCCTTTGATTCCCTTCTGTTCTGCAGTGTTCCACACTGTTCCCCAATTTTTCCAATCCGTTCACCCTGCTCCCTTTGTTTCTCCACTCTTCTCAATTTTTCCACACCGTTCCCCACTTTTTCCAATCTGTTCGCCCTTCTCCTTGGGCTCCCCTCTGTTCTGCAGTTTACCCCACAGTTTCCACTTTTTCCAATCTGTTCACCCTGCTCCCTTTGGTTTCCCCTCTATTCTGCAGTATTCTATACAGTTCCCCACATTTTCCAATCTGTTCCTCCTGCTCCCTTTCGTTCCCCTCTGTTCTGCAGTTTTTCCCACGGTTCCCCACTTTTTCCAATCCGTTCCTGCTGCTCCGTTTGGTTCCCCACTGTTTTGCAGTATTTGCCACGGTTCCGCACTTTTTCCAATCTGTTCCCCCTGCTCCCTTTGGTTCCCCTCCGTCCTGCACTGTCATCCATTGTTTCCCAATTTTTCCAATCTTTTCCCCGTGCTCCTTTGTTTCCCCTCTGTTGTGCAGTGTGCCTAACAGTTCCCCACTTTTTCCAATCCGTTCACCCTGCTCCCGTTGTTTCTCCACTCTTCTGCATTTTTCCACACAGTTCCCCACTTTTTCCAATCTGTTCGCCCTTCTCCTATTGGTTCCCCTCTTTTCTGCAGTGTTCCCCACAGTTCCCCACTTTTTCCAATCCGTTCCCCCTGTGCCCTTTCTTTCCCCTCTGTCCTGCATTGTCCTTCACGATTCCCTACTTTTTCCAATTCGTTCCACCTGCTCCCTTGGTTCCCCTCTGTTCTGCAGTGTTCCCCACGGTTCCGCAATTTTTCCAATTTATACCCCCTGCTCCCTTTGTTTCCTTACTCTTCTGCATTTTTCCACACTGTTTCCCAATTTTTCCAATCTGTTCGCCGTGCTCCTTTGTTTCCCCTCTGTTGTGCAGTGTTCCGAACGGTTCCCGACTTTTTCCAACCTATTCCTCCTGCTCCCTTTGGTTCCCCACTGTTCTGCATTTTTCCACACAGTTCCCCACTTTTTCCAATCTGTTCCCCCTGCTCCCTTTGTTTCCTCACTCTTCTGCATTTTTCCACACTGTTCCCCACTTTTTCCAATCTGATCCCCCTGCTCCCTTTGATTCCCCACTGTTCTGCAGTGTTCCCCACTTCTCAACTTTTTTCCGATATGTTCGTCCTGCTCCCTTTCGTTCCCCTCTGTTCTGCAGTGTTTCCCACAGTTCCCAACTTTTTCCAATCCATTCCCACTGCTCCCTTTCTTTCCCTCTGTTTTGCAGTGTTCACCACGGTTCCTCACTTTTTCCAATCTATTCTCCATGTTCCCTTTAGTTCCCCTATGTTCTGCAGTGTTCCACACAGTTCCCCACTTTTTCCAATCTGTTTCCCCCGCTCCCTTTGGTTCCCCACGGTTCCCCACTTTTCCGAGTTCTTCCCTCTGCTCCCTTTGGGTCCTCTCTGTTCTGCAGTATTCCCCATGGTTCTCCACATTTTTTCCAATCTGTTCCCATGCTCCTTTTGGTTCCCCTCCGACCTGCACTGTCCTCCATTGTTTCCCAATTTTTCCAATCTCTTCCCCGTGCTCCTTTGGTTCCCCTCTGTTCTGCAGTGTTCCAAACAGTTCCCCACTTTTTCCAAAACGTTAACCCTGCTCCCGTTGTTGCTCCACTCTTCTGCATTTTTCCACACTGTTCCCCACTTTTTCCAATCTGCTCCCCCTGCTCCCTTTGGTTCCCCTCTGTCCTGCAGTGTTCCCCACTTCTCAACTTCTTTCCGATATGCTAGCCGTGCTCCATTTAGTTCCCCTCTGTTCTGCAGTGTTTCCCACGGTTCCCCACTTTTTCCAATCCGTTCCCCCTGCTCCCTTTGGTTCTGCAGTGTTCTGCAGTGTTCCCCACGGTTACCCACTTTTTCCAAACCGTTCCCCCTGCTCCCTTTGGTTCCCCTCTGTCCTGCAGTGTTCCCCACGGTTACCCACTTATTCCAATCCATTCCCCCTGCTCCCTTTGGTTCCCCTCTGTCCTGCATTTTCCCCCACAGTTCCCCACTTTTCCAATCCGTTCCCCCTGCTCCCTTTAGTTCCCCTCCGTCCTGCACTGTCCTCCATGGTTTCCCAATTTTTCCAATCTCTTCCCCGTGCTCCTTTGGTTCCACTCTGTTGTTCAGTGTTCCGAACGGTTCCCCACTTTTTCCAATCCGTTCCCCCTGCTTCCTTTGATTCCCCTCTGTTCTGCAGTGTTCCACACTGTTCCCCACTTTTTCCAATCCGTTCATCCTGCTCCCGTTGTTTCTCCACTCTTCTGCATTTTCCACACCGTTCCCCACTTTTTCCAATCTGTTCCCCCTTCTCCTTGGGCTCCCCTCTGTTCTGCAGTTTTCCCCACAGTTTCCACTTTTTCCAATCTGTTCCCCCTGCTCCCGTTGGTTCCCCTCTATTCTGCAGTTTTCTATACAGTTCCCCACATTTTCCAATCCATTACCCCTGCTCCCTTTGTTTCCCCTCTGTCCTGCAATGTTTTCCACGGTTCCCCACTTTTTCCAATCCATTCCCCCTGCTCCTTTTGGTTCCCCACTGTTCTGCAGGACTACCCACGATTCCCCACTTTTTCCAATCTATTCCCCCTGCTCCGTTTGGTTCTCCTTTATTCTGCAGTTTTACCCAAGGTTCCCCACTTTTCCGATCTGTTCCCCCTGCTCCCTTTGGTTCTGCAGTGTTCTGCAGTGTTCCCCACGGTTACCCACTTTTTCCAAACCGTTCCCCCTGCTCCCTTTGGTTCCCCTCTGTCCTGCAGTGTTCCCCACGGTTACCCACTTATTCCAATCCATTCCCCCTCCTCCCTTTGGTTCCCCTCTGTCCTGCATTTTCCCCCACAGTTCCCCACTTTTCCAATCCGATCCCCCTGCTCCCTTTACTTCCCCTCTGTACTGCAGTGCTCTCCACGGTTCCCCGCATTTTCCAATCCGTTCTCCCTGCTCCCTTTGTTTTCCCACTGTTCTACTATTTTCCACACTGTTTCCCAATTTTTCCAATCTGTTCCCATGCTCCATTTGGTTCCCCTCTTTTCTGCAATATTCCCCACTGTTCCCCACCTTTTGCAATCTGTTCCCACTGCTCCCTTTGGTTCCCCACTGTTCTGCAGTGTTCGCTAACGGTTCCCCACTTTTTACAACCTGTACCTCCTGTTCCCTTTGGTTCCCCTCTGTCCTGCAGTGTTCCCCACGGTTCCACACTTTTTCCAATCTGTTCGCCGTGCTCTCTTTGGTTCCCCTCAGTTCTACAATGTTCCCCACAGTTCCCCACTTTATCCAATCTTTTCCCCCTGCTCCCTTTGGTTCCCCTCCGTCCTGCACTGTCCTCCATGGTTTCCCAATTTTTCCAGTCTCTTCCCGTGCTCCTTTGGTTCCCCTCTGTTGTGCAGTGTTTCGAACGGTTCCCCACTTTTTCCAATCCGTTCTCCCTGCTCCCTTTGGTTTCCCACTGTTCTGCATTTTTCCACACGGTTCCCCACTTTTTGCAATCTGTTCCCCCTGCTCCCTTTGGTTCCCCACTGTTCTGCAGTGTTCGCCAACGCTTCCCCACTTTTTCCACCCTGTACCTCCTGTTCCCTTTGGTTACCCTCTGTCCTGCAGTGTTCCCCACGGTTCCACACTTTTTCCAATCTATTCGCCGTGCTCTCTTTGGTTCCTCTCTCTTCTGCAGTGTTCCACACTGTTCCCCACTTTTTCCAATCCGTTCACCCTGCTCCCGTTGTTTCTCCACTCTTCTGCATTTTCCACACCGTTCCCCACTTTTTCCAATCTGTTCCCCCTTCTCCTTGGGCTCCCCTCTGTTCTGCAGTTTTCCCCACAGTTTCCACTTTTTCCAATCTGTTCCCCCTGCTCCCGTTGGTTCCCCTCTATTCTGCAGTTTTCTATACAGTTCCCCACATTTTCCAATCCATTGCCCCTGCTCCCTTTGTTTCCCCTCTGTCCTGCAATGTTTTCCACGGTTCCCCACTTTTTCCAATCCATTCCCCCTGCTCCTTTTGGTTCCCCACTGTTCTGCAGGACTACCCACGATTCCCCACTTTTTCCAATCTATTCCCCCTGCTCCGTTTGGTTCTCCTTTATTCTGCAGTGTTACCCAAGGTTCCCCACTTTTCCGATCTGTTCCCCCTGCTCCCTTTGGTTCTGCAGTGTTCTGCAGTGTTCCCCACGGTTACCCACTTTTTCCAAACCGTTCCCCCTGCTCCCTTTGGTTCCCCTCTGTCCTGCAGTGTTCCCCACGGTTACCCACTTATTCCAATCCATTCCCCCTCCTCCCTTTGGTTCCCCTCTGTCCTGCATTTTCCCCCACAGTTCCCCACTTTTCCAATCCGATCCCCCTGCTCCCTTTACTTCCCCTCTGTACTGCAGTGCTCTCCACGGTTCCCCGCATTTTCCAATCCGTTCTCCCTGCTCCCTTTGTTTTCCCACTGTTCTTCTATTTTCCACACTGTTTCCCAATTTTTCCAATCTGTTCCCATGCTCCATTTGGTTCCCCTCTTTTCTGCAATATTCCCCACTGTTCCCCACCTTTTGCAATCTGTTCCCACTGCTCCCTTTGGTTCCCCACTGTTCTGCAGTGTTCGCTAACGGTTCCCCACTTTTTACAACCTGTACCTCCTGTTCCCTTTGGTTCCCCTCTGTCCTGCTGTGTTCCCCACGGTTCCACACTTTTTCCAATCTGTTCGCCGTGCTCTCTTTGGTTCCCCTCAGTTCTACAATGTTCCCCACAGTTCCCCACTTTATCCAATCTTTTCCCCCTGCTCCCTTTGGTTCCCCTCCGTCCTGCACTGTCCTCCATGGTTTCCCAATTTTTCCAATCTCTTCCCCGTGCTCCTTTGGTTCCCCTCTGTTGTGCAGTGTTTCGAACGGTTCCCCACTTTTTCAAATCCGTTCTCCCTGCTCCCTTTGGTTTCCCACTGTTCTGCATTTTTCCACACGGTTCCCCAATTTTTCCAAACTGTTCCCATGCTCCATTTGGTTCCCCTCTTTTCTGCAATATTCCCCACTGTTCCCCACCTTTTGCAATCTGTTCCCCCTGCTCCCTTTGGTTCCCAACTGTTCTGCAGTGTTCGCTAACGGTTCCCCACTTTTTACAACCTGTACCTCCTGTTCCCTTTGGTTCCCCTCTGTCCTGCAGTGTTCCGCACGGTTCCCCACATTTTCCAATCCGTTCTCCCTGCTCCCTTTGGTTTCCCACTGTTCTGCATTTTTCCACACGGTTCCCCAATTTTTCCAATCTGTTCCCATGCTCCATTTGCTTCCCCTCTTTTCTGCAATATTCCCCACTGTTCCCCACTTTTTGCAATCTGTTCCCCCTGCTCCCTTTGGTTCCCCACTGTTCTGCAGTGTTCGCCAACGGTTCCCCACTTTTTCCACCCTGTACCTCCTGTTCCCTTTGGTTACCCTCTGTCCTGCAGTGTTCCCCACGGTTCCACACTTTTTCCAATCTATTCGCCGTGCTCTCTTTGGTTCCTCTCTGTTCTACAGTGTTCCCCAGAGTTCCGCACTTTTTCCAATCTGTTCCCCGTGCTCCCTTTGGTTCCCCTCCGTCCTGCACTGTCCTCCATGGTTTCCCAATTTTTCCAATCTCTTCCCCGTGCTCCTTTGGTTCCCCTCTGTTGTTCAGTGTTCCGAACGATTCCCCACTTTTTCCAATCCGTTCCCCCTGCTTCCTTTGATTCCCCTCTGTTCTGCAGTGTTCCACACTGTTCCCCACTTTTTCCAATCCGTTCTCCCTGCTCCCGTTGTTTCTCCACTCTTCTGCATTTTCCACACCGTTCCCCACTTTTTCCAATCTGTTCCCCCTTCTCCTTGGGCTCCCCTCTGTTCTGCAGTTTTCCCCACAGTTTCCACTTTTTCCAATCTGTTCCCCCTGCTCCCGTTGGTTCCCCTCTATTCTGCAGTTTTCTATACAGTTCCCCACATTTTCCAATCCGTTACCCCTGCTCCCTTTGTTTCCCCTCTGTCCTGCAATGTTCTCCACGGTTCCCCACTTTTTCCAATCCATTCCCCCTGCTCCTTTTGGTTCCCCACTGTTCTGCAGAACTCCCCACGATTCCCCACTTTTTCCAATCTGTTCCTCCTGCTCCGTTTGGTTCTCCTTTATTCTGCAGTGTTACCCAAGGTTCCCCACTTTTCCGATCTGTTCCCCCTGCTCCCTTTGGTTCTGCAGTGTTCTGCAGTGTTCCCCACGGTTACCCACTTTTTCCAAACCGTTCCCCCTGCTCCCTTTGGTTCCCCTCTGTCCTGCATGTTCCCCACGGTTACCCACTTATTCCAATCCATTCCCCCTGCTCCCTTTGGTTCCCCTCTGTCCTGCATTTTCCCCCACAGTTCCCCACTTTTCCAATCCGATCCCCCTGCTCCCTTTATTTCCCCTCTGTACTGCAGTGCTCTCCACGGTTTCCCGCATTTTCCAATCCGTTCTCCCTGCTCCGTTTGGTTTCCCACTGTTCTACATTTTTCCACACGGTTCCCCAATTTTTCCAATCTTTCCCATGCTCCATTTGGTTCCCCTCTTTTCTGCAATATTCCCCACTGTTCCCCACCTTTTGCAATCTGTTCCCACTGCTCCCTTTGGTTCCCCACTGTTCTGCAGTGTTCGCTAACGGTTCCCCACTTTTTCCAACCTGTACCTCCTGTTCCCTTTGGTTCCCCTCTGTCCTGCAGTGTTCCCCACGGTTCCACACTTTTTCCAATCTGTCCGCCGTGCTCTCTTTGGTTCCCCTCAGTTCTACAATGTTCCCCACAGTTCCCCACTTTATCCAATCTTTTCCCCCTGCTCCCTTTGGTTCCCCTCCGTCCTGCACTCTCCTCCATGGTTTCCCAATTTTTCCAATCTCTTACCCGTGCTCCTTTGGTTCCCCTCTGTTGTGCAGTGTTTCGAACGGTTCCCCACTTTTTCCAATCCGTTCTCCCTGATCCCTTTGGTTTCCCACTGTTCTGCATTTTTCCACACGGTTCCCCAATTTTTCCAATCTGTTCCCATGATCCATTTGGTTCCCCTCTTTTCTGCAATATTCCCCACTGTTCCCCACCTTTTGCAATCTGTTCCCCCTGCTCCCTTTGGTTCCCCACTGTTCTGCAGTGTTCCCCAAGGTTGCACACTTTTTCGAATCTGTTCACCCTGCTCCCTTTGTTTCCCCTCTGTCCTGCAGTGTTCCCCACGTTTCCCCACTTTTTCCAATCAGTTCGCCCTGCTCTCTTTGTTTCCCCTCTGTCCTGCAATGTTCTCCACGGTTCCCCACTTTTTCCAATCCATTCCCCCTGCTCCTTTTGGTTCCCCACTGTTCTGCAGAACTCCCCAGGATACCCCACTTTTTCCAATCTGTTCCCCCTGCTCCGTTTGGTTCTCCTTTATTCTGCAGTGTTCCCCAAGGATCCCCACTTTTCCGAGCTGTTCCCCCTGCTCCCTTTGGTTCTGCAGTGTTCTGCAGTGTTCCCCACGGTTACCCACTTTTTCCAAACCATTGCCCCTGCTCCCTTTGGTTCCCCTCTGTCCTGCAGTGTTCCCCACGGTCACCCTCTTATTCCAATCCATTCCCCCTGCTCCATTTGGTTCCCCTCTGTCCTGCATTTTCTCCCACAGTTCCCCACATTTTCCAATCCGTTCTCCCTGCTCCCTTTGGTTTCCCACTGTTCTGCATTTTTCCACACGGTTCCCCAATTTTTCCAATCTGTTCCCATGCTCCATTTGGTTCCCCTCTTTTCTGCAATATTCCCCACTGTTCCCCACCTTTTGCAATCTGTTCCCCCTGCTCCCTTTGGTTCCCCACTGTTCTGCAGTGTTCGCTAACGGTTCCCCACTTTTTACAACCTGTACCTCCTGTTCCCTTTGGTTCCCGTCTGTCCTGCAGTGTTCCCCACGGTTCCACACTTTTTCCAATCTGTTCGCCGTGCTCTCTTTGGTTCCCCTCAGTTCTACAATGTTCCCCACATTTCCCCACTTTATCCAATCTGTTCCCCCTGCTCCCTTTGGTTCCCCTCCGTCCTGCACTGTCCTACATGATTTCCCAATTTTTCCAATCTCTTCCCCGTGCTCCTTTGGTTCCCCTCTGTTGTGCAGTCTTCCGAACGGTTCCCCAATTTTTCCAATCCGTTCCCCCTGCTTCCTTTGATTCCCTTCTGTTCTGCAGTTTTCCACACTGTTCCCCAATTTTTCCAATCCGTTCACCCTGCTCCCATTGTTTCTCCACTCTTCTGCATTTTTCCACACCGTTCCCCTCTTTTTCCAATCTGTTCGCCCTTCTCCTTGGGCTCCCCTCTGTTCTGCAGTTTACCCCACAGTTTCCACTTTTTCCAATCTGTTCCCCCTGCTCCCTTTGCTTTCCCCTCTATTCTGCAGTATTCTATACAGTTCCCAACATTTTCCAATCCGTTACCCCTGCTCCCTTTGGTTCCCCTCTGTTCTGCAGTGTTCTCCACGGTTCCCGTCTTTTTCCAATCTGTTCTCCTGCTCCCTTTGGTTCCCCACTGTTCTGCATTTTTCCACACAATTCCCCACTTTTTCCAATCTGTTCCCCCTGCTCCCTTTGTTTCCTCACTCTTCTGCATTTTTCCACACTGTTCGCCACTTTTTCCAATCTGATCCCCCTGCTCCCTTTGTTTCCTCACTCTTCTGCATTTTTGCACACTGTTCCCCACTTTTTCCAATCTGTTTCCCCCGATCCCTTTGGTTCCCCACTGTTCTGCAGTATTCCCCACTTTTCCACTATTTTCGAATTTGTTCGCCGTGATCGCTTTGGTTCCTCTCTGTCTGCAGTGTTCTTCACAGTTCCCCACTTTATCCAATCCGTTCCCCCCTGCTCCCTTTGGTTCCCCTCTGTCCTGCAGTGTTCCCCACTTCTCAACTTCTTTCCGATATGCTCGCCGTGCTCCATTTCGTTCCCCTCTGTTCTGCAGTGTTTCCCACGGTTCCCCACTTTTTCCAATCCGTTCCCGCTGCTCCCTTTGGTTCCCCACTGTTTTGCAGTGTTCGCCATGGTTCTGCACTTTTTCCAATCTGTTCCCCATGCTCCGTTTAGTTCCCCTCTATTCTGCCGTGTTCCCCAAGGTGCACACTTTTTCGAATCTGTTCACCCTGCTCCCTTTGTTTCCCCTCTGTCCTGCAGTGTTCCCCACGTTTCCCCACATTTACCAATCAGATCGCCCTGCTCCCTTTGTTTTCCCTCTGTCCTGCAATGTTCTGCACGGTTCCCCACTTTTTTCCAATCCATTCCCCCTGCTCCTTTTGGTTCCCCACTGTTCTGCAGAACTCCCCACGATTCCCCACTTTTTCCAATCTGTTCCCCCTGCTCCGTTTGGTTCTCCTTTATTCTGCAGTGTTCCCCAAGGTTCCCCACTTTTCCGAGCTGTTCCCCCTGCTCCCTTTGGTTCTGCAGTGTTCTGCAGTGTTCTCCACGGTTACCCACTTTTTCCAAACCGTTCCCCCTGCTCCCTTTGGTTCCCCTCTGTCCTGCAGTGTTCCCCACGGTTACCCACTTATTCCAATCCATTCCCCCTGCTCCCTTTGGTTCCCCTCTGTCCTGCATTTTCCCCCACAGTTCCCCACTTTTCCAATCCGTTCCCCCTGCTCCCTTTAGTTCCCCACAATACTGCAGTGCTCTCCAAGGTTCCCCACATTTTCCAATCCGTTCTCCCTGCTCCCTTTGGTTTCCCACTGTTCTGCATTTTTCCACACGGTTCCCCAATTTTTCCAATCTGTTCCCATGCTCCATTTGGTTCCCCTCTTTTCTGCAATATTCCCCACTGTTCCCCACCTTTTGCAATCTGTTCCCCCTGCTCCCTTTGGTTCCCCACTGTTCTGCAGTTTTCGCTAACGGTTCCCCATTTTTTAAAACCTGTACCTCCTGTTCCCTTTGGTTCCCCTCTGTCCTGCAGTGTTCCCCACGGTTCCACACTTTTTGCAATCTGTTCGCCGTGCTCTCTTTGGTTCCCCTCAGTTCTACAATGTTCCCCACAGTTCCCAACTTTATCCAATCTGTTCTCCCTGCTCCCTTTGGTTCCCCTCCGTCCTGCACTGTCCTCCATGGTTTCCCAATTTTTCCAATCTCTTCCCCGTGCTCGTTTGGTTCCCCTCTGTAGTGCAGTGTTCCGAACGGTTCCCCACTTTTTCCAATCCGTTCCCCCTGCTTCCTTTGATTCCCTTCTGTTCTGCAGTGTTCCACACTGTTCCCCAAATTTTCCAATCCGTTCACCCTGCTCCCTTTGTTTCTCCACTCTTCTCAATTTTTCCACACCGTTCCCCACTTTTTCCAATCTGTTCGCCCTTCTCCTTGGGTTCCCCTCTGTTCTGCAGTTTACCCCACAGTTTCCACTTTTTCCAATCTGTTCACCCTGCTCCCTTTGGTTTCCCCTCTATTCTGCAGTATTCTATAGTTCCCCACATTTTCCAATCTGTTCCTCCTGCTCCCTTTCGTTCCCCTCTGTTCTGCAGTGTTTCCCACGGTTCCCCACTTTTTCCAATCCGTTCCCGCTGCTCCGTTTGGTTCTCCACTGTTTTGCAATATTCGCCACGGTTCCGCACTTTTTCCAATCTGTTCCCCCTGCTCCCTTTGGTTCCCCTCCGTCCTGCACTGTCCTCCATTGTTTCCCAATTTTTCCAATCTTTTCCCCGTGCTCCTTTGTTTCCCCTCTGTTGTGCAGTGTGCCTAACGGTTCCCCACTTTTTCCAATCTGTTCGCCCTGCTCCTATTGGTTCCCCTCTGTTCTGCAGTGTTCCCCACAGTTCCCCACTTTTTCCAATCCGTTCCCCCTGTGCCCTTTTTTTCCCCTCTGTCCTGCATTGTCCTTCACGATTCCTCACTTTTTCCAATTCGTTCCACCTGCTCCCTTGGTTCCCCTCTGTTCTGCAGTGTTCCCCACGGTTCCGCAATTTTTCCAATGTATACCCCCTGCTCCCTTTGTTTCCTTACTCTTCTGCATTTTTCCACACTGTTTCCCAATTTTTCCAATCTCTTCCCCATGCTCCTTTGTTTCCCCTCTGTTGTGCAGTGTTCCGAACGGTTCCCGACTTTTTCCAATCTGTTCCTCCTGCTCCCTTTGGTTCCCCACTGTTCTGCATTTTTCCACACAGTTCCCCACTTTTTCCAACCTGTACCTCCTGTTCCCTTTGGTTCCCCTCTGTCCTGCAGTGTTCCCCACGGTTCCACACTTTTTCCAATCTGTCCGCCGTGCTCTCTTTGGTTCCCCTCAGTTCTACAATGTTCCCCACAGTTCCCCACTTTATCCAATCTTTTCCCCCTGCTCCCTTTGGTTCCCCTCCGTCCTGCACTGTCCTCCATGGTTTCCCAATTTTTCCAATCTCTTCCCCGTGCTCCTTTGGTTCCCCTCTGTTGTGCAGTGTTTCGAACGGTTCCCCACTTTTTCCAATCCGTTCTCCCTGATCCCTTTGGTTTCCCACTGTTCTGCATTTTTCCACACGGTTCCCCAATTTTTCCAATCTGTTCCCATGATCCATTTGGTTCCCCTCTTTTCTGCAATATTCCCCACTGTTCCCCACCTTTTGCAATCTGTTCCCCCTGCTCCCTTTGGTTCCCCACTGTTCTGCAGTGTTCCCCAAGGTTGCACACTTTTTCGAATCTGTTCACCCTGCTCTCTTTGTTTCCCCTCTGTCCTGCAATGTTCTCCACGGTTCCCCACTTTTTCCAATCCATTCCCCCTGCTCCTTTTGGTTCCCCACTGTTCTGCAGAACTCCCCAGGATACCCCACTTTTTCCAATCTGTTCCCCCTGCTCCGTTTGGTTCTCCTTTATTCTGCAGTGTTCCCCAAGGATCCCCACTTTTCCGAGCTGTTCCCCCTGCTCCCTTTGGTTCTGCAGTGTTCTGCAGTGTTCCCCACGGTTACCCACTTTTTCCAAACCATTGCCCCTGCTCCCTTTGGTTCCCCTCTGTCCTGCAGTGTTCCCCACGGTCACCCTCTTATTCCAATCCATTCCCCCTGCTCCATTTGGTTCCCCTCTGTCCTGCATTTTCTCCCACAGTTCCCCACATTTTCCAATCCGTTCTCCCTGCTCCCTTTGGTTTCCCACTGTTCTGCATTTTTCCACACGGTTCCCCAATTTTTCCAATCTGTTCCCATGCTCCATTTGGTTCCCCTCTTTTCTGCAATATTCCCCACTGTTCCCCACCTTTTGCAATCTGTTCCCCCTGCTCCCTTTGGTTCCCCACTGTTCTGCAGTGTTCGCTAACGGTTCCCCACTTTTTACAACCTGTACCTCCTGTTCCCTTTGGTTCCCGTCTGTCCTGCAGTGTTCCCCACGGTTCCACACTTTTTCCAATCTGTTCGCCGTGCTCTCTTTGGTTCCCCTCAGTTCTACAATGTTCCCCACATTTCCCCACTTTATCCAATCTGTTCCCCCTGCTCCCTTTGGTTCCCCTCCGTCCTGCACTGTCCTACATGATTTCCCAATTTTTCCAATCTCTTCCCCGTGCTCCTTTGGTTCCCCTCTGTTGTGCAGTCTTCCGAACGGTTCCCCAATTTTTCCAATCCGTTCCCCCTGCTTCCTTTGATTCCCTTCTGTTCTGCAGTGTTCCACACTGTTCCCCAATTTTTCCAATCCGTTCACCCTGCTCCCATTGTTTCTCCACTCTTCTGCATTTTTCCACACCGTTCCCCTCTTTTTCCAATCTGTTCGCCCTTCTCCTTGGGCTCCCCTCTGTTCTGCAGTTTACCCCACAGTTTCCATTTTTTCCAATCTGTTCCCCCTGCTCCCTTTGCTTTCCCCTCTATTCTGCAGTATTCTATACAGTTCCCAACATTTTCCAATCCGTTACCCCTGCTCCCTTTGGTTCCCCTCTGTTCTGCAGTGTTCTCCACGGTTCCCGTCTTTTTCCAATCTGTTCTCCTGCTCCCTTTGGTTCCCCACTGTTCTGCATTTTTCCACACAATTCCCCACTTTTTCCAATCTGTTCCCCCTGCTCCCTTTGTTTCCTCACTCTTCTGCATTTTTGCACACTGTTCCCCACTTTTTCCAATCTGTTTCCCCCGATCCCTTTGGTTCCCCACTGTTCTGCAGTATTCCCCACTTTTCCACTATTTTCGAATTTGTTCGCCGTGATCGCTTTGGTTCCTCTCTGTCTGCAGTGTTCTTCACAGTTCCCCACTTTATCCAATCCGTTCCCCCCTGCTCCCTTTGGTTCCCCTCTGTCCTGCAGTGTTCCCCACTTCTCAACTTCTTTCCGATATGCTCGCCGTGCTCCATTTCGTTCCCCTCTGTTCTGCAGTGTTTCCCACGGTTCCCCACTTTTTCCAATCCGTTCCCGCTGCTCCCTTTGGTTCCCCACTGTTTTGCAGTGTTCGCCATGGTTCTGCACTTTTTCCAATCTGTTCCCCATGCTCCGTTTAGTTCCCCTCTATTCTGCCGTGTTCCCCAAGGTGCACACTTTTTCGAATCTGTTCACCCTGCTCCCTTTGTTTCCCCTCTGTCCTGCAGTGTTCCCCACGTTTCCCCACATTTACCAATCAGATCGCCCTGCTCCCTTTGTTTTCCCTCTGTCCTGCAATGTTCTGCACGGTTCCCCACTTTTTTCCAATCCATTCCCCCTGCTCCTTTTGGTTCCCCACTGTTCTGCAGAACTCCCCACGATTCCCCACTTTTTCCAATCTGTTCCCCCTGCTCCGTTTGGTTCTCCTTTATTCTGCAGTGTTCCCCAAGGTTCCCCACTTTTCCGAGCTGTTCCCCCTGCTCCCTTTGGTTCTGCAGTGTTCTGCAGTGTTCTCCACGGTTACCCACTTTTTCCAAACCGTTCCCCCTGCTCCCTTTGGTTCCCCTCTGTCCTGCAGTGTTCCCCACGGTTACCCACTTATTCCAATCCATTCCCCCTGCTCCCTTTGGTTCCCCTCTGTCCTGCATTTTCCCCCACAGTTCCCCACTTTTCCAATCCGTTCCCCCTGCTCCCTTTAGTTCCCCACAATACTGCAGTGCTCTCCAAGGTTCCCCACATTTTCCAATCCGTTCTCCCTGCTCCCTTTGGTTTCCCACTGTTCTGCATTTTTCCACACGGTTCCCCAATTTTTCCAATCTGTTCCCATGCTCCATTTGGTTCCCCTCTTTTCTGCAATATTCCCCACTGTTCCCCACCTTTTGCAATTTGTTCCCCCTGCTCCCTTTGGTTCCCCACTGTTCTGCAGTTTTCGCTAACGGTTCCCCATTTTTTAAAACCTGTACCTCCTGTTCCCTTTGGTTCCCCTCTGTCCTGCAGTGTTCCCCACGGTTCCACACTTTTTGCAATCTGTTCGCCGTGCTCTCTTTGGTTCCCCTCAGTTCTACAATGTTCCCCACAGTTCCCAACTTTATCCAATCTGTTCTCCCTGCTCCCTTTGGTTCCCCTCCGTCCTGCACTGTCCTCCATGGTTTCCCAATTTTTCCAATCTCTTCCCCGTGCTCGTTTGGTTCCCCTCTGTAGTGCAGTGTTCCGAACGGTTCCCCACTTTTTCCAATCCGTTCCCCCTGCTTCCTTTGATTCCCTTCTGTTCTGCAGTGTTCCACACTGTTCCCCAAATTTTCCAATCCGTTCACCCTGCTCCCTTTGTTTCTCCACTCTTCTCAATTTTTCCACACCGTTCCCCACTTTTTCCAATCTGTTCGCCCTTCTCCTTGGGTTCCCCTCTGTTCTGCAGTTTACCCCACAGTTTCCACTTTTTCCAATCTGTTCACCCTGCTCCCTTTGGTTTCCCCTCTATTCTGCAGTATTCTATAGTTCCCCACATTTTCCAATCTGTTCCTCCTGCTCCCTTTCGTTCCCCTCTGTTCTGCAGTGTTTCCCACGGTTCCCCACTTTTTCCAATCCGTTCCCGCTGCTCCGTTTGGTTCTCCACTGTTTTGCAGTATTCGCCACGGTTCCGCACTTTTTCCAATCTGTTCCCCCTGCTCCCTTTGGTTCCCCTCCGTCCTGCACTGTCCTCCATTGTTTCCCAATTTTTCCAATCTTTTCCCCGTGCTCCTTTGTTTCCCCTCTGTTGTGCAGTGTGCCTAACGGTTCCCCACTTTTTCCAATCTGTTCGCCCTGCTCCTATTGGTTCCCCTCTGTTCTGCAGTGTTCCCCACAGTTCCCCACTTTTTCCAATCCGTTCCCCCTGTGCCCTTTTTTTCCCCTCTGTCCTGCATTGTCCTTCACGATTCCTCACTTTTTCCAATTCGTTCCACCTGCTCCCTTGGTTCCCCTCTGTTCTGCAGTGTTCCCCACGGTTCCGCAATTTTTCCAATGTATACCCCCTGCTCCCTTTGTTTCCTTACTCTTCTGCATTTTTCCACACTGTTTCCCAATTTTTCCAATCTCTTCCCCATGCTCCTTTGTTTCCCCTCTGTTGTGCAGTGTTCCGAACGGTTCCCGACTTTTTCCAATCTGTTCCTCCTGCTCCCTTTGGTTCCCCACTGTTCTGCATTTTTCCACACAGTTCCCCACTTTTTCCAATCTGTTCCCCCTGCTCCCTTTGATTCCCCACTGTTCTGCAGTGTTCCCCACTTCTCAACTTTTTTCCGATATATTCGTCCTTCTCCCTTTCGTTCCCCTCTGTTCTGCAGTGTTTCCCACGGTTCCCAACTTTTTCCAATCCATTCCCACTGCTCCCTTTGTTTCCCCTCTGTCCTGCAGTGTTCCCCACGTTTCTCCACTTTTTCCAATCAGTTCGCCCTGCTCCCTTTGTTTCCCCTCTGTCCTGCAATGTTCTCCACGCTTCCCCACTTTTTCCAATCCATTCCCCCTGCTCCTTTTGGTTCCCCACTGTTCTGCAGAACTCCCCACGATTCACCACTTTTTCCAAACTGTTCCCCCTGCTCCGTTTGGTTCTCCTTTATTCTGCGTTGTTACCCAAGGTTCCCCACTTTTCCGAGCTGTTCCCCCTGCTCCCTTTGGTTCCCCTCCGTCCTGCACTGTCCTACATGGTTTTCCAATTTTTCCAATCTCTTCCCCGTGCTCCTTTGGTTCCCCTCTGTTGTGCAGTCTTCCGAACGGTTCCCCACTTTTTCCAATCCGTTCCCCCTGCTTCCTTTTATTCCCTTCTGTTCTGCAGTGTTCCACACTGTTCCCCAATTTTTCCAATCCGATCACCCTGCTCCCATTGTTTCTCCACTCTTCTGCATTTTTCCACACCGTTCCCCACTTTTTCCAATCTCCTTGGGCTCCCCTCTGTTCTGCAGTTTACCCCACAGTTTCCACTTTTTCCAATCTGTTCCCCCTGCTCCCTTTGATTCCCCTCTGTTCTGCAGTGTTCCACACTGTTCCCCAAATTTTCCAATCCGTTCACCCTGCTCCCTTTGTTTCTCCACTCTTCTCAATTTTTCCACACCGTTCCCCACTTTTTCCAATCTGTTCGCCCTTCTCCTTGGGCTCCCCTCTGTTCTGCAGTTTACCCCACAGTTTCCACTTTTTCCAATCTGTTCACCCTGCTCCCTTTGGTTTCCCCTCTATTCTGCAGTATTCTATACAGTTCCCCACATTTTCCAATCTGTTCCTCCTGCTCCCTTTCGTTCCCCTCTGTTCTGCAGTGTTTCCCACGGTTCCCCACTTTTTCCAATCCGTTCCCGCTGCTCCGTTTGGTTCTCCACTGTTTTGCAGTATTCGCCACGGTTCCGCACTTTTTCCAATCTGTTCCCCCTGCTCCCTTTGGTTCCCCTCCGTCCTGCACTGTCCTCCATTGTTTCCCAATTTTTCCAATCTTTTCCCCGTGCTCCTTTGTTTCCCCTCTGTTGTGCAGTGTGCCTAACGGTTCCCCACTTTTTCCAATCCGTTCACCCTGCTCCCGTTGTTTCTCCACTCTTCTGCATTTTTCCACACAGTTCCCCACTTTTTCCAATCTGTTCGCCCTGCTCCTATTGGTTCCCCTCTGTTCTGCAGTGTCCCCCACAGTTCCCCACTTTTTCCAATCCGTTCCCCCTGTGCCCTTTTTTTCCCCTCTGTCCTGCATTGTCCTTCACGATTCCTCACTTTTTCCAATTCGTTCCACCTGCTCCCTTGGTTCCCCTCTGTTCTGCAGTGTTCCCCACGGTTCCGCAATTTTTCCAATGTATACCCCCTGCTCCCTTTGTTTCCTTACTCTTCTGCATTTTTCCACACTGTTTCCCAATTTTTCCAATCTCTTCCCCATGCTCCTTTGTTTCCCCTCTGTTGTGCAGTGTTCCGAACGGTTCCCGACTTTTTCCAATCTGTACCTCCTGCTCCCTTTGGTTCCCCACTGTTCTGCATTTTTCCACACAGTTCCCCACTTTTTCCAATCTGTTCCCCCTGCTCCCTTTGATTCCCCACTGTTCTGCAGTGTTCCCCACTTCTCAACTTTTTTTCCGATATGTTCGTCCTGCTCCCTTTCGTTCCCCTCTGTTCTGCAGTGTTTCCCACGGTTCCCAACTTTTTCCAATCCATTCCCACTGCTCCCTTTCTCTCCCTCTGTTTTGCAGTGTTCGCCACTGTTCCTCACTTTTTTCCAATCTATTCTCCATGTTCCCTTTAGTTCCCCTATGTTCTGCAGTGTTCCACACAGTTCCCCACTTTTTCCAATCTGTTCCCCCTGCTCCCTTTGTTTCCTCACCCTTCTGCGTTTTCCACACTGTTCCCCACTTTTTCCAATCTGTTTCCCCCGCTCCCTTTGGTTCCCCACGGTTCCCCACTTTTCCGAGTTCTTCCCTCTGCTCCCTTTGGGTCCTCTCTGTTCTGCAGTGTTCCCCATGGTTCTCCACATTTTTTCCAATCTGTTCCCATGCTCCTTTTGGTTCCCCTCCGACCTGCACTGTCCTCCATTGTTTCCCAATTTTTCCAATCTTTTCCCCGTGCTCCTTTGTTTCACCTCTGTTGTGCAGTGTGCCTAACGGTTCCCCACTTTTTCCAATCTGTTCGCCCTGCTCCTATTGGTTCCCCTCTGTTCTGCAGTGTTCCCCACAGTTCCCCACTTTTTCCAATCCGTTCCCCCTGTGCCCTTTTTTTCCCCTCTGTCCTGCATTGTCCTTCACGATTCCTCACTTTTTCCAATTCGTTCCACCTGCTCCCTTGGTTCCCCTCTGTTCTGCAGTGTTCCCCACGGTTCCGCAATTTTTCCAATGTATACCCCCTGCTCCCTTTGTTTCCTTACTCTTCTGCATTTTTCCACACTGTTTCCCAATTTTTCCAATCTCTTCCCCATGCTCCTTTGTTTCCCCTCTGTTGTGCAGTGTTCCGAACGGTTCCCGACTTTTTCCAATCTGTTCCTCCTGCTCCCTTTGGTTCCCCACTGTTCTGCATTTTTCCACACAGTTCCCCACTTTTTCCAATCTGTTCCCCCTGCTCCCTTTGATTCCCCACTGTTCTGCAGTGTTCCCCACTTCTCAACTTTTTTCCGATATATTCGTCCTTCTCCCTTTCGTTCCCCTCTGTTCTGCAGTGTTTCCCACGGTTCCCAACTTTTTCCAATCCATTCCCACTGCTCCCTTTGTTTCCCCTCTGTCCTGCAGTGTTCCCCACGTTTCTCCACTTTTTCCAATCAGTTCGCCCTGCTCCCTTTGTTTCCCCTCTGTCCTGCAATGTTCTCCACGCTTCCCCACTTTTTCCAATCCATTCCCCCTGCTCCTTTTGGTTCCCCACTGTTCTGCAGAACTCCCCACGATTCACCACTTTTTCCAAACTGTTCCCCCTGCTCCGTTTGGTTCTCCTTTATTCTGCGTTGTTACCCAAGGTTCCCCACTTTTCCGAGCTGTTCCCCCTGCTCCCTTTGGTTCCCCTCCGTCCTGCACTGTCCTACATGGTTTCCCAATTTTTCCAATCTCTTCCCCGTGCTCCTTTGGTTCCCCTCTGTTGTGCAGTCTTCCGAACGGTTCCCCACTTTTTCCAATCCGTTCCCCCTGCTTCCTTTTATTCCCTTCTGTTCTGCAGTGTTCCACACTGTTCCCCAATTTTTCCAATCCGATCACCCTGCTCCCATTGTTTCTCCACTCTTCTGCATTTTTCCACACCATTCCCCACTTTTTCCAATCTCCTTGGGCTCCCCTCTGTTCTGCAGTTTACCCCACAGTTTCCACTTTTTCCAATCTGTTCCCCCTGCTCCCTTTGATTCCCCTCTGTTCTGCAGTGTTCCACACTGTTCCCCAAATTTTCCAATCCGTTCACCCTGCTCCCTTTGTTTCTCCACTCTTCTCAATTTTTCCACACCGTTCCCCACTTTTTCCAATCTGTTCGCCCTTCTCCTTGGGCTCCCCTCTGTTCTGCAGTTTACCCCACAGTTTCCACTTTTTCCAATCTGTTCACCCTGCTCCCTTTGGTTTCCCCTCTATTCTGCAGTATTCTATACAGTTCCCCACATTTTCCAATCTGTTCCTCCTGCTCCCTTTCGTTCCCCTCTGTTCTGCAGTGTTTCCCACGGTTCCCCACTTTTTCCAATCCGTTCCCGCTGCTCCGTTTGGTTCTCCACTGTTTTGCAGTATTCGCCACGGTTCCGCACTTTTTCCAATCTGTTCCCCTGCTCCCTTTGGTTCCCCTCCGTCCTGCACTGTCCTCCATTGTTTCCCAATTTTTCCAATCTTTTCCCCGTGCTCCTTTGTTTCCCCTCTGTTGTGCAGTGTGCCTAACGGTTCCCCACTTTTTCCAATCCGTTCACCCTGCTCCCGTTGTTTCTCCACTCTTCTGCATTTTTCCACACAGTTCCCCACTTTTTCCAATCTGTTCGCCCTGCTCCTATTGGTTCCCCTCTGTTCTGCAGTGTCCCCCACAGTTCCCCACTTTTTCCAATCCGTTCCCCCTGTGCCCTTTTTTTCCCCTCTGTCCTGCATTGTCCTTCACGATTCCTCACTTTTTCCAATTCGTTCCACCTGCTCCCTTGGTTCTCCTCTGTTCTGCAGTGTTCCCCACGGTTCCGCAATTTTTCCAATGTATACCCCCTGCTCCCTTTGTTTCCTTACTCTTCTGCATTTTTCCACACTGTTTCCCAATTTTTCAAATCTCTTCCCCATGCTCCTTTGTTTCCCCTCTGTTGTGCAGTGTTCCGAACGGTTCCCGACTTTTTCCAATCTGTTCCTCCTGCTCCCTTTGGTTCCCCACTGTTCTGCATTTTTCCACACAGTTCCCCACTTTTTCCAATCTGTTCCCCCTGCTCCCTTTGATTCCCCACTGTTCTGCAGTGTTCCCCACTTCTCAACTTTTTTTCCGATATGTTCGTCCTGCTCCCTTTCGTTCCCCTCTGTTCTGCAGTGTTTCCCACGGTTCCCAACTTTTTCCAATCCATTCCCACTGCTCCCTTTCTTTCCCTCTGTTTTGCAGTGTTCGCCACGGTTCCTCACTTTTTTCCAATCTATTCTCCATGTTCCCTTTAGTTCCCCTATGTTCTGCAGTGTTCCACACAGTTCCCCACTTTTTCCAATCTGTTCCCCCTGCTCCCTTTGTTTCCTCACCCTTCTGCGTTTTCCACACTGTTCCCCACTTTTTCCAATCTGTTTCCCCCGCTCCCTTTGGTTCCCCACGGTTCCCCACTTTTCCGAGTTCTTCCCTCTGCTCCATTTGGGTCCTCTCTGTTCTGCAGTGTTCCCCATGGTTCTCCACATTTTTTCCAATCTGTTCCCATGCTCCTTTTGGTTCCCCTCCGACCTGCACTGTCCTCCATTGTTTCCCAATTTTTCCAATCTCTTCCCCGTGCTCCTTTGGTTCCCCTCTGTTCTGCAGTGTTCCAAACAGTTCCCCACTTTTTCCAATACGTTAACCCTGCACCCGTTGTTGTTCCACTCTTCTGCATTTTTCCACACCGTTCCCCACTTTTTCCAATCTGCTCCCCCTGCTCCCTTTGGTTCCCCTCTGTCCTGCAGTGTTCCCCACTTCTCAACTTCTTTCCGATATGCTAGCCGTGCTACATTTAGTTCCCCTCTGTTCTGCAGTGTTTCCCACGGTTCCCCACTTTTTCCAATCCGTTCCCACTGCTCCCTTTGTTTCCCCTCTGTCCTGCAGTGTTCCCCACGTTTCCCCACTTTTTTCCAATCCATTCCCCCTGCTCCTTTTGGTTCCCCACTGTTCTGCAGAACTCCCCACGATTCCCCACTTTTTCCATTCTGTTCCCCCTGCTCCCTGTGGTTCCCCTCCGTCCTGCACTGTCCTCCATGGTTTCCCAATTTTTCCAATCTCTTCCCCGTGCTCCTTTGGTTCCCCTCTGTTGTGCAGTCTTCCGAACGGTTCCCCACTTTTTCCAATCCGTTCCCCCTGCTTCCTTTGATTCCCTTCTGTTCTGCAGTGTTCCACACTGTTCCCCAAATTTTCCAATCCGATCACCCTGCTCCCATTGTTTCTCCACTCTTCTGCATTTTTCCACACCGTTCCCCACTTTTTCCAATCTGTTCGCCCTTCTCCTTGGGCTCCCCTCTGTTCTGCAGTTTACCCCACAGTTTCCACTTTTTCCAATCTGTTCCCCCTGCTCCCTTTGCTCTCCCCTCTATTCTGCAGTATTCTATACAGTTCCCCACATTTTCCAATCCGTTACCCCTGCTCCCTTTGGTTCCCCTCTGTTCTGCAGTGTTCTCCACGGTTCCCGACTTTTTCCAATCTGTTCTCCTGCTCCCTTTGGTTCCCCACTGTTCTGCATTTTTCCACACAATTCCCCACTTTTTCCAATCTGTTCCCCCTGCTCCCTTTGTTTCCTCACTCTTCTGCATTTTTCCACACTGTTCGCCACTTTTTCCAATCTGATCCCCCTGCTCCCTTTGTTTCCTCACTCTTCTGCATTTTTGCACACTGTTCCCCACTTTTTCCAATCTGTTTCCCCCGATCCCTTTGGTTCCCCACTGTTCTGCAGTATTCCCCACTTTTCCACTATTTTCGAATTTGTTCGCCGTGATCGCTTTGGTTCCTCTCTGTCTGCAGTGTTCTTCACAGTTCCCCACTTTATCCAATCCGTTCCCCTCTGCTCCCTTTGGTTCCCCTCTGTCCTGCAGTGTTCCCCACTTCTCAACTTCTTTCCGATATGCTCGCCGTGCTCCATTTCGTTCCCCTCTGTTCTGCAGTGTTTCCCACGGTTCCCCACTTTTTCCAATCCGTTCCCGCTGCTCCCTTTGGTTCCCCACTGTTTTGCAGTGTTCGCCATGGTTCTTCACTTTTTCCAATCTGTTCCCCATGCTCCGTTTAGTTCCCCTCTATTCTGCCGTGTTCCCCAAGGTGCACACTTTTTCGAATCTGTTCACCCTGCTCCCTTTGTTTCCCCTCTGTCCTGCAGTGTTCCCCACGTTTCCCCACATTTACCAATCAGATCGCCCTGCTCCCTTTGTTTTCCCTCTGTCCTGCAATGTTCTCCACGGTTCCCCACTTTTTTCCAATCCATTCCCCCTGCTCCTTTTGGTTCCCCACTGTTCTGCAGAACTCCCCACGATTCCCCACTTTTTCCAATCTGTTCCCCCTGCTCCGTTTGGTTCTCCTTTATTCTGCAGTGTTCCCCAAGGTTCCCCACTTTTCCGTGCTGTTCCCCCTGCTCCCTTTGGTTCTGCAGTGTTCTGCAGTGTTCCCCACGGTTACCCACTTTTTCCAAACCGTTCCCCCTGCTCCCTTTGGTTCCCCTCTGTCCTGCAGTGTTCCCCACGGTTACCCACTTATTCCAATCCATTCGCCCTGCTCCCTTTGGTTCCCCTCTGTCCTGCATTTTCCCCCACAGTTCCCCACTTTTCCAATCCGTTCCCCCTGCTCCCTTTAGTTCCCCACAATACTGCAGTGCTCTCCATGGTTCCCCACATTTTCCAATCCGTTCTCCCTGCTCCCTTTGGTTTCCCACTGTTCTGCATTTTTCCACACGGTTCCCCAATTTTTCCAATCTGTTCCCATGCTCCATTTGGTTCCCCTCTTTTCTGCAATATTCCCCACTGTTCCCCACCTTTTGCAATCTGTTCCCCCTGCTCCCTTTGGTTCCCCACTGTTCTGCAGTTTTCGCTAACGGTTCCCCATTTTTTAAAACCTGTACCTCCTGTTCCCTTTGGTTCCCCTCTGTCCTGCAGTGTTCCCCACGGTTCCACACTTTTTGCAATCTGTTCGCCGTGCTCTCTTTGGTTCCCCTCAGTTCTACAATGTTCCCCACAGTTCCCAACTTTATCCAATCTGTTCTCCCTGCTCCCTTTGGTTCCCCTCCGTCCTGCACTGTCCTCCATGGTTTCCCAATTTTTCCAATCTCTTCCCCGTGCTCGTTTGGTTCCCCTCTGTAGTGCAGTGTTCCGAACGGTTCCCCACTTTTTCCAATCCGTTCCCCCTGCTTCCTTTGATTCCCTTCTGTTCTGCAGTGTTCCACACTGTTCCCCAAATTTTCCAATCCGTTCACCCTGCTCCCTTTGTTTCTCCACTCTTCTCAATTTTTCCACACCGTTCCCCACTTTTTCCAATCTGTTCGCCCTTCTCCTTGGGTTCCCCTCTGTTCTGCAGTTTACCCCACAGTTTCCACTTTTTCCAATCTGTTCACCCTGCTCCCTTTGGTTTCCCCTCTATTCTGCAGTATTCTATAGTTCCCCACATTTTCCAATCTGTTCCTCCTGCTCCCTTTCGTTCCCCTCTGTTCTGCAGTGTTTCCCACGGTTCCCCACTTTTTCCAATCCGTTCCCGCTGCTCCGTTTGGTTCTCCACTGTTTTGCAGTATTCGCCACGGTTCCGCACTTTTTCCAATCTGTTCCCCCTGCTCCCTTTGGTTCCCCTCCGTCCTGCACTGTCCTCCATTGTTTCCCAATTTTTCCAATCTTTTCCCCGTGCTCCTTTGTTTCCCCTCTGTTGTGCAGTGTGCCTAACGGTTCCCCACTTTTTCCAATCTGTTCGCCCTGCTCCTATTGGTTCCCCTCTGTTCTGCAGTGTTCCCCACAGTTCCCCACTTTTTCCAATCCGTTCCCCCTGTGCCCTTTTTTTCCCCTCTGTCCTGCATTGTCCTTCACGATTCCTCACTTTTTCCAATTCGTTCCACCTGCTCCCTTGGTTCCCCTCTGTTCTGCAGTGTTCCCCACGGTTCCGCAATTTTTCCAATGTATACCCCCTGCTCCCTTTGTTTCCTTACTCTTCTGCATTTTTCCACACTGTTTCCCAATTTTTCCAATCTCTTCCCCATGCTCCTTTGTTTCCCCTCTGTTGTGCAGTGTTCCGAACGGTTCCCGACTTTTTCCAATCTGTTCCTCCTGCTCCCTTTGGTTCCCCACTGTTCTGCATTTTTCCACACAGTTCCCCACTTTTTCCAATCTGTTCCCCCTGCTCCCTTTGATTCCCCACTGTTCTGCAGTGTTCCCCACTTCTCAACTTTTTTCCGATATATTCGTCCTTCTCCCTTTCGTTCCCCTCTGTTCTGCAGTGTTTCCCACGGTTCCCAACTTTTTCCAATCCATTCCCACTGCTCCCTTTGTTTCCCCTCTGTCCTGCAGTGTTCCCCACGTTTCTCCACTTTTTCCAATCAGTTCGCCCTGCTCCCTTTGTTTCCCCTCTGTCCTGCAATGTTCTCCACGCTTCCCCACTTTTTCCAATCCATTCCCCCTGCTCCTTTTGGTTCCCCACTGTTCTGCAGAACTCCCCACGATTCACCACTTTTTCCAAACTGTTCCCCCTGCTCCGTTTGGTTCTCCTTTATTCTGCGTTGTTACCCAAGGTTCCCCACTTTTCCGAGCTGTTCCCCCTGCTCCCTTTGGTTCCCCTCCGTCCTGCACTGTCCTACATGGTTTTCCAATTTTTCCAATCTCTTCCCCGTGCTCCTTTGGTTCCCCTCTGTTGTGCAGTCTTCCGAACGGTTCCCCACTTTTTCCAATCCGTTCCCCCTGCTTCCTTTTATTCCCTTCTGTTCTGCAGTGTTCCACACTGTTCCCCAATTTTTCCAATCCGATCACCCTGCTCCCATTGTTTCTCCACTCTTCTGCATTTTTCCACACCGTTCCCCACTTTTTCCAATCTCCTTGGGCTCCCCTCTGTTCTGCAGTTTACCCCACAGTTTCCACTTTTTCCAATCTGTTCCCCCTGCTCCCTTTGATTCCCCTCTGTTCTGCAGTGTTCCACACTGTTCCCCAAATTTTCCAATCCGTTCACCCTGCTCCCTTTGTTTCTCCACTCTTCTCAATTTTTCCACACCGTTCCCCACTTTTTCCAATCTGTTCGCCCTTCTCCTTGGGCTCCCCTCTGTTCTGCAGTTTACCCCACAGTTTCCACTTTTTCCAATCTGTTCACCCTGCTCCCTTTGGTTTCCCCTCTATTCTGCAGTATTCTATACAGTTCCCCACATTTTCCAATCTGTTCCTCCTGCTCCCTTTCGTTCCCCTCTGTTCTGCAGTGTTTCCCACGGTTCCCCACTTTTTCCAATCCGTTCCCGCTGCTCCGTTTGGTTCTCCACTGTTTTGCAGTATTCGCCACGGTTCCGCACTTTTTCCAATCTGTTCCCCCTGCTCCCTTTGGTTCCCCTCCGTCCTGCACTGTCCTCCATTGTTTCCCAATTTTTCCAATCTTTTCCCCGTGCTCCTTTGTTTCCCCTCTGTTGTGCAGTGTGCCTAACGGTTCCCCACTTTTTCCAATCCGTTCACCCTGCTCCCGTTGTTTCTCCACTCTTCTGCATTTTTCCACACAGTTCCCCACTTTTTCCAATCTGTTCGCCCTGCTCCTATTGGTTCCCCTCTGTTCTGCAGTGTCCCCCACAGTTCCCCACTTTTTCCAATCCGTTCCCCCTGTGCCCTTTTTTTCCCCTCTGTCCTGCATTGTCCTTCACGATTCCTCACTTTTTCCAATTCGTTCCACCTGCTCCCTTGGTTCCCCTCTGTTCTGCAGTGTTCCCCACGGTTCCGCAATTTTTCCAATGTATACCCCCTGCTCCCTTTGTTTCCTTACTCTTCTGCATTTTTCCACACTGTTTCCCAATTTTTCCAATCTCTTCCCCATGCTCCTTTGTTTCCCCTCTGTTGTGCAGTGTTCCGAACGGTTCCCGACTTTTTCCAATCTGTACCTCCTGCTCCCTTTGGTTCCCCACTGTTCTGCATTTTTCCACACAGTTCCCCACTTTTTCCAATCTGTTCCCCCTGCTCCCTTTGATTCCCCACTGTTCTGCAGTGTTCCCCACTTCTCAACTTTTTTTCCGATATGTTCGTCCTGCTCCCTTTCGTTCCCCTCTGTTCTGCAGTGTTTCCCACGGTTCCCAACTTTTTCCAATCCATTCCCACTGCTCCCTTTCTCTCCCTCTGTTTTGCAGTGTTCGCCACTGTTCCTCACTTTTTTCCAATCTATTCTCCATGTTCCCTTTAGTTCCCCTATGTTCTGCAGTGTTCCACACAGTTCCCCACTTTTTCCAATCTGTTCCCCCTGCTCCCTTTGTTTCCTCACCCTTCTGCGTTTTCCACACTGTTCCCCACTTTTTCCAATCTGTTTCCCCCGCTCCCTTTGGTTCCCCACGGTTCCCCACTTTTCCGAGTTCTTCCCTCTGCTCCCTTTGGGTCCTCTCTGTTCTGCAGTGTTCCCCATGGTTCTCCACATTTTTTCCAATCTGTTCCCATGCTCCTTTTGGTTCCCCTCCGACCTGCACTGTCCTCCATTGTTTCCCAATTTTTCCAATCTTTTCCCCGTGCTCCTTTGTTTCACCTCTGTTGTGCAGTGTGCCTAACGGTTCCCCACTTTTTCCAATCTGTTCGCCCTGCTCCTATTGGTTCCCCTCTGTTCTGCAGTGTTCCCCACAGTTCCCCACTTTTTCCAATCCGTTCCCCCTGTGCCCTTTTTTTCCCCTCTGTCCTGCATTGTCCTTCACGATTCCTCACTTTTTCCAATTCGTTCCACCTGCTCCCTTGGTTCCCCTCTGTTCTGCAGTGTTCCCCACGGTTCCGCAATTTTTCCAATGTATACCCCCTGCTCCCTTTGTTTCCTTACTCTTCTGCATTTTTCCACACTGTTTCCCAATTTTTCCAATCTCTTCCCCATGCTCCTTTGTTTCCCCTCTGTTGTGCAGTGTTCCGAACGGTTCCCGACTTTTTCCAATCTGTTCCTCCTGCTCCCTTTGGTTCCCCACTGTTCTGCATTTTTCCACACAGTTCCCCACTTTTTCCAATCTGTTCCCCCTGCTCCCTTTGATTCCCCACTGTTCTGCAGTGTTCCCCACTTCTCAACTTTTTTCCGATATATTCGTCCTTCTCCCTTTCGTTCCCCTCTGTTCTGCAGTGTTTCCCACGGTTCCCAACTTTTTCCAATCCATTCCCACTGCTCCCTTTGTTTCCCCTCTGTCCTGCAGTGTTCCCCACGTTTCTCCACTTTTTCCAATCAGTTCGCCCTGCTCCCTTTGTTTCCCCTCTGTCCTGCAATGTTCTCCACGCTTCCCCACTTTTTCCAATCCATTCCCCCTGCTCCTTTTGGTTCCCCACTGTTCTGCAGAACTCCCCACGATTCACCACTTTTTCCAAACTGTTCCCCCTGCTCCGTTTGGTTCTCCTTTATTCTGCGTTGTTACCCAAGGTTCCCCACTTTTCCGAGCTGTTCCCCCTGCTCCCTTTGGTTCCCCTCCGTCCTGCACTGTCCTACATGGTTTCCCAATTTTTCCAATCTCTTCCCCGTGCTCCTTTGGTTCCCCTCTGTTGTGCAGTCTTCCGAACGGTTCCCCACTTTTTCCAATCCGTTCCCCCTGCTTCCTTTTATTCCCTTCTGTTCTGCAGTGTTCCACACTGTTCCCCAATTTTTCCAATCCGATCACCCTGCTCCCATTGTTTCTCCACTCTTCTGCATTTTTCCACACCATTCCCCACTTTTTCCAATCTCCTTGGGCTCCCCTCTGTTCTGCAGTTTACCCCACAGTTTCCACTTTTTCCAATCTGTTCCCCCTGCTCCCTTTGATTCCCCTCTGTTCTGCAGTGTTCCACACTGTTCCCCAAATTTTCCAATCCGTTCACCCTGCTCCCTTTGTTTCTCCACTCTTCTCAATTTTTCCACACCGTTCCCCACTTTTTCCAATCTGTTCGCCCTTCTCCTTGGGCTCCCCTCTGTTCTGCAGTTTACCCCACAGTTTCCACTTTTTCCAATCTGTTCACCCTGCTCCCTTTGGTTTCCCCTCTATTCTGCAGTATTCTATACAGTTCCCCACATTTTCCAATCTGTTCCTCCTGCTCCCTTTCGTTCCCCTCTGTTCTGCAGTGTTTCCCACGGTTCCCCACTTTTTCCAATCCGTTCCCGCTGCTCCGTTTGGTTCTCCACTGTTTTGCAGTATTCGCCACGGTTCCGCACTTTTTCCAATCTGTTCCCCTGCTCCCTTTGGTTCCCCTCCGTCCTGCACTGTCCTCCATTGTTTCCCAATTTTTCCAATCTTTTCCCCGTGCTCCTTTGTTTCCCCTCTGTTGTGCAGTGTGCCTAACGGTTCCCCACTTTTTCCAATCCGTTCACCCTGCTCCCGTTGTTTCTCCACTCTTCTGCATTTTTCCACACAGTTCCCCACTTTTTCCAATCTGTTCGCCCTGCTCCTATTGGTTCCCCTCTGTTCTGCAGTGTCCCCCACAGTTCCCCACTTTTTCCAATCCGTTCCCCCTGTGCCCTTTTTTTCCCCTCTGTCCTGCATTGTCCTTCACGATTCCTCACTTTTTCCAATTCGTTCCACCTGCTCCCTTGGTTCTCCTCTGTTCTGCAGTGTTCCCCACGGTTCCGCAATTTTTCCAATGTATACCCCCTGCTCCCTTTGTTTTCTTACTCTTCTGCATTTTTCCACACTGTTTCCCAATTTTTCCAATCTCTTCCCCATGCTCCTTTGTTTCCCCTCTGTTGTGCAGTGTTCCGAACGGTTCCCGACTTTTTCCAATCTGTTCCTCCTGCTCCCTTTGGTTCCCCACTGTTCTGCATTTTTCCACACAGTTCCCCACTTTTTCCAATCTGTTCCCCCTGCTCCCTTTGATTCCCCACTGTTCTGCAGTGTTCCCCACTTCTCAACTTTTTTTCCGATATGTTCGTCCTGCTCCCTTTCGTTCCCCTCTGTTCTGCAGTGTTTCCCACGGTTCCCAACTTTTTCCAATCCATTCCCACTGCTCCCTTTCTTTCCCTCTGTTTTGCAGTGTTCGCCACGGTTCCTCACTTTTTTCCAATCTATTCTCCATGTTCCCTTTAGTTCCCCTATGTTCTGCAGTGTTCCACACAGTTCCCCACTTTTTCCAATCTGTTCCCCCTGCTCCCTTTGTTTCCTCACCCTTCTGCGTTTTCCACACTGTTCCCCACTTTTTCCAATCTGTTTCCCCCGCTCCCTTTGGTTCCCCACGGTTCCCCACTTTTCCGAGTTCTTCCCTCTGCTCCCTTTGGGTCCTCTCTGTTCTGCAGTGTTCCCCATGGTTCTCCACATTTTTTCCAATCTGTTCCCATGCTCCTTTTGGTTCCCCTCCGACCTGCACTGTCCTCCATTGTTTCCCAATTTTTCCAATCTCTTCCCCGTGCTCCTTTGGTTCCCCTCTGTTCTGCAGTGTTCCAAACAGTTCCCCACTTTTTCCAATACGTTAACCCTGCACCCGTTGTTGTTCCACTCTTCTGCATTTTTCCACACCGTTCCCCACTTTTTCCAATCTGCTCCCCCTGCTCCCTTTGGTTCCCCTCTGTCCTGCAGTGTTCCCCACTTCTCAACTTCTTTCCGATATGCTAGCCGTGCTACATTTAGTTCCCCTCTGTTCTGCAGTGTTTCCCACGGTTCCCCACTTTTTCCAATCCGTTCCCACTGCTCCCTTTGTTTCCCCTCTGTCCTGCAGTGTTCCCCACGTTTCCCCACTTTTTTCCAATCCATTCCCCCTGCTCCTTTTGGTTCCCCACTGTTCTGCAGAACTCCCCACGATTCCCCACTTTTTCCATTCTGTTCCCCCTGCTCCCTGTGGTTCCCCTCCGTCCTGCACTGTCCTCCATGGTTTCCCAATTTTTCCAATCTCTTCCCCGTGCTCCTTTGGTTCCCCTCTGTTGTGCAGTCTTCCGAACGGTTCCCCACTTTTTCCAATCCGTTCCCCCTGCTTCCTTTGATTCCCTTCTGTTCTGCAGTGTTCAGCACTGTTCCCCAAATTTTCCAATCCGATCACCCTGCTCCCATTGTTTCTCCACTCTTCTGCATTTTTCCACACCGTTCCCCACTTTTTCCAATCTGTTCGCCCTTCTCCTTGGGCTCCCCTCTGTTCTGCAGTTTACCCCACAGTTTCCACTTTTTCCAATCTGTTCCCCCTGCTCCCTTTGCTCTCCCCTCTATTCTGCAGTATTCTATACAGTTCCCCACATTTTCCAATCCGTTACCCCTGCTCCCTTTGGTTCCCCTCTGTTCTGCAGTGTTCTCCACGGTTCCCGACTTTTTCCAATCTGTTCTCCTGCTCCCTTTGGTTCCCCACTGTTCTGCATTTTTCCACACAATTCCCCACTTTTTCCAATCTGTTCCCCCTGCTCCCTTTGTTTCCTCACTCTTCTGCATTTTTCCACACTGTTCGCCACTTTTTCCAATCTGATCCCCCTGCTCCCTTTGTTTCCTCACTCTTCTGCATTTTTGCACACTGTTCCCCACTTTTTCCAATCTGTTTCCCCCGATCCCTTTGGTTCCCCACTGTTCTGCAGTATTCCCCACTTTTCCACTATTTTCGAATTTGTTCGCCGTGATCGCTTTGGTTCCTCTCTGTCTGCAGTGTTCTTCACAGTTCCCCACTTTATCCAATCCGTTCCCCTCTGCTCCCTTTGGTTCCCCTCTGTCCTGCAGTGTTCCCCACTTCTCAACTTCTTTCCGATATGCTCGCCGTGCTCCATTTCGTTCCCCTCTGTTCTGCAGTGTTTCCCACGGTTCCCCACTTTTTCCAATCCGTTCCCGCTGCTCCCTTTGGTTCCCCACTGTTTTGCAGTGTTCGCCATGGTTCTTCACTTTTTCCAATCTGTTCCCCATGCTCCGTTTAGTTCCCCTCTATTCTGCCGTGTTCCCCAAGGTGCACACTTTTTCGAATCTGTTCACCCTGCTCCCTTTGTTTCCCCTCTGTCCTGCAGTGTTCCCCACGTTTCCCCACATTTACCAATCAGATCGCCCTGCTCCCTTTGTTTTCCCTCTGTCCTGCAATGTTCTCCACGGTTCCCCACTTTTTTCCAATCCATTCCCCCTGCTCCTTTTGGTTCCCCACTGTTCTGCAGAACTCCCCACGATTCCCCACTTTTTCCAATCTGTTCCCCCTGCTCCGTTTGGTTCTCCTTTATTCTGCAGTGTTCCCCAAGGTTCCCCACTTTTCCGTGCTGTTCCCCCTGCTCCCTTTGGTTCTGCAGTGTTCTGCAGTGTTCCCCACGGTTACCCACTTTTTCCAAACCGTTCCCCCTGCTCCCTTTGGTTCCCCTCTGTCCTGCAGTGTTCCCCACGGTTACCCACTTATTCCAATCCATTCGCCCTGCTCCCTTTGGTTCCCCTCTGTCCTGCATTTTCCCCCACAGTTCCCCACTTTTCCAATCCGTTCCCCCTGCTCCCTTTAGTTCCCCACAATACTGCAGTGCTCTCCACGGTTCCCCACATTTTCCAATCCGTTCTCCCTGCTCCCTTTGGTTTCCCACCGTTCTGCATTTTTCCACACGGTTCCCCAATTTTTCCAATCTGTTCCCATGCTCCATTTGGTTCCCCTCTTTTCTGCAATATTCCCCACTGTTCCACACCTTTTGCAATCTGTTCCCCCTGCTCCCTTTGGTTCCCCACTGTTCTGCAGTTTTCGCTAACGGTTCCCCATTTTTTACAACCTGTACCTCTTTTTCCCTTTGGTTCCCCTCTGTCCTGCAGTGTTCCCCACGGTTCCACACTTTTTGCAATCTGTTCGCCGTGCTCTCTTTGGTTCCCCTCAGTTCTACAATGTTCCCCACAGTTCCCAACTTTATCCAATCTGTTCCCCCTGCTCCCTTTGGTTCCCCTCCGTCCTGCACTGTCCTCCATGGTTTCCCAATTTTTCCAATCTCTTCCCCGTGCTCCTTTGGTTCCCCTCTGTAGTGCAGTGTTCCGAACGGTTCCCCACTTTTTCCAATCCGTTCCCCCTGCTTCCTTTGATTCCCTTCTGTTCTGCAGTGTTCCACACTGTTCCCCAAATTTTCCAATCCGTTCACCCTGCTCCCTTTGTTTCTCCACTCTTCTCAATTTTTCCACACCGTTCCCCACTTTTTCCAATCTGTTCGCCCTTCTCCTTGGGCTCCCCTCTGTTCTGCAGTTTACCCCACAGTTTCCACTTTTTCCAATCTGTTCACCCTGCTCCCTTTGGTTTCCCCTCTATTCTGCAGTATTCTATACAGTTCCCCACATTTTCCAATCTGTTCCTCCTGCTCCCTTTCGTTCCCCTCTGTTCTGCACTGTCCTCCATTGTTTCCCAATTTGTCCAATCTTTTCCCCGTGCTCCTTTGTTTCCCCTCTGTTGTGCAGTGTGCCTAACGGTTCCCCACTTTTTCCAATCCGTTCACCGTGCTCCCGTTGTTTCTCCACTCTTCTGCATTTTCCACACCGTTCCCCACTTTTTACAATCCGTTCCCCCTTCTCCTTGGGCTCCCCTCTGTTCTGCAGTTTTCCCCACAGTTTCCACTTTTTCCAATCTGTTCCCCCTGCTCCCGTTGGTTCCCCTCTATTCTGCAGTTTTCTATACAGTTCCCCATATTTTCCAATCCGTTACCCCTGCTCCCTTTGGTTCCCCTCTGTTCTGCAGGGTTCTCCACGGTTCCCGACTTTTTCCAATCTGTTCCTCCTGCTCCCTTTGGTTCCCCACTGTTCTGCAGTTTTCCACACTGTTCCCCACTTTTTCCAATCTGTGCCCCCTGCTCCCTTTGTTTCCTCACTCTTCTGCATTTTTCCACACTGTTCCCCACTTTTTCCAATCTGATCCCCCTGCTCCCTTTGATTCCCCACTGTTCTGCAGTGTTCCCCACTTCTCAACTTTTTTCCGATATGTTCGTCCTGCTCCCTTTCGTTCCCCTCTGTTCTGCAGTGTTTCCCACGGTTCCCAACTTTTTCCAATCCGTTCCCACTGCTCCCTTTCTTTCCCACTGTTTTGCAGTGTTCGCCACGGTTCCGCACTTTTTCCAATCTATTCTCCATGTTCCCTTTAGTTCCCCTATCTTCTGCAGTGTTCCACACAGTTCCTCACTTTTTCCAATCTGTTCCCCCTGCTCCCTTTGTTTCCTCACTCTTCTGCGTTTTCCACACTGTTCCCCACTTTTTCCAATCTGTTTCCCCCGCTCCCTTTGGTTCCCGACGGTTCCCCACTTTTCCGAGTTCTTCCCTCTGCTCCCTTTGGCTCCTCTCTGTTCTGCAGTGTTCCCCATGGTTCTCCACATTTTTTCCAATCTGTTCCCATGCTCCTTTTGGTTCCCCTCCGACCTGCACTGTCCTCCATTGTTTCCCAATTTTTCCAATCTCTTCCCCGTGCTCCTTTGGTTCCCCTCTGTTGTGCAGTGTTCCGAACGGTTCCCCACTTTTTCCAATCCGTTCTCCCTGCTCCATTTGGTTTCCCACTGTTCTGCATTTTTCCACACGGTTCCCCAATTTTTCCAATCTGTTCCCATGCTCCATTTGGTTCCCCTCTTTTCTGCAATATTCCCCACTGTTCCCCACCTTTTGCAATCTGTTCCCCCTGCTCCCTTTGGTTCCCCACTGTTCTGCAGTGTTTGCTAACGGTTCCCCACTTTTTACAACCTGTACCTCCTGTTCCCTTTGGTTCCCCTCTGTCCTGCAGTGTCCTCCATGGTTTCCAAATTTTTCCAATCTCTTCCCCGTGCTCCTTTGGTTCCCCTCTGTTGTTCAGTGTTCCGAACGGTTCCCCACATTTTCCTATCCGTTCTCCCTGCTTTCTTTGGTTTCCCACTGTTCTGCATTTTTACACACGGTTCCCCAATTTTTCCAATCTGTTCCCATACTCCATTTGTTTCCCCTCTTTTCTGCAATATTCCCCACTGTTCCACACTTTTTCCAATCTATTCGCCGTGCTCTCTTTGGTTCCTCTCTGTTCTACAGTGTTCCCCACAGTTTCCACTTTTTCCAATCTGTTCCCCCTGCTCCCTTTGCTCTCCCCTCTATTCTGCAGTATTCTATACAGTTCCCCACATTTTCCAATCCGTTACCCCTGCTCCCTTTGGTTCCCCTCTGTTCTGCAGTGTTCTCCACGGTTCCCGACTTTTTCCAATCTGTTCTCCTGCTCCCTTTGGTTCCCCACTGTTCTGCATTTTTCCATACAATTCCCCACTTTTTCCAATCTGTTCCCCCTGCTCCCTTTGTTTCCTCACTCTTCTGCATTTTTCCACACTGTTCGCCACTTTTTCCAATCTGATCCCCCTGCTCCCTTTGTTTCCTCACTCTTCTGCATTTTTGCACACTGTTCCCCACTTTTTCCAATCTGTTTCCCCCGATCCCTTTGGTTCCCCACTGTTCTGCAGTATTCCCCACTTTTCCACTATTTTCGAATTTGTTCGCCGTGATCGCTTTGGTTCCTCTCTGTCTGCAGTGTTCTTCACAGTTCCCCACTTTATCCAATCCGTTCCCCCCTGCTCCTTTTGGTTCCCCTCTGTCCTGCAGTGTTCCCCACTTCTCAACTTCTTTCCGATTTGCTCGCCGTGCTCCATTTCGTTCCCCTCTGTTCTGCAGTGTTTCCCACGGTTCCCCACTTTTTCCAATCCGTTCCTGCTGCTCCCTTTGGTTCCCCACTGTTTTGCAGTGTTCGCCATGGTTCTGCACTTTTTCCAATCTGTTCCCCATGCTCCGTTTAGTTCCCCTCTATTCTGCCGTGTTCCCCAAGGTGCACACTTTTTCGAATCTGTTCACCCTGCTCCCTTTGTTTCCCCTCTGTCCTGCAGTGTTCCCCACGTTTCCCCACATTTACCAATCAGATCGCCCTGCTCCCTTTGTTTTCCCTCTGTCCTGCAATGTTCTCCACGGTTCCCCACTTTTTTCCAATCCATTCCCCCTGCTCCTTTTGGTTCCCCACTGTTCTGCAGAACTCCCCACGATTCCCCACTTTTTCCAATATGTTCCCCCTGCTCCGTTTGGTTCTCCTTTATTCTGCAGTGTTCCCCAAGGTTCCCCACTTTTCCGAGCTGCTCCCCCTGCTCCCTTTGGTTCTGCAGTGTTCTGCAGTGTTCCCCACGGTTACCCACTTTTTCGAAACCGTTCCCCCTGCTCCCTTTGGTTCCCCTCTGTCCTGCAGTGTTCCCCACGGTTACCCACTTTTTCCAAACCGTTCCCCCTGCTCCCTTTAGTTCCCCACAATACTACAGTGCTCTCCACGGTTCCCCACATTTTCCAATCTGTTCGCCGTGCTCTCTTTGGTTCCCCACAGTTCTACAATGTTCCCCACAGTTCCCCACTTTATCCAATCTGTTCCCCCTGCTCCCTTTGGTTCCCCTCCGTCCTGCACTGTCCTCCATGGTTTCCCAATTTTTCCAATCTCTTCCCCGTGCTCCTTTGGATCCCCTCTGTAGTGCAGTGTTCCGAACGGTTCCCCACTTTTTCCAATCCGTTCCCCCTGCTTCCTTTGATTCCCTTCTGTTCTGCAGTGTTCCACACTGTTCCCCAATTTTTCCAATCCGTTCACCCTGCTCCCTTTGTTTCTCCACTCTTCTCAATTTTTCCACACCGTTCCCCACTTTTTCCAATCTGTTCGCCCTTCTCCTTGGGCTCCCCTCTGTTCTGCAGTTTACCCCACAGTTTCCACTTTTTCCAATCTGTTCACCCTGCTCCCTTTGGTTTCCCCTCTATTCTGCAGTATTCTATACAGTTCCCCACATTTTCCAATCTGTTCCTCCTGCTCCCTTTCGTTCCCCTCTGTTTTGCAGTGTTTCCCTCGGTTCCCCACTTTTTCCAATCCGTTCCCGCTGCTCCGTTTGGTTCCCCACTGTTTTGCAGTATTTGCCACGGTTCCGCACTTTTTCCAATCTGTTCCCCCTGCTCCCTTTGGTTCCCCTCCGTCCTGCACTGTCATCCATTGTTTCCCAATTTTTCCAATCTTTTCCCCGTGCTCCTTTGTTTCCCCTCTGTTGTGCAGTGTGCCTAACAGTTCCCCACTTTTTCCAATCCGTTCACCCTGCTCCCGTTGTTTCTCCACTCTTCTGCATTTTTCCTCACAGTTCCCCACTTTTTCCAATCTGTTCGCCCTGCTCCTATTGGTTCCCCTCTGTTCTGCAGTGTTCCCCACAGTTCCCCACTTTTTCCAATCCGTTCCCCCTGTGCCCTTTCTTTCCCCTCTGTCCTGCATTGTCCTTCACGATTCCCCACTTTTTCCAATTCGTTCCACCTGCTCCCTTGGTTCCCCTCTGTTCTGCAGTGTTCCCCACGGTTCCGCAATTTTTCCAATTTATACCCCCTGCTCCCTTTGTTTCCTTACTCTTCTGCATTTTTCCACACTGTTTCCCAATTTTTCCAATCTGTTCGCCGTGCTCCTTTGTTTCCCCTCTGTTGTGCAGTGTTCCGAACGGTTCCCGACTTTTTCCAACCTATTCCTCCTGCTCCCTTTGGTTCCCCACTGTTCTGCATTTTTCCACACAGTTCCCCACTTTTTCCAATCTGTTCCCCCTGCTCCCTTTGTTTCCTCACTCTTCTGCATTTTTCCACACTGTTCCCCACTTTTTCCAATCTGATCCCCCTGCTCCCTTTGATTCCCCACTGTTCTGCAGTGTTCCCCACTTCTCAACTTTTTTCCGATATGTTCGTCCTGCTCCCTTTCGTTCCCCTCTGTTCTGCAGTGTTTCCCACAGTTCCCAACTTTTTCCAATCCATTCCCACTGCTCCCTTTCTTTCCCTCTGTTTTGCAGTGTTCGCCACGGTTCCTCACTTTTTCCAATCTATTCTCCATGTTCCCTTTAGTTCCCCTATGTTCTGCAGTGTTCCACACAGTTCCCCACTTTTTCCAATCTGTTCCCCCTGCTCCCTTTGTTTCCTCACTCTTCTGCGTTTTCCACACTGTTCCCCACTTTTTCCAATCTGTTTCCCCCGCTCCCTTTGGTTCCCCACGGTTCCCCACTTTTCCGAGTTCTTCCCTCTGCTCCCTTTGGGTCCTCTCTGTTCTGCAGTATTCCCCATGGTTCTCCACATTTTTTCCAATCTGTTCCCATGCTCCTTTTGGTTCCCCTCCGACCTGCACTGTCCTCCATTGTTTCCCAATTTTTCCAATCTCTTCCCCGTGCTCCTTTGGTTCCCCTCTGTTCTGCAGTGTTCCAAACAGTTCCCCACTTTTTCCAAAACGTTAACCCTGCTCCCGTTGTTGCTTCACTCTTCTGCATTTTTCCACACTGTTCCCCACTTTTTCCAATCTGCTCCCCCTGCTCCCTTTGGTTCCCCTCTGTTCTGCAGTGTTCCCCACTTCTCAACTTCTTTCCGATATGCTAGCCGTGCTCCATTTAGTTCCCCTCTGTTCTGCAGTGTTTCCCACGGTTCCCCACTTTTTCCAATCCGTTCCCCCTGCTCCCTTTGGTTCTGCAGTGTTCTGCAGTGTTCCCCACGGTTACCCACTTTTTCCAAACCGTTCCCCCTGCTCCCTTTGGTTCCCCTCTGTCCTGCAGTGTTCCCCACGGTTACCCACTTATTCCAATCCATTCCCCCTGCTCCCTTTGGTTCCCCTCTGTCCTGCATTTTCCCCCACAGTTCCCCACTTTTCCAATCCGTTCCCCCTGCTCCCTTTAGTTCCCCTCCGTCCTGCACTGTCCTCCATGGTTTCCCAATTTTTCCAATCTCTTCCCCGTGCTCCTTTGGTTCCACTCTGTTGTTCAGTGTTCCGAACGGTTCCCCACTTTTTCCAATCCGTTCCCCCTGCTTCCTTTGATTCCCCTCTGTTCTGCAGTGTTCCACACTGTTCCCCACTTTTTCCAATCCGTTCATCCTGCTCCCGTTGTTTCTCCACTCTTCTGCATTTTCCACACCGTTCCCCACTTTTTCCAATCTGTTCCCCCTTCTCCTTGGGCTCCCCTCTGTTCTGCAGTTTACCCCACAGTTCCCCACATTTTCCAATCCATTACCCCTGCTCCCTTTGTTTCCCCTCTGTCCTGCAATGTTTTCCACGGTTCCCCACTTTTTCCAATCCATTCCCCCTGCTCCTTTTGGTTCCCCACTGTTCTGCAGGACTACCCACGATTCCCCACTTTTTCCAATCTATTCCCCCTTCTCCGTTTGGTTCTCCTTTATTCTGCAGTTTTACCCAAGGTTCCCCACTTTTCCGATCTGTTCCCCCTGCTCCCTTTGGTTCTGCAGTGTTCTGCAGTGTTCCCCACGGTTACCCACTTTTTCCAAACCGTTCCCCCTGCTCCCTTTGGTTCCCCTCTGTCCTGCAGTGTTCCCCACGGTTACCCACTTATTCCAATCCATTCCCCCTCCTCCCTTTGGTTCCCCTCTGTCCTGCATTTTCCCCCACAGTTCCCCACTTTTCCAATCCGATCCCCCTGCTCCCTTTACTTCCCCTCTGTACTGCAGTGCTCTCCACGGTTCCCCGCATTTTCCAATCCGTTCTCCCTGCTCCCTTTGTTTTCCCACTGTTCTACTATTTTCCACACTGTTTCCCAATTTTTCCAATCTGTTCCCATGCTCCATTTGGTTCCCCTCTTTTCTGCAATATTCCCCACTGTTCCCCACCTTTTGCAATCTGTTCCCACTGCTCCCTTTGGTTCCCCACTGTTCTGCAGTGTTCGCTAACGGTTCCCCACTTTTTACAACCTGTACCTCCTGTTCCCTTTGGTTCCCCTCTGTCCTGCAGTGTTCCCCACGGTTCCACACTTTTTTCCAATCTGTTCGCCGTGCTCTCTTTGGTTCCCCTCAGTTCTACAATGTTCCCCACAGTTCCCCACTTTATCCAATCTTTTCCCCCTGCTCCCTTTGGTTCCCCTCCGTCCTGCACTGTCCTCCATGGTTTCCCAATTTTTCCAATCTCTTCCCCGTGCTCCTTTGGTTCCCCTCTGTTGTGCAGTGTTTCGAACGGTTCCCCACTTTTTCCAATCCGTTCTCCCTGCTCCCTTTGGTTCCCCTCTGTCCTGCATTTTCCCCCACAGTTCCCCACTTTTCCAATCCGTTCCCCCTGCTCCCTTTAGTTCCCCACAATACTGCAGTGCTCTCCATGGTTCCCCACATTTTCCAATCCGTTCTCCCTGCTCCCTTTGGTTTCCCACTGTTCTGCATTTTTCCACACGGTTCCCCAATTTTTCCAATCTGTTCCCATGCTCCATTTGGTTCCCCTCTTTTCTGCAATATTCCCCACTGTTCCCCACCTTTTGCAATCTGTTCCCCCTGCTCCCTTTGGTTCCCCACTGTTCTGCAGTTTTCGCTAACGGTTCCCCATTTTTTAAAACCTGTACCTCCTGTTCCCTTTGGTTCCCCTCTGTCCTGCAGTGTTCCCCACGGTTCCACACTTTTTGCAATCTGTTCGCCGTGCTCTCTTTGGTTCCCCTCAGTTCTACAATGTTCCCCACAGTTCCCAACTTTATCCAATCTGTTCTCCCTGCTCCCTTTGGTTCCCCTCCGTCCTGCACTGTCCTCCATGGTTTCCCAATTTTTCCAATCTCTTCCCCGTGCTCGTTTGGTTCCCCTCTGTAGTGCAGTGTTCCGAACGGTTCCCCACTTTTTCCAATCCGTTCCCCCTGCTTCCTTTGATTCCCTTCTGTTCTGCAGTGTTCCACACTGTTCCCCAAATTTTCCAATCCGTTCACCCTGCTCCCTTTGTTTCTCCACTCTTCTCAATTTTTCCAAACCGTTCCCCACTTTTTCCAATCTGTTCGCCCTTCTCCTTGGGTTCCCCTCTGTTCTGCAGTTTACCCCACAGTTTCCACTTTTTCCAATCTGTTCACCCTGCTCCCTTTGGTTTCCCCTCTATTCTGCAGTATTCTATAGTTCCCCACATTTTCCAATCTGTTCCTCCTGCTCCCTTTCGTTCCCCTCTGTTCTGCAGTGTTTCCCACGGTTCCCCACTTTTTCCAATCCGTTCCCGCTGCTCCGTTTGGTTCTCCACTGTTTTGCAGTATTCGCCACGGTTCCGCGCTTTTTCCAATCTGTTCCCCCTGCTCCCTTTGGTTCCCCTCCGTCCTGCACTGTCCTCCATTGTTTCCCAATTTTTCCAATCTTTTCCCCGTGCTCCTTTGTTTCCCCTCTGTTGTGCAGTGTGCCTAACGGTTCCCCACTTTTTCCAATCTGTTCGCCCTGCTCCTATTGGTTCCCCTCTGTTCTGCAGTGTTCCCCACAGTTCCCCACTTTTTCCAATCCGTTCCCCCTGTGCCCTTTTTTTCCCCTCTGTCCTGCATTGTCCTTCACGATTCCTCACTTTTTCCAATTCGTTCCACCTGCTCCCTTGGTTCCCCTCTGTTCTGCAGTGTTCCCCACGGTTCCGCAATTTTTCCAATGTATACCCCCTGCTCCCTTTGTTTCCTTACTCTTCTGCATTTTTCCACACTGTTTCCCAATTTTTCCAATCTCTTCCCCATGCTCCTTTGTTTCCCCTCTGTTGTGCAGTGTTCCGAACGGTTCCCGACTTTTTCCAATCTGTTCCTCCTGCTCCCTTTGGTTCCCCACTGTTCTGCATTTTTCCACACAGTTCCCCACTTTTTCCAATCTGTTCCCCCTGCTCCCTTTGATTCCCCACTGTTCTGCAGTGTTCCCCACTTCTCAACTTTTTTCCGATATATTCGTCCTTCTCCCTTTCGTTCCCCTCTGTTCTGCAGTGTTTCCCACGGTTCCCAACTTTTTCCAATCCATTCCCACTGCTCCCTTTGTTTCCCCTCTGTCCTGCAGTGTTCCCCACGTTTCCCCACTTTTTCCAATCAGTTCGCCCTGCTCCTTTTGGTTCCCCACTGTTCTGCAGAACTCCCCACGATTCACCACTTTTTCCAAACTGTTCCCCCTGCTCCGTTTGGTTCTCCTTTATTCTGCGTTGTTACCCAAGGTTCCCCACTTTTCCGAGCTGTTCCCCCTGCTCCCTTTGGTTCCCCTCCGTCCTGCACTGTCCTACATGGTTTCCCAATTTTTCCAATCTCTTCCCCGTGCTCCTTTGGTTCCCCTCTGTTGTGCAGTCTTCCGAACGGTTCCCCACTTTTTCCAATCCGTTCCCCCTGCTTCCTTTTATTCCCTTCTGTTCTGCAGTGTTCCACACTGTTCCCCAATTTTTCCAATCCGATCACCCTGCTACCATTGTTTCTCCACTCTTCTGCATTTTTCCACACCGTTCCCCACTTTTTCCAATCTCCTTGGGCTCCCCTCTGTTCTGCAGTTTACCCCACAGTTTCCACTTTTTCCAATCTGTTCCCCCTGCTCCCTTTGATTCCCCTCTGTTCTGCAGTGTTCCACACTGTTCCCCAAATTTTCCAATCCGTTCACCCTGCTCCCTTTGTTTCTCCACTCTTCTCAATTTTTCCACACCGTTCCCCACTTTTTCCAATCTGTTCGCCCTTCTCCTTGGGCTCCCCTCTGTTCTGCAGTTTACCCCACAGTTTCCACTTTTTCCAATCTGTTCACCCTGCTCCCTTTGGTTTCCCCTCTATTCTGCAGTATTCTATACAGTTCCCCACATTTTCCAATCTGTTCCTCCTGCTCCCTTTCGTTCCCCTCTGTTCTGCAGTGTTTCCCACGGTTCCCCACTTTTTCCAATCCGTTCCCGCTGCTCCGTTTGGTTCTCCACTGTTTTGCAGTATTCGCCACGGTTCCGCACTTTTTCCAATCTGTTCCCCCTGCTCCCTTTGGTTCCCCTCCGTCCTGCACTGTCCTCCATTGTTTCCCAATTTTTCCAATCTTTTCCCCGTGCTCCTTTGTTTCCCCTCTGTTGTGCAGTGTGCCTAACGGTTCCCCACTTTTTCCAATCCGTTCACCCTGCTCCCGTTGTTTCTCCACTCTTCTGCATTTTTCCACACAGTTCCCCACTTTTTCCAATCTGTTCGCCCTGCTCCTATTGGTTCCCCTCTGTTCTGCAGTGTCCCCCACAGTTCCCCACTTTTTCCAATCCGTTCCCCCTGTGCCCTTTTTTTCCCCTCTGTCCTGCATTGTCCTTCACGATTCCTCACTTTTTCCAATTCGTTCCACCTGCTCCCTTGGTTCCCCTCTGTTCTGCAGTGTTCCCCACGGTTCCGCAATTTTTCCAATGTATACCCCCTTCTCCCTTTGTTTCCTTACTCTTCTGCATTTTTCCACACTGTTTCCCAATTTTTCCAATCTCTTCCCCATGCTCCTTTGTTTCCCCTCTGTTGTGCAGTGTTCCGAACGGTTCCCGACTTTTTCCAATCTGTACCTCCTGCTCCCTTTGGTTCCCCACTGTTCTGCATTTTTCCACACAGTTCCCCACTTTTTCCAATCTGTTCCCCCTGCTCCCTTTGATTCCCCACTGTTCTGCAGTGTTCCCCACTTCTCAACTTTTTTTCCGATATGTTCGTCCTGCTCCCTTTCGTTCCCCTCTGTTCTGCAGTGTTTCCCACGGTTCCCAACTTTTTCCAATCCATTCCCACTGCTCCCTTTCTCTCCCTCTGTTTTGCAGTGTTCGCCACTGTTCCTCACTTTTTTCCAATCTATTCTCCATGTTCCCTTTAGTTCCCCTATGTTCTGCAGTGTTCCACACAGTTCCCCACTTTTTCCAATCTGTTCCCCCTGCTCCCTTTGTTTCCTCACCCTTCTGCGTTTTCCACACTGTTCCCCACTTTTTCCAATCTGTTTCCCCCGCTCCCTTTGGTTCCCCACGGTTCCCCACTTTTCCGAGTTCTTCCCTCTGCTCCCTTTGGGTCCTCTCTGTTCTGCAGTGTTCCCCATGGTTCTCCACATTTTTTCCAATCTGTTCCCATGCTCCTTTTGGTTCCCCTCCGACCTGCACTGTCCTCCATTGTTTCCCAATTTTTCCAATCTTTTCCCCGTGCTCCTTTGTTTCACCTCTGTTGTGCAGTGTGCCTAACGGTTCCCCACTTTTTCCAATCTGTTCGCCCTGCTCCTATTGGTTCCCCTCTGTTCTGCAGTGTTCCCCACAGTTCCCCACTTTTTCCAATCCGTTCCCCCTGTGCCCTTTTTTTCCCCTCTGTCCTGCATTGTCCTTCACGATTCCTCACTTTTTCCAATTCGTTCCACCTGCTCCCTTGGTTCCCCTCTGTTCTGCAGTGTTCCCCACGGTTCCGCAATTTTTCCAATGTATACCCCCTGCTCCCTTTGTTTCCTTACTCTTCTGCATTTTTCCACACTGTTTCCCAATTTTTCCAATCTCTTCCCCATGCTCCTTTGTTTCCCCTCTGTTGTGCAGTGTTCCGAACGGTTCCCGACTTTTTCCAATCTGTTCCTCCTGCTCCCTTTGGTTCCCCACTGTTCTGCATTTTTCCACACAGTTCCCCACTTTTTCCAATCTGTTCCCCCTGCTCCCTTTGATTCCCCACTGTTCTGCAGTGTTCCCCACTTCTCAACTTTTTTCCGAAATATTCGTCCTTCTCCCTTTCGTTCCCCTCTGTTCTGCAGTGTTTCCCACGGTTCCCAACTTTTTCCAATCCATTCCCACTGCTCCCTTTGTTTCCCCTCTGTCCTGCAGTGTTCCCCACGTTTCTCCACTTTTTCCAATCAGTTCGCCCTGCTCCCTTTGTTTCCCCTCTGTCCTGCAATGTTCTCCACGCTTCCCCACTTTTTCCAATCCATTCCCCCTGCTCCTTTTGGTTCCCCACTGTTCTGCAGAACTCCCCACGATTCACCACTTTTTCTAAACTGTTCCCCCTGCTCCGTTTGGTTCTCCTTTATTCTGCGTTGTTACCCAAGGTTCCCCACTTTTCCGAGCTGTTCCCCCTGCTCCCTTTGGTTCCCCTCCGTCCTGCACTGTCCTACATGGTTTCCCAATTTTTCCAATCTCTTCCCCGTGCTCCTTTGGTTCCCCTCTGTTGTGCAGTCTTCCGAACGGTTCCCCACTTTTTCCAATCCGTTCCCCCTGCTTCCTTTTATTCCCTTCTGTTCTGCAGTGTTCCACACTGTTCCCCAATTTTTCCAATCCGATCACCCTGCTCCCATTGTTTCTCCACTCTTCTGCATTTTTCCACACCGTTCCCCACTTTTTCCAATCTCCTTGGGCTCCCCTCTGTTCTGCAGTTTACCCCACAGTTTCCACTTTTTCCAATCTGTTCCCCCTGCTCCCTTTGATTCCCCTCTGTTCTGCAGTGTTCCACACTGTTCCCCAAATTTTCCAATCCGTTCACCCTGCTCCCTTTGTTTCTCCACTCTTCTCAATTTTTCCACACCGTTCCCCACTTTTTCCAATCTGTTCGCCCTTCTCCTTGGGCTCCCCTCTGTTTTGCAGTTTACCCCACAGTTTCCACTTTTTCCAATCTGTTCACCCTGCTCCCTTTGTTTTCCCCTCTATTCTGCAGTATTCTATACAGTTCCCCACATTTTCCAATCTGTTCCTCCTGCTCCCTTTCGTTCCCCTCTGTTCTGCAGTGTTTCCCACGGTTCCCCACTTTTTCCAATCCGTTCCCGCTGCTCCGTTTGGTTCTCCACTGTTTTGCAGTATTCGCCACGGTTCCGCACTTTTTCCAATCTGTTCCCCTGCTCCCTTTGGTTCCCCTCCGTCCTGCACTGTCCTCCATTGTTTCCCAATTTTTCCAATCTTTTCCCCGTGCTCCTTTGTTTCCCCTCTGTTGTGCAGTGTGCCTAACGGTTCCCCACTTTTTCCAATCCGTTCACCCTGCTCCCGTTGTTTCTCCACTCTTCTGCATTTTTCCACACAGTTCCCCACTTTTTCCAATCTGTTCGCCCTGCTCCTATTGGTTCCCCTCTGTTCTGCAGTGTCCCCCACAGTTCCCCACTTTTTCCAATCCGTTCCCCCTGTGCCCTTTTTTTCCCCTCTGTCCTGCATTGTCCTTCACGATTCCTCACTTTTTCCAATTCGTTCCACCTGCTCCCTTGGTTCTCCTCTGTTCTGCAGTGTTCCCCACGGTTCCGCAATTTTTCCAATGTATACCCCCTGCTCCCTTTGTTTCCTTACTCTTCTGCATTTTTCCACACTGTTTCCCAATTTTTCCAATCTCTTCCCCATGCTCCTTTGTTTCCCCTCTGTTGTGCAGTGTTCCGAACGGTTCCCGACTTTTTCCAATCTGTTCCTCCTGCTCCCTTTGGTTCCCCACTGTTCTGCATTTTTCCACACAGTTCCCCACTTTTTCCAATCTGTTCCCCCTGCTCCCTTTGATTCCCCACTGTTCTGCAGTGTTCCCCACTTCTCAACTTTTTTTCCGATATGTTCGTCCTGCTCCCTTTCGTTCCCCTCTGTTCTGCAGTGTTTCCCACGGTTCCCAACTTTTTCCAATCCATTCCCACTGCTCCCTTTCTTTCCCTCTGTTTTGCAGTGTTCGCCACGGTTCCTCACTTTTTTCCAATCTATTCTCCATGTTCCCTTTAGTTCCCCTATGTTCTGCAGTGTTCCACACAGTTCCCCACTTTTTCCAATCTGTTCCCCCTGCTCCCTTTGTTTCCTCACCCTTCTGCGTTTTCCACACTGTTCCCCACTTTTTCCAATCTGTTTCCCCCGCTCCCTTTGGTTCCCCACGGTTCCCCACTTTTCCGAGTTCTTCCCTCTGCTCCCTTTGGGTCCTCTCTGTTCTGCAGTGTTCCCCATGGTTCTCCACATTTTTTCCAATCTGTTCCCATGCTCCTTTTGGTTCCCCTCCGACCTGCACTGTCCTCCATTGTTTCCCAATTTTTCCAATCTCTTCCCCGTGCTCCTTTGGTTCCCCTCTGTTCTGCAGTGTTCCAAACAGTTCCCCACTTTTTCCAATACGTTAACCCTGCACCCGTTGTTGTTCCACTCTTCTGCATTTTTCCACACCGTTCCCCACTTTTTCCAATCTGCTCCCCCTGCTCCCTTTGGTTCCCCTCTGTCCTGCAGTGTTCCCCACTTCTCAACTTCTTTCCGATATGCTAGCCGTGCTCCATTTAGTTCCCCTCTGTTCTGCAGTGTTTCCCACGGTTCCCCACTTTTTTCAATCCGTTCCCACTGCTCCCTTTGTTTCCCCTCTGTCCTGCAGTGTTCCCCACGTTTCCCCACTTTTTTCCAATCCATTCCCCCTGCTCCTTTTGGTTCCCCACTGTTCTGCAGAACTCCCCACGATTCCCCACTTTTTCCATTCTGTTCCCCCTGCTCCCTGTGGTTCCCCTCCGTCCTGCACTGTCCTCCATGGTTTCCCAATTTTTCCAATCTCTTCCCCGTGCTCCTTTGGTTCCCCTCTGTTGTGCAGTCTTCCGAACGGTTCCCCACTTTTTCCAATCCGTTCCCCCTGCTTCCTTTGATTCCCTTCTGTTCTGCAGTGTTCCACACTGTTCCCCAATTTTTCCAATCCGATCACCCTGCTCCCATTGTTTCTCCACTCTTCTGCATTTTTCCACACCGTTCCCCACTTTTTCCAATCTGTTCGCCCTTCTCCTTGGGCTCCCCTCTGTTCTGCAGTTTACCCCACAGTTTCCACTTTTTCCAATCTGTTCCCCCTGCTCCCTTTGCTCTCCCCTCTATTCTGCAGTATTCTATACAGTTCCCCACATTTTCCAATCCGTTACCCCTGCTCCCTTTGGTTCCCCTCTGTTCTGCAGTGTTCTCCACGGTTCCCGACTTTTTCCAATCTGTTCTCCTGCTCCCTTTGGTTCCCCACTGTTCTGCATTTTTCCACACAATTCCCCACTTTTTCCAATCTGTTCCCCCTGCTCCCTTTGTTTCCTCACTCTTCTGCATTTTTCCACACTGTTCGCCACTTTTTCCAATCTGATCCCCCTGCTCCCTTTGTTTCCTCACTCTTCTGCATTTTTGCACACTGTTCCCCACTTTTTCCAATCTGTTTCCCCCGATCCCTTTGGTTCCCCACTGTTCTGCAGTATTCCCCACTTTTCCACTATTTTCGAATTTGTTCGCCGTGATCGCTTTGGTTCCTCTCTGTCTGCAGTGTTCTTCACAGTTCCCCACTTTATCCAATCCGTTCCCCTCTGCTCCCTTTGGTTCCCCTCTGTCCTGCAGTGTTCCCCACTTCTCAACTTCTTTCCGATATGCTCGCCGTGCTCCATTTCGTTCCCCTCTGTTCTGCAGTGTTTCCCACGGTTCCCCACTTTTTCCAATCCGTTCCCGCTGCTCCCTTTGGTTCCCCACTGTTTTGCAGTGTTCGCCATGGTTCTTCACTTTTTCCAATCTGTTCCCCATGCTCCGTTTAGTTCCCCTCTATTCTGCCGTGTTCCCCAAGGTGCACACTTTTTCGAATCTGTTCACCCTGCTCCCTTTGTTTCCCCTCTGTCCTGCAGTGTTCCCCACGTTTCCCCACATTTACCAATCAGATCGCCCTGCTCCCTTTGTTTTCCCTCTGTCCTGCAATGTTCTCCACGGTTCCCCACTTTTTTCCAATCCATTCCCCCTGCTCCTTTTGGTTCCCCACTGTTCTGCAGAACTCCCCACGATTCCCCACTTTTTCCAATCTGTTCCCCCTGCTCCGTTTGGTTCTCCTTTATTCTGCAGTGTTCCCCAAGGTTCCCCACTTTTCCGTGCTGTTCCCCCTGCTCCCTTTGGTTCTGCAGTGTTCTGCAGTGTTCCCCACGGTTACCCACTTTTTCCAAACCGTTCCCCCTGCTCCCTTTGGTTCCCCTCTGTCCTGCAGTGTTCCCCACGGTTACCCACTTATTCCAATCCATTCGCCCTGCTCCCTTTGGTTCCCCTCTGTCCTGCATTTTCCCCCACAGTTCCCCACTTTTCCAATCCGTTCCCCCTGCTCCCTTTAGTTCCCCACAATACTGCAGTGCTCTCCACGGTTCCCCACATTTTCCAATCCGTTCTCCCTGCTCCCTTTGGTTTCCCACCGTTCTGCATTTTTCCACACGGTTCCCCAATTTTTCCAATCTGTTCCCATGCTCCATTTGGTTCCCCTCTTTTCTGCAATATTCCCCACTGTTCCACACCTTTTGCAATCTGTTCCCCCTGCTCCCTTTGGTTCCCCACTGTTCTGCAGTTTTCGCTAACGGTTCCCCATTTTTTACAACCTGTACCTCTTGTTCCCTTTGGTTCCCCTCTGTCCTGCAGTGTTCCCCACGGTTCCACACTTTTTGCAATCTGTTCGCCGTGCTCTCTTTGGTTCCCCTCAGTTCTACAATGTTCCCCACAGTTCCCAACTTTATCCAATCTGTTCCCCCTGCTCCCTTTGGTTCCCCTCCGTCCTGCACTGTCCTCCATGGTTTCCCAATTTTTCCAATCTCTTCCCCGTGCTCCTTTGGTTCCCCTCTGTAGTGCAGTGTTCCGAACGGTTCCCCACTTTTTCCAATCCGTTCCCCCTGCTTCCTTTGATTCCCTTCTGTTCTGCAGTGTTCCACACTGTTCCCCAAATTTTCCAATCCGTTCACCCTGCTCCCTTTGTTTCTCCACTCTTCTCAATTTTTCCACACCGTTCCCCACTTTTTCCAATCTGTTCGCCCTTCTCCTTGGGCTCCCCTCTGTTCTGCAGTTTACCCCACAGTTTCCACTTTTTCCAATCTGTTCACCCTGCTCCCTTTGGTTTCCCCTCTATTCTGCAGTATTCTATACAGTTCCCCACATTTTCCAATCTGTTCCTCCTGCTCCCTTTCGTTCCCCTCTGTTCTGCACTGTCCTCCATTGTTTCCCAATTTGTTCAATCTTTTCCCCGTGCTCCTTTGTTTCCCCTCTGTTGTGCAGTGTGCCTAACGGTTCCCCACTTTTTCCAATCCGTTCACCGTGCTCCCGTTGTTTCTCCACTCTTCTGCATTTTCCACACCGTTCCCCACTTTTTACAATCCGTTCCCCCTTCTCCTTGGGCTCCCCTCTGTTCTGCAGTTTTCCCCACAGTTTCCACTTTTTCCAATCTGTTCCCCCTGCTCCCGTTGGTTCCCCTCTATTCTGCAGTTTTCTATACAGTTCCCCATATTTTCCAATCCGTTACCCCTGCTCCCTTTGGTTCCCCTCTGTTCTGCAGGGTTCTCCACGGTTCCCGACTTTTTCCAATCTGTTCCTCCTGCTCCCTTTGGTTCCCCACTGTTCTGCAGTTTTCCACACTGTTCCCCACTTTTTCCAATCTGTGCCCCCTGCTCCCTTTGTTTCCTCACTCTTCTGCATTTTTCCACACTGTTCCCCACTTTTTCCAATCTGATCCCCCTGCTCCCTTTGATTCCCCACTGTTCTGCAGTGTTCCCCACTTCTCAACTTTTTTCCGATATGTTCGTCCTGCTCCCTTTCGTTCCCCTCTGTTCTGCAGTGTTTCCCACGGTTCCCAACTTTTTCCAATCCGTTCCCACTGCTCCCTTTCTTTCCCACTGTTTTGCAGTGTTCGCCACGGTTCCGCACTTTTTCCAATCTATTCTCCATGTTCCCTTTAGTTCCCCTATCTTCTGCAGTGTTCCACACAGTTCCTCACTTTTTCCAATCTGTTCCCCCTGATCCCTTTGTTTCCTCACTCTTCTGCGTTTTCCACACTGTTCCCCACTTTTTCCAATCTGTTTCCCCCGCTCCCTTTGGTTCCCCACGGTTCCCCACTTTTCCGAGTTCTTCCCTCTGCTCCCTTTGGCTCCTCTCTGTTCTGCAGTGTTCCCCATGGTTCTCCACATTTTTTCCAATCTGTTCCCATGCTCCTTTTGGTTCCCCTCCGACCTGCACTGTCCTCCATTGTTTCCCAATTTTTCCAATCTCTTCCCCGTGCTCCTTTGGTTCCCCTCTGTTGTGCACTGTTCCGAACGGTTCCCCACTTTTTCCAATCCGTTCTCCCTGCTCCATTTGGTTTCCCACTGTTCTGCATTTTTCCACACGGTTCCCCAATTTTTCCAATCTGTTCCCATGCTCCATTTGGTTCCCCTCTTTTCTGCAATATTCCCCACTGTTCCCCACCTTTTGCAATCTGTTCCCCCTGCTCCCTTTGGTTCCCCACTGTTCTGCAGTGTTTGCTAACGGTTCCCCACTTTTTACAACCTGTACCTCCTGTTCCCTTTGGTTCCCCTCTGTCCTGCAGTGTCCTCCATGGTTTCCAAATTTTTCCAATCTCTTCCCCGTGCTCCTTTGGTTCCCCTCTGTTGTTCAGTGTTCCGAACGGTTCCCCACATTTTCCTATCCGTTCTCCCTGCTTTCTTTGGTTTCCCACTGTTCTGCATTTTTACACACGGTTCCCCAATTTTTCCAATCTGTTCCCATACTCCATTTGTTTCCCCTCTTTTCTGCAATATTCCCCACTGTTCCACACTTTTTCCAATCTATTCGCCGTGCTCTCTTTGGTTCCTCTCTGTTCTACAGTGTTCCCCACAGTTTCCACTTTTTCCAATCTGTTCCCCCTGCTCCCTTTGCTTTCCCCTCTATTCTGCAGTATTCTATACAGTTCCCCACATTTTCCAATCCGTTACCCCTGCTCCCTTTGGTTCCCCTCTGTTCTGCAGTGTTCTCCACGGTTCCCGACTTTTTCCAATCTGTTCTCCTGCTCCCTTTGGTTCCCCACTGTTCTGCATTTTTCCACACAATTCCCCACTTTTTCCAATCTGTTCCCCCTGCTCCCTTTGTTTCCTCACTCTTCTGCATTTTTCCACACTGTTCGCCACTTTTTCCAATCTGATCCCCCTGCTCCCTTTGTTTCCTCACTCTTCTGCATTTTTGCACACTGTTCCCCACTTTTTCCAATCTGTTTCCCCCGATCCCTTTGGTTCCCCACTGTTCTGCAGTATTCCCCACTTTTCCACTATTTTCGAATTTGTTCGCCGTGATCGCTTTGGTTCCTCTCTGTCTGCAGTGTTCTTCACAGTTCCCCACTTTATCCAATCCGTTCCCCCCTGCTCCTTTTGGTTCCCCTCTGTCCTGCAGTGTTCCCCACTTCTCAACTTCTTTCCGATTTGCTCGCCGTGCTCCATTTCGTTCCCCTCTGTTCTGCAGTGTTTCCCACGGTTCCCCACTTTTTCCAATCCGTTCCCGCTGCTCCCTTTGGTTCCCCACTGTTTTGCAGTGTTCGCCATGGTTCTGCACTTTTTCCAATCTGTTCCCCATGCTCCGTTTAGTTCCCCTCTATTCTGCCGTGTTCCCCAAGGTGCACACTTTTTCGAATCTGTTCACCCTGCTCCCTTTGTTTCCCCTCTGTCCTGCAGTGTTCCCCACGTTTCCCCACATTTACCAATCAGATCGCCCTGCTCCCTTTGTTTTCCCTCTGTCCTGCAATGTTCTCCACGGTTCCCCACTTTTTTCCAATCCATTCCCCCTGCTCCTTTTGGTTCCCCACTGTTCTGCAGAACTCCCCACGATTCCCCACTTTTTCCAATATGTTCCCCCTGCTCCGTTTGGTTCTCCTTTATTCTGCAGTGTTCCCCAAGGTTCCCCACTTTTCCGAGCTGTTCCCCCTGCTCCCTTTGGTTCTGCAGTGTTCTGCAGTGTTCCCCACGGTTACCCACTTTTTCGAAACCGTTCCCCCTGCTCCCTTTGGTTCCCCTCTGTCCTGCAGTGTTCCCCACGGTTACCCACTTTTTCCAAACCGTTCCCCCTGCTCCCTTTAGTTCCCCACAATACTACAGTGCTCTCCACGGTTCCCCACATTTTCCAATCTGTTCGCTGTGCTCTCTTTGGTTCCCCTCAGTTCTACAATGTTCCCCACAGTTCCCCACTTTATCCAATCTGTTCCCCCTGCTCCCTTTGGTTCCCCTCCGTCCTGCACTGTCCTCCATGGTTTCCCAATTTTTCCAATCTCTTCCCCGTGCTCCTTTGGATCCCCTCTGTAGTGCAGTGTTCCGAACGGTTCCCCACTTTTTCCAATCCGTTCCCCCTGCTTCCTTTGATTCCCTTCTGTTCTGCAGTGTTCCACACTGTTCCCCAATTTTTCCAATCCGTTCACCCTGCTCCCTTTGTTTCTCCACTCTTCTCAATTTTTCCACACCGTTCCCCACTTTTTCCAATCTGTTCGCCCTTCTCCTTGGGCTCCCCTCTGTTCTGCAGTTTACCCCACAGTTTCCACTTTTTCCAATCTGTTCACCCTGCTCCCTTTGGTTTCCCCTCTATTCTGCAGTATTCTATACAGTTCCCCACATTTTCCAATCTGTTCCTCCTGCTCCCTTTCGTTCCCCTCTGTTTTGCAGTGTTTCCCTCGGTTCCCCACTTTTTCCAATCCGTTCCCGCTGCTCCGTTTGGTTCCCCACTGTTTTGCAGTATTTGCCACGGTTCCGCACTTTTTCCAATCTGTTCCCCCTGCTCCCTTTGGTTCCCCTCCGTCCTGCACTGTCATCCATTGTTTCCCAATTTTTCCAATCTTTTCCCCGTGCTCCTTTGTTTCCCCTCTGTTGTGCAGTGTGCCTAACAGTTCCCCACTTTTTCCAATCCGTTCACCCTGCTCCCGTTGTTTCTCCACTCTTCTGCATTTTTCCTCACAGTTCCCCACTTTTTCCAATCTGTTCGCCCTGCTCCTATTGGTTCCCCTCTGTTCTGCAGTGTTCCCCACAGTTCCCCACTTTTTCCAATCCGTTCCCCCTGTGCCCTTTCTTTCCCCTCTGTCCTGCATTGTCCTTCACGATTCCCCACTTTTTCCAATTCGTTCCACCTGCTCCCTTGGTTCCCCTCTGTTCTGCAGTGTTCCCCACGGTTCCGCAATTTTTCCAATTTATACCCCCTGCTCCCTTTGTTTCCTTACTCTTCTGCATTTTTCCACACTGTTTCCCAATTTTTCCAATCTGTTCGCCGTGCTCCTTTGTTTCCCCTCTGTTGTGCAGTGTTCCGAACGGTTCCCGACTTTTTCCAACCTATTCCTCCTGCTCCCTTTGGTTCCCCACTGTTCTGCATTTTTCCACACAGTTCCCCACTTTTTCCAATCTGTTCCCCCTGCTCCCTTTGTTTCCTCACTCTTCTGCATTTTTCCACACTGTTCCCCACTTTTTCCAATCTGATCCCCCTGCTCCCTTTGATTCCCCACTGTTCTGCAGTGTTCCCCACTTCTCAACTTTTTTCCGATATGTTCGTCCTGCTCCCTTTCGTTCCCCTCTGTTCTGCAGTGTTTCCCACAGTTCCCAACTTTTTCCAATCCATTCCCACTGCTCCCTTTCTTTCCCTCTGTTTTGCAGTGTTCGCCACGGTTCCTCACTTTTTCCAATCTATTCTCCATGTTCCCTTTAGTTCCCCTATGTTCTGCAGTGTTCCACACAGTTCCCCACTTTTTCCAATCTGTTCCCCCTGCTCCCTTTGTTTCCTCACTCTTCTGCGTTTTCCACACTGTTCCCCACTTTTTCCAATCTGTTTCCCCCGCTCCCTTTGGTTCCCCACGGTTCCCCACTTTTCCGAGTTCTTCCCTCTGCTCCCTTTGGGTCCTCTCTGTTCTTCAGTATTCCCCATGGTTCTCCACATTTTTTCCAATCTGTTCCCATGCTCCTTTTGGTTCCCCTCCGACCTGCACTGTCCTCCATTGTTTCCCAATTTTTCCAATCTCTTCCCCGTGCTCCTTTGGTTCCCCTCTGTTCTGCAGTGTTCCAAACAGTTCCCCACTTTTTCCAAAACGTTAACCCTGCTCCCGTTGTTGCTCCACTCTTCTGCATTTTTCCACACTGTTCCCCAATTTTTCCAATCTGTTCCCATACTCCATTTGTTTCCCCTCTTTTCTGCAATATTCCCCACTGTTCCACACTTTTTCCAATCTATTCGCCGTGCTCTCTTTGGTTCCTCTCTGTTCTACAGTGTTCCCCACAGTTTCCACTTTTTCCAATCTGTTCCCCCTGCTCCCTTTGCTTTCCCCTCTATTCTGCAGTATTCTATACAGTTCCCCACATTTTCCAATCCGTTACCCCTGCTCCCTTTGGTTCCCCTCTGTTCTGCAGTGTTCTCCACGGTTCCCGACTTTTTCCAATCTGTTCTCCTGCTCCCTTTGGTTCCCCACTGTTCTGCATTTTTCCACACAATTCCCCACTTTTTCCAATCTGTTCCCCCTGCTCCCTTTGTTTCCTCACTCTTCTGCATTTTTCCACACTGTTCGCCACTTTTTCCAATCTGATCCCCCTGCTCCCTTTGTTTCCTCACTCTTCTGCATTTTTGCACACTGTTCCCCACTTTTTCCAATCTGTTTCCCCCGATCCCTTTGGTTCCCCACTGTTCTGCAGTATTCCCCACTTTTCCACTATTTTCGAATTTGTTCGCCGTGATCGCTTTGGTTCCTCTCTGTCTGCAGTGTTCTTCACAGTTCCCCACTTTATCCAATCCGTTCCCCCCTGCTCCTTTTGGTTCCCCTCTGTCCTGCAGTGTTCCCCACTTCTCAACTTCTTTCCGATTTGCTCGCCGTGCTCCATTTCGTTCCCCTCTGTTCTGCAGTGTTTCCCACGGTTCCCCACTTTTTCCAATCCGTTCCCGCTGCTCCCTTTGGTTCCCCACTGTTTTGCAGTGTTCGCCATGGTTCTGCACTTTTTCCAATCTGTTCCCCATGCTCCGTTTAGTTCCCCTCTATTCTGCCGTGTTCCCCAAGGTGCACACTTTTTCGAATCTGTTCACCCTGCTCCCTTTGTTTCCCCTCTGTCCTGCAGTGTTCCCCACGTTTCCCCACATTTACCAATCAGATCGCCCTGCTCCCTTTGTTTTCCCTCTGGCCTGCAATGTTCTCCACGGTTCCCCACTTTTTTCCAATCCATTCCCCCTGCTCCTTTTGGTTCCCCACTGTTCTGCAGAACTCCCCACGATTCCCCACTTTTTCCAATATGTTCCCCCTGCTCCGTTTGGTTCTCCTTTATTCTGCAGTGTTCCCCAAGGTTCCCCACTTTTCCGAGCTGTTCCCCCTGCTCCCTTTGGTTCTGCAGTGTTCTGCAGTGTTCCCCACGGTTACCCACTTTTTCGAAACCGTTCCCCCTGCTCCCTTTGGTTCCCCTCTGTCCTGCAGTGTTCCCCACGGTTACCCACTTTTTCCAAACCGTTCCCCCTGCTCCCTTTAGTTCCCCACAATACTACAGTGCTCTCCACGGTTCCCCACATTTTCCAATGTGTTCGCCGTGCTCTCTTTGGTTCCCCTCAGTTCTACAATGTTCCCCACAGTTCCCCACTTTATCCAATCTGTTCCCCCTGCTCCCTTTGGTTCCCCTCCGTCCTGCACTGTCCTCCATGGTTTCCCACTTTTTCCAATCTCTTCCCCGTGCTCCTTTGGATCCCCTCTGTAGTGCAGTGTTCCGAACGGTTCCCCACTTTTTCCAATCCGTTCCCCCTGCTTCCTTTGATTCCCTTCTGTTCTGCAGTGTTCCACACTGTTCCCCAATTTTTCCAATCCGTTCACCCTGCTCCCTTTGTTTCTCCACTCTTCTCAATTTTTCCACACCGTTCCCCACTTTTTCCAATCTGTTCGCCCTTCTCCTTGGGCGCCCCTCTGTTCTGCAGTTTACCCCACAGTTTCCACTTTTTCCAATCTGTTCACCCTGCTCCCTTTGGTTTCCCCTCTATTCTGCAGTATTCTATACAGTTCCCCACATTTTCCAATCTGTTCCTCCTGCTCCCTTTCGTTCCCCTCTGTTTTGCAGTGTTTCCCTCGGTTCCCCACTTTTTCCAATCCGTTCCCGCTGCTCCGTTTGGTTCCCCACTGTTTTGCAGTATTTGCCACGGTTCCGCACTTTTTCCAATCTGTTCCCCCTGCTCCCTTTGGTTCCCCTCCGTCCTGCACTGTCATCCATTGTTTCCCAATTTTTCCAATCTTTTCCCCGTGCTCCTTTGTTTCCCCTCTGTTGTGCAGTGTGCCTAACAGTTCCCCACTTTTTCCAATCCGTTCACCCTGCTCCCGTTGTTTCTCCACTCTTCTGCATTTTTCCTCACAGTTCCCCACTTTTTCCAATCTGTTCGCCCTGCTCCTATTGGTTCCCCTCTGTTCTGCAGTGTTCCCCACAGTTCCCCACTTTTTCCAATCCGTTCCCCCTGTGCCCTTTCTTTCCCCTCTGTCCTGCATTGTCCTTCACGATTCCCCACTTTTTCCAATTCGTTCCACCTGCTCCCTTGGTTCCCCTCTGTTCTGCAGTGTTCCCCACGGTTCCGCAATTTTTCCAATTTATACCCCCTGCTCCCTTTGTTTCCTTACTCTTCTGCATTTTTCCACACTGTTTCCCAATTTTTCCAATCTGTTCGCCGTGCTCCTTTGTTTCCCCTCTGTTGTGCAGTGTTCCGAACGGTTCCCGACTTTTTCCAACCTATTCCTCCTGCTCCCTTTGGTTCCCCACTGTTCTGCATTTTTCCACACAGTTCCCCACTTTTTCCAATCTGTTCCCCCTGCTCCCTTTGTTTCCTCACTCTTCTGCATTTTTCCACACTGTTCCCCACTTTTTCCAATCTGATCCCCCTGCTCCCTTTGATTCCCCACTGTTCTGCAGTGTTCCCCACTTCTCAACTTTTTTCCGATATGTTCGTCCTGCTCCCTTTCGTTCCCCTCTGTTCTGCAGTGTTTCCCACAGTTCTCAACTTTTTCCAATCCATTCCCACTGCTCCCTTTCTTTCCCTCTGTTTTGCAGTGTTCGCCACGGTTCCTCACTTTTTCCAATCTATTCTCCATGTTCCCTTTAGTTCCCCTATGTTCTGCAGTGTTCCACACAGTTCCCCACTTTTTCCAATCTGTTCCCCCTGCTCCCTTTGTTTCCTCACTCTTCTGCGTTTTCCACACTGTTCCCCACTTTTTCCAATCTGTTTCCCCCGCTCCCTTTGGTTCCCCACGGTTCCCCACTTTTCCGAGTTCTTCCCTCTGCTCCCTTTGGGTCCTCTCTGTTCTGCAGTATTCCCCACGGTTCTCCACATTTTTTCCAATCTGTTCCCATGCTCCTTTTGGTTCCCCTCCGACCTGCACTGTCCTCCATTGTTTCCCAATTTTTCCAATCTCTTCCCCGTGCTCCTTTGGTTCCCCTCTGTTCTGCAGTGTTCCAAACAGTTCCCCACTTTTTCCAAAACGTTAACCCTGCTCCCGTTGTTGCTCCACTCTTCTGCATTTTTCCACACTGTTCCCCACTTTTTCCAATCTGCTCCCCCTGCTCCCTTTGGTTCCCCTCTGTCCTGCAGTGTTCCCCACTTCTCAACTTCTTTCCGATATGCTAGCCGTGCTCCATTTAGTTCCCCTCTGTTCTGCAGTGTTTCCCACGGTTCCCCACTTTTTCCAATCCGTTCCCCCTGCTCCCTTTGGTTCTGCAGTGTTCTGCAGTGTTCCCCACGGTTACCCACTTTTTCCAAACCGTTCCCCCTGCTCCCTTTGGTTCCCCTCTGTCCTGCAGTGTTCCCCACGGTTACCCACTTATTCCAATCCATTCCCCCTGCTCCCTTTGGTTCCCCTCTGTCCTGCATTTTCCCCCACAGTTCCCCACTTTTCCAATCCGTTCCCCCTGCTCCCTTTAGTTCCCCTCCGTCCTGCACTGTCCTCCATGGTTTCCCAATTTTTCCAATCTCTTCCCCGTGCTCCTTTGGTTCCACTCTGTTGTTCAGTGTTCCGAACGGTTCCCCACTTTTTCCAATCCGTTCCCCCTGCTTCCTTTGATTCCCCTCTGTTCTGCAGTGTTCCACACTGTTCCCCACTTTTTCCAATCCGTTCATCCTGCTCCCGTTGTTTCTCCACTCTTCTGCATTTTCCACACCGTTCCCCACTTTTTCCAATCTGTTCCCCCTTCTCCTTGGGCTCCCCTCTGTTCTGCAGTTTTCCCCACTGTTTCCACTTTTTCCAATCTGTTCCCCCTGTTCCCGTTGGTTCCCCTCTATTCTGCAGTTTTCTATACAGTTCCCCACATTTTCCAATCCATTACCCCTGCTCCCTTTGTTTCCCCTCTGTCCTGCAATGTTTTCCACGGTTCCCCACTTTTTCCAATCCATTCCCCCTGCTCCTTTTGGTTCCCCACTGTTCTGCAGGACTACCCACGATTCCCCACTTTTTCCAATCTATTCCCCCTTCTCCGTTTGGTTCTCCTTTATTCTGCAGTTTTACCCAAGGTTCCCCACTTTTCCGATCTGTTCCCCCTGCTCCCTTTGGTTCTGCAGTGTTCTGCAGTGTTCCCCACGGTTACCCACTTTTTCCAAACCGTTCTCCCTGCTCCCTTTGGTTCCCCTCTGTCCTGCAGTGTTCCCCACGGTTACCCACTTATTCCAATCCATTCCCCCTCCTCCCTTTGGTTCCCCTCTGTCCTGCATTTTCCCCCACAGTTCCCCACTTTTCCAATCCGATCCCCCTGCTCCCTTTACTTCCCCTCTGTACTGCAGTGCTCTCCACGGTTCCCCGCATTTTCCAATCCGTTCTCCCTGCTCCCTTTGTTTTCCCACTGTTCTACTATTTTCCACACTGTTTCCCAATTTTTCCAATCTGTTCCCATGCTCCATTTGGTTCCCCTCTTTTCTGCAATATTCCCCACTGTTCCCCACCTTTTGCAATCTGTTCCCACTGCTCCCTTTGGTTCCCCACTGTTCTGCAGTGTTCGCTAACGGTTCCCCACTTTTTACAACCTGTACCTCCTGTTCCCTTTGGTTCCCCTCTGTCCTGCAGTGTTCCCCACGGTTCCACACTTTTTCCAATCTGTTCGCCGTGCTCTCTTTGGTTCCCCTCAGTTCTACAATGTTCCCCACAGTTCCCCACTTTATCCAATCTTTTCCCCCTGCTCCCTTTGGTTCCCCTCCGTCCTGCACTGTCCTCCATGGTTTCCCAATTTTTCCAATCTCTTCCCCGTGCTCCTTTGGTTCCCCTCTGTTGTGCAGTGTTTCGAACGGTTCCCCACTTTTTCCAATCCGTTCTCCCTGCTCCCTTTGGTTTCCCACTGTTCTGCATTTTTCCACACGGTTCCCCAATTTTTCCAAACTGTTCCCATGCTCCATTTGGTTCCCCTCTTTTCTGCAATATTCCCCACTGTTCCCCACCTTTTGCAATCTGTTCCCCCTGCTCCCTTTGGTTCCCAACTGTTCTGCAGTGTTCGCTAACGGTTCCCCACTTTTTACAACCTGTACCTCCTGTTCCCTTTGGTTCCCCTCTGTCCTGCAGTGTTCCGCACGGTTCCCCACATTTTCCAATCCGTTCTCCCTGCTCCCTTTGGTTTCCCACTGTTTTGCATTTTTCCACACGGTTCCCCAATTTTTCCAATCTGTTCCCATGCTCCATTTGCTTCCCCTCTTTTCTGCAATATTCCCCACTGTTCCCCACTTTTTGCAATCTGTTCCCCCTGCTCCCTTTGGTTCCCCACTGTTCTGCAGTGTTCGCCAACGCTTCCCCACTTTTTCCACCCTGTACCTCCTGTTCCCTTTGGTTACCCTCTGTCCTGCAGTGTTCCCCACGGTTCCACACTTTTTCCAATCTATTCGCCGTGCTCTCTTTGGTTCCTCTCTCTTCTGCAGTGTTCCACACTGTTCCCCACTTTTTCCAATCCGTTCACCCTGCTCCCGTTGTTTCTCCACTCTTCTGCATTTTCCACACCGTTCCCCACTTTTTCCAATCTGTTCCCCCTTCTCCTTGGGCTCCCCTCTGTTCTGCAGTTTTCCCCACATTTTCCACTTTTTCCAATCTGTTCCCCCTGCTCCCGTTGGTTCCCCTCTATTCTGCAGTTTTCTATACAGTTCCCCACATTTTCCAATCCATTACCCCTGCTCCCTTTGTTTCCCCTCTGTCCTGCAATGTTTTCCACGGTTCCCCACTTTTTCCAATCCATTCCCCCTGCTCCTTTTGGTTCCCCACTGTTCTGCAGGACTACCCACGATTCCCCACTTTTTCCAATCTATTCCCCCTGCTCCGTTTGGTTCTCCTTTATTCTGCAGTGTTACCCAAGGTTCCCCACTTTTCCGATCTGTTCCCCCTGCTCCCTTTGGTTCTGCAGTGTTCCCCACGGTTACCCACTTTTTCCAAACCGTTCCCCCTGCTCCCTTTGGTTCCCCTCTGTCCTGCAGTGTTCCCCACGGTTACCCACTTATTCCAATCCATTCCCCCTCCTCCCTTTGGTTCCCCTCTGTCCTGCATTTTCCCCCACAGTTCCCCACTTTTCCAATCCGATCCCCCTGCTCCCTTTACTTCCCCTCTGTACTGCAGTGCTCTCCACGGTTCCCCGCATTTTCCAATCCGTTCTCCCTGCTCCCTTTGTTTTCCCACTGTTCTACTATTTTCCACACTGTTTCCCAATTTTTCCAATCTGTTCCCATGCTCCATTTGGTTCCCCTCTTTTCTGCAATATTCCCCACTGTTCCCCACCTTTTGCAATCTGTTCCCACTGCTCCCTTTGGTTCCCCACTGTTCTGCAGTGTTCGCTAACGGTTCCCCACTTTTTACAACCTGTACCTCCTGTTCCCTTTGGTTCCCCTCTGTCCTGCAGTGTTCCCCACGGTTCCACACTTTTTCCAATCTGTTCGCCGTGCTCTCTTTGGTTCCCCTCAGTTCTACAATGTTCCCCACAGTTCCCCACTTTATCCAATCTTTTCCCCCTGCTCCCTTTGGTTCCCCTCCGTCCTGCACTGTCCTCCATGGTTTCCCAATTTTTCCAATCTCTTCCCCGTGCTCCTTTGGTTCCCCTCTGTTGTGCAGTGTTTCGAACGGTTCCCCACTTTTTCCAATCCGTTCTCCCTGCTCCCTTTGGTTTCCCACTGTTCTGCATTTTTCCACACGGTTCCCCAATTTTTCCAATTTGTTCCCATGCTCCATTTGGTTCCCCTCTTTTCTGCAATATTCCCCACTGTTCCCCACCTTTTGCAATCTGTTCCCCCTGCTCCCTTTGGTTCCCAACTGTTCTGCAGTGTTCGCTAACGGTTCCCCACATTTTACAACCTGTACCTCCTGTTCCCTTTGGTTCCCCTCTGTCCTGCAGTGTTCCGCACGGTTCCCCACATTTTCCAATCCGTTCTCCCTGATCCCTTTGGTTTCCCACTGTTTTGCATTTTTCCACACGGTTCCCCAATTTTTCCAATCTGTTCCCATGCTCCATTTGCTTCCTCTCTTTTCTGCAATATTCCCCACTGTTCCCCACTTTTTGCAATCTGTTCCCCCTGCTCCCTTTGGTTCCCCACTGTTCTGCAGTGTTCGCCAACGCTTCCCCACTTTTTCCACCCTGTACCTCCTGTTCCCTTTGGTTACCCTCTGTCCTGCAGTGTTCCCCAAGGTTCCCCACTTTTCCGTGCTGTTCCCCCGGCTCCCTTTGGTTCTGCAGTGTTCTGCAGTGTTCCCCACGGTTACCCACTTTTTCCAAACCGTTCCCCCTGCTCCCTTTGGTTCCCCTCTGTCCTGCAGTGTTCCCCACGGTTACCCACTTATTCCAATCCATTCCCCCTGCTCCCTTTGGTTCCCCTCTGTCCTGCATTTTCCCCCACAGTTCCCCACTTTTCCAATCCGTTCCCCCTGCTCCCTTTAGTTCCCCACAATACTGCAGTGCTCTCCACGGTTCCCCACATTTTCCAATCCGTTCTCCCTGCTCCCTTTGGTTTCCCACTGTTCTGCATTTTTCCACACGGTTCCCCAATTTTTCCAATCTGTTCCCATGCTCCATTTGGTTCCCCTCTTTTCTGCAATATTCCCCACTGTTCCACACCTTTTGCAATCTGTTCCCCCTGCTCCCTTTGGTTCCCCACTGTTCTGCAGTTTTCGCTAACGGTTCCCCATTTTTTACAACCTGTACCTCCTGTTCCCTTTGGTTCCCCTCTGTCCTGCAGTGTTCCCCACGGTTCCACACTTTTTGCAATCTGTTCGCCGTGCTCTCTTTGGTTCCCCTCAGTTCTACAATGTTCCCCACAGTTCCCAACTTTATCCAATCTGTTCCCCCTGCTCCCTTTGGTTCCCCTCCGTCCTGCACTGTCCTCCATGGTTTCCCAATTTTTCCAATCTCTTCCCCGTGCTCCTTTGGTTCCCCTCTGTAGTGCAGTGTTCCTAACGGTTCCCCATTTTTTCCAATCCGTTCCCCCTGCTTCCTTTGATTCCCTTCTGTTCTGCAGTGTTCCACACTGTTCCCCAAATTTTCCAATCCGTTCACCCTGCTCCCTTTGTTTCTCCACTCTTCTCAATTTTTCCACACCGTTCCCCACTTTTTCCAATCTGTTCGCCCTTCTCCTTGGGCTCCCCTCTGTTCTGCAGTTTACCCCACAGTTTCCACTTTTTCCAATCTGTTCACCCTGCTCCCTTTGGTTCCCCACTGTTCTGCAGTTTTCGCTAACGGTTCCCCATTTTTTACAACCTGTACCTCCTGTTCCCTTTGGTTCCCCTCTGTCCTGCAGTGTTCCCCACGGTTCCACACTTTTTGCAATCTGTTCGCCGTGCTCTCTTTGGTTCCCCTCAGTTCTACAATGTTCCCCACAGTTCCCAACTTTATCCAATCTGTTCCCCCTGCTCCCTTTGGTTCCCCTCCGTCCTGCACTGTCCTCCATGGTTTCCCAATTTTTCCAATCTCTTCCCCGTGCTCCTTTGGTTCCCCTCTGTAGTGCAGTGTTCCGAACGGTTCCCCACTTTTTCCAATCCGTTCCCCCTGCTTCCTTTGATTCCCTTCTGTTCTGCAGTGTTCCACACTGTTCCCCAAATTTTCCAATCCGTTCACCCTGCTCCCTTTGTTTCTCCACTCTTCTCAATTTTTCCACACCGTTCCCCACTTTTTCCAATCTGTTCGCCCTTCTCCTTGGGCTCCCCTCTGTTCTGCAGTTTACCCCACAGTTTCCACTTTTTCCAATCTGTTCACCCTGCTCCCTTTGGTTTCCCCTCTATTCTGCAGTATTCTATACAGTTCCCCACATTTTCCAATCTGTTCCTCCTGCTCCCTTTCGTTCCCCTCTGTTCTGCAGTGTTTCCCACGGTTCCCCACTTTTTCCAATCCGTTCCCGCTGCTCCGTTTGGTTCTCCACTGTTTTGCAGTATTCGCCACGGTTCCGCACTTTTTCCAATCTGTTCCCCCTGCTCCCTTTGGTTCCCCTCCGTCCTGCACTGTCCTCCATTGTTTCCCAATTTTTCCAATCTTTTCCCCGTGCTCCTTTGTTTCCCCTCTGTTGTGCAGTGTGCCTAACGGTTCCCCACTTTTTCCAATCCGTTCACCCTGCTCCCGTTGTTTCTCCACTCTTCTGCATTTTTCCACACAGTTCCCCACTTTTTCCAATCTGTTCGCCCTGCTCCTATTGGTTCCCCTCTGTTCTGCAGTGTTCCCCACAGTTCCCCACTTTTTCCAATCCGTTCCCCCTGTGCCCTTTTTTTCCCCTCTGTCCTGCATTGTCCTTCACGATTCCTCACTTTTTCCAATTCGTTCCACCTGCTCCCTTGGTTCCCCTCTGTTCTGCAGTGTTCCCCACGGTTCCGCAATTTTTCCAATGTATACCCCCTGCTCCCTTTGTTTCCTTACTCTTCTGCATTTTTCCACACTGTTTCCCAATTTTTCCAATCTCTTCCCCATGCTCCTTTGTTTCCCCTCTGTTGTGCAGTGTTCCGAACGGTTCCCGACTTTTTCCAATCTGTTCCTCCTGCTCCCTTTGGTTCCCCACTGTTCTGCATTTTTCCACACAGTTCCCCACTTTTTCCAATCTGTTCCCCCTGCTCCCTTTGATTCCCCACTGTTCTGCAGTGTTCCCCACTTCTCAACTTTTTTTCCGATATGTTCGTCCTGCTCCCTTTCGTTCCCCTCTGTTCTGCAGTGTTTCCCACGGTTCCCAACTTTTTCCAATCCATTCCCACTGCTCCCTTTCTTTCCCTCTGTTTTGCAGTGTTCGCCACGGTTCCTCACTTTTTTCCAATCTATTCTCCATGTTCCCTTTAGTTCCCCTATGTTCTGCAGTGTTCCACACAGTTCCCCACTTTTTCCAATCTGTTCCCCCTGCTCCCTTTGTTTCCTCACCCTTCTGCGTTTTCCACACTGTTCCCCACTTTTTCCAATCTGTTTCCCCCGCTCCCTTTGGTTCCCCACTGTTCCCCACTTTTCCGAGTTCTTCCCTCTGCTCCCTTTGGGTCCTCTCTGTTCTGCAGTGTTCCCCATGGTTCTCCACATTTTTTCCAATCTGTTCCCATGCTCCTTTTGGTTCCCCTCCGACCTGCACTGTCCTCCATTGTTTCCCAATTTTTCCAATCTCTTCCCCGTGCTCCTTTGGTTCCCCTCTGTTCTGCAGTGTTCCAAACAGTTCCCCACTTTTTCCAATACGTTAACCCTGCACCCGTTGTTGCTCCACTCTTCTGCATTTTTCCACACCGTTCCCCACTTTTTCCAATCTGCTCCCCCTGCTCCCTTTGGTTCCCCTCTGTCCTGCAGTGTTCCCCACTTCTCAACTTCTTTCCGATATGCTAGCCGTGCTCCATTTAGTTCCCCTCTGTTCTGCAGTGTTTCCCACGGTTCCCCACTTTTTCCAATCCGTTCCCACTGCTCCCTTTGGTTCCCCACTCTTTTGCAGTGTTCGCCATGGTTCTGCAATTTTTCCAATCTTTTCCCTTTGCTCCGTTTAGTTCCCCTCTATTCTGCAGTGTTCCCCAAGGTTGCACACTTTTTCGAATCTGTTCACCCTGCTCCCTTTGTTTCCCCTCTGTCCTGCAGTGTTCCCCACGTTTCCCCACTTTTTCCAATCAGTTCGCCCTGCTCCCTTTGTTTCCCCTCTGTCCTGCAATGTTCTCCATGCTTCCCCACTTTTTCCAATCCATTCCCCCTGCTCCTTTTGGTTCCCCACTGTTCTGCAGAACTCCCCACGATTCACCACTTTTTCCAATCTGTTCCCCCTGCTCCGTTTGGTTCTCCTTTATTCTGCAGTGTTACCCAAGGTTCCCCACTTTTCCGAGCTGTTCCCCCTGCTCCCTTTGGTTTTGCAGTGTTCTGCAGTGTTCCCCACGGTTACCCACTTTTTCCAAACCGTTCCCCCTGCTCCCTTTGGTTACCCTCTGTCCTGCAGTGTTCCCCACGGTTACCCACTTATTCCAATCCATTCCCCCTGCTCCCTTTGGTTCCCCTCTGTCCTGCATTTTCCCCCACAGTTCCCCACTTTTCCAATCCGTTCCCCCTGCTCCCTTTAGTTCCCCTCTGTACTGCAGTGCTCTACACGGTTCCCCGCATTTTCCAATCCGTTCTCCCTGCTCCCTTTGGTTTCCCACTGTTCTGCATTTTTCCACACGGTTCCCCAATTTTTCCAATCTGTTCCCATGCTCCATTTGGTTCCCCTCTTTTCTGCAATATTCCCCACTGTTCCCCACTGTTCCCCACATTTTGCAATCTGTTCCCACTGCTCCCTTTGGTTCCCCACTGTTCTGCAGTGTTCGCTAACGGTTCCCCACTTTTTACAACCTGTACCTCCTGTTCCCTTTGGTTCCCCTCTGTCCTGCAGTGTTCCCCACTGTTACACACTTTTTCCAATCTGTTCGCCGTGCTCTCTTTGGTTCCCCTCAGTTCTACAATGTTCCCCACAGTTCCCCACTTTATCCAATCTTTTCCCCCTGCTCCCTTTGGTTCCCCTCCGTCCTGCACTGTCCTCCATGGTTTCCCAATTTTTCCAATCTCTTCCCCGTGCTCCTTTGGTTCCCCTCTGTTGTGCACTGTTCCGAACGGTTCCCCACTTTTTCCAATCCGTTCTCCCTGCTCCCTTTGGTTTCCCACTGTTCTGCATTTTTCCACACGGTTCCACAATTTTTCCAATCTGTTCCCATGCTCCATTTGGTTCCCCTCTTTTCTGCAATATTCCCCACTGTTCCCCACCTTTTGCAATCTGTTCCCCCTGCTCCCTTTGGTTCCCCACTGTTCTGCAGTGTTTGCTAACGGTTCCCCACTTTTTACAACCTGTACCTCCTGTTCCCTTTGGTTCCCCTCTGTCCTGCAGTGTCCTCCATGGTTTCCCAATTTTTCCAATCTCTTCCCCGTGCTCCTTTGGTTCCCCTCTGTTGTTCAATGTTCCGAACGGTTCCCCACATTTTCCTATCCGTTCTCCCTGCATTCTTTGGTTTCCCACTGTTATGCAGAACTCCCCACGATTCACCACTTTTTCCAATCTGTTCCCCCTGCTCCGTTTGGTTCTCCTTTATTCTGCAGTGTTACCCAAGGTTCCCCACTTTTCCGAGCTGTTCCCCCTGCTCCCTTTGGTTTTGCAGTGTTCTGCAGTGTTCCCCACGGTTACCCACTTTTTCCAAACCGTTCCCCCTGCTCCCTTTGGTTACCCTCTGTCCTGCAGTGTTCCCCACGGTTACCCACTTATTCCAATCCATTCCCCCTGCTCCCTTTGGTTCCCCTCTGTCCTGCATTTTCCCCCACAGTTCCCCACTTTTCCAATCCGTTCCCCCTGCTCCCTTTAGTTCCCCTCTGTACTGCAGTGCTCTACACGGTTCCCCGCATTTTCCAATCCGTTCTCCCTGCTCCCTTTGGTTTCCCACTGTTCTGCATTTTTCCACACGGTTCCCCAATTTTTCCAATCTGTTCCCATGCTCCATTTGGTTCCCCTCTTTTCTGCAATATTCCCCACTGTTCCCCACTGTTCCCCACATTTTGCAATCTGTTCCCACTGCTCCCTTTGGTTCCACACTGTTCTGCAGTGTTCGCTAACGGTTCCCCACTTTTTACAACCTGTACCTCCTGTTCCCTTTGGTTCCCCTCTGTCCTGCAGTGTTCCCCACTGTTACACACTTTTTCCAATCTGTTCGCCGTGCTCTCTTTGGTTCCCCTCAGTTCTACAATGTTCCCCACAGTTCCCCACTTTATCCAATCTTTTCCCCCTGCTCCCTTTGGTTCCCCTCCGTCCTGCACTGTCCTCCATGGTTTCCCAATTTTTCCAATCTCTTCCCCGTGCTCCTTTGGTTCCCCTCTGTTGTGCACTGTTCCGAACGGTTCCCCACTTTTTCCAATCCGTTCTCCCTGCTCCCTTTGGTTTCCCACTGTTCTGCATTTTTCCACACGGTTCCACAATTTTTCCAATCTGTTCCCATGCTCCATTTGGTTCCCCTCTTTTCTGCAATATTCCCCACTGTTCCCCACCTTTTGCAATCTGTTCCCCCTGCTCCCTTTGGTTCCCCACTGTTCTGCAGTGTTTGCTAACGGTTCCCCACTTTTTACAACCTGTACCTCCTGTTCCCTTTGGTTCCCCTCTGTCCTGCAGTGTCCTCCATGGTTTCCCAATTTTTCCAATCTCTTCCCCGTGCTCCTTTGGTTCCCCTCTGTTGTTCAATGTTCCGAACGGTTCCCCACATTTTCCTATCCGTTCTCCCTGCATTCTTTGGTTTCCCACTGTTCTGCATTTTTCCACACGGTTCCCCAATTTTTCCAATCTGTTCCCATGCTCCATTTGTTTCCCCTCTTTTCTGCAATATTCCCCACTGTTCCACACTTTTTCCAATCTATTCGCCGTGCTCTCTTTGGTTCCTCTCTGTTCTACAGTGTTCCCCACAGTTCCCCACTTTTTCCAATCTGTTCCCCCTGCTCCCTTTGGTTCCCCTCCGTCCTGCACTGTCCTCCATGGTTTCCCAATTTTTCCAATCTCTTCCCCGTGCTCCTTTGGTTCCCCTCTGTTGTTCAGTGTTCTGAACGGTTCCCCACTTTTTCCAATCCGTTCCCCCTGCTTCCTTTGATTCCCCTCTGTTCTGCAGTGTTCCACACTGTTCCCCACTTTTTCCAATCCGTTCACCCTGCTCCCGTTGTTTCTCCACTCTTCTGCATTTTCCACACCGTTCCCCACTTTTTCCAATCTGTTCCCCCTGCTCCCGTTGGTTCCCCTCTATTCTGCAGTTTTCTATACAGTTCCCCACATTTTCCAATCCGTTACCCCTGCTCCCTTTGTTTCCCCTCTGTCCTGCAATGTTTTCCACGGTTCCCCACTTTTTCCAATCCATTCCCCCTGCTCCTTTTGGTTCCCCACTGTTCTGCAGAACTCCCCACGATTCCCCACTTTTTCCAATCTGTTCCCCCTGCTCCGTTTGGTTCTCCTTTATTCTGCAGTGTTACCCAAGGTTCCCCACTTTTCCGAGCTGTTCCCCTTACTCCCTTTGGTTCTGCAGTGTTCTGCAGTGTTCCCCACGGTTACCCACTTTTTCCAAACCGTTCCCCCTGCTCCCTTTGGTTCCCCTCTGTCCTGCAGTGTTCCCCACGGTTACCCACTTTTTCCAAACCGTTCCCCCTGCTCCCTTTGGTTCCCCTCTGTCCTGCAGTGTTCCCCACGGTTACCCACTTATTCCAATCCATTCCCCCTGCTCCCTTTGGTTCCCCTCTGTCCTGCATTTTCCCCCACAGTTCCCCACTTTTCCATTCTGATCCCCCTGCTCCCTTTAGTTCCCCTCTGTACTGCAGTGCTCTCCACGGTTCCCCGCATTTTCCAATCCGTTCTCCCTGCTCCCTTTGTTTTCCCACTGTTCTACATTTTTCCACACGGTTCCCCAATTTTTCCACTCTGTTCCCATGCTCCATTTGGTTCCCCTCTGTTCTGCAATATTCCCCACTGTTCCCCACCTTTTGCAATCTGTTCCCACTGCTCCCTTTGGTTCCCCACTGTTCTGCAGTGTTCGCTAACGGTTCCCCACTTTTTACAACCTGTACCTCCTGTTCCCTTTGGTTCCCCTCTGTCCTGCAGTGTTCCCCACGGTTCCACACTTTTTCCAATCTGTTCGCCGTGCTCTCTTTGGTTCCCCTCAGTTCTACAATGTTCCCCACAGTTCCCCACTTTATCCAATCTTTTCCCCCAGCTCCCTTTGGTTCCCCTCCGTCCTGCACTGTCCTCCATGGTTTCCCAATTTTTCCAATCTCTTCCCCGTGCTCCTTTGGTTCCCCTCTGTTGTGCAGTGTTTCGAACGGTTCCCCACTTTTTCCAATCCGTTCTCCCTGATCCCTTTGGTTTCCCACTGTTCTGCATTTTTCCACACGGTTCCCCAATTTTTCCAATCTGTTCCCATGATCCATTTGGTTCCCCTCTTTTCTGCAATATTCCCCACTGTTCCCCACCTTTTGCAATCTGTTCCCCCTGCTCCCTTTGGTTCCCCACTGTTCTGCAGTGTTCCCCAAGGTTGCACACTTTTTCGAATCTGTTCACCCTGCTCCCTTTGTTTCCCCTCTGTCCTGCAGTGTTCCCCACGTTTCCCCTCTTTTTCCAATCAGTTCGCCCTGCTCTCTTTGTTTCCCCTCTGTCCTGCAATGTTCTCCACTGTTCCCCACTTTTTCCAATCCATTCCCCCTGCTCCTTTTGGTTCCCCACTGTTCTGCAGAACTCCCCAGGATACCCCACTTTTTCCAATCTGTTCCCCCTGCTCCGTTTGGTTCTCCTTTATTCTGCAGTGTTCCCCAAGGATCCCCACTTTTCCGAGCTGTTCCCCCTGCTCCCTTTGGTTCTGCAGTGTTCTGCAGTGTTCCCCACGGTTACCCACTTTTTCCAAACCATTGCCCCTGCTCCCTTTGGTTCCCCTCTGTCCTGCAGTGTTCCCCACGGTCACCCTCTTATTCCAATCCATTCCCCCTGCTCCATTTGGTTCCCCTCTGTCCTGCATTTTCTCCCACAGTTCCCCACATTTTCCAATCCGTTCTCCCTGCTCCCTTTGGTTTCCCACTGTTCTGCATTTTTCCACACGGTTCCCCAATTTTTCCAATCTGTTCCCATGCTCCATTTGGTTCCCCTCTTTTCTGCAATATTCCCCACTGTTCCCCACCTTTTGCAATCTGTTCCCCCTGCTCCCTTTGGTTCCCCACTGTTCTGCAGTATTCCCCACTTTTCCACTATTTTCGAATTTGTTCGCCGTGATCGCTTTGGTTCCCCTCAGTTCTACAATGTTCCCCACATTTCCCCACTTTTTCCAATCTGTTTCCCCCGATCCCTTTGGTTCCCCACTGTTCTGCAGTATTCCCCACTTTTCCACTATTTTCGAATTTGTTCGCCGTGATCGCTTTGGTTCCTCTCTGTCTGCAGTGTTCTTCACAGTTCCCCACTTTATCCAATCCGTTCCCCCCTGCTCCCTTTGGTTCCCCTCTGTCCTGCAGTGTTCCCCACTTCTCAACTTCTTTCCGATATGCTCGCCGTGCTCCATTTCGTTCCCCTCTGTTCTGCAGTGTTTCCCACGGTTCCCCACTTTTTCCAATCCGTTCCCGCTGCTCCCTTTGGTTCCCCACTGTCCTGCAGTGTTCCCCACGGTTCCACACTTTTTGCAATCTGTTCGCCGTGCTCTCTTTGGTTCCCCTCAGTTCTACAATGTTCCCCACAGTTCCCAACTTTATCCAATCTGTTCCCCCTGCTCCCTTTGGTTCCCCTCCGTCCTGCACTGTCCTCCATGGTTTCCCAATTTTTCCAATCTCTTCCCCGTGCTCCTTTGGTTCCCCTCTGTAGTGCAGTGTTCCGAACGGTTCCCCACTTTTTCCAATCCGTTCCCCCTGCTTCCTTTGATTCCCTTCTGTTCTGCAGTGTTCCACACTGTTCCCCAAATTTTCCAATCCGTTCACCCTGCTCCCTTTGTTTCTCCACTCTTCTCAATTTTTCCACACCGTTCCCCACTTTTTCCAATCTGTTCGCCCTTCTCCTTGGGCTCCCCTCTGTTCTGCAGTTTACCCCACAGTTTCCACTTTTTCCAATCTGTTCACCCTGCTCCCTTTGGTTTCCCCTCTATTCTGCAGTATTCTATACAGTTCCCCACATTTTCCAATCTGTTCCTCCTGCTCCCTTTCGTTCCCCTCTGTTCTGCAGTGTTTCCCACGGTTCCCCACTTTTTCCAATCCGTTCCCGCTGCTCCGTTTGGTTCTCCACTGTTCTGCAGTATTCGCCACGGTTCCGCACTTTTTCCAATCTGTTCCCCCTGCTCCCTTAGGTTCCCCTCCGTCCTGCAATGTTCTCCACGCTTCCCCACTTTTTCCAATCCATTCCCCCTGCTCCTTTTGGTTCCCCACTGTTCTGCAGAACTCCCCACGATTCACCACTTTTTCCAAACTGTTCCCCCTGCTCCGTTTGGTTCTCCTTTATTCTGCGTTGTTACCCAAGGTTCCCCACTTTTCCGTGCTGTTCCCCCTGCTCCCTTTGGTTCCCCTCCGTCCTGCACTGTCCTACATGGTTTCCCAATTTTTCCAATCTCTTCCCCGTGCTCCTTTGGTTCCCCTCTGTTGTGCAGTCTTCCGAACGGTTCCCCACTTTTTCCAATCCGTTCCCCCTGCTTCCTTTGATTCCCTTCTGTTCTGCAGTGTTCCACACTGTTCCCCAATTTTTCCAATCCGATCACCCTGCTCCCATTGTTTCTCCACTCTTCTGCATTTTTCCACACCGTTCCCCACTTTTTCCAATCTGTTCGCCCTTCTCCTTGGGCTCCCCTCTGTTCTGCAGTTTACCCCACAGTTTCCACTTTTTCCAATCTGTTCCCCCTGCTCCCTTTGCTCTCCCCTCTATTCTGCAGTATTCTATACAGTTCCCCACATTTTCCAATCCGTTACCCCTGCTCCCTTTGGTTCCCCTCTGTTCTGCAGTGTTCTCCACGGTTCCCGACTTTTTCCAATCTGTTCTCCTGCTCCCTTTGGTTCCCCACTGTTCTGCATTTTTCCACACAATTCCCCACTTTTTCCAATCTGTTCCCCCTGCTCCCTTTGTTTCCTCACTCTTCTGCATTTTTCCACACTGTTCGCCACTTTTTCCAATCTGATCCCCCTGCTCCCTTTGTTTCCTCACTCTTCTGCATTTTTGCACACTGTTCCCCACTTTTTCCAATCTGTTTCCCCCGATCCCTTTGGTTCCCCACTGTTCTGCAGTATTCCCCACTTTTCCACTATTTTCGAATTTGTTCGCCGTGATCGCTTTGGTTCCTCTCTGTCTGCAGTGTTCTTCACAGTTCCCCACTTTATCCAATCCGTTCCCCCCTGCTCCCTTTGGTTCCCCTCTGTCCTGCAGTGTTCCCCACTTCTCAACTTCTTTCCGATATGCTCGCCGTGCTCCATTTCGTTCCCCTCTGTTCTGCAGTGTTTCCCACGGTTCCCCACTTTTTCCAATCCGTTCCCGCTGCTCCCTTTGGTTCCCCACTGTTTTGAAGTGTTCGCCATGGTTCTGCACTTTTTCCAATCTGTTCCCCATGCTCCGTTTAGTTCCCCTCTATTCTGCCGTGTTCCCCAAGCTGCACACTTTTTCGAATCTGTTCACCCTGCTCCCTTTGTTTCCCCTCTGTCCTGCAGTGTTCCCTACGTTTCCCCACATTTACCAATCAGATCGCCCTGCTCCCTTTGTTTTCCCTCTGTCCTGCAATGTTCTCCACGGTTCCCCACTTTTTTCCAATCCATTCCCCCTGCTCCTTTTGGTTCCCCACTGTTCTGCAGAACTCCCCACGATTCCCCACTTTTTCCAATCTGTTCCCCCTGCTCCGTTTGGTTCTCCTTTATTCTGCAGTGTTCCCCAAGGTTCCCCACTTTTCCGTGCTGTTCCCCCGGCTCCCTTTGGTTCTGCAGTGTTCTGCAGTGTTCCCCACGGTTACCCACTTTTTCCAAACCGTTCCCCCTGCTCCCTTTGGTTCCCCTCTGTCCTGCAGTGTTCCCCACGGTTACCCACTTATTCCAATCCATTCCCCCTGCTCCCTTTGGTTCCCCTCTGTCCTGCATTTTCCCCCACAGTTCCCCACTTTTCCAATCCGTTCCCCCTGCTCCCTTTAGTTCCCCACAATACTGCAGTGCTCTCCACGGTTCCCCACATTTTCCAATCTGTTCTCCCTGCTCCCTTTGGTTTCCCACTGTTCTGCATTTTTCCACACGGTTCCCCAATTTTTCCAATCTGTTCCCATGCTCCATTTGGTTCCCCTCTTTTCTGCAATATTCCCCACTGTTCCACACCTTTTGCAATCTTTTCCCCCTGCTCCCTTTGGTTCCCCACTGTTCTGCAGTTTTCGCTAACGGTTCCCCATTTTTTACAACCTGTACCTCCTGTTCCCTTTGGTTCCCCTCTGTCCTGCAGTGTTCCCCACGGTTCCACACTTTTTGCAATCTGTTCGCCGTGCTCTCTTTGGTTCCCCTCAGTTCTACAATGTTCCCCACAGTTCCCACCTTTATCCAATCTGTTCCCCCTGCTCCCTTTGGTTCCCCTCCGTCCTGCACTGTCCTCCATGGTTTCCCAATTTTTCCAATCTCTTCCCCGTGCTCCTTTGGTTCCCCTCTGTAGTGCAGTGTTCCGAACGGTTCCCCACTTTTTCCAATCCGTTCCCCCTGCTTCCTTTGATTCCCTTCTGTTCTGCAGTGTTCCACACTGTTCCCCAAATTTTCCAATCCGTTCACCCTGCTCCCTTTGTTTCTCCACTCTTCTCAATTTTTCCACACCGTTCCCCACTTTTTCCAATCTGTTCGCCCTTCTCCTTGGGCTCCCCTCTGTTCTGCAGTTTACCCCACAGTTTCCACTTTTTCCAATCTGTTCACCCTGCTCCCTTTGGTTTCCCCTCTATTCTGCAGTATTCTATACAGTTCCCCACATTTTCCAATCTGTTCCTCCTGCTCCCTTTCGTTCCCCTCTGTTCTGCAGTGTTTCCCACGGTTCCCCACTTTTTCCAATCCGTTCCCGCTGCTCCGTTTGGTTCTCCACTGTTTTGCAGTATTCGCCACGGTTCCGCACTTTTTCCAATCTGTTCCCCCTGCTCCCTTTGGTTCCCCTCCGTCCTGCACTGTCCTCCATTGTTTCCCAATTTTTCCAATCTTTTCCCCGTGCTCCTTTGTTTCCCCTCTGTTGTGCAGTGTGCCTAACGGTTCCCCACTTTTTCCAATCCGTTCACCCTGTTCCCGTTGTTTCTCCACTCTTCTGCATTTTTCCACACAGTTCCCCACTTTTTCCAATCTGTTCGCCCTGCTCCTATTGGTTCCCCTCTGTTCTGCAGTGTTCCCCACAGTTCCCCACTTTTTCCAATCCGTTCCCCCTGTGCCCTTTTTTTCCCCTCTGTCCTGCATTGTCCTTCACGATTCCTCACTTTTTCCAATTCGTTCCACCTGCTCCCTTGGTTCCCCTCTGTTCTGCAGTGTTCCCCACGGTTCCGCAATTTTTCCAATGTATACCCCCTGCTCCCTTTGTTTCCTTACTCTTCTGCATTTTTCCACACTGTTTCCCAATTTTTCCAATCTCTTCCCCATGCTCCTTTGTTTCCCCTCTGTTGTGCAGTGTTCCGAACGGTTCCCGACTTTTTCCAATCTGTTCCTCCTGCTCCCTTTGGTTCCCCACTGTTCTGCATTTTTCCACACAGTTCCCCACTTTTTCCAATCTGTTCCCCCTGCTCCCTTTGATTCCCCACTGTTCTGCAGTGTTCCCCACTTCTCAACTTTTTTTCCGATATGTTCGTCCTGCTCCCTTTCGTTCCCCTCTGTTCTGCAGTGTTTCCCACGGTTCCCAACTTTTTCCAATCCATTCCCACTGCTCCCTTTCTTTCCCTCTGTTTTGCAGTGTTCGCCACGGTTCCTCACTTTTTTCCAATCTATTCTCCATGTTCCCTTTAGTTCCCCTATGTTCTGCAGTGTTCCACACAGTTCCCCACTTTTTCCAATCTGTTCCCCCTGCTCCCTTTGTTTCCTCACCCTTCTGCGTTTTCCACACTGTTCCCCACTTTTTCCAATCTGTTTCCCCCGCTCCCTTTGGTTCCCCACGGTTCCCCACTTTTCCGAGTTCTTCCCTCTGCTCCCTTTGGGTCCTCTCTGTTCTGCAGTGTTCCCCATGGTTCTCCACATTTTTTCCAATCTGTTCCCATGCTCCTTTTGGTTCCCCTCCGACCTGCACTGTCCTCCATTGTTTCCCAATTTTTCCAATCTCTTCCCCGTGCTCCTTTGGTTCCCCTCTGTTCTGCAGTGTTCCAAACAGTTCCCCACTTTTTCCAATACGTTAACCCTGCACCCGTTGTTGCTCCACTCTTCTGCATTTTTCCACACCGTTCCCCACTTTTTCCAATCTGCTCCCCCTGCTCCCTTTGGTTCCCCTCTGTCCTGCAGTGTTCCCCACTTCTCAACTTCTTTCCGATATGCTAGCCGTGCTCCATTTAGTTCCCCTCTGTTCTGCAGTGTTTCCCACGGTTCCCCACTTTTTCCAATCCGTTCCCACTGCTCCCTTTAGTTCCCCACTCTTTTGCAGTGTTCGCCATGGTTCTGCAATTTTTCCAATCTTTTCCCTTTGCTCCGTTTAGTTCCCCTCTATTCTGCAGTGTTCCCCAAGGTTGCACACTTTTTCGAATCTGTTCACCCTGCTCCCTTTGTTTCCCCTCTGTCCTGCAGTGTTCCCCACGTTTCCCCACTTTTTCCAATCAGTTCGCCCTGCTCCCTTTGTTTCCCCTCTGTCCTGCAATGTTCTCCACGCTTCCCCACTTTTTCCAATCCATTCCCCCTGCTCCTTTTGGTTCCCCACTGTTCTGCAGAACTCCCCACGATTCACCACTTTTTCCAATCTGTTCCCCCTGCTCCGTTTGGTTCTCCTTTATTCTGCAGTGTTACCCAAGGTTCCCCACTTTTCCGAGCTGTTCCCCCTGCTCCCTTTGGTTTTGCAGTGTTCTGCAGTGTTCCCCACGGTTACCCACTTTTTCCAAACCGTTCCCCCTGCTCCCTTTGGTTACCCTCTGTCCTGCAGTGTTCCCCACGGTTACCCACTTATTCCAATCCATTCCCCCTGCTCCCTTTGGTTCCCCTCTGTCCTGCATTTTCCCCCACAGTTCCCCACTTTTCCAATCCGTTCCCCCTGCTCCCTTTAGTTCCCCTCTGTACTGCAGTGCTCTACACGGTTCCCCGCATTTTCCAATCCGTTCTCCCTGCTCCCTTTGGTTTCCCACTGTTCTGCATTTTTCCACACGGTTCCCCAATTTTTCCAATCTGTTCCCATGCTCCATTTGGTTCCCCTCTTTTCTGCAATATTCCCCACTGTTCCCCACTGTTCCCCACATTTTGCAATCTGTTCCCACTGCTCCCTTTGGTTCCACACTGTTCTGCAGTGTTCGCTAACGGTTCCCCACTTTTTACAACCTGTACCTCCTGTTCCCTTTGGTTCCCCTCTGTCCTGCAGTGTTCCCCACTGTTACACAATTTTTCCAATCTGTTCGCCGTGCTCTCTTTGGTTCCCCTCAGTTCTACAATGTTCCCCACAATCCCCACTTTATCCAATCTTTTCCCCCTGCTCCCTTTGGTTCCCCTCCGTCCTGCACTGTCCTCCATGGTTTCCCAATTTTTCCAATCTCTTCCCCGTGCTCCTTTGGTTCCCCTCTGTTGTGCACTGTTCCGAACGGTTCCCCACTTTTTCCAATCCGTTCTCCCTGCTCCCTTTGGTTTCCCACTGTTCTGCATTTTTCCACACGGTTCCACAATTTTTCCAATCTGTTCCCATGCTCCATTTGGTTCCCCTCTTTTCTGCAATATTCCCCACTGTTCCCCACCTTTTGCAATCTGTTCCCCCTGCTCCCTTTGGTTCCCCACTGTTCTGCAGTGTTTGCTAACGGTTCCCCACTTTTTACAACCTGTACCTCCTGTTCCCTTTGGTTCCCCTCTGTCCTGCAGTGTCCTCCATGGTTTCCCAATTTTTCCAATCTCTTCCCCGTGCTCCTTTGGTTCCCCTCTGTTGTTCAATGTTCCGAACGGTTCCCCACATTTTCCTATCCGTTCTCCCTGCATTCTTTGGTTTCCCACTGTTCTGCATTTTTCCACACGGTTCCCCAATTTTTCCAATCTGTTCCCATGCTCCATTTGTTTCCCCTCTTTTCTGCAATATTCCCCACTGTTCCACACTTTTTCCAATCTATTCGCCGTGCTCTCTTTGGTTCCTCTCTGTTCTACAGTGTTCCCCACAGTTCCCCACTTTTTCCAATCTGTTCCCCCTGCTCCCTTTGGTTCCCCTCCGTCCTGCACTGTCCTCCATGGTTTCCCAATTTTTCCAATCTCTTCCCCGTGCTCCTTTGGTTCCCCTCTGTTGTTCAGTGTTCTGAACGGTTCCCCACTTTTTCCAATCCGTTCCCCCTGCTTCCTTTGATTCCCCTCTGTTCTGCAGTGTTCCACACTGTTCCCCACTTTTTCCAATCCGTTCACCCTGCTCCCGTTGTTTCTCCACTCTTCTGCATTTTCCACACCGTTCCCCACTTTTTCCAATCTGTTCCCCCTGCTCCCGTTGGTTCCCCTCTATTCTGCAGTTTTCTATACAGTTCCCCACATTTTCCAATCCGTTACCCCTGCTCCCTTTGTTTCCCCTCTGTCCTGCAATGTTTTCCACGGTTCCCCACTTTTTCCAATCCATTCCCCCTGCTCCTTTTGGTTCCCCACTGTTCTGCAGAACTCCCCACGATTCCCCACTTTTTCCAATCTGTTCCCCCTGCTCCGTTTGGTTCTCCTTTATTCTGCAGTGTTACCCAAGGTTCCCCACTTTTCCGAGCTGTTCCCCTTACTCCCTTTGGTTCTGCAGTGTTCTGCAGTGTTCCCCACGGTTACCCACTTTTTCCAAACCGTTCCCCCTGCTCCCTTTGGTTCCCCTCTGTCCTGCAGTCTTCCCCACGGTTACCCACTTTTTCCAAACCGTTCCCCCTGCTCCCTTTGGTTCCCCTCTGTCCTGCAGTGTTCCCCACGGTTACCCACTTATTCCAATCCATTCCCCCTGCTCCCTTTGGTTCCCCTCTGTCCTGCATTTTCCCCCACAGTTCCCCACTTTTCCATTCTGATCCCCCTGCTCCCTTTAGTTCCCCTCTGTACTGCAGTGCTCTCCACGGTTCCCCGCATTTTCCAATCCGTTCTCCCTGCTCCCTTTGTTTTCCCACTGTTCTACATTTTTCCACACGGTTCCCCAATTTTTCCACTCTGTTCCCATGCTCCATTTGGTTCCCCTCTTTTCTGCAATATTCCCCACTGTTCCCCACCTTTTGCAATCTGTTCCCACTGCTCCCTTTGGTTCCCCACTGTTCTGCAGTGTTCGCTAACGGTTCCCCACTTTTTACAACCTGTACCTCCTGTTCCCTTTGGTTCCCCTCTGTCCTGCAGTGTTCCCCACGGTTCCACACTTTTTCCAATCTGTTCGCCGTGCTCTCTTTGGTTCCCCTCAGTTCTACAATGTTCCCCACAGTTCCCCACTTTATCCAATCTTTTCCCCCAGCTCCCTTTGGTTCCCCTCCGTCCTGCACTGTCCTCCATGGTTTCCCAATTTTTCCAATCTCTTCCCCGTGCTCCTTTGGTTCCCCTCTGTTGTGCAGTGTTTCGAACGGTTCCCCACTTTTTCCAATCCGTTCTCCCTGCTCCTTTTGGTTCCCCACTGTTCTGCAGAACTCCCCACGATTCACCACTTTTTCCAATCTGTTCCCCCTGCTCCGTTTGGTTCTCCTTTATTCTGCAGTGTTACCCAAGGTTCCCCACTTTTCCGAGCTGTTCCCCCTGCTCCCTGTGGTTCCCCTCCGTCCTGCACTGTCCTACATGGTTTCCCAATTTTTCCAATCTCTTCCCCGTGCTCCTTTGGTTCCCCTCTGTTGTGCAGTCTTCCGAACGGTTCCCCACTTTTTCCAATCCGTTCCCCCTGCTTCCTTTGATTCCCTTCTGTTCTGCAGTGTTCCACACTGTTCCCCAATTTTTCCAATCCGATCACCCTGCTCCCATTGTTTCTCCACTCTTCTGCATTTTTCCACACCGTTCCCCACTTTTTCCAATCTGTTCGCCCTTCTCCTTGGGCTCCCCTCTGTTCTGCAGTTTACCCCACAGTTTCCACTTTTTCCAATCTGTTCCCCCTGCTCCCTTTGCTCTCCCCTCTATTCTGCAGTATTCTATACAGTTCCCCACATTTTCCAATCCGTTACCCCTGCTCCCTTTGGTTCCCCTCTGTTCTGCAGTGTTCTCCACGGTTCCCGACTTTTTCCAATCTGTTCTCCTGCTCCCTTTGGTTCCCCACTGTTCTGCATTTTTCCACACTGTTCGCCACTTTTTCCAATCTGATCCCCCTGCTCCCTTTGTTTCCTCACTCTTCTGCATTTTTGCACACTGTTCCCCACTTTTTCCAATCTGTTTCCCCCGATCCCTTTGGTTCCCCACTGTTCTGCAGTATTCCCCACTTTTCCACTATTTTCGAATTTGTTCGCCGTGATCGCTTTGGTTCCTCTCTGTCTGCAGTGTTCTTCACAGTTCCCCACTTTATCCAATCCGTTCCCCTCTGCTCCCTTTGGTTCCCCTCTGTCCTGCAGTGTTCCCCACTTCTCAACTTCTTTCCGATATGCTCGCCGTGCTCCATTTCGTTCCCCTCTGTTCTGCAGTGTTTCCCACGGTTCCCCACTTTTTCCAATCCGTTACCCCTGCTCCCTTTGGTTCCCCACTGTTCTGCAGTGTTCTCCACGGTTCCCGACTTTTTCCAATCTGTTCCCCCTGCTCCCTTTGTTTCCTCACTCTTCTGCATTTTTCCACACTGTTCGCCACTTTTTCCAATCTGATCCCCCTGCTCCCTTTGTTTCCTCACTCTTCTGCATTTTTGCACACTGTTCCCCACTTTTTCCAATCTGTTTCCCCCGATCCCTTTGGTTCCCCACTGTTCTGCAGTATTCCCCACTTTTCCACTATTTTCGAATTTGTTCGCCGTGATCGCTTTGGTTCCTCTCTGTCTGCAGTGTTCTTCACAGTTCCCCACTTTATCCAATCCGTTCCCCTCTGCTCCCTTTGGTTCCCCTCTGTCCTGCAGTGTTCCCCACTTCTCAACTTCTTTCCGATATGCTCGCCGTGCTCCATTTCGTTCCCCTCTGTTCTGCAGTGTTTCCCACGGTTCCCCACATTTTCCAATCCGTTACCCCTGCTCCCTTTGGTTCCCCTCTGTTCTGCAGTGTTCTCCACGGTTCCCGACTTTTTCCAATCTGTTCCCCCTGCTCCCTTTGTTTCCTCACTCTTCTGCATTTTTCCACACTGTTCGCCACTTTTTCCAATCTGATCCCCCTGCTCCCTTTGTTTCCTCACTCTTCTGCATTTTTGCACACTGTTCCCCACTTTTTCCAATCTGTTTCCCCCGATCCCTTTGGTTCCCCACTGTTCTGCAGTATTCCCCACTTTTCCACTATTTTCGAATTTGTTCGCCGTGATCGCTTTGGTTCCTCTCTGTCTGCAGTGTTCTTCACAGTTCCCCACTTTATCCAATCCGTTCCCCTCTGCTCCCTTTGGTTCCCCTCTGTCCTGCAGTGTTCCCCACTTCTCAACTTCTTTCCGATATGCTCGCCGTGCTCCATTTCGTTCCCCTCTGTTCTGCAGTGTTTCCCACGGTTCCCCACATTTTCCAATCCGTTACCCCTGCTCCCTTTGGTTCCCCTCTGTTCTGCAGTGTTCTCCACGGTTCCCGACTTTTTCCAATCTGTTCCCCCTGCTCCCTTTGTTTCCTCACTCTTCTGCATTTTTCCACACTGTTCGCCACTTTTTCCAATCTGATCCCCCTGCTCCCTTTGTTTCCTCACTCTTCTGCATTTTTGCACACTGTTCCCCACTTTTTCCAATCTGTTTCCCCCGATCCCTTTGGTTCCCCACTGTTCTGCAGTATTCCCCACTTTTCCACTATTTTCGAATTTGTTCGCCGTGATCGCTTTGGTTCCTCTCTGTCTGCAGTGTTCTTCACAGTTCCCCACTTTATCCAATCCGTTCCCCTCTGCTCCCTTTGGTTCCCCTCTGTCCTGCAGTGTTCCCCACTTCTCAACTTCTTTCCGATATGCTCGCCGTGCTCCATTTCGTTCCCCTCTGTTCTGCAGTGTTTCCCACGGTTCCCCACTTTTTCCAATCCGTTCCCGCTGCTCCCTTTGGTTCCCCACTGTTTTGCAGTGTTCGCCATGGTTCTTCACTTTTTCCAATCTGTTCCCCATGCTCCGTTTAGTTCCCCTCTATTCTGCCGTGTTCCCCAAGGTGCACACTTTTTCGAATCTGTTCACCCTGCTCCCTTTGTTTCCCCTCTGTCCTGCAGTGTTCCCCACGTTTCCCCACATTTACCAATCAGATCGCCCTGCTCCCTTTGTTTTCCCTCTGTCCTGCAATGTTCTCCACGGTTCCCCACTTTTTTCCAATCCATTCCCCCTGCTCCTTTTGGTTCCCCACTGTTCTGCAGAACTCCCCACGATTCCCCACTTTTTCCAATCTGTTCCCCCTGCTCCGTTTGGTTCTCCTTTATTCTGCAGTGTTCCCCAAGGTTCCCCACTTTTCCGTGCTGTTCCCCCTGCTCCCTTTGGTTCTGCAGTGTTCTGAAGTGTTCCCCACGGTTACCCACTTTTTCCAAACCGTTCCCCCTGCTCCCTTTGGTTCCCCTCTGTCCTGCAGTGTTCCCCACGGTTACCCACTTATTCCAATCCATTCCCCCTGCTCCCTTTGGTTCCCCTCTGTCCTGCATTTTCCCCCACAGTTCCCCACTTTTCCAATCCGTTCCCCCTGCTCCCTTTAGTTCCCCACAATACTGCAGTGCTCTCCACGGTTCCCCACATTTTCCAATCCGTTCTCCCTGCTCCCTTTGGTTTCCCACCGTTCTGCATTTTTCCACACGGTTCCCCAATTTTTCCAATCTGTTCCCATGCTCCATTTGGTTCCCCTCTTTTCTGCAATATTCCCCACTGTTCCACACCTTTTGCAATCTGTTCCCCCCTGCTCCCTTTGGTTCCCCACTGTTCTGCAGTTTTCGCTAACGGTTCCCCATTTTTTACAACCTGTACCTCCTGTTCCCTTTGGTTCCCCTCTGTCCTGCAGTGTTCCCCACGGTTCCACACTTTTTGCAATCTGTTCGCCGTGCTCTCTTTGGTTCCCCTCAGTTCTACAATGTTCCCCACAGTTCCCAACTTTATCCAATCTGTTCCCCCTGCTCCCTTTGGTTCCCCTCCGTCCTGCACTGTCCTCCATGGTTTCCCAATTTTTCCAATCTCTTCCCCGTGCTCCTTTGGTTCCCCTCTGTAGTGCAGTGTTCCGAACGGTTCCCCACTTTTTCCAATCCGTTCCCCCTGCTTCCTTTGATTCCCTTCTGTTCTGCAGTGTTCCACACTGTTCCCCAAATTTTCCAATCCGTTCACCCTGCTCCCTTTGTTTCTCCACTCTTCTCAATTTTTCCACACCGTTCCCCACTTTTTCCAATCTGTTCGCCCTTCTCCTTGGGCTCCCCTCTGTTCTGCAGTTTACCCCACAGTTTCCACTTTTTCCAATCTGTTCACCCTGCTCCCTTTGGTTTCCCCTCTATTCTGCAGTATTCTATACAGTTCCCCACATTTTCCAATCTGTTCCTCCTGCTCCCTTTCGTTCCCCTCTGTTCTGCACTGTCCTCCATTGTTTCCCAATTTGTCCAATCTTTTCCCTGTGCTCCTTTGTTTCCCCTCTGTTGTGCAGTGTGCCTAACGGTTCCCCACTTTTTCCAATCCGTTCACCGTGCTCCCGTTGTTTCTCCACTCTTCTGCATTTTCCACACCGTTCCCCACTTTTTCCAATCCGTTCTCCCTGCTCCTTTTGGTTTCCCACTGTTCTGCATTTTTCCACACGGTTCCCCAATTTTTCCAATCTGTTCCCATGCTCCATTTGGTTCCCCTCTTTTCTGCAATATTCCCCACTGTTCCCCACTGTTCCCCACATTTTGCAATCTGTTCCCACTGCTCCCTTTGGTTCCCCACTGTTCTGCAGTGTTCGCTAACGGTTCCCCACTTTTTACAACCTGTACCTCCTGTTCCCTTTGGTTCCCCTCTGTCCTGCAGTGTTCCCCACTGTTACACACTTTTTCCAATCTGTTCGCCGTGCTCTCTTTGGTTCCCCTCAGTTCTACAATGTTCCCCACAGTTCCCCACTTTATCCAATCTTTTCCCCCTGCTCCCTTTGGTTCCCCTCCGTCCTGCACTGTCCTCCATGGTTTCCCAATTTTTCCAATCTCTTCCCCGTGCTCCTTTGGTTCCCCTCTGTTGTGCACTGTTCCGAACGGTTCCCCACTTTTTCCAATCCGTTCTCCCTGCTCCCTTTGGTTTCCCACTGTTCTGCATTTTTCCACACGGTTCCACAATTTTTCCAATCTGTTCCCATGCTCCATTTGGTTCCCCTCTTTTCTGCAATATTCCCCACTGTTCCCCACCTTTTGCAATCTGTTCCCCCTGCTCCCTTTGGTTCCCCACTGTTCTGCAGTGTTTGGTAACGGTTCCCCACTTTTTACAACCTGTACCTCCTGTTCCCTTTGGTTCCCCTCTGTCCTGCAGTGTCCTCCATGGTTTCCCAATTTTTCCAATCTCTTCCCCGTGCTCCTTTGGTTCCCCTCTGTTGTTCAGTGTTCCGAACGGTTCCCCACATTTTCCTATCCGTTCTCCCTGCATTCTTTGGTTTCCCACTGTTCTGCATTTTTCCACACGGTTCCCCAATTTTTCCAATCTGTTCCCATGCTCCATTTGTTTCCCCTCTTTTCTGCAATATTCCCCACTGTTCCACACTTTTTCCAATCTATTCGCCGTGCTCTCTTTGGTTCCTCTCTGTTCTACAGTGTTCCCCACAGTTCCCCACTTTTTCCAATCTGTTCCCCCTGCTCCCTTTGGTTCCCCTCCGTCCTGCACTGTCCTCCATGGTTTCCCAATTTTCCAATCTCTTCCCCGTGCTCCTTTGGTTCCCCTCTGTTGTTCAGTGTTCTGAACGGTTCCCCACTTTTTCCAATCCGTTCCCCCTGCTTCCTTTGATTCCCCTCTGTTCTGCAGTGTTCCACACTGTTCCCCACTTTTTCCAATCCGTTCACCCTGCTCCCGTTGTTTCTCCACTCTTCTGCATTTTCCACACCGTTCCCCACTTTTTCCAATCTGTTCCCCCTGCTCCCGTTGGTTCCCCTCTATTCTGCAGTTTTCTATACAGTTCCCCACATTTTCCAATCCGTTACCCCTGCTCCCTTTGTTTCCCCTCTCTCCTGCAATGTTTTCCACGGTTCCCCACTTTTTCCAATCCATTCCCCCTGCTCCTTTTGGTTCCCCACTGTTCTGCAGAACTCCCCACGATTCCCCACTTTTTCCAATCTGTTCCCCCTGCTCCGTTTGGTTCTCCTTTATTCTGCAGTGTTACCCAAGGTTCCCCACTTTTCCGAGCTGTTCCCCTTACTGCCTTTGGTTCTGCAGTGTTCTGCAGTGTTCCCCACGGTTACCCACTTTTTCCAAACCGTTCCCCCTGCTCCCTTTGGTTCCCCTCTGTCCTGCAGTGTTCCCCACGGTTACCCACTTTTTCCAAACCGTTCCCCCTGCTCCCTTTGGTTCCCCTCTGTCCTGCAGTGTTCCCCACGGTTACCCACTTATTCCAATCCATTCCCCCTGCTCCCTTTGGTTCCCCTCTGTCCTGCATTTTCCCCCACAGTTCCCCACTTTTCCATTCTGATCCCCCTGCTCCCTTTAGTTCCCCTCTGTACTGCAGTGCTCTCCACGGTTCCCCGCATTTTCCAATCCGTTCTCCCTGCTCCCTTTGTTTTCCCACTGTTCTACATTTTTCCACACGGTTCCCCAATTTTTCCACTCTGTTCCCATGCTCCATTTGGTTCCCCTCTTTTCTGCAATATTCCCCACTGTTCCCCACCTTTTGCAATCTGTTCCCACTGCTCCCTTTGGTTCCCCACTGTTCTGCAGTGTTCGCTAACGGTTCCCCACTTTTTACAACCTGTACCTCCTGTTCCCTTTGGTTCCCCTCTGTCCTGCAGTGTTCCCCACGGTTCCACACTTTTTCCAATCTGTTCGCCGTGCTCTCTTTGGTTCCCCTCAGTTCTACAATGTTCCCCACAGTTCCCCACTTTATCCAATCTTTTCCCCCAGCTCCCTTTGGTTCCCCTCCGTCCTGCACTGTCCTCCATGGTTTCCCAATTTTTCCAATCTCTTCCCCGTGCTCCTTTGGTTCCCCTCTGTTGTGCAGTGTTTCGAACGGTTCCCCACTTTTTCCAATCCGTTCTCCCTGCTCCTTTTGGTTCCCCACTGTTCTGCAGAACTCCCCACGATTCACCACTTTTTCCAATCTGTTCCCCCTGCTCCGTTTGGTTCTCCTTTATTCTGCAGTGTTACCCAAGGTTCCCCACTTTTTCCAATCCGTTCCCCCTGCTTCCTTTGATTCCCTTCTGTTCTGCAGTGTTCCACACTGTTCCCCAATTTTTCCAATCCGATCACCCTGCTCCCATTGTTTCTCCACTCTTCTGCATTTTTCCACACCGTTCCCCACTTTTTCCAATCTGTTCGCCCTTCTCCTTGGGCTCCCCTCTGTTCTGCAGTTTACCCCACAGTTTCCACTTTTTCCAATCTGTTCCCCCTGCTCCCTTTGCTCTCCCCTCTATTCTGCAGTATTCTATACAGTTCCCCACATTTTCCAATCCGTTACCCCTGCTCCCTTTGGTTCCCCTCTGTTCTGCAGTGTTCTCCACGGTTCCCGACTTTTTCCAATCTGTTCTCCTGCTCCCTTTGGTTCCCCACTGTTCTGCATTTTTCCACACAATTCCCCACTTTTTCCAATCTGTTCCCCCTGCTCCCTTTGTTTCCTCACTCTTCTGCATTTTTCCACACTGTTCGCCACTTTTTCCAATCTGATCCCCCTGCTCCCTTTGTTTCCTCACTCTTCTGCATTTTTGCACACTGTTCCCCACTTTTTCCAATCTGTTTCCCCCGATCCCTTTGGTTCCCCACTGTTCTGCAGTATTCCCCACTTTTCCACTATTTTCGAATTTGTTCGCCGTGATCGCTTTGGTTCCTCTCTGTCTGCAGTGTTCTTCACAGTTCCCCACTTTATCCAATCCGTTCCCCTCTGCTCCCTTTGGTTCCCCTCTGTCCTGCAGTGTTCCCCACTTCTCAACTTCTTTCCGATATGCTCGCCGTGCTCCATTTCGTTCCCCTCTGTTCTGCAGTGTTTCCCACGGTTCCCCACTTTTTCCAATCCGTTCCCGCTGCTCCCTTTGGTTCCCCACTGTTTTGCAGTGTTCGCCATGGTTCTTCACTTTTTCCAATCTGTTCCCCATGCTCCGTTTAGTTCCCCTCTATTCTGCCGTGTTCCCCAAGGTGCACACTTTTTCGAATCTGTTCACCCTGCTCCCTTTGTTTCCCCTCTGTCCTGCAGTGTTCCCCACGTTTCCCCACATTTACCAATCAGATCGCCCTGCTCCCTTTGTTTTCCCTCTGTCCTGCAATGTTCTCCACGGTTCCCCACTTTTTTCCAATCCATTCCCCCTGCTCCTTTTGGTTCCCCACTGTTCTGCAGAACTCCCCACGATTCCCCAGTTTTTCCAATCTGTTCCCCCTGCTCCGTTTGGTTCTCCTTTATTCTGCAGTGTTCCCCAAGGTTCCCCACTTTTCCGTGCTGTTCCCCCTGCTCCCTTTGGTTCTGCAGTGTTCTGAAGTGTTCCCCACGGTTACCCACTTTTTCCAAACCGTTCCCCCTGCTCCCTTTGGTTCCCCTCTGTCCTGCAGTGTTCCCCACGGTTACCCACTTATTCCAATCCATTCCCCCTGCTCCCTTTGGTTCCCCTCTGTCCTGCATTTTCCCCCTCAGTTCCCCACTTTTCCAATCCGTTCCCCCTGCTCCCTTTAGTTCCCCACAATACTGCAGTGCTCTCCACGGTTCCCCACATTTTCCAATCCGTTCTCCCTGCTCCCTTTGGTTTCCCACCGTTCTGCATTTTTCCACACGGTTCCCCAATTTTTCCAATCTGTTCCCATGCTCCATTTGGTTCCCCTCTTTTCTGCAATATTCCCCACTGTTCCACACCTTTTGCAATCTGTTCCCCCCTGCTCCCTTTGGTTCCCCACTGTTCTGCAGTTTTCGCTAACGGTTCCCCATTTTTTACAACCTGTACCTCCTGTTCCCTTTGGTTCCCCTCTGTCCTGCAGTGTTCCCCACGGTTCCACACTTTTTGCAATCTGTTCGCCGTGCTCTCTTTGGTTCGCCTCAGTTCTACAATGTTCCCCACAGTTCCCAACTTTATCCAATCTGTTCCCCCTGCTCCCTTTGGTTCCCCTCCGTCCTGCACTGTCCTCCATGGTTTCCCAATTTTTCCAATCTCTTCCCCGTGCTCCTTTGGTTCCCCTCTGTAGTGCAGTGTTCCGAACGGTTCCCCACTTTTTCCAATCCGTTCCCCCTGCTTCCTTTGATTCCCTTCTGTTCTGCAGTGTTCCACACTGTTCCCCAAATTTTCCAATCCGTTCACCCTGCTCCCTTTGTTTCTCCACTCTTCTCAATTTTTCCACACCGTTCCCCACTTTTTCCAATCTGTTCGCCCTTCTCCTTGGGCTCCCCTCTGTTCTGCAGTTTACCCCACAGTTTCCACTTTTTCCAATCTGTTCACCCTGCTCCCTTTGGTTTCCCCTCTATTCTGCAGTATTCTATACTGTTCCCCACTTTTTCCAATCTGTGCCCCCTGCTCCCTTTGTTTCCTCACTCTTCTGCATTTTTCCACACTGTTCCCCACTTTTTCCAATCTGTTTCCCCCGCTCCCTTTGGTTCCCCACGGTTCCCCACTTTTCCGAGTTCTTCCCTCTGCTCCCTTTGGGTCCTCTCTGTTCTGCAGTGTTCCCCATGGTTCTCCACATTTTTTCCAATCTGTTCCCATGCTCCTTTTGGTTCCCCTCCGACCTGCACTGTCCTCCATTGTTTCCCAATTTTTCCAATCTCTTCCCCGTGCTCCTTTGGTTCCCCTCTGTTGTGCACTGTTCCGAACGGTTCCCCACTTTTTCCAATCCGTTCTCCCTGCTCCATTTGGTTTCCCACTCTTCTGCATTTTTCCACACGGTTCCCCAATTTTTCCAATCTGTTCCCATGCTCCATTTGGTTCCCCTCTTTTCTGCAATATTCCCCACTGTTCCCCACCTTTTGCAATCTGTTCCCCCTGCTCCCTTTGGTTCCCCACTGTTCTGCAGTGTTTGCTAACGGTTCCCCACTTTTTACAACCTGTACCTCCTGTTCCCTTTGGTTCCCCTCTGTCCTGCAGTGTCCTCCATGGTTTCCCAATTTTTCCAATCTCTTCCCCGTGCTCCTTTGGTTCCCCTCTGTTGTTCAGTGTTCCGAACGGTTCCCCACATTTTCCTATCCGTTCTCCCTGCTTTCTTTGGTTTCCCACTGTTCTGCATTTTTCCACACGGTTCCCCAATTTTTCCAATCTGTTCCCATACTCCATTTGTTTCCCCTCTTTTCTGCAATATTCCCCACTGTTCCACACTTTTTCCAATCTATTCGCCGTGCTCTCTTTGGTTCCTATCTGTTCTACAGTGTTCCCCACAGTTTCCACTTTTTCCAATCTGTTCCCCCTGCTCCCTTTGCTTTCCCCTCTATTCTGCAGTATTCTATACAGTTCCCCACATTTTCCAATCCGTGACCCCTGCTCCCTTTGGTTCCCCTCTGTTCTGCAGTGTTCTCCACGGTTCCCGACTTTTTCCAATCTGTTCTCCTGCTCCCTTTGGTTCCCCACTGTTCTGCATTTTTCCACACAATTCCCCACTTTTTCCAATCTGTTCCCCCTGCTCCCTTTGTTTCCTCACTCTTCTGCATTTTTCCACACTGTTCGCCACTTTTTCCAATCTGATCCCCCTGCTCCCTTTGTTTCCTCACTCTTCTGCATTTTTGCACACTGTTCCCCACTTTTTCCAATCTGTTTCCCCCGATCCCTTTGGTTCCCCACTGTTCTGCAGTATTCCCCACTTTTCCACTATTTTCGAATTTGTTCGCCGTGATCGCTTTGGTTCCTCTCTGTCTGCAGTGTTCTTCACAGTTCCCCACTTTATCCAATCCGTTCCCCCCTGCTCCTTTTGGTTCCCCTCTGTCCTGCAGTGTTCCCCACTTCTCAACTTCTTTCCGATTTGCTCGCCGTGCTCCATTTCGTTCCCCTCTGTTCTGCAGTGTTTCCCACGGTTCCCCACTTTTTCCAATCCGTTCCCGCTGCTCCCTTTGGTTCCCCACTGTTTTGCAGTGTTCGCCATGGTTCTGCACTTTTTCCAATCTGTTCCCCATGCTCCGTTTAGTTCCCCTCTATTCTGCCGTGTTCCCCAAGGTGCACACTTTTTCGAATCTGTTCACCCTGCTCCCTTTGTTTCCCCTCTGTCCTGCAGTGTTCCCCACGTTTCCCCACATTTACCAATCAGATCGCCCTGCTCCCTTTGTTTTCCCTCTGTCCTGCAATGTTCTCCACGGTTCCCCACTTTTTTCCAATCCATTCCCCCTGCTCCTTTTGGTTCCCCACTGTTCTGCAGAACTCCCCACGATTCCCCACTTTTTCCAATATGTTCCCCCTGCTCCGTTTGGTTCTCCTTTATTCTGCAGTGTTCCCCAAGGTTCCCCACTTTTCCGAGCTGTTCCCCCTGCTCCCTTTGGTTCTGCAGTGTTCTGCAGTGTTCCCCACGGTTACCCACTTTTTCGAAACCGTTCCCCCTGCTCCCTTTGGTTCCCCTCTGTCCTGCAGTGTTCCCCACGGTTACCCACTTTTTCCAAACCGTTCCCCCTGCTCCCTTTAGTTCCCCACAATACTACAGTGCTCTCCACGGTTCCCCACATTTTCCAATCTGTTCGCCGTGCTCTCTTTGGTTCCCCTCAGTTCTACAATGTTCCCCACAGTTCCCCACTTTATCCAATCTGTTCCCCCTGCTCCCTTTGGTTCCCCTCCGTCCTGCACTGTCCTCCATGGTTTCCCACTTTTTCCAATCTCTTCCCCGTGCTCCTTTGGATCCCCTCTGTAGTGCAGTGTTCCGAACGGTTCCCCACTTTTTCCAATCCGTTCCCCCTGCTTCCTTTGATTCCCTTCTGTTCTGCAGTGTTCCACACTGTTCCCCAATTTTTCCAATCCGTTCACCCTGCTCCCTTTGTTTCTCCACTCTTCTCAATTTTTCCACACCGTTCCCCACTTTTTCCAATCTGTTCGCCCTTCTCCTTGGGCTCCCCTCTGTTCTGCAGTTTACCCCACAGTTTCCACTTTTTCCAATCTGTTCACCCTGCTCGCTTTGGTTTCCCCTCTATTCTGCAGTATTCTATACAGTTCCCCACATTTTCCAATCTGTTCCTCCTGCTCCCTTTCGTTCCCCTCTGTTCTGCAGTGTTTCCCACGGTTCCCCACTTTTTCCAATCCGTTCCCGCTGCTCCGTTTGGTTCCCCACTGTTTTGCAGTATTTGCCACGGTTCCGCACTTTTTCCAATCTGTTCCCCCTGCTCCCTTTGGTTCCCCTCCGTCCTGCACTGTCATCCATTGTTTCCCAATTTTTCCAATCTTTTCCCCGTGCTCCTTTGTTTCCCCTCTGTTGTGCAGTGTGCCTAACAGTTCCCCACTTTTTCCAATCCGTTCACCCTGCTCCCGTTGTTTCTCCACTCTTCTGCATTTTTCCACACAGTTCCCCACTTTTTCCAATCTGTTCGCCCTGCTCCTATTGGTTCCCCTCTGTTCTGCAGTGTTCCCCACAGTTCCCCACTTTTTCCAATCCGTTCCCCCTGTGCCCTTTCTTTCCCCTCTGTCCTGCATTGTCCTTCACGATTCCCCACTTTTTCCAATTCGTTCCACCTGCTCCCTTGGTTCCCCTCTGTTCTGCAGTGTTCCCCACGGTTCCGCAATTTTTCCAATTTATACCCCCTGCTCCCTTTGTTTCCTTACTCTTCTGCATTTTTCCACACTGTTTCCCAATTTTTCCAATCTGTTCGCCGTGCTCCTTTGTTTCACCTCTGTTGTGCAGTGTTCCGAACGGTTCCCGACTTTTTCCAACCTATTCCTCCTGCTCCCTTTGGTTCCCCACTGTTCTGCATTTTTCCACACAGTTCCCCACTTTTTCCAATCTGTTCCCCCTGCTCCCTTTGTTTCCTCACTCTTCTGCATTTTTCCACACTGTTCCCCACTTTTTCCAATCTGATCCCCCTGCTCCCTTTGATTCCCCACTGTTCTGCAGTGTTCCCCACTTCTCAACTTTTTTCCGATATGTTCGTCCTGCTCCCTTTCGTTCCCCTCTGTTCTGCAGTGTTTCCCACAGTTCCCAACTTTTTCCAATCCATTCCCACTGCTCCCTTTCTTTCCCTCTGTTTTGCAGTGTTCGCCACGGTTCCTCACTTTTTCCAATCTATTCTCCATGTTCCCTTTAGTTCCCCTATGTTCTGCAGTGTTCCACACAGTTCCCCACTTTTTCCAATCTGTTCCCCCTGCTCCCTTTGTTTCCTCACTCTTCTGCGTTTTCCACACTGTTCCCCACTTTTTCCAATCTGTTTCCCCCGCTCCCTTTGGTTCCCCACGGTTCCCCACTTTTCCGAGTTCTTCCCTCTGCTCCCTTTGGGTCCTCTCTGTTCTGCAGTATTCCCCATGGTTCTCCACATTTTTTCCAATCTGTTCCCATGCTCCTTTTGGTTCCCCTCCGACCTGCACTGTCCTCCATTGTTTCCCAATTTTTCCAATCTCTTCCCCGTGCTCCTTTGGTTCCCCTCTGTTCTGCAGTGTTCCAAACAGTTCCCCACTTTTTCCAAAACGCTAACCCTGCTCCCGTTGTTGCTCCACTCTTCTGCATTTTTCCACACTGTTCCCCACTTTTTCCAATCTGCTCCCCCTGCTCCCTTTGGTTCCCCTCTGTCCTGCAGTGTTCCCCACTTCTCAACTTCTTTCCGATATGCTAGCCGTGCTCCATTTAGTTCCCCTCTGTTCTGCAGTGTTTCCCACGGTTCCCCACTTTTTCCAATCCGTTCCCCCTGCTCCCTTTGGTTCTGCAGTGTTCTGCAGTGTTCCCCACGGTTACCCACTTTTTCCAAACCGTTCCCCCTGCTCCCTTTGGTTCCCCTCTGTCCTGCAGTGTTCCCCACGGTTACCCACTTATTCCAATCCATTCCCCCTGCTCCCTTTGGTTCCCCTCTGTCCTGCATTTTCCCCCACAGTTCCCCACTTTTCCAATCCGTTCCCCCTGCTCCCTTTAGTTCCCCTCCGTCCTGCACTGTCCTCCATGGTTTCCCAATTTTTCCAATCTCTTCCCCGTGCTCCTTTGGTTCCACTCTGTTGTTCAGTGTTCCGAACGGTTCCCCACTTTTTCCAATCCGTTCCCCCTGCTTCCATTGATTCCCCTCTGTTCTGCAGTGTTCCACACTGTTCCCCACTTTTTCCAATCCGTTCATCCTGCTCCCGTTGTTTCTCCACTCTTCTGCATTTTCCACACCGTTCCCCACTTTTTCCAATCTGTTCCCCCTTCTCCTTGGGCTCCCCTCTGTTCTGCAGTTTTCCCCACAGTTTCCACTTTTTCCAATCTGTTCCCCCTGCTCCCGTTGGTTCCCCTCTATTCTGCAGTTTTCTATACAGTTCCCCACATTTTCCAATCCATTACCCCTGCTCCCTTTGTTTCCCCTCTGTCCTGCAATGTTTTCCACGGTTCCCCACTTTTTCCAATCCATTCCCCCTGCTCCTTTTGGTTCCCCACTGTTCTGCAGGACTACCCACGATTCCCCACTTTTTCCAATCTATTCCCCCTGCTCCGTTTGGTTCTCCTTTATTCTGCAGTTTTACCCAAGGTTCCCCACTTTTCCGATCTGTTCCCCCTGCTCCCTTTGGTTCTGCAGTGTTCCCCACGGTTACCCACTTTTTCCAAACCGTTCCCCCTGCTCCCTTTGGTTCCCCTCTGTCCTGCAGTGTTCCCCACGGTTACCCACTTATTCCAATCCATTCCCCCTCCTCCCTTTGGTTCCCCTCTGTCCTGCATTTTCCCCCACAGTTCCCCACTTTTCCAATCCGATCCCCCTGCTCCCTTTACTTCCCCTCTGTACTGCAGTGCTCTCCACGGTTCCCCGCATTTTCCAATCCGTTCTCCCTGCTCCCTTTGTTTTCCCACTGTTCTACTATTTTCCACACTGTTTCCCAATTTTTCCAATCTGTTCCCATGCTCCATTTGGTTCCCCTCTTTTCTGCAATATTCCCCACTGTTCCCCACCTTTTGCAATCTGTTCCCACTGCTCCCTTTGGTTCCCCACTGTTCTGCAGTGTTCGCTAACGGTTCCCCACTTTTTACAACCTGTACCTCCTGTTCCCTTTGGTTCCCCTCTGTCCTGCAGTGTTCCCCACGGTTCCACACTTTTTCCAATCTGTTCGCCGTGCTCTCTTTGGTTCCCCTCAGTTCTACAATGTTCCCCACAGTTCCCCACTTTATCCAATCTTTTCCCCCTGCTCCCTTTGGTTCCCCTCCGTCCTGCACTGTCCTCCATGGTTTCCCAATTTTTCCAATCTCTTCCCCGTGCTCCTTTGGTTCCCCTCTGTTGTGCAGTGTTTCGAACGGTTCCCCACTTTTTCCAATCCGTTCTCCCTGCTCCATTTGGTTTCCCACTGTTCTGCATTTTTCCACACGGTTCCCCAATTTTTCCAAACTGTTCCCATACTCCATTTGGTTCCCCTCTTTTCTGCAATATTCCCCACTGTTCCCCACCTTTTGCAATCTGTTCCCCCTGCTCCCTTTGGTTCCCAACTGTTCTGCAGTGTTCGCTAACGGTTCCCCACTTTTTACAACCTGTACCTCCTGTTCCCTTTGGTTCCCCTCTGTCCTGCAGTGTTCCGCACGGTTCCCCACATTTTCCAATCCGTTCTCCCTGCTCCCTTTGGTTTCCCACTGTTTTGCATTTTTCCACACGGTTCCCCAATTTTTCCAATCTGTTCCCATGCTCCATTTGCTTCCCCTCTTTTCTGCAATATTCCCCACTGTTCCCCACTTTTTGCAATCTGTTCCCACTGCTCCCTTTGGTTCCCCACTGTTCTGCAGTGTTCGCCAACGCTTCCCCACTTTTTCCACCCTGTACCTCCTGTTCCCTTTGGTTACCCTCTGTCCTGCAGTGTTCCCCACGGTTCCACACTTTTTCCAATCTATTCGCCGTGCTCTCTTTGGTTCCTCTCTCTTCTGCAGTGTTCCACACTGTTCCCCACTTTTTCCAATCCGTTCACCCTGCTCCCGTTGTTTCTCCACTCTTCTGCATTTTCCACACCGTTGCCCACTTTTTCCAATCTGTTCCCCCTTCTCCTTGGGCTCCCCTCTGTTCTGCAGTTTTCCCCACAGTTTCCACTTTTTCCAATCTGTTTCCCCTGCTCCCGTTGGTTCCCCTCTATTCTGCAGTTTTCTATACAGTTCCCCACATTTTCCAATCCATTACCCCTGCTCCCTTTGTTTCCCCTCTGTCCTGCAATGTTTTCCACGGTTCCCCACTTTTTCCAATCCATTCCCCCTGCTCCTTTTGGTTCCCCACTGTTCTGCAGGACTACCCACGATTCCCCACTTTTTCCAATCTATTCCCCCTGCTCCGTTTGGTTCTCCTTTATTCTGCAGTGTTACCCAAGGTTCCCCACTTTTCCGATCTGTTCCCCCTGCTCCCTTTGGTTCTGCAGTGTTCCCCACGGTTACCCACTTTTTCCAAACCGTTCCCCCTGCTCCCTTTGGTTCCCCTCTGTCCTGCAGTGTTCCCCACGGTTACCCACTTATTCCAATCCATTCCCCCTCCTCCCTTTGGTTCCCCTCTGTCCTGCATTTTCCCCCACAGTTCCCCACTTTTCCAATCCGATCCCCCTGCTCCCTTTACTTCCCCTCTGTACTGCAGTGCTCTCCACGGTTCCCCGCATTTTCCAATCCGTTCTCCCTGCTCCCTTTGTTTTCCCACTGTTCTACTATTTTCCACACTGTTTCCCAATTTTTCCAATCTGTTCCCATGCTCCATTTGGTTCCCCTCTTTTCTGCAATATTCCCCACTGTTCCCCACCTTTTGCAATCTGTTCCCACTGCTCCCTTTGGTTCCCCACTGTTCTGCAGTGTTCGCTAACGGTTCCCCACTTTTTACAACCTGTACCTCCTGTTCCCTTTGGTTCCCCTCTGTCCTGCAGTGTTCCCCACGGTTCCACACTTTTTCCAATCTGTTCGCCGTGCTCTCTTTGGTTCCCCTCAGTTCTACAATGTTCCCCACAGTTCCCCACTTTATCCAATCTTTTCCCCCTGCTCCCTTTGGTTCCCCTCCGTCCTGCACTGTCCTCCATGGTTTCCCAATTTTTCCAATCTCTTCCCCGTGCTCCTTTGGTTCCCCTCTGTTGTGCAGTGTTTCGAACGGTTCCCCACTTTTTCCAATCCGTTCTCCCTGCTCCCTTTGGTTTCCCACTGTTCTGCATTTTTCCACACGGTTCCCCAATTTTTCCAAACTGTTCCCATGCTCCATTTGGTTCCCCTCTTTTCTGCAATATTCCCCACTGTTCCCCACCTTTTGCAATCTGTTCCCCCTGCTCCCTTTGGTTCCCAACTGTTCTGCAGTGTTCGCTAACGGTTCCCCACTTTTTACAACCTGTACCTCCTGTTCCCTTTGGTTCCCCTCTGTCCTGCAGTGTTCCGCACGGTTCCCCACATTTTCCAATCCGTTCTCCCTGCTCCCTTTGGTTTCCCACTGTTTTGCATTTTTCCACACGGTTCCCCAATTTTTCCAATCTGTTCCCATGCTCCATTTGCTTCCCCTCTTTTCTGCAATATTCCGCACTGTTCCCCACTTTTTGCAATCTGTTCCCCCTGCTCCCTTTGGTTCCCCACTGTTCTGCAGTGTTCGCCAACGCTTCCCCACTTTTTCCACCCTGTACCTCCTGTTCCCTTTGGTTACCCTCTGTCCTGCAGTGTTCCCCACGGTTCCACACTTTTTCCAATCTATTCGCCGTGCTCTCTTTGGTTCCTCTCTGTTCTACAGTGTTCCCCACAGTTCCGCACTTTTTCCAATCTGTTCCCCGTACTCCCTTTGGTTCCCCTCCGTCCTGCACTGTCCTCCATGGTTTCCCAATTTTTCCAATCTCTTCCCCGTGCTCCTTTGGTTCCCCTCTGTTGTTCAGTGTTCCGAACGGTTCCCCACTTTTTCCAATCCGTTCCCCCTGCTTCCTTTGATTCCCCTCTGTTCTGCAGTGTTCCACACTGTTGCCCACTTTTTCCAATCCGTTCTCCCTGCTCCCGTTGTTTCTCCACTCTTCTGCATTTTCCATACCGTTCCCCACTTTTTCCAATCTGTTCCCCCTTCTCCTTGGGCTCCCCTCTGTTCTGCAGTTTTCCCCACAGTTTCCACTTTTTCCAATCTGTTCGCCCTGCTCCCGTTGGTTCCCCTCTATTCTGCAGTTTTCTATACAGTTCCCCACATTTTCCAATCCGTTACCCCTGCTTCCTTTGTTTCCCCTCTGTCCTGCAATGTTCTCCACGGTTCCCCACTTTTTCCAATCCATTCCCCCTGCTCCTTTTGGTTCCCCACTGTTCTGCAGAACTCCCCACGATTCCCCACTTTTTCCAATCTGTTCCTCCTGCTCCGTTTGGTTCTCCTTTATTCTGCAGTGTTACCCAAGGTTCCCCACTTTTCCGATCTGTTCCCCCTGCTCCCTTTGGTTCTGCAGTGTTCTGCAGTGTTCCCCACGGTTACCCACTTTTTCCAAACCGTTCCCCCTGCTCCCTTTGGTTCCCCTCTGTCCTGCATGTTCCCCACGGTTACCCACTTTTTCCAATCTGTTCGCCGTGCTCTCTTTGGTTCCCCTCAGTTCTACAATGTTCCCCACAGTTCCCCACTTTATCCAATCTTTTCCCCCTGCTCCCTTTGGTTCCCCTCCGTCCTGCACTGTCCTCCATGGTTTCCCAATTTTTCCAATCTCTTCCCCGTGCTCCTTTGGTTCCCCTCTGTTGTGCAGTGTTTCGAACGGTTCCCCACTTTTTCCAATCCGTTCTCCCTGCTCCCTTTGGTTTCCCACTGTTCTGCATTTTTCCACACGGTTCCCCAATTTTTCCAAACTGTTCCCATACTCCATTTGGTTCCCCTCTTTTCTGCAATATTCCCCACTGTTCCCCACCTTTTGCAATCTGTTCCCCCTGCTCCCTTTGGTTCCCAACTGTTCTGCAGTGTTCGCTAACGGTTCCCCACTTTTTACAACCTGTACCTCCTGTTCCCTTTGGTTCCCCTCTGTCCTGCAGTGTTCCGCACGGTTCCCCACATTTTCCAATCCGTTCTCCCTGCTCCCTTTGGTTTCCCACTGTTTTGCATTTTTCCACACGGTTCCCCAATTTTTCCAATCTGTTCCCATGCTCCATTTGCTTCCCCTCTTTTCTGCAATATTCCCCACTGTTCCCCACTTTTTGCAATCTGTTCCCCCTGCTCCCTTTGGTTCCCCACTGTTCTGCAGTGTTCGCCAACGCTTCCCCACTTTTTCCACCCTGTACCTCCTGTTCCCTTTGGTTACCCTCTGTCCTGCAGTGTTCCCCACGGTTCCACACTTTTTCCAATCTATTCGCCGTGCTCTCTTTGGTTCCTCTCTCTTCTGCAGTGTTCCACACTGTTCCCCACTTTTTCCAATCCGTTCACCCTGCTCCCGTTGTTTCTCCACTCTTCTGCATTTTCCACACCGTTGCCCACTTTTTCCAATCTGTTCCCCCTTCTCCTTGGGCTCCCCTCTGTTCTGCAGTTTTCCCCACAGTTTCCACTTTTTCCAATCTGTTTCCCCTGCTCCCGTTGGTTCCCCTCTATTCTGCAGTTTTCTATACAGTTCCCCACATTTTCCAATCCATTACCCCTGCTCCCTTTGTTTCCCCTCTGTCCTGCAATGTTTTCCACGGTTCCCCACTTTTTCCAATCCATTCCCCCTGCTCCTTTTGGTTCCCCACTGTTCTGCAGGACTACCCACGATTCCCCACTTTTTCCAATCTATTCCCCCTGCTCCGTTTGGTTCTCCTTTATTCTGCAGTGTTACCCAAGGTTCCCCACTTTTCCGATCTGTTCCCCCTGCTCCCTTTGGTTCTGCAGTGTTCCCCACGGTTACCCACTTTTTCCAAACCGTTCCCCCTGCTCCCTTTGGTTCCCCTCTGTCCTGCAGTGTTCCCCACGGTTACCCACTTATTCCAATCCATTCCCCCTCCTCCCTTTGGTTCCCCTCTGTCCTGCATTTTCCCCCACAGTTCCCCACTTTTCCAATCCGATCCCCCTGCTCCCTTTACTTCCCCTCTGTACTGCAGTGCTCTCCACGGTTCCCCGCATTTTCCAATCCGTTCTCCCTGCTCCCTTTGTTTTCCCACTGTTCTACTATTTTCCACACTGTTTCCCAATTTTTCCAATCTGTTCCCATGCTCCATTTGGTTCCCCTCTTTTCTGCAATATTCCCCACTGTTCCCCACCTTTTGCAATCTGTTCCCACTGCTCCCTTTGGTTCCCCACTGTTCTGCAGTGTTCGCTAACGGTTCCCCACTTTTTACAACCTGTACCTCCTGTTCCCTTTGGTTCCCCTCTGTCCTGCAGTGTTCCCCACGGTTCCACACTTTTTCCAATCTGTTCGCCGTGCTCTCTTTGGTTCCCCTCAGTTCTACAATGTTCCCCACAGTTCCCCACTTTATCCAATCTTTTCCCCCTGCTCCCTTTGGTTCCCCTCCGTCCTGCACTGTCCTCCATGGTTTCCCAATTTTTCCAATCTCTTCCCCGTGCTCCTTTGGTTCCCCTCTGTTGTGCAGTGTTTCGAACGGTTCCCCACTTTTTCCAATCCGTTCTCCCTGCTCCCTTTGGTTTCCCACTGTTCTGCATTTTTCCACACGGTTCCCCAATTTTTCGAAACTGTTCCCATGCTCCATTTGGTTCCCCTCTTTTCTGCAATATTCCCCACTGTTCCCCACCTTTTGCAATCTGTTCCCCCTGCTCCCTTTGGTTCCCAACTGTTCTGCAGTGTTCGCTAACGGTTCCCCACTTTTTACAACCTGTACCTCCTGTTCCCTTTGGTTCCCCTCTGTCCTGCAGTGTTCCGCACGGTTCCCCACATTTTCCAATCCGTTCTCCCTGCTCCCTTTGGTTTCCCACTGTTTTGCATTTTTCCACACGGTTCCCCAATTTTTCCAATCTGTTCCCATGCTCCATTTGCTTCCCCTCTTTTCTGCAATATTCCGCACTGTTCCCCACTTTTTGCAATCTGTTCCCCCTGCTCCCTTTGGTTCCCCACTGTTCTGCAGTGTTCGCCAACGCTTCCCCACTTTTTCCACCCTGTACCTCCTGTTCCCTTTGGTTACCCTCTGTCCTGCAGTGTTCCCCACGGTTCCACACTTTTTCCAATCTATTCGCCGTGCTCTCTTTGGTTCCTCTCTGTTCTACAGTGTTCCCCACAGTTCCGCACTTTTTCCAATCTGTTCCCCGTACTCCCTTTGGTTCCCCTCCGTCCTGCACTGTCCTCCATGGTTTCCCAATTTTTCCAATCTCTTCCCCGTGCTCCTTTGGTTCCCCTCTGTTGTTCAGTGTTCCGAACGGTTCCCCACTTTTTCCAATCCGTTCCCCCTGCTTCCTTTGATTCCCCTCTGTTCTGCAGTGTTCCACACTGTTCCCCACTTTTTCCAATCCGTTCTCCCTGCTCCCGTTGTTTCTCCACTCTTCTGCATTTTCCACACCGTTCCCCACTTTTTCCAATCTGTTCCCCCTTCTCCTTGGGCTCCCCTCTGTTCTGCAGTTTTCCCCACAGTTTCCACTTTTTCCAATCTGTTCCCCCTGCTCCCGTTGGTTCCCCTCTATTCTGCAGTTTTCTATACAGTTCCCCACATTTTCCAATCCGTTACCCCTGCTCCCTTTGTTTCCCCTCTGTCCTGCAATGTTCTCCACGGTTCCCCACTTTTTCCAATCCATTCCCCCTGCTCCTTTTGGTTCCCCACTGTTCTGCAGAACTCCCCACGATTCCCCACTTTTTCCAATCTGTTCCTCCTGCTCCGTTTGGTTCTCCTTTATTCTGCAGTGTTACCCAAGGTTCCCCACTTTTCCGATCTGTTCCCCCTGCTCCCTTTGGTTCTGCAGTGTTCTGCAGTGTTCCCCACGGTTACCCACTTTTTCCAAACCGTTCCCCCTGCTCCCTTTGGTTCCCCTCTGTCCTGCATGTTCCCCACGGTTACCCACTTATTCCAATCCATTCCCCCTGCTCCCTTTGGTTCCCCTCTGTCCTGCATTTTCCCCCACAGTTCCCCACTTTTCCAATCCGATCCCCCTGCTCCCTTTATTTCCCCTCTGTACTGCAGTGCTCTCCACGGTTTCCCGCATTTTCCAATCCGTTCTCCCTGCTCCCTTTGGTTTCCCACTGTTCTACATTTTTCCACACGGTTCCCCAATTTTTCCAATCTTTCCCATGCTCCATTTGGTTCCCCTCTTTTCTGCAATATTCCCCACTGTTCCCCACCTTTTGCAATCTGTTCCCACTGCTCCCTTTGGTTCCCCACTGTTCTGCAGTGTTCGCTAACGGTTCCCCACTTTTTCCAACCTGTACCTCCTGTTCCCTTTGGTTCCCCTCTGTCCTGCAGTGTTCCCCACGGTTCCACACTTTTTCCAATCTGTCCGCCGTGCTCTCTTTGGTTCCCCTCAGTTCTACAATGTTCCCCACAGTTCCCCACTTTATCCAATCTTTTCCCCCTGCACCCTTTGGTTCCCCTCCGTCCTGCACTGTCCTCCATGGTTTCCCAATTTTTCCAATCTCTTCCCCGTGCTCCTTTGGTTCCCCTCTGTTGTGCAGTGTTTCGAACGGTTCCCCACTTTTTCCAATCCATTCTCCCTGATCCCTTTGGTTTCCCACTGTTCTGCATTTTTCCACACGGTTCCCCAATTTTTCCAATCTGTTCCCATGATCCATTTGGTTCCCCTCTTTTCTGCAATATTCCCCACTATTCCCCACCTTTTGCAATCTGTTCCCCCTGCTCCCTTTGGTTCCCCACTGTTCTGCAGTGTTCCCCAAGGTTGCACACTTTTTCGAATCTGTTCACCCTGCTCCCTTTGTTTCCCCTCTGTCCTGCAGTGTTCCCCACGTTTCCCCACTTTTTCCAATCAGTTCGCCCTGCTCTCTTTGTTTCCCCTCTGTCCTGCAATGTTCTCCACGGTTCCCCACTTTTTCCAATCCATTCCCCCTGCTCCTTTTGGTTCCCCACTGTTCTGCAGAACTCCCCAGGATACCCCACTTTTTCCAATCTGTTCCCCCTGCTCCGTTTGGTTCTCCTTTATTCTGCAGTGTTCCCCAAGGATCCCCACTTTTCCGAGCTGTTCCCCCTGCTCCCTTTGGTTCTGCAGTGTTCCCCACGGTTACCCACTTTTTCCAAACCATTGCCCCTGCTCCCTTTGGTTCCCCTCTGTCCTGCAGTGTTCCCCACGGTCACCCTCTTATTCCAATCCATTCCCCCTGCTCCATTTGGTTCCCCTCTGTCCTGCATTTTCTCCCACAGTTCCCCACAATTTCCAATCCGTTCTCCCTGCTCCCTTTGGTTTCCCACTGTTCTGCATTTTTCCACATGGTTCCCCAATTTTTCCAATCTGTTCCCATGCTCCATTTGGTTCCCCTCTTTTCTGCAATATTCCCCACTGTTCCCCACCTTTTGCAATCTGTTCCCCCTGCTCCATTTGGTTCCCCACTGTTCTGCAGTGTTCGCTAACGGTTCCCCACTTTTTACAACCTGTACCTCCTGTTCCCTTTGGTTCCCGTCTGTCCTGCAGTGTTCCCCACGGTTCCACACTTTTTCCAATCTGTTCGCCGTGCTCTCTTTGGTTCCCCTCAGTTCTACAATGTTCCCCACATTTCCCCACTTTATCCAACCTGTTCCCCCTGCTCCCTTTGGTTCCCCTCCGTCCTGCACTGTCCTACATGGTTTCCCAATTTTTCCAATCTCTTCCCCGTGCTCCTTTGGTTCCCCTCTGTTGTGCAGTCTTCCGAACGGTTCCCCACTTTTTCCAATCCGTTCCCCCTGCTTCCTTTGATTCCCTTCTGTTCTGCAGTGTTCCACACTGTTCCCCAATTTTTCCAATCCGTTCACCCTGCTCCCATTGTTTCTCCACTCTTCTGCATTTTTCCACACCGTTCCCCTCTTTTTCCAATCTGTTCGCCCTTCTCCTTGGTCTCCCCTCTGTTCTGCAGTTTACCCCACAGTTTCCACTTTTTCCAATCTGTTCCCCCTGCTCCCTTTGCTTTCCCCTCTATTCTGCAGTATTCTATACAGTTCCCAACATTTTCCAATCCGTTACCCCTGCTCCCTTTGGTTCCCCTCTGTTCTGCAGTGTTCTCCACGGTTCCCGACTTTTCCCAATCTGTTCTCCTGCTCCCTTTGGTTCCCCACTGTTCTGCATTTTTCCACACAATTCCCCACTTTTTCCAATCTGTTCCCCCTGCTCCCTTTGTTTCCTCACTCTTCTGCATTTTTCCACACTGTTCGCCACTTTTTCCAATCTGATCCCCCTGCTCCCTTTGTTTCCTCACTCTTCTGCATTTTTGCACACTGTTCCCCACTTTTTCCAATCTGTTTCCCCCGATCCCTTTGGTTCCCCATTGTTCTGCAGTATTCCCCACTTTTCCACTATTTTCGAATTTGTTCGCCGTGATCGCTTTGGTTCCTCTCTGTCTGCAGTGTTCTTCACAGTTCCCCACTTTATCCAATCCGTTCCCCCCTGCTCCCTTTGGTTCCCCTCTGTCCTGCAGTGTTCCCCACTTCTCAACTTCTTTCCGATATGCTCGCCGTGCTCCATTTCGTTCCCCTCTGTTCTGCAGTGTTTCCCACGGTTCCCCACTTTTTCCAATCCGTTCCCGCTGCTCCCTTTGGTTCCCCACTGTTTTGCAGTGTTCGCCATGGTTCTGCACTTTTTCCAATCTGTTCCCCATGCTCCGTTTAGTTCCCCTCTATTCTGCCGTGTTCCCCAAGGTGCACACTTTTTCGAATCTGTTCACCCTGCTCCCTTTGTTTCCCCTCTGTCCTGCAGTGTTCCCCACGTTTCCCCACATTTACCAATCAGATCGCCCTGCTCCCTTTGTTTTCCCTCTGTCCTGCAATGTTTTCCACGGTTCCCCACTTTTTTCCAATCCATTCCCCCTGCTCCTTTTGGTTCCCCACTGTTCTGCAGAACTCCCCACGATTCCCCACTTTTTCCAATCTGTTCCCCCTGCTCCGTTTGGTTCTCCTTTATTCTGCAGTGTTCCCCAAGGTTCCCCACTTTTCCGAGCTGTTCCCCCTGCTCCCTTTGGTTCTGCAGTGTTCTGCAGTGTTCCCCACGGTTACCCACTTTTTCCAAACCGTTCCCCCTGCTCCCTTTGGTTCCCCTCTGTCCTGCAGTGTTCCCCACGGTTACCCACTTATTCCAATCCATTCCCCCTGCTCCCTTTGGTTCCCCTCTGTCCTGCATTTTCCCCCACAGTTCCCCACTTTTCCAATCCGTTCTCCCTGCTCCCTTTGGTTTCCCACTGTTCTGCATTTTTCCACACGGTTCCCCAATTTTTCCAATCTGTTCCCATGCTCCATTTGGTTCCCCTCTTTTCTGCAATATTCCCCACTGTTCCCCACCTTTTGCAATCTGTTCCCCCTGCTCCCTTTGGTTCCCCACTGTTCTGCAGTTTTCGCTAACGGTTCCCCATTTTTTAAAACCTGTACCTCCTGTTCCCTTTGGTTCCCCTCTGTCCTGCAGTGTTCCCCACGGTTCCACACTTTTTGCAATCTGTTCACCGTGCTCTCTTTGGTTCCCCTCAGTTCTACAATGTTCCCCACAGTTCCCAACTTTATCCAATCTGTTCTCCCTGCTCCCTTTGGTTCCCCTCCGTCCTGCACTGTCCTCCATGGTTTCCCAATTTTTCCAATCTCTTCCCCGTGCTCCTTTGGTTCCCCTCTGTAGTGCAGTGTTCCGAACGGTTCCCCACTTTTTCCAATCCGTTCCCCCTGCTTCCTTTGATTCCCTTCTGTTCTGCAGTGTTCCACACTGTTCCCCAAATTTTCCAATCCGTTCACCCTGCTCCCTTTGTTTCTCCACTCTTCTCAATTTTTCCACACCGTTCCCCACTTTTTCCAATCTGTTCGCCCTTCTCCTTGGGTTCCCCTCTGTTCTGCAGTTTACCCCACAGTTTCCACTTTTTCCAATCTGTTCATCCTGCTCCCTTTGGTTTCCCCTCTATTCTGCAGTATTCTATACAGTTCCCCACATTTTCCAATCTGTTCCTCCTGCTCCCTTTCGTTCCCCTCTGTTCTGCAGTGTTTCCCACGGTTCCCCACTTTTTCCAATCCGTTCCCGCTGCTCCGTTTGGTTCTCCACTGTTTTGCAGTATTCGCCACGGTTCCGCACTTTTTCCAATCTGTTCCCCCTGCTCCCTTTGGTTCCCCTCCGTCCTGCACTGTCCTCCATTGTTTCCCAATTTTTCCAATCTTTTCCCCGTGCTCCTTTGTTTCCCCTCTGTTGTGCAGTGTGCCTAACGGTTCCCCACTTTTTCCAATCTGTTCGCCCTGCTCCTATTGGTTCCCCTCTGTTCTGCAGTGTTCCCCACAGTTCCCCACTTTTTCCAATCCGTTCCCCCTGTGCCCTTTTTTTCCCCTCTGTCCTGCATTGTCCTTCACGATTCCTCACTTTTTCCAATTCGTTCCACCTGCTCCCTTGGTTCCCCTCTGTTCTGCATTTTTCCACACGGTTCCCCAATTTTTCCAATCTGTTCCCATGCTCCATTTGCTTCCCCTCTTTTCTGCAATATTCCGCACTGTTCCCCACTTTTTGCAATCTGTTCCCCCTGCTCCCTTTGGTTCCCCACTGTTCTGCAGTGTTCGCCAACGCTTCCCCACTTTTTCCACCCTGTACCTCCTGTTCCCTTTGGTTACCCTCTGTCCTGCAGTGTTCCCCACGGTTCCACACTTTTTCCAATCTATTCGCCGTGCTCTCTTTGGTTCCTCTCTGTTCTACAGTGTTCCCCACAGTTCCGCACTTTTTCCAATCTGTTCCCCGTACTCCCTTTGGTTCCCCTCCGTCCTGCACTGTCCTCCATGGTTTCCCAATTTTTCCAATCTCTTCCCCGTGCTCCTTTGGTTCCCCTCTGTTGTTCAGTGTTCCGAACGGTTCCCCACTTTTTCCAATCCGTTCCCCCTGCTTCCTTTGATTCCCCTCTGTTCTGCAGTGTTCCACACTGTTCCCCACTTTTTCCAATCCGTTCTCCCTGCTCCCGTTGTTTCTCCACTCTTCTGCATTTTCCACACCGTTCCCCACTTTTTCCAATCTGTTCCCCCTTCTCCTTGGGCTCCCCTCTGTTCTGCAGTTTTCCCCACAGTTTCCACTTTTTCCAATCTGTTCCCCCTGCTCCCGTTGGTTCCCCTCTATTCTGCAGTTTTCTATACAGTTCCCCACATTTTCCAATCCGTTACCCCTGCTCCCTTTGTTTCCCCTCTGTCCTGCAATGTTCTCCACGGTTCCCCACTTTTTCCAATCCATTCCCCCTGCTCCTTTTGGTTCCCCACTGTTCTGCAGAACTCCCCACGATTCCCCACTTTTTCCGATCTGTTCCTCCTGCTCCGTTTGGTTCTCCTTTATTCTGCAGTGTTACCCAAGGTTCCCCACTTTTCCGATCTGTTCCCCCTGCTCCCTTTGGTTCTGCAGTGTTCTGCAGTGTTCCCCACGGTTACCCACTTTTTCCAAACCGTTCCCCCTGCTCCCTTTGGTTCCCCTCTGTCCTGCATGTTCCCCACGGTTACCCACTTATTCCAATCCATTCCCCCTGCTCCCTTTGGTTCCCCTCTGTCCTGCATTTTCCCCCACAGTTCCCCACTTTTCCAATCCGATCCCCCTGCTCCCTTTATTTCCCCTCTGTACTGCAGTGCTCTCCACGGTTTCCCGCATTTTCCAATCCGTTCTCCCTGCTCCCTTTGGTTTCCCACTGTTCTACATTTTTCCACACGGTTCCCCAATTTTTCCAATCTTTCCCATGCTCCATTTGGTTCCCCTCTTTTCTGCAATATTCCCCACTGTTCCCCACCTTTTGCAATCTGTTCCCACTGCTCCCTTTGGTTCCCCACTGTTCTGCAGTGTTCGCTAACGGTTCCCCACTTTTTCCAACCTGTACCTCCTGTTCCCTTTGGTTCCCCTCTGTCCTGCAGTGTTCCCCACGGTTCCACACTTTTTCCAATCTGTCCGCCGTGCTCTCTTTGGTTCCCCTCAGTTCTACAATGTTCCCCACAGTTCCCCACTTTATCCAATCTTTTCCCCCTGCACCCTTTGGTTCCCCTCCGTCCTCCACTGTCCTCCATGGTTTCCCAATTTTTCCAATCTCTTCCCCGTGCTCCTTTGGTTCCCCTCTGTTGTGCAGTGTTTCGAACGGTTCCCCACTTTTTCCAATCCATTCTCCCTGATCCCTTTGGTTTCCCACTGTTCTGCATTTTTCCACACGGTTCCCCAATTTTTCCAATCTGTTCCCATGATCCATTTGGTTCCCCTCTTTTCTGCAATATTCCCCACCTTTTGCAATCTGTTCCCCCTGCTCCCTTTGGTTCCCCACTGTTCTGCAGTGTTCCCCAAGGTTGCACACTTTTTCGAATCTGTTCACCCTGCTCCCTTTGTTTCCCCTCTGTCCTGCAGTGTTCCCCACGTTTCCCCACTTTTTCCAATCAGTTCGCCCTGCTCTCTTTGTTTCCCCTCTGTCCTGCAATGTTCTCCACGGTTCCCCACTTTTTCCAATCCATTCCCCCTGCTCCTTTTGGTTCCCCACTGTTCTGCAGAACTCCCCAGGATACCCCACTTTTTCCAATCTGTTCCCCCTGCTCCGTTTGGTTCTCCTTTATTCTGCAGTGTTCCCCAAGGATCCCCACTTTTCCGAGCTGTTCCCCCTGCTCCCTTTGGTTCTGCAGTGTTCCCCACGGTTACCCACTTTTTCCAAACCATTGCCCCTGCTCCCTTTGGTTCCCCTCTGTCCTGCAGTGTTCCCCACGGTCACCCTCTTATTCCAATCCATTCCCCCTGCTCCATTTGGTTCCCCTCTGTCCTGCATTTTCTCCCACAGTTCCCCACAATTTCCAATCCGTTCTCCCTGCTCCCTTTGGTTTCCCACTGTTCTGCATTTTTCCACATGGTTCCCCAATTTTTCCAATCTGTTCCCATGCTCCATTTGGTTCCCCTCTTTTCTGCAATATTCCCCACTGTTCCCCACCTTTTGCAATCTGTTCCCCCTGCTCCATTTGGTTCCCCACTGTTCTGCAGTGTTCGCTAACGGTTCCCCACTTTTTACAACCTGTACCTCCTGTTCCCTTTGGTTCCCGTCTGTCCTGCAGTGTTCCCCACGGTTCCACACTTTTTCCAATCTGTTCGCCGTGCTCTCTTTGGTTCCCCTCAGTTCTACAATGTTCCCCACATTTCCCCACTTTATCCAACCTGTTCCCCCTGCTCCCTTTGGTTCCCCTCCGTCCTGCACTGTCCTACATGGTTTCCCAATTTTTCCAATCTCTTCCCCGTGCTCCTTTGGTTCCCCTCTGTTGTGCAGTCTTCCGAACGGTTCCCCACTTTTTCCAATCCGTTCCCCCTGCTTCCTTTGATTCCCTTCTGTTCTGCAGTGTTCCACACTGTTCCCCAATTTTTCCAATCCGTTCACCCTGCTCCCATTGTTTCTCCACTCTTCTGCATTTTTCCACACCGTTCCCCTCTTTTTCCAATCTGTTCGCCCTTCTCCTTGGTCTCCCCTCTGTTCTGCAGTTTACCCCACAGTTTCCACTTTTTCCAATCTGTTCCCCCTGCTCCCTTTGCTTTCCCCTCTATTCTGCAGTATTCTATACAGTTCCCAACATTTTCCAATCCGTTACCCCTGCTCCCTTTGGTTCCCCTCTGTTCTGCAGTGTTCTCCACGGTTCCCGACTTTTTCCAATCTGTTCTCCTGCTCCCTTTGGTTCCCCACTGTTCTGCATTTTTCCACACAATTCCCCACTTTTTCCAATCTGTTCCCCCTGCTCCCTTTGTTTCCTCACTCTTCTGCATTTTTCCACACTGTTCGCCACTTTTTCCAATCTGATCCCCCTGCTCCCTTTGTTTCCTCACTCTTCTGCATTTTTGCACACTGTTCCCCACTTTTTCCAATCTGTTTCCCCCGATCCCTTTGGTTCCCCATTGTTCTGCAGTATTCCCCACTTTTCCACTATTTTCGAATTTGTTCGCCGTGATCGCTTTGGTTCCTCTCTGTCTGCAGTGTTCTTCACAGTTCCCCACTTTATCCAATCCGTTCCCCCCTGCTCCCTTTGGTTCCCCTCTGTCCTGCAGTGTTCCCCACTTCTCAACTTCTTTCCGATATGCTCGCCGTGCTCCATTTCGTTCCCCTCTGTTCTGCAGTGTTTCCCACGGTTCCCCACTTTTTCCAATCCGTTCCCGCTGCTCCCTTTGGTTCCCCACTGTTTTGCAGTGTTCGCCATGGTTCTGCACTTTTTCCAATCTGTTCCCCATGCTCCGTTTAGTTCCCCTCTATTCTGCCGTGTTCCCCAAGGTGCACACTTTTTCGAATCTGTTCACCCTGCTCCCTTTGTTTCCCCTCTGTCCTGCAGTGTTCCCCACGTTTCCCCACATTTACCAATCAGATCGCCCTGCTCCCTTTGTTTTCCCTCTGTCCTGCAATGTTCTCCACGGTTCCCCACTTTTTTCCAATCCATTCCCCCTGCTCCTTTTGGTTCCCCACTGTTCTGCAGAACTCCCCACGATTCCCCACTTTTTCCAATCTGTTCCCCCTGCTCCGTTTGGTTCTCCTTTATTCTGCAGTGTTCCCCAAGGTTCCCCACTTTTCCGAGCTGTTCCCCCTGCTCCCTTTGGTTCTGCAGTGTTCTGCAGTGTTCCCCACGGTTACCCACTTTTTCCAAACCGTTCCCCCTGCTCCCTTTGGTTCCCCTCTGTCCTGCAGTGTTCCCCACGGTTACCCACTTATTCCAATCCATTCCCCCTGCTCCCTTTGGTTCCCCTCTGTCCTGCATTTTCCCCCACAGTTCCCCACTTTTCCAATCCGTTCCCCCTGCTCCCTTTAGTTCCCCACAATACTGCAGTGCTCTCCATGGTTCCCCACATTTTCCAATCCGTTCTCCCTGCTCCCTTTGGTTTCCCACTGTTCTGCATTTTTCCACACGGTTCCCCAATTTTTCCAATCTGTTCCCATGCTCCATTTGGTTCCCCTCTTTTCTGCAATATTCCCCACTGTTCCCCACCTTTTGCAATCTGTTCCCCCTGCTCCCTTTGGTTCCCCACTGTTCTGCAGTTTTCGCTAACGGTTCCCCATTTTTTAAAACCTGTACCTCCTGTTCCCTTTGGTTCCCCTCTGTCCTGCAGTGTTCCCCACGGTTCCACACTTTTTGCAATCTGTTCGCCGTGCTCTCTTTGGTTCCCCTCAGTTCTACAATGTTCCCCACAGTTCCCAACTTTATCCAATCTGTTCTCCCTGCTCCCTTTGGTTCCCCTCCGTCCTGCACTGTCCTCCATGGTTTCCCAATTTTTCCAATCTCTTCCCCGTGCTCCTTTGGTTCCCCTCTGTAGTGCAGTGTTCCGAACGGTTCCCCACTTTTTCCAATCCGTTCCCCCTGCTTCCTTTGATTCCCTTCTGTTCTGCAGTGTTCCACACTGTTCCCCAAATTTTCCAATCCGTTCACCCTGCTCCCTTTGTTTCTCCACTCTTCTCAATTTTTCCACACCGTTCCCCACTTTTTCCAATCTGTTCGCCCTTCTCCTTGGGTTCCCCTCTGTTCTGCAGTTTACCCCACAGTTTCCACTTTTTCCAATCTGTTCACCCTGCTCCCTTTGGTTTCCCCTCTATTCTGCAGTATTCTATACAGTTCCCCACATTTTCCAATCTGTTCCTCCTGCTCCCTTTCGTTCCCCTCTGTTCTGCAGTGTTTCCCACGGTTCCCCACTTTTTCCAATCCGTTCCCGCTGCTCCGTTTGGTTCTCCACTGTTTTGCAGTATTCGCCACGGTTCCGCACTTTTTCCAATCTGTTCCCCCTGCTCCCTTAGGTTCCCCTCCATCCTGCACTGTCCTCCATTGTTTCGCAATTTTTCCAATCTTTTCCCCGTGCTCCTTTGTTTCCCCTCTGTTGTGCAGTGTGCCTAACGGTTCCCCACTTTTTCCAATCTGTTCGCCCTTCTCCTTGGGTTCCCCTCTGTTCTGCAGTTTACCCCACAGTTTCCACTTTTTCCAATCTGTTCACCCTGCTCCCTTTGGTTTCCCCTCTATTCTGCAGTATTCTATAGTTCCCCACATTTTCCAATCTGTTCCTCCTGCTCCCTTTCGTTCCCCTCTGTTCTGCTGTGTTTCCCACGGTTCCCCACTTTTTCCAATCTGTTCGCCCTGCTCCTATTGGTTCCCCTCTGTTCTGCAGTGTTCCCCACAGTTCCCCACTTTTTCCAATCCGTTCCCCCTGTGCCCTTTTTTTCCCCTCTGTCCTGCATTGTCCTTCACGATTCCTCACTTTTTCCAATTCGTTCCACCTGCTCCCTTGGTTCCCCTCTGTTCTGCAGTGTTCCCCACGGTTCCGCAATTTTTCCAATGTATACCCCCTGCTCCCTTTGTTTCCTTACTCTTCTGCATTTTTCCACACTGTTTCCCAATTTTTCCAATCTCTTCCCCATGCTCCTTTGTTTCCCCTCTGTTGTGCAGTGTTCCGAACGGTTCCCGACTTTTTCCAATCTGTTCCTCCTGCTCCCTTTGGTTCCCCACTGTTCTGCATTCTTCCACACAGTTCCCCACTTTTTCCAATCTGTTCCCCCTGCTCCCTTTGATTCCCCACTGTTCTGCAGTGTTCCCCACTTCTCAACTTTTTTCCGATATATTCGTCCTTCTCCCTTTCGTTCCCCTCTGTTCTGCAGTGTTTCCCACGGTTCCCAACTTTTTCCAATTCATTCCCACTGCTCCCTTTGTTTCCCCTCTGTCCTGCAGTGTTCCCCACGTTTCTCCACTTTTTCCAATCAGTTCGCCCTGCTCCCTTTGTTTCCCCTCTGCCCTGCAGTGTTCCCCACGTTTCTCCACTTTTTCCAATCAGTTCGCCCTGCTCCCTTTGTTTCCCCTCTGTCCTGCAATGTTCTCCACGGTTCCCGACTTTTTCCAATCTGTTCTCCTGCTCCCTTTGGTTCCCCACTGTTCTGCATTTTTCCACACAATTCCCCACTTTTTCCAATCTGTTCCCCCTGCTCCCTTTGTTTCCTCACTCTTCTGCATTTTTCCACACTGTTCGCCACTTTTTCCAATCTGATCCCCCTGCTCCCTTTGTTTCCTCACTCTTCTGCATTTTTGCACACTGTTCCCCACTTTTTCCAATCTGTTTCCCCCGATCCCTTTGGTTCCCCATTGTTCTGCAGTATTCCCCACTTTTCCACTATTTTCGAATTTGTTCGCCGTGATCGCTTTGGTTCCTCTCTGTCTGCAGTGTTCTTCACAGTTCCCCACTTTATCCAATCCGTTCCCCCCTGCTCCCTTTGGTTCCCCTCTGTCCTGCAGTGTTCCCCACTTCTCAACTTCTTTCCGATATGCTCGCCGTGCTCCATTTCGTTCCCCTCTGTTCTGCAGTGTTTCCCACGGTTCCCCACTTTTTCCAATCCGTTCCCGCTGCTCCCTTTGGTTCCCCACTGTTTTGCAGTGTTCGCCATGGTTCTGCACTTTTTCCAATCTGTTCCCCATGCTCCGTTTAGTTCCCCTCTATTCTGCCGTGTTCCCCAAGGTGCACACTTTTTCGAATCTGTTCACCCTGCTCCCTTTGTTTCCCCTCTGTCCTGCAGTGTTCCCCACGTTTCCCCACATTTACCAATCAGATCGCCCTGCTCCCTTTGTTTTCCCTCTGTCCTGCAATGTTCTCCACGGTTCCCCACTTTTTTCCAATCCATTCCCCCTGCTCCTTTTGGTTCCCCACTGTTCTGCAGAACTCCCCACGATTCCCCACTTTTTCCAATCTGTTCCCCCTGCTCCGTTTGGTTCTCCTTTATTCTGCAGTGTTCCCCAAGGTTCCCCACTTTTCCGAGCTGTTCCCCCTGCTCCCTTTGGTTCTGCAGTGTTCTGCAGTGTTCCCCACGGTTACCCACTTTTTCCAAACCGTTCCCCCTGCTCCCTTTGGTTCCCCTCTGTCCTGCAGTGTTCCCCACGGTTACCCACTTATTCCAATCCATTCCCCCTGCTCCCTTTGGTTCCCCTCTGTCCTGCATTTTCCCCCACAGTTCCCCACTTTTCCAATCCGTTCCCCCTGCTCCCTTTAGTTCCCCACAATACTGCAGTGCTCTCCATGGTTCCCCACATTTTCCAATCCGTTCTCCCTGCTCCCTTTGGTTTCCCACTGTTCTGCATTTTTCCACACGGTTCCCCAATTTTTCCAATCTGTTCCCATGCTCCATTTGGTTCCCCTCTTTTCTGCAATATTCCCCACTGTTCCCCACCTTTTGCAATCTGTTCCCCCTGCTCCCTTTGGTTCCCCACTGTTCTGCAGTTTTCGCTAACGGTTCCCCATTTTTTAAAACCTGTACCTCCTGTTCCCTTTGGTTCCCCTCTGTCCTGCAGTGTTCCCCACGGTTCCACACTTTTTGCAATCTGTTCGCCGTGCTCTCTTTGGTTCCCCTCAGTTCTACAATGTTCCCCACAGTTCCCAACTTTATCCAATCTGTTCTCCCTGCTCCCTTTGGTTCCCCTCCGTCCTGCACTGTCCTCCATGGTTTCCCAATTTTTCCAATCTCTTCCCCGTGCTCCTTTGGTTCCCCTCTGTAGTGCAGTGTTCCGAACGGTTCCCCACTTTTTCCAATCCGTTCCCCCTGCTTCCTTTGATTCCCTTCTGTTCTGCAGTGTTCCACACTGTTCCCCAAATTTTCCAATCCGTTCACCCTGCTCCCTTTGTTTCTCCACTCTTCTCAATTTTTCCACACCGTTCCCCACTTTTTCCAATCTGTTCGCCCTTCTCCTTGGGTTCCCCTCTGTTCTGCAGTTTACCCCACAGTTTCCACTTTTTCCAATCTGTTCACCCTGCTCCCTTTGGTTTCCCCTCTATTCTGCAGTATTCTATACAGTTCCCCACATTTTCCAATCTGTTCCTCCTGCTCCCTTTCGTTCCCCTCTGTTCTGCAGTGTTTCCCACGGTTCCCCACTTTTTCCAATCCGTTCCCGCTGCTCCGTTTGGTTCTCCACTGTTTTGCAGTATTCGCCACGGTTCCGCACTTTTTCCAATCTGTTCCCCCTGCTCCCTTAGGTTCCCCTCCATCCTGCACTGTCCTCCATTGTTTCGCAATTTTTCCAATCTTTTCCCCGTGCTCCTTTGTTTCCCCTCTGTTGTGCAGTGTGCCTAACGGTTCCCCACTTTTTCCAATCTGTTCGCCCTTCTCCTTGGGTTCCCCTCTGTTCTGCAGTTTACCCCACAGTTTCCACTTTTTCCAATCTGTTCACCCTGCTCCCTTTGGTTTCCCCTCTATTCTGCAGTATTCTATAGTTCCCCACATTTTCCAATCTGTTCCTCCTGCTCCCTTTCGTTCCCCTCTGTTCTGCTGTGTTTCCCACGGTTCCCCACTTTTTCCAATCTGTTCGCCCTGCTCCTATTGGTTCCCCTCTGTTCTGCAGTGTTCCCCACAGTTCCCCACTTTTTCCAATCCGTTCCCCCTGTGCCCTTTTTTTCCCCTCTGTCCTGCATTGTCCTTCACGATTCCTCACTTTTTCCAATTCGTTCCACCTGCTCCCTTGGTTCCCCTCTGTTCTGCAGTGTTCCCCACGGTTCCGCAATTTTTCCAATGTATACCCCCTGCTCCCTTTGTTTCCTTACTCTTCTGCATTTTTCCACACTGTTTCCCAATTTTTCCAATCTCTTCCCCATGCTCCTTTGTTTCCCCTCTGTTGTGCAGTGTTCCGAACGGTTCCCGACTTTTTCCAATCTGTTCCTCCTGCTCCCTTTGGTTCCCCACTGTTCTGCATTCTTCCACACAGTTCCCCACTTTTTCCAATCTGTTCCCCCTGCTCCCTTTGATTCCCCACTGTTCTGCAGTGTTCCCCACTTCTCAACTTTTTTCCGATATATTCGTCCTTCTCCCTTTCGTTCCCCTCTGTTCTGCAGTGTTTCCCACGGTTCCCAACTTTTTCCAATTCATTCCCACTGCTCCCTTTGTTTCCCCTCTGTCCTGCAGTGTTCCCCACGTTTCTCCACTTTTTCCAATCAGTTCGCCCTGCTCCCTTTGTTTCCCCTCTGCCCTGCAGTGTTCCCCACGTTTCTCCACTTTTTCCAATCAGTTCGCCCTGCTCCCTTTGTTTCCCCTCTGTCCTGCAATGTTCTCCACGCTTCCCCACTTTTTCCAATCCATTCCCCCTGCTCCTTTTGGTTCCCCACTGTTCTGCAGAACTCCCCACGATTCACCACTTTTTCCAAACTGTTCCCCCTGCTCCGTTTGGTTCTCCTTTATTCTGCGTTGTTACCCAAGGTTCCCCACTTTTCCGAGCTGTTCCCCCTGCTCCCTTTGGTTCCCCTCCATCCTGCACTGTCCTACATGGTTTCCCAATTTTTCCAATCTCTTCCCCGTGCTCCTTTGGTTCCCCTCTGTTGTGCAGTCTTCCGAACGGTTCCCCACTTTTTCCAATCCGTTCCCCCTGCTTCCTTTGATTCCCTTCTGTTCTGCAGTGTTCCACACTGTTCCCCAATTTTTCCAATCCGATCACCCTGCTCCCATTGTTTCTCCACTCTTCTGCATTTTTCCACACCGTTCCCCACTTTTTCCAATCTGTTCGCCCTTCTCCTTGGGCTCCCCTCTGTTCTGCAGTTTACCCCACAGTTTCCACTTTTTCCAATCTGTTCCCCCTGCTCCCTTTGCTCTCCCCTCTATTCTGCAGTATTCTATACAGTTCCCCACATTTTCCAATCCGTTACCCCTGCTCCCTTTGGTTCCCCTCTGTTCTGCAGTGTTCTCCACGGTTCCCGACTTTTTACAATCTGTTCTCCTGCTCCCTTTGGTTCCCCACTGTTCTGCATTTTTCCACACAATTCCCCACTTTTTCCAATCTGTTCCCCCTGCTCCCTTTGTTTCCTCACTCTTCTGCATTTTTCCACACTGTTCGCCACTTTTTCCAATCTGATCCCCCTGCTCCCTTTGTTTCCTCACTCTTCTGCATTTTTGCACACTGTTCCCCACTTTTTCCAATCTGTTTCCCCCGATCCCTTTGGTTCCCCACTGTTCTGCAGTATTCCCCACTTTTCCACTATTTTCGAATTTGTTCGCCGTGATCGCTTTGGTTCCTCTCTGTCTGCAGTGTTCTTCACAGTTCCCCACTTTATCCAATCCGTTCCCCCCTGCTCCCTTTGGTTCCCCTCTGTCCTGCAGTGTTCCCCACTTCTCAACTTCTTTCCGATATGCTCGCCGTGCTCCATTTCGTTCCCCTCTGTTCTGCAGTGTTTCCCACGGTTCCCCACTTTTTCCAATCCGTTCCCGCTGCTCCCTTTGGTTCCCCACTGTTTTGCAGTGTTCGCCATGGTTCTGCACTTTTTCCAATCTGTTCCTCATGCTCCGTTTAGTTCCCCTCTATTCTGCCGTGTTCCCCAAGCTGCACACTTTTTCGAATCTGTTCACCCTGCTCCCTTTGTTTCCCCTCTGTCCTGCAGTGTTCCCCACGTTTCCCCACATTTACCAATCAGATCGCCCTGCTCCCTTTGTTTTCCCTCTGTCCTGCAATGTTCTCCACGGTTCCCCACTTTTTTCCAATCCATTCCCCCTGCTGCTTTTGGTTCCCCACTGTTCTGCAGAACTCCCCACGATTCCCCACTTTTTCCAATCTGTTCCCCCTGCTCCGTTTGGTTCTCCTTTATTCTGCAGTGTTCCCCAAGGTTCCCCACTTTTCCGTGCTGTTCCCCCTGCTCCCTTTGGTTCTGCAGTGTTCTGCAGTGTTCCCCACGGTTACCCACTTTTTCCAAACCGTTCCCCCTGCTCCCTTTGGTTCCACTCTGTCCTGCAGTGTTCCCCACGGTTACCCACTTATTCCAATCCATTCCCCCTGCTCCCTTTGGTTCCCCTCTGTCCTGCATTTTCCCCCACAGTTCCCCACTTTTCCAATCCGTTCCCCCTGCTCCCTTTAGTTCCCCACGATACTGCAGTGCTCTCCACGGTTCCCCACATTTTCCAATCCGTTCTCCCTGCTCCCTTTGGTTTCCCACTGTTCTGCATTTTTCCACACGGTTCCCCAATTTTTCCAATCTGTTCCCATGCTCCATTTGGTTCCCCTCTTTTCTGCAATATTCCCCACTGTTCCACACCTTTTGCAATCTGTTCCCCCTGCTCCCTTTGGTTCCCCACTGTTCTGCAGTTTTCGCTAACGGTTCCCCATTTTTTACAACCTGTACCTCCTGTTCCCTTTGGTTCCCCTCTGTCCTGCAGTGTTCCCCACTTTTTGCAATCTGTTCGCCGTGCTCTCTTTGGTTCCCCTCAGTTCTACAATGTTCCCCACAGTTCCCAACTTTATCCAATCTGTTCCCCCTGCTCCCTTTGGTTCCCCTCCGTCCTGCACTGTCCTCCATGGTTTCCCAATTTTTCCAATCTCTTCCCCGTGCTCCTTTGGTTCCCCTCTGTAGTGCAGTGTTCCGAACGGTTCCCCACTTTTTCCAATCCGTTCCCCCTGCTTCCTTTGATTCCCTTCTGTTCTGCAGTGTTCCACACTGTTCCCCAAATTTTCCAATCCGTTCACCCTGCTCCCTTTGTTTCTCCACTCTTCTCAATTTTTCCACACCGTTCCCCACTTTTTCCAATCTGTTCGCCCTTCTCCTTGGGCTCCCCTCTGTTCTGCAGTTTACCCCACAGTTTCCACTTTTTCCAATCTGTTCACCCTGCTCCCTTTGGTTCCCCACTGTTCTGCAGTTTTCGCTAACGGTTCCCCATTTTTTACAACCTGTACCTCCTGTTCCCTTTGGTTCCCCTCTGTCCTGCAGTGTTCCCCACGGTTCCACACTTTTTGCAATCTGTTCGCCGTGCTCTCTTTGGTTCCCCTCAGTTCTACAATGTTCCCCACAGTTCCCAACTTTATCCAATCTGTTCCCCCTGCTCCCTTTGGTTCCCCTCCGTCCTGCACTGTCCTCCATGGTTTCCCAATTTTTCCAATCTCTTCCCCGTGCTCCTTTGGTTCCCCTCTGTAGTGCAGTGTTCCGAACGGTTCCCCACTTTTTCCAATCCGTTCCCCCTGCTTCCTTTGATTCCCTTCTGTTCTGCAGTGTTCCACACTGTTCCCCAAATTTTCCAATCCGTTCACCCTGCTCCCTTTGTTTCTCCACTCTTCTCAATTTTTCCACACCGTTCCCCACTTTTTCCAATCTGTTCGCCCTTCTCCTTGGGCTCCCCTCTGTTCTGCAGTTTACCCCACAGTTTCCACTTTTTCCAATCTGTTCACCCTGCTCCCTTTGGTTTCCCCTCTATTCTGCAGTATTCTATACAGTTCCCCACATTTTCCAATCTGTTCCTCCTGCTCCCTTTCGTTCCCCTCTGTTCTGCAGTGTTTCCCACGGTTCCCCACTTTTTCCAATCCGTTCCCGCTGCTCCGTTTGGTTCTCCACTGTTTTGCAGTATTCGCCACGGTTCCGCACTTTTTCCAATCTGTTCCCCCTGCTCCCTTTGGTTCCCCTCCGTCCTGCACTGTCCTCCATTGTTTCCCAATTTTTCCAATCTTTTCCCCGTGCTCCTTTGTTTCCCCTCTGTTGTGCAGTGTGCCTAACGGTTCCCCACTTTTTCCAATCCGTTCACCCTGCTCCCGTTGTTTCTCCACTCTTCTGCATTTTTCCACACAGTTCCCCACTTTTTCCAATCTGTTCGCCCTGCTCCTATTGGTTCCCCTCTGTTCTGCAGTGTTCCCCACAGTTCCCCACTTTTTCCAATCCGTTCCCCCTGTGCCCTTTTTTTCCCCTCTGTCCTGCATTGTCCTTCACGATTCCTCACTTTTTCCAATTCGTTCCACCTGCTCCCTTGGTTCCCCTCTGTTCTGCAGTGTTCCCCACGGTTCCGCAATTTTTCCAATGTATACCCCCTGCTCCCTTTGTTTCCTTACTCTTCTGCATTTTTCCACACTGTTTCCCAATTTTTCCAATCTCTTCCCCATGCTCTTTTGTTTCCCCTCTGTTGTGCAGTGTTCCGAACGGTTCCCGACTTTTTCCAATCTGTTCCTCCTGCTCCCTTTGGTTCCCCACTGTTCTGCATTTTTCCACACAGTTCCCCACTTTTTCCAATCTGTTCCCCCTGCTCCCTTTGATTCCCCACTGTTCTGCAGTGTTCCCCACTTCTCAACTTTTTTTCCGATATGTTCGTCCTGCTCCCTTTCGTTCCCCTCTGTTCTGCAGTGTTTCCCACGGTTCCCAACTTTTTCCAATCCATTCCCACTGCTCCCTTTCTTTCCCTCTGTTTTGCAGTGTTCGCCACGGTTCCTCACTTTTTTCCAATCTATTCTCCATGTTCCCTTTAGTTCCCCTATGTTCTGCAGTGTTCCACACAGTTCCCCACTTTTTCCAATCTGTTCCCCCTGCTCCCTTTGTTTCCTCACCCTTCTGCGTTTTCCACACTGTTCCCCACTTTTTCCAATCTGTTTCCCCCGCTCCCTTTGGTTCCCCACGGTTCCCCACTTTTCCGAGTTCTTCCCTCTGCTCCCTTTGGGTCCTCTCTGTTCTGCAGTGTTCCCCATGGTTCTCCACATTTTTTCCAATCTGTTCCCATGCTCCTTTTGGTTCCCCTCCGACCTGCACTGTCCTCCATTGTTTCCCAATTTTTCCAATCTCTTCCCCGTGCTCCTTTGGTTCCCCTCTGTTCTGCAGTGTTCCAAACAGTTCCCCACTTTTTCCAATACGTTAACCCTGCACCCGTTGTTGCTCCACTCTTCTGCATTTTTCCACACCGTTCCCCACTTTTTCCAATCTGCTCCCCCTGCTCCCTTTGGTTCCCCTCTGTCCTGCAGTGTTCCCCACTTCTCAACTTCTTTCCGATATGCTAGCCGTGCTCCATTTAGTTCCCCTCTGTTCTGCAGTGTTTCCCACGGTTCCCCACTTTTTCCAATCCGTTCCCACTGCTCCCTTTGGTTCCCCACTCTTTTGCAGTGTTCGCCATGGTTCTGCAATTTTTCCAATCTTTTCCCTTTGCTCCGTTTAGTTCCCCTCTATTCTGCAGTGTTCCCCAAGGTTGCACACTTTTTCGAATCTGTTCACCCTGCTCCCTTTGTTTCCCCTCTGTCCTGCAGTGTTCCCCACGTTTCCCCACTTTTTCCAATCAGTTCGCCCTGCTCCCTTTGTTTCCCCTCTGTCCTGCAATGTTCTCCACGCTTCCCCACTTTTTCCAATCCATTCCCCCTGCTCCTTTTGGTTCCCCACTGTTCTGCAGAACTCCCCACGATTCACCACTTTTTCCAATCTGCTCCCCCTGCTCCGTTTGGTTCTCCTTTATTCTGCAGTGTTACCCAAGGTTCCCCACTTTTCCGAGCTGTTCCCCCTGCTCCCTTTGGTTTTGCAGTGTTCTGCAGTGTTCCCCACGGTTACCCACTTTTTCCAAACCGTTCCCCCTGCTCCCTTTGGTTACCCTCTGTCCTGCAGTGTTCCCCACGGTTACCCACTTATTCCAATCCATTCCCCCTGCTCCCTTTGGTTCCCCTCTGTCCTGCATTTTCCCCCACAGTTCCCCACTTTTCCAATCCGTTCCCCCTGCTCCCTTTAGTTCCCCTCTGTACTGCAGTGCTCTACACGGTTTCCCGCATTTTCCAATCCGTTCTCCCTGCTCCCTTTGGTTTCCCACTGTTCTGCATTTTTCCACACGGTTCCCCAATTTTTCCAATCTGTTCCCATGCTCCATTTGGTTCCCCTCTTTTCTGCAATATTCCCCACTGTTCCCCACTGTTCCCCACATTTTGCAATCTGTTCCCACTGCTCCCTTTGGTTACCCACTGTTCTGCAGTGTTCGCTAACGGTTCCCCACTTTTTACAACCTGTACCTCCTGTTCCCTTTGGTTCCCCTCTGTCCTGCAGTGTTCCCCACTGTTACACACTTTTTCCAATCTGTTCGCCGTGCTCTCTTTGGTTCCCCTCAGTTCTACAATGTTCCCCACAGTTCCCCACTTTATCCAATCTTTTCCCCCTGCTCCCTTTGGTTCCCCTCCGTCCTGCACTGTCCTCCATGGTTTCCCAATTTTTCCAATCTCTTCCCCGTGCTCCTTTGGTTCCCCTCTGTTGTGCACTGTTCCGAACGGTTCCCCACTTTTTCCAATCCGTTCTCCCTGCTCCCTTTGGTTTCCCACTGTTCTGCATTTTTCCACACGGTTCCACAATTTTTCCAATCTGTTCCCATGCTCCATTTGGTTCCCCTCTTTTCTGCAATATTCCCCACTGTTCCCCACCTTTTGCAATCTGTTCCCCCTGCTCCCTTTGGTTCCCCACTGTTCTGCAGTGTTTGCTAACGGTTCCCCACTTTTTACAACCTGTACCTCCTGTTCCCTTTGGTTCCCCTCTGTCCTGCAGTGTCCTCCATGGTTTCCCAATTTTTCCAATCTCTTCCCCGTGCTCCTTTGGTTCCCCTCTGTTGTTCAGTGTTCCGAACGGTTCCCCACATTTTCCTATCCGTTCTCCCTGCATTCTTTGGTTTCCCACTGTTCTGCATTTTTCCACACGGTTCCCCAATTTTTCCAATCTGTTCCCATGCTCCATTTGTTTCCCCTCTTTTCTGCAATATTCCCCACTGTTCCACACTTTTTCCAATCTATTCGCCGTGCTCTCTTTGGTTCCTCTCTGTTCTACAGTGTTCCCCACAGTTCCCCACTTTTTCCAATCTGTTCCCCCTGCTCCCTTTGGTTCCCCTCCGTCCTGCACTGTCCTCCATGGTTTCCCAATTTTTCCAATCTCTTCCCCGTGCTCCTTTGGTTCCCCTCTGTTATTCAGTGTTCTGAACGGTTCCCCACTTTTTCCAATCCGTTCCCCCTGCTTCCTTTGATTCCCCTCTGTTCTGCAGTGTTCCACACTGTTCCCCACTTTTTCCAATCCGTTCACCCTGCTCCCGTTGTTTCTCCACTCTTCTGCATTTTCCACACCGTTCCCCACTTTTTCCAATCTGTTCCCCCTGCTCCCGTTGGTTCCCCTCTATTCTGCAGTTTTCTATACAGTTCCCCACATTTTCCAATCCGTTACCCCTGCTCCCTTTGTTTCCCCTCTGTCCTGCAATGTTTTCCACGGTTCCCCACTTTTTCCAATCCATTCCCCCTGCTCCTTTTGGTTCCCCACTGTTCTGCAAAACTCCCCACGATTCCCCACTTTTTCCAATCTGTTCCCCCTGCTCCGTTTGGTTCTCCTTTATTCTGCAGTGTTACCCAAGGTTCCCCACTTTTCCGAGCTGTTCCCCTTACTCCCTTTGGTTCTGCAGTGTTCTGCAGTGTTCCCCACGGTTACCCACTTTTTCCAAACCGTTCCCCCTGCTCCCTTTGGTTCCCCTCTGTCCTGCAGTGTTCCCCACGGTTACCCACTTTTTCCAAACCGTTCCCCCTGCTCCCTTTGGTTCCCCTCTGTCCTGCAGTGTTCCCCACGGTTACCCACTTATTCCAATCCATTCCCCCTGCTCCCTTTGGTTCCCCTCTGTCCTGCATTTTCCCCCACAGTTCCCCACTTTTCCATTCTGATCCCCCTGCTCCCTTTAGTTCCCCTCTGTACTGCAGTGCTCTCCACGGTTCCCCGCATTTTCCAATCCGTTCTCCCTGCTCCCTTTGTTTTCCCACTGTTCTACATTTTTCCACACGGTTCCCCAATTTTTCCACTCTGTTCCCATGCTCCATTTGGTTCCCCTCTTTTCTGCAATATTCCCCACTGTTCCCCACCTTTTGCAATCTGTTCCCACTGCTCCCTTTGGTTCCCCACTGTTCTGCAGTGTTCGCTAACGGTTCCCCACTTTTTACAACCTGTACCTCCTGTTCCCTTTGGTTCCCCTCTGTCCTGCAGTGTTCCCCACGGTTCCACACTTTTTCCAATCTGTTCGCCGTGCTCTCTTTGGTTCCCCTCAGTTCTACAATGTTCCCCACAGTTCCCCACTTTATCCAATCTTTTCCCCCAGCTCCCTTTGGTTCCCCTCCGTCCTGCACTGTCCTCCATGGTTTCCCAATTTTTCCAATCTCTTCCCCGTGCTCCTTTGGTTCCCCTCTGTTGTGCAGTGTTTCGAACGGTTCCCCACTTTTTCCAATCCGTTCTCCCTGCTCCTTTTGGTTCCCCACTGTTCTGCAGAACTCCCCACGATTCACCACTTTTTCCAATCTGTTCCCCCTGCTCCGTTTGGTTCTCCTTTATTCTGCAGTGTTACCCAAGGTTCCCCACTTTTCCGAGCTGTTCCCCCTGCTCCCTGTGGTTCCCCTCCGTCCTGCACTGTACTACATGGTTTCCCAATTTTTCCAATCTCTTCCCCGTGCTCCTTTGGTTCCCCTCTGTTGTGCAGTCTTCCGAACGGTTCCCCACTTTTTCCAATCCGTTCCCCCTGCTTCCTTTGATTCCCTTCTGTTCTGCAGTGTTCCACACTGTTCCCCAATTTTTCCAATCCGATCACCCTGCTCCCATTTTTTCTCCACTCTTCTGCATTTTTCCACACCGTTCCCCACTTTTTCCAATCTGTTCGCCCTTCTCCTTGGGCTCCCCTCTGTTCTGCAGTTTACCCCACAGTTTCCACTTTTTCCAATCTGTTCCCCCTGCTCCCTTTGCTCTCCCCTCTATTCTGCAGTATTCTATACAGTTCCCCACATTTTCCAATCCGTTACCCCTGCTCCCTTTGGTTCCCCTCTGTTCTGCAGTGTTCTCCACGGTTCCCGACTTTTTCCAATCTGTTCTCCTGCTCCCTTTGGTTCCCCACTGTTCTGCATTTTTCCACACAATTCCCCACTTTTTCCAATCTGTTCCCCCTGCTCCCTTTGTTTCCTCACTCTTCTGCATTTTTCCACACTGTTCGCCACTTTTTCCAATCTGATCCCCCTGCTCCCTTTGTTTCCTCACTCTTCTGCATTTTTGCACACTGTTCCCCACTTTTTCCAATCTGTTTCCCCCGATCCCTTTGGTTCCCCACTGTTCTGCAGTATTCCCCACTTTTCCACTATTTTCGAATTTGTTCGCCGTGATCGCTTTGGTTCCTCTCTGTCTGCAGTGTTCTTCACAGTTCCCCACTTTATCCAATCCGTTCCCCTCTGCTCCCTTTGGTTCCCCTCTGTCCTGCAGTGTTCCCCACTTCTCAACTTCTTTCCGATATGCTCGCCGTGCTCCATTTCGTTCCCCTCTGTTCTGCAGTGTTTCCCACGGTTCCCCACATTTACCAATCAGATCGCCCTGCTCCCTTTGTTTTCCCTCTGTCCTGCAATGTTCTCCACGGTTCCCCACTTTTTTCCAATCCATTCCCCCTGCTCCTTTTGGTTCCCCACTGTTCTGCAGAACTCCCCACGATTCCCCACTTTTTCCAATCTGTTCCCCCTGCTCCGTTTGGTTCTCCTTTATTCTGCAGTGTTCCCCAAGGTTCCCCACTTTTCCGTGCTGTTCCCCCTGCTCCCTTTGGTTCTGCAGTGTTCTGCAGTGTTCCCCACGGTTACTCACTTTTTCCAAACCGTTCCCCCTGCTCCCTTTGGTTCCCCTCTGTCCTGCAGTGTTCCCCACGGTTACCCACTTATTCCAATCCATTCCCCCTGCTCCCTTTGGTTCCCCTCTGTCCTGCATTTTCCCCCACAGTTCCCCACTTTTCCAATCCGTACCCCCTGCTCCCTTTAGTTCCCCACAATACTGCAGTGCTCTCCACGGTTCCCCACATTTTCCAATCCGTTCTCCCTGCTCCCTTTGGTTTCCCACCGTTCTGCATTTTTCCACACGGTTCCCCAATTTTTCCAATCTGTTCCCATGCTCCATTTGGTTCCCCTCTTTTCTGCAATATTCCCCACTGTTCCACACCTTTTGCAATCTGTTCCCCCTGCTCCCTTTGGTTCCCCACTGTTCTGCAGTTTTCGCTAACGGTTCCCCATTTTTTACAACCTGTACCCCCTGTTCCCTTTGGTTCCCCTCTGTCCTGCAGTGTTCCCCACGGTTCCACACTTTTTGCAATCTGTTCGCCGTGCTCTCTTTGGTTCCCCTCAGTTCTACAATGTTCCCCACAGTTCCCAACTTTATCCAATCTGTTCCCCCTGCTCCCTTTGGTTCCCCTCCGTCCTGCACTGTCCTCCATGGTTTCCCAATTTTTCCAATCTCTTCCCCGTGCTCCTTTGGTTCCCCTCTGTAGTGCAGTGTTCCGAACGGTTCCCCACTTTTTCCAATCCGTTCCCCCTGCTTCCTTTGATTCCCTTCTGTTCTGCAGTGTTCCACACTGTTCCCCAAATTTTCCAATCCGTTCACCCTGCTCCCTTTGTTTCTCCACTCTTCTCAATTTTTCCACACCGTTCCCCACTTTTTCCAATCTGTTCGCCCTTCTCCTTGGGCTCCCCTCTGTTCTGCAGTTTACCCCACAGTTTCCACTTTTTCCAATCTGTTCACCCTGCTCCCTTTGGTTTCCCCTCTATTCTACAGTATTCTATACAGTTCCCCACATTTTCCAATCTGTTCCTCCTGCTCCCTTTCGTTCCCCTCTGTTCTGCACTGTCCTCCATTGTTTCCCAATTTGTCCAATCTTTTCCCCGTGCTCCTTTGTTTCCCCTCTGTTGTGCAGTGTGCCTAACGGTTCCCCACTTTTTCCAATCCGTTCACCGTGCTCCCGTTGTTTCTCCACTCTTCTGCATTTTCCACACCGTTCCCCACTTTTTACAATCTGTTCCCCCTTCTCCTTGGGCTCCCCTCTGTTCTGCAGTTTTCCCCACAGTTTCCACTTTTTCCAATCTGTTCCCCCTGCTCCCGTTGGTTCCCCTCTATTCTGCAGTTTTCTATACAGTTCCCCATATTTTCCAATCCGTTACCCCTGCTCCCTTTGGTTCCCCTCTGTTCTGCAGGGTTCTCCACGGTTCCCGACTTTTTCCAATCTGTTCCTCCTGCTCCCTTTGGTTCCCCACTGTTCTGCAGTTTTCCACACTGTTCCCCACTTTTTCCAATCTGTGCCCCCTGCTCCCTTTGTTTCCTCACTCTTCTGCATTTTTCCACACTGTTCCCCACTTTTTCCAATCTGATCCCCCTGCTCCCTTTGATTCCCCACTGTTCTGCAGTGTTCCCCACTTCTCAACTTTTTTCCGATATGTTCGTCCTGCTCCCTTTCGTTCCCCTCTGTTCTGCAGTGTTTCCCACGGTTCCCAACTTTTTCCAATCCGTTCCCACTGCTCCCTTTCTTTCCCACTGTTTTGCAGTGTTCGCCACGGTTCCGCACTTTTTCCAATCTATTCTCCATGTTCCCTTTGGTTCCCCTATCTTCTGCAGTGTTCCACACAGTTCCTCACTTTTTCCAATCTGTTCCCCCTGCTCCCTTTGTTTCCTCACTCTTCTGCGTTTTCCACACTGTTCCCCACTTTTTCCAATCTGTTTCCCCCGCTCCCTTTGGTTCCCCACGGTTCCCCACTTTTCCGAGTTCTTCCCTCTGCTCCCTTTGGGTCCTCTCTGTTCTGCAGTGTTCCCCATGGTTCTCCACATTTTTTCCAATCTGTTCCCATGCTCCTTTTGGTTCCCCTCCGACCTGCACTGTCCTCCATTGTTTCCCAATTTTTCCAATCTCTTCCCCGTGCTCCTTTGGTTCCCCTCTGTTGTGCACTGTTCCGAACGGTTCCCCACTTTTTCCAATCCGTTCTCCCTGCTCCATTTGGTTTCCCACTGTTCTGCATTTTTCCACACGGTTCCCCAATTTTTCCAATCTGTTCCCATGCTCCATTTGGTTCCCCTCTTTTCTGCAATATTCCCCACTGTTCCCCACCTTTTGCAATCTGTTCCCCCTGCTCCCTTTGGTTCCCCACTGTTCTGCAGTGTTTGCTAACGGTTCCCCACTTTTTACAACCTGTACCTCCTGTTCCCTTTGGTTCCCCTCTGTCCTGCAGTGTCCTCCATGGTTTCCAAATTTTTCCAATCTCTTCCCCGTGCTCCTTTGGTTCCCCTCTGTTGTTCAGTGTTCCGAACGGTTCCCCACATTTTCCTATCCGTTCTCCCTGCTTTCTTTGGTTTCCCACTGTTCTGCATTTTTCCACACGGTTCCCCAATTTTTCCAATCTGTTCCCATACTCCATTTGTTTCCCCTCTTTTCTGCAATATTCCCCACTGTTCCACACTTTTTCCAATCTATTCGCCGTGCTCTCTTTGGTTCCTCTCTGTTCTACAGTGTTCCCCACAGTTTCCACTTTTTCCAATCTGTTCCCCCTGCTCTCTTTGCTTTCCCCTCTATTCTGCAGTTTTCTATACAGTTCCCCACATTTTCCAATCCGTGACCCCTGCTCCCTTTGGTTCCCCTCTGTTCTGCAGTGTTCTCCACGGTTCCCGACTTTTTCCAATCTGTTCTCCTGCTCCCTTTGGTTCCCCACTGTTCTGCATTTTTCCACACAATTCTCCACTTTTTCCAATCTGTTCCCCCTGCTCCCTTTGTTTCCTCACTCTTCTGCATTTTTCCACACTGTTCGCCACTTTTTCCAATCTGATCCCCCTGCTTCCTTTGTTTCCTCACTCTTCTGCATTTTTGCACACTGTTCCCCACTTTTTCCAATCTGTTTCCCCCGATCCCTTTGGTTCCCCACTGTTCTGCAGTATTCCCCACTTTTCCACTATTTTCGAATTTGTTCGCCGTGATCGCTTTGGTTCCTCTCTGTCTGCAGTGTTCTTCACAGTTCCCCACTTTATCCAATCCGTTCCCCCCTGCTCCTTTTGGTTCCCCTCTGTCCTGCAGTGTTCCCCACTTCTCAACTTCTTTCCGATTTGCTCGCCGTGCTCCATTTCGTTCCCCTCTGTTCTGCAGTGTTTCACACGGTTCCCCACTTTTCGGTGCTGTTCCCCCTGCTCCCTTTGGTTCTGCAGTGTTCTGCAGTGTTCCCCACGGTTACCCACTTTTTCCAAACCGTTCCCCTTGCTCCCTTTGGTTCCCCTCTGTCCTGCAGTGTTCCCCACGGTTACCCACTTATTCCAATCCATTCCCCCTGCTCCCTTTGGTTCCCCTCTGTCCTGCATTTTCCCCCACAGTTCCCCACTTTTCCAATCCGTTCCCCCTGCTCCCTTTAGTTCCCCACAATACTGCAGTGCTCTCCACGGTTCCCCGCATTTTCCAATCCGTTCTCCCTGCTCCCTTTGTTTTCCCACTGTTCTACATTTTTCCACACGGTTCCCCAATTTTTCCACTCTGTTCCCATGCTCCATTTGGTTCCCCTCTTTTCTGCAATATTCCCCACTGTTCCCCACCTTTTGCAATCTGTTCCCACTGCTCCCTTTGGTTCCCCACTGTTCTGCAGTGTTCGCTAACGGTTCCCCACTTTTTACAACCTGTACCTCCTGTTCCCTTTGGTTCCCTTCTGTCCTGCAGTGTTCCCCACGGTTCCACACTTTTTCCAATCTGTTCGCCGTGCTCTCTTTGGTTCCCCTCAGTTCTACAATGTTCCCCACAGTTCCCCACTTTATCCAATCTTTTCCCCCAGCTCCCTTTGGTTCCCCTCCGTCCTGCACTGTCCTCCATGGTTTCCCAATTTTTCCAATCTCTTCCCCGTGCTCCTTTGGTTCCCCTCTGTTGTGCAGTGTTTCGAACGGTTCCCCACTTTTTCCAATCCGTTCTCCCTGCTCCTTTTGGTTCCCCACTGTTCTGCAGAACTCCCCACGATTCACCACTTTTTCCAATCTGTTCCCCCTGCTCCGTTTGGTTCTCCTTTATTCTGCAGTGTTACCCAAGGTTCCCCACTTTTCCGAGCTGTTCCCCCTGCTCCCTGTGGTTCCCCTCCGTCCTGCACTGTCCTACATGGTTTCCCAATTTTTCCAATCTCTTCCCCGTGCTCCTTTGGTTCCCCTCTGTTGTGCAGTCTTCCGAACGGTTCCCCACTTTTTCCAATCCGTTCCCCCTGCTTCCTTTGATTCCCTTCTGTTCTGCAGTGTTCCACACTGTTCCCCAATTTTTCCAATCCGATCACCCTGCTCCCATTGTTTCTCCACTCTTCTGCATTTTTCCACACCGTTCTCCACTTTTTCCAATCTGTTCGCCCTTCTCCTTGGGCTCCCCTCTGTTCTGCAGTTTACCCCACAGTTTCCACTTTTTCCAATCTGTTCCCCCTGCTCCCTTTGCTCTCCCCTCTATTCTGCAGTATTCTATACAGTTCCCCACATTTTCCAATCCCTTACCCCTGCTCCCTTTGGTTCCCCTCTGTTCTGCAGTGTTCTCCACGGTTCCCGACTTTTTCCAATCTGTTCTCCTGCTCCCTTTGGTTCCCCACTGTTCTGCATTTTTCCACACAATTCCCCACTTTTTCCAATCTGTTCCCCCTGCTCCCTTTGTTTCCTCACTCTTCTGCATTTTTCCACACTGTTCGCCACTTTTTCCAATCTGATCCCCCTGCTCCCTTTGTTTCCTCACTCTTCTGCATTTTTGCACACTGTTCCCCACTTTTTCCAATCTGTTTCCCCCGATCCCTTTGGTTCCCCACTGTTCTGCAGTATTCCCCACTTTTCCACTATTTTCGAATTTGTTCGCCGTGATCGCTTTGGTTCCTCTCATTCTGCAGTGTTCTTCACAGTTCCCCACTTTATCCAATCCGTTCCCCTCTGCTCCCTTTGGTTCCCCTCTGTCCTGCAGTGTTCCCCACTTCTCAACTTCTTTCCGATATGCTCGCCGTGCTCCATTTCGTTCCCCTCTGTTCTGCAGTGTTTCCCACGGTTCCCCACTTTTTCCAATCCGTTCCCGCTGCTCCCTTTGGTTCCCCACTGTTTTGCAGTGTTCGCCATGGTTCTTCACTTTTTCCAATCTGTTCCCCATGCTCCGTTTAGTTCCCCTCTATTCTGCCGTGTTCCCCAAGGTGCACACTTTTTCGAATCTGTTCACCCTGCTCCCTTTGTTTCCCCTCTGTCCTGCAGTGTTCCCCACGTTTCCCCACATTTACCAATCAGATCGCCCTGCTCCCTTTGTTTTCCCTCTGTCCTGCAATGTTCTCCACGGTTCCCCACTTTTTTCCAATCCATTCCCCCTGCTCCTTTTGGTTCCCCACTGTTCTGCAGAACTCCCCACGATTCCCCACTTTTTCCAATCTGTTCCCCCTGCTCCGTTTGGTTCTCCTTTATTCTGCAGTGTTCCCCAAGGTTCCCCACTTTTCCGTGCTGTTCCCCCTGCTCCCTTTGGTTCTGCAGTGTTCTGCAGTGTTCCCCACGGTTACCCACTTTTTCCAAACCGTTCCCCCTGCTCCCTTTGGTTCCCCTCTGTCCTGCAGTGTTCCCCACGGTTACCCACTTATTCCAATCCATTCCCCCTGCTCCCTTTGGTTCCCCTCTGTCCTGCATTTTCCCCCACAGTTCCCCACTTTTCCAATCCGTTCCCCCTGCTCCCTTTAGTTCCCCACAATACTGCAGTGCTCTCCACGGTTCCCCACATTTTCCAATCCGTTCTCCCTGCTCCCTTTGGTTTCCCACCGTTCTGCATTTTTCCACACGGTTCCCCAGTTTTTCCAATCTGTTCCCATGCTCCATTTGGTTCCCCTCTTTTCTGCAATATTCCCCACTGTTCCACACCTTTTGCAATCTGTTCCCCCTGCTCCCTTTGGTTCCCCACTGTTCTGCAGTTTTCGCTAACGGTTCCCCATTTTTTACAACCTGTACCTCCTGTTCCCTTTGGTTCCCCTCTGTCCTGCAGTGTTCCCCACGGTTCCACACTTTTTGCAATCTGTTCGCCGTGCTCTCTTTGGTTCCCCTCAGTTCTACAATGTTCCCCACAGTTCCCAACTTTATCCAATCTGTTCCCCCTGCTCCCTTTGGTTCCCCTCCGTCCTGCACTGTCCTCCATGGTTTCCCAATTTTTCCAATCTCTTCCCCGTGCTCCTTTGGTTCCCCTCTGTAGTGCAGTGTTCCGAACGGTTCCCCACTTTTTCCAATCCGTTCCCCCTGCTTCCTTTGATTCCCTTCTGTTCTGCAGTGTTCCACACTGTTCCCCAAATTTTCCAATCCGTTCACCCTGCTCCCTTTGTTTCTCCACTCTTCTCAATTTTTCCACACCGTTCCCCACTTTTTCCAATCTGTTCGCCCTTCTCTTTGGGCTCCCCTCTGTTCTGCAGTTTACCCCACAGTTTCCACTTTTTCCAATCTGTTCACCCTGCTCCCTTTGGTTTCCCCTCTATTCTGCAGTATTCTATACAGTTCCCCACATTTTCCAATCTGTTCCTCCTGCTCCCTTTCGTTCCCCTCTGTTCTGCACTGTCCTCCATTGTTTCCCAATTTGTCCAATCTTTTCCCCGTGCTCCTTTGTTTCCCCTCTGTTGTGCAGTGTGCCTAACTGTTCCCCACTTTTTCCAATCCGTTCACCGTGCTCCCGTTGTTTCTCCACTCTTCTGCATTTTCCACACCGTTCCCCACTTTTTACAATCTGTTCCCCCTTCTCCTTGGGCTCCCCTCTGTTCTGCAGTTTTCCCCACAGTTTCCACTTTTTCCAATCTGTTCCCCCTGCTCCCGTTGGTTCCCCTCTATTCTGCAGTTTTCTATACAGTTCCCCATATTTTCCAATCCGTTACCCCTCCTCCCTTTGGTTCCCCTCTGTTCTGCAGGGTTCTCCACGGTTCCCGACTTTTTCCAATCTGTTCCTCCTGCTCCCTTTGGTTCCCCACTGTTCTGCAGTTTTCCACACTGTTCCCCACTTTTTCCAATCTGTGCCCCCTGCTCCCTTTGTTTCCTCACTCTTCTGCATTTTTCCACACTGTTCCCCACTTTTTCCAATCTGATCCCCCTGCTCCCTTTGATTCCCCACTGTTCTGCAGTGTTCCCCACTTCTCAACTTTTTTCCGATATGTTCGTCCTGCTCCCTTTCGTTCCCCTCTGTTCTGCAGTGTTTCCCACGGTTCCCAACTTTTTCCAATCCGTTCCCACTGCTCCCTTTCTTTCCCACTGTTTTGCAGTGTTCGCCACGGTTCCGCACTTTTTCCAATCTATTCTCCATGTTCCCTTTAGTTCCCCTATCTTCTGCAGTGTTCCACACAGTTCCTCACTTTTTCCAATCTGTTCCCCCTGCTCCCTTTGTTTCCTCACTCTTCTGCGTTTTCCACACTGTTCCCCACTTTTTCCAATCTGTTTCCCCCGCTCCCTTTGGTTCCCCACGGTTCCCCACTTTTCCGAGTTCTTCCCTCTGCTCCCTTTGGGTCCTCTCTGTTCTGCAGTGTTCCCCATGGTTCTCCACATTTTTTCCCATCTGTTCCCATGCTCCTTTTGGTTACCCTCCGACCTGCACTGTCCTCCATTGTTTCCCAATTTTTCCAATCTCTTCCCCGTGCTCCTTTGGTTCCCCTCTGTTGTGCACTGTTCCGAACGGTTCCCCACTTTTTCCAATCCGTTCTCCCTGCTCCATTTGGTTTCCCACTGTTCTGCATTTTTCCACACGGTTCCCCAATTTTTCCAATCTGTTCCCATGCTCCATTTGGTTCCCCTCTTTTCTGCAATATTCCCCACTGTTCCCCACCTTTTGCAATCTGTTCCCCCTGCTCCCTTTGGTTCCCCACTGTTCTGCAGTGTTTGCTAACGGTTCCCCACTTTTTACAACCTGTACCTCCTGTTCCCTTTGGTTCCCCTCTGTCCTGCAGTGTCCTCCATGGTTTCCAAATTTTTCCAATCTCTTCCCCGTGCTCCTTTGGTTCCCCTCTGTTGTTCAGTGTTCCGAACGGTTCCCCACATTTTCCTATCCGTTCTCCCTGCTTTCTTTGGTTTCCCACTGTTCTGCATTTTTCCACACGGTTCCCCAATTTTTCCAATCTGTTCCCATACTCCATTTGTTTCCCCTCTTTTCTGCAATATTCCCCACTGTTCCACACTTTTTCCAATCTATTCGCCGTGCTCTCTTTGGTTCCTCTCTGTTCTACAGTGTTCCCCACAGTTTCCACTTTTTCCAATCTGTTCCCCCTGCTCCCGTTGTTTCTCCACTCTGCTGCATTTTCCACACCGTTCCCCACTTTTTCCAATCTGTTCCCCCTTCTCCTTGCGCTCCCCTCTGTTCTGCAGTTTTCCCCACAGTTTCCACTTTTTCCAATCTGTTCCCCCTGCTCCCTTTGGTTCCCCTCTATTCTGCAGTTTTCTATACAGTTCCCCACATTTTCCAATCCGTTCACCCTGCTCCCTTTGGTTCCCCTCTGTTCTGCAGTGTTCTCCACGGTTACCGACTTTTTCCAATCTGTTCCTCCTGCTCCCTTTGGTTCCCCACTGTTCTGCATTTTTCCACACAGTTCCCCACTTTTTCCAATCTGTTCCCCCTGCTCCCTTTGTTTCCTCACTCTTCTGCATTTTTCCACACTGTTCGCCACTTTTTCCAATCTGATCCCCCTGCTCCCTTTGATTCCCCACTGTTCTGCAGTGTTCCCCACTTCTCAACTTTTTTCCGATATGTTCGTCCTGCTCCCTTTCGTTCCCCTCTGTTCTGCAGTGTTTCCCACGGTTCCCCACTTTTTCCAATACGTTCCCACTGCTCCCTTTGGTTCCCCACTGTTTTGCAGTGTTCGCCACGGTTCCACACTTTTTCCAATCTGTTCCCACTGTTCCCTTTAGTTCCCCTCTGTACTGCAGTGCTCTCCACGGTTCCCCACATTTTCCCATCCGTTCTCCCTGCTCCCTTTGGTTCCCCTCTGTCCTGCAGTGTTCCCCACGGTTCCACACTTTTTGCAATCTTTTCGCCGTGCTCTCTTTGGTTCCCCTCAGTTCTACAATGTTCCCCACAGTTCCCCACTTTATCCAATCTGTTCCCCCTGCTCCCTTTGGTTCCCCTCCGTCCTGCACTGTCCTCCATGGTTTCCCAATTTTTCCAATCTCTTCCCCGTGCTCCTTTGGTTCCCCTCTGTTGTGCAGTGTTCCGAACGGTTCCCCACTTTTTCCAATCCGTTCCCCCTGCTTCCTTTGATTCCCTTCTGTTCTGCAGTGTTCCACACTGTTCCCCAATTTTTCCAATCCGTTCACCCTGCTCCCGTTGTTTCTCCACTCTTCTCAATTTTTCCACACCGTTCCCCACTTTTTCAAATCTGTTCGCCCTTCTCCTTGGGCTCCCCTCTGTTCTGCAGTTTACCCCACAGTTTCCACTTTTTCCAATCTGTTCCCCCTGCTCCCTTTGGTTTCCCCTCTATTCTGCAGTATTCTGTACAGTTCCCCACATTTTCCAATCTGTTCCTCCTGCTCCCTTTGGTTCCCCACTGTTCTGCATTTTTCCACACAGTTCGCCACTTTTTCCAATCTGATCCCCCTGCTCCCTTTGATTCCCCACTGTTCTGCAGTGTTTCCCACTTCTCAACTTTTTTCCGATATGTTCGTCCTGCTCCCTTTCGTTCCCCTCTGTTCTGCAGTGTTTCCCACGGTTCCCAACTTTTTCCAATCCGTTCCCGCTGCTCCGTTTGGTTCCCCACTGTTTTGCAGTATTCGCCACGGTTCCGCACTTTTTCCAATCTGTACCCCCTGCTCCCTTTGGTTCCCCTCCATCCTGCACTGTCCTCCATTGTTTCCCAATTTTTCCAATCTTTTCCCCGTGCTCCTTTGTTTCCCCTCTGTTGTGCAGTGTGCCTAACGGTTCCCCACTTTTTCCAATCCGTTCACCCTGCTCCCGTTTTTTCTCCTCTCTTCTGCATTTTTCCACACAGTTCCCCACTTTTTCCAATCTGTTCGCCCTGCTCCTATTGGTTCCCCTCTGTTCTGCAGTGTTCCCCACAGTTCCCCACTTTTTCCAATCCGTTCCCCCTGTGCCCTTTCTTTCCCCTCTGTCCTGCATTGTCCTTCACGATTCCCCACTTTTTCCAATTCGTTCCACCTGCTCCCTTGGTTCCCCTCTGTTCTGCAGTGTTCCCCACGGTTCCGCAATTTTTCCAATGTATACCCCCTGCTCCCTTTGTTTCCTCACTCTTCTGCATTTTTCCACACTGTTTCCCAATTTTTCCAATCTCTTCCCCGTGCTCCTTTGTTTCCCCTCTGTTGTGCAGTGTTCCGAACGGTTCCCCACTTTTTCCAATCTGTTCCCCCTGCTCCTTTTGATTCCCCTCTGTTCTGCAGTGTTCCACACTGTTCCCCACTTTTTCCAATCCGTTCACCCTGCTCCCGTTGTTTCTCCACTCTTCTGCATTTTCCACACCGTTCCCCACTTTTTCCAATCTGTTCCCCCTTCTCCTTGGGCTCCCCTCTGTTCTGCAGTTTTCCCCACAGTTTCCACTTTTTCCAATCTGTTCCCCCTGCTCCCTTTGGTTCCCCTCTATTCTGCAGTTTTCTATACAGTTCCCCACATTTTCCAATCCGTTCACCCTGCTCCCTTTGGTTCCCCTCTGTTCTTCAGTGTACTCCACGGTTCCCGACTTTTTCCAATCTGTTCCTCCTGCTCCCTTTGGTTCCCCACTGTTCTGCATTCTTCCACACAGTTCCCCACTTTTTCCAATCTGATCCCCCTGCTCCCTTTGATTCCCCACTGTTCTGCAGTGTTCCCCACTTCTCAACTTTTTTCCGATATGTTCGTTCTGCTCCCTTTCGTTCCCCTCTGTTCTGCAGTGTTTCCCACGGTTCCCCACTTTTTCTAATCCGTTCCCACTGCTCCCTTTGGTTCCCCACTGTTTTGCAGTGTTCGCCACGGTTCCACACTTTTTCCAATCTGTTCCCCCTGCTCCCTTTAGTTCCCCTCTGTACTGCCGTTCTCTCCACGGTTCCCCACATTTTCCCATCCGTTCTCCCTGCTCCCTTTGGTTCCCCTCTGTCCTGCAGTGTTCCCCACGGTTCCACACTTTTTGCAATCTTTTCGCCGTGCTCTCTTTGGTTCCCCTCAGTTCTACAATGTTCCCCACAGTTCCCTACTTTATCCAATCTGTTCCCCCTGCTCCCTTTGGTTCCCCTCCGTCCTGCACTGTCCTCCATGGTTTCCCAATTTTTCCAATCTCTTCCCCATGCTCCTTTGGTTCCCCTCTGTTGTGCAGTGTTCCGAACGGTTCCCCACTTTTTCCAATCCGTTCCCCCTGCTCCCTTTGATTCCCTTCTGTTCTGCAGTATTCTCCACGGTTCCCGACTTTTTCCAATCTGTTCTCCCTGCTCCATTTGGTTTCCCACTGTTCTGCATTTTTCCACACGGTTCCCCAATTTTTCCAATCTGTTCCCATGCTCCATTTGGTTCCCCTCTTTTCTGCAATATTCCCCACTGTTCCCCACCTTTTGCAATCTGTTCCCCCTGCTCCCTTTGGTTCCCCACTGTTCTGCAGTGTTTGCTAACGGTTCCCCACTTTTTACAACCTGTACCTCCTGTTCCCTTTGGTTCCCCTCTGTCCTGCAGTGTCCTCCATGGTTTCCAAATTTTTCCAATCTCTTCCCCGTGCTCCTTTGGTTCCCCTCTGTTGTTCAGTGTTCCGAACGGTTCCCCACATTTTCCTATCCGTTCTCCCTGCTTTCTTTGGTTTCCCACTGTTCTGCATTTTTCCACACGGTTCCCCAATTTTTCCAATCTGTTCCCATACTCCATTTGTTTCCCCTCTTTTCTGCAATATTCCCCACTGTTCCACACTTTTTCCAATCTATTCGCCGTGCTCTCTTTGGTTCCTCTCTGTTCTACAGTGTTCCCCACAGTTTCCACTTTTTCCAATCTGTTCCCCCTGCTCCCGTTGTTTCTCCACTCTGCTGCATTTTCCACACCGTTCCCCACTTTTTCCAATCTGTTCCCCCTTCTCCTTGCGCTCCCCTCTGTTCTGCAGTTTTCCCCACAGTTTCCACTTTTTCCAATCTGTTCCCCCTGCTCCCTTTGGTTCCCCTCTATTCTGCAGTTTTCTATACAGTTCCCCACATTTTCCAATCCGTTCACCCTGCTCCCTTTGGTTCCCCTCTGTTCTGCAGTGTTCTCCACGGTTACCGACTTTTTCCAATCTGTTCCTCCTGCTCCCTTTGGTTCCCCACTGTTCTGCATTTTTCCACACAGTTCCCCACTTTTTCCAATCTGTTCCCCCTGCTCCCTTTGTTTCCTCACTCTTCTGCATTTTTCCACACTGTTCGCCACTTTTTCCAATCTGATCCCCCTGCTCCCTTTGATTCCCCACTGTTCTGCAGTGTTCCCCACTTCTCAACTTTTTTCCGATATGTTCGTCCTGCTCCCTTTCGTTCCCCTCTGTTCTGCAGTGTTTCCCACGGTTCCCCACTTTTTCCAATACGTTCCCACTGCTCCCTTTGGTTCCCCACTGTTTTGCAGTGTTCGCCACGGTTCCACACTTTTTCCAATCTGTTCCCACTGTTCCCTTTAGTTCCCCTCTGTACTGCAGTGCTCTCCACGGTTCCCCACATTTTCCCATCCGTTCTCCCTGCTCCCTTTGGTTCCCCTCTGTCCTGCAGTGTTCCCCACGGTTCCACACTTTTTGCAATCTTTTCGCCGTGCTCTCTTTGGTTCCCCTCAGTTCTACAATGTTCCCCACAGTTCCCCACTTTATCCAATCTGTTCCCCCTGCTCCCTTTGGTTCCCCTCCGTCCTGCACTGTCCTCCATGGTTTCCCAATTTTTCCAATCTCTTCCCCGTGCTCCTTTGGTTCCCCTCTGTTGTGCAGTGTTCCGAACGGTTCCCCACTTTTTCCAATCCGTTCCCCCTGCTTCCTTTGATTCCCTTCTGTTCTGCAGTGTTCCACACTGTTCCCCAATTTTTCCAATCCGTTCACCCTGCTCCCGTTGTTTCTCCACTCTTCTCAATTTTTCCACACCGTTCCCCACTTTTTCAAATCTGTTCGCCCTTCTCCTTGGGCTCCCCTCTGTTCTGCAGTTTACCCCACAGTTTCCACTTTTTCCAATCTGTTCCCCCTGCTCCCTTTGGTTTCCCCTCTATTCTGCAGTATTCTGTACAGTTCCCCACATTTTCCAATCTGTTCCTCCTGCTCCCTTTGGTTCCCCACTGTTCTGCATTTTTCCACACAGTTCGCCACTTTTTCCAATCTGATCCCCCTGCTCCCTTTGATTCCCCACTGTTCTGCAGTGTTTCCCACTTCTCAACTTTTTTCCGATATGTTCGTCCTGCTCCCTTTCGTTCCCCTCTGTTCTGCAGTGTTTCCCACGGTTCCCAACTTTTTCCAATCCGTTCCCGCTGCTCCGTTTGGTTCCCCACTGTTTTGCAGTATTCGCCACGGTTCCGCACTTTTTCCAATCTGTACCCCCTGCTCCCTTTGGTTCCCCTCCATCCTGCACTGTCCTCCATTGTTTCCCAATTTTTCCAATCTTTTCCCCGTGCTCCTTTGTTTCCCCTCTGTTGTGCAGTGTGCCTAACGGTTCCCCACTTTTTCCAATCCGTTCACCCTGCTCCCGTTTTTTCTCCTCTCTTCTGCATTTTTCCACACAGTTCCCCACTTTTTCCAATCTGTTCGCCCTGCTCCTATTGGTTCCCCTCTGTTCTGCAGTGTTCCCCACAGTTCCCCACTTTTTCCAATCCGTTCCCCCTGTGCCCTTTCTTTCCCCTCTGTCCTGCATTGTCCTTCACGATTCCCCACTTTTTCCAATTCGTTCCACCTGCTCCCTTGGTTCCCCTCTGTTCTGCAGTGTTCCCCACGGTTCCGCAATTTTTCCAATGTATACCCCCTGCTCCCTTTGTTTCCTCACTCTTCTGCATTTTTCCACACTGTTTCCCAATTTTTCCAATCTCTTCCCCGTGCTCCTTTGTTTCCCCTCTGTTGTGCAGTGTTCCGAACGGTTCCCCACTTTTTCCAATCTGTTCCCCCTGCTCCTTTTGATTCCCCTCTGTTCTGCAGTGTTCCACACTGTTCCCCACTTTTTCCAATCCGTTCACCCTGCTCCCGTTGTTTCTCCACTCTTCTGCATTTTCCACACCGTTCCCCACTTTTTCCAATCTGTTCCCCCTTCTCCTTGGGCTCCCCTCTGTTCTGCAGTTTTCCCCACAGTTTCCACTTTTTCCAATCTGTTCCCCCTGCTCCCTTTGGTTCCCCTCTATTCTGCAGTTTTCTATACAGTTCCCCACATTTTCCAATCCGTTCACCCTGCTCCCTTTGGTTCCCCTCTGTTCTTCAGTGTACTCCACGGTTACCGACTTTTTCCAATCTGTTCCTCCTGCTCCCTTTGGTTCCCCACTGTTCTGCATTCTTCCACACAGTTCCCCACTTTTTCCAATCTGATCCCCCTGCTCCCTTTGATTCCCCACTGTTCTGCAGTGTTCCCCACTTCTCAACTTTTTTCCGATATGTTCGTTCTGCTCCCTTTCGTTCCCCTCTGTTCTGCAGTGTTTCCCACGGTTCCCCACTTTTTCTAATCCGTTCCCACTGCTCCCTTTGGTTCCCCACTGTTTTGCAGTGTTCGCCACGGTTCCACACTTTTTCCAATCTGTTCCCCCTGCTCCCTTTAGTTCCCCTCTGTACTGCCGTTCTCTCCACGGTTCCCCACATTTTCCCATCCGTTCTCCCTGCTCCCTTTGGTTCCCCTCTGTCCTGCAGTGTTCCCCACGGTTCCACACTTTTTGCAATCTTTTCGCCGTGCTCTCTTTGGTTCCCCTCAGTTCTACAATGTTCCCCACAGTTCCCTACTTTATCCAATCTGTTCCCCCTGCTCCCTTTGGTTCCCCTCCGTCCTGCACTGTCCTCCATGGTTTCCCAATTTTTCCAATCTCTTCCCCGTGCTCCTTTGGTTCCCCTCTGTTGTGCAGTGTTCCGAACGGTTCCCCACTTTTTCCAATCCGTTCCCCCTGCTCCCTTTGATTCCCTTCTGTTCTGCAGTATTCTCCACGGTTCCCGACTTTTTCCAATCTGTTCCTCCTGCTCCCTTTGGTTCCCCACCGTTCTGCATTTTTCCACACAGTTCCCCACTTTTTCCAATCTGTTCCCCTGCTCCCTTTGTTTCCTCACTCTTCTGCATTTTTCCACACTGTTCGCCACTTTTTCCAATCTGATCCCCCTACTCCCTTTGATTCCCCACTGTTCTGCAGTGTTTCCCACTTCTCAACTTTTTTCCGATATGTTCGCCCTGCTCCCCTTCGTTCCCCTCTGTTCTGCAGTGTTTCCCACGGTTCCCCACTTTTTCCAATCCGTTCCCGCTGCTCCGTTTGGTTCCCCACTGTTTTGCAATATTCGCCACGGTTCCGCACTTTTTCCAATCTGTTCCCCCTGCTCCTTTGGCTCCTCTCTGTTCTGCAGTAGTCCCCACTGTTCCCCACTTTTTACAATCTGTTCCCCCTGCTCCTATGGTTCCCCTCTGTTCTGCAGTGTTTCCCAGGATTCCCCAATTTTTCCAATCTGTTCTCCCTGCTCCCTTTGGTTCCCCTCTGTCCTGCAGTGTTCCCCACGCCTCCACACTTTTTCCAATATATTTGCCGTGCTCTCTTTGGTTCCCCTCTGTTCAACCGTGTTCCCCACAGTTCCCCACTTTTTCCAATCTGTTCCCCCTGCTCCCTTTGTTTCCCCTCCGTCCTGCACTGTCCTCCATTGTTTCCCAATTTTTCCAATCTCTTCCCCGTGCTCCTTTGTTTCCCCTCTGTTGTGCAGTGTGCCTAACGGTTCCCCACTTTTTCTAATCCGTTCACCCTGCTCCCGTTGTTTCTCCACTCTTCTGCATTTTTCCACACAGTTCCCCACTTTTTCCAATCTGTTCGCCTTGCTCCCATTGGTTCCCCTCTGTTCTGCAGTGTTCCCCACAGTTCCCCACTTTTTCCAATCCGTTCCCCCTGTGCCCTTTCTTTCCCTTCTGTCCTGCATTGTCCTTCGCGATTCCCCACTTTTTCCAATTCGTTCCACCTGCTCCCTTGGTTCCCCTCTGTTCTGCAGTGTTCCACACGGTTCCGCAATTTTTCCAATGTATACCCCCTGCTCCCTTTGTTTCCTTACTCTTCTGCATTTTTCCACACTGTTTCCCAATTTTTCCAATCTCTTCCCCGTGCTCCTTTGTTTCCCCTCTGTTGTGCAGTGTTCCAAACGGTTCCCCACTTTTTCCAATCTGTTCCCCCTGCTTCTTTTGATTCCCCTCTGTTCTGCAGTGTTCCACACTGTTCCCCACTTTTTCCAATCCGTTCACCCTGCTCCCGTTGTTTCTCCACTCTTATGCATTTTCCACACCGTTCCCCACTTTTTCCAATCTGTTCCCCCTTCTCCTTGGTCTCCCCTCTGTTCTGCAGTTTTCCCCACAGTTTCCACTTTTTCCAATCTGTTCCCCCTGCTCCCTTTGGTTCCCCACTCTTCTGCAGTTTTCTATACAGTTCCCCACATTTTCCAATCCGTTACCCCTGCTCCCTTTGGTTCCCCTCTGTTCTGCAGTGTTCTCCACCGTTACCGACTTTTTCCAATCTGTTCCTCCTGCTCCCTTTGGTTCCCCACTGTTCTGCATTTTTCCACACAGTTCCCCACTTTTTCCAATCTGTTCCCCCTGCTCCCTTTGTTTCATCACTGTTCTCCATTTTTCCACACTGTTCGCCGCTTTTTCCAATCTGATCCCCCTGCTCCCTTTGATTCCCCACTGTTCTGCAGTGTTCCCCACTTCTCAACTTTTTTCCGATATGTTCGTCCTGCTCCCTTTCGTTCCCCTCTGTTCTGCAGTGTTTCACACGGTTCCCAACTTTTTCCAATCCGTTCCCACTGCTCCCTTTCGTTCCCCACTGTTTTGCAGTGTTCGCCACGGTTCCACACTTTTTCCAATCTGTTCTCCATGTTCCCTTTAGTTCCCCTATGTTCTGCAGTGTTCCACACAATTCCCCACTTTTTCCAATCTGTTCCCCCTGCTCCCTTTGTTTCCTCACTCTTCTGCGTTTTCCACACTGTTCCCCACTTTTTCCAATCTATTTCCCCCGCTCCCTTTGGTTCCCCACTGTTCTGCAGTGTTCCCTACTTCTCCACTATTTTCCAATTTGTTCGCCGTGCTCGCTTTGGTTCCTCTATGTCTGCAATATTCTTCTCAGTTCCCCACTTTTTCCAATCCGTTCCCCCTGCTCTCTTGGTTCCCCTCTGTTCTGCAGTGTTCCCCACGGTACCCCACTTTTCCGAGTTCTTGCCTCTGCTCTCTTTGGGTCCTCTCTGTTCTGCAGTGTTCCCCATGGTTCTCCACATTTTATCCAATCTGTTCCCATGCTCCCTTTGGTTCCCCTCCATCCTGCACTGTCCTCCATTGTTTCCCAATTTTTCCAATCCCTTCCCCGTGCTCCTTTGGTTCCGCTCTGTTCTGCAGTGTTCCAAACAGTTCCCCACTTTTTCCAATCCGTTCACCCTGCTCCCGTTGTTTCTCCACTCTTCTGCATTTTTCCACACCGTTCCCCACTTTTTCCAATCTGTTCCCCCTGCTCCTTGGGCTCCCCTCTATTCTGCAGTTTTCCCCACAGTTCCCACTTTTTCCAATCTCTTCCCCCTGCTCCCTTTGGTTCACCTCTATTCTGCTGTTTTCCATACAGTTCCCCACATTTTCCAATACGTTACCCCTGCTCCCTTTGGTTCCCCTCTGTTCTGCAGTGTTCTCCACGGTTCCCGACTTTTTCCAATCTGTTCCTCCTGCTCCCTTTGGGTCCCCACTCTTCTGCATTTTTCCACACTGTTCGCCACTTTTTCCAATCTGATCCCCCTGCTCCCTTTGATTCCCCACTGTTCTGCAGTGTTGCCCACTTCTCAACTTCTTCCCGATATGCTCGCCGTGCTCCATTTCGTTCCCCTCTGTTCTGCAGTGTTTCCCACGGTTCCCCACTTTTTCCAATCCGTTCCCGCTGCTCCCTTTGGTTCCCCACTGTTTTGCAGTTTTCGCCATGTTTCTGCACTTTTTCCAATCTGTTCCCCATTCTCCGTTTAGTTCCCCTCTATTCTGCAGTGTTCCCCAAGGTTGCACACTTTTTCGAATCTGTTCACCCTGCTCCCTTTGTTTCCCCTCTGTCCTGCAGTGTTCCCCACGTTTCCCCACTTTTTATAATCAGTTTGCCCTGCTCTCTTTGTTTCCCCTCTGTCCTGCAATGTTCTCCACGGTTCCCCACTTTTTCCAATCCATTCTTCCTTCTCCTTTTGGTTCCCCACTATTCTGCAGAACTCCCCACGATACCCCACTTTTTCCAATCTGTTCCCCCTGCTCCGTTTGGTTCTCCTTTATTCTGCAGTGTTCCCCAAGGTTCCCCACTTTCCCGAGCTGTTCCCCCTGCTCCCTTTGGTTCTGCATGTTCTGCAGTGTTCCCCACGGTTACCCACTTTTTCCAAACCGTTCCCCCTGCTCCCTTTTGTTCCCCTCTGTCCTGCAGTGTTCCCCACGGTTACCCACTTTTTCCAATCCATTCCCCCTGCTCCCTTTGGTTCCCCTCTGTCCTGCATTTTCCCCCACAGTTCCCCACTTTTCCAATCCGTTCCCCCTGCTCCCTTTGGTTTCCCACAGCTCTGCATTTTTCCACAAGGTTCCCCAATTTTTCCAATCTGTTCCCATGCTCCATTTGGTTCCCCTCTTTTCTGCAATATTCCCCACTGTTCCCCACCTTTTGCAATCTGTTCCCCCTGCTCCCTTTGGTTTCCCACTGTTCTACATTTTTCCACACGGTTCCCCAATTTTTCCAATCTGATCCCATGCTCCATTTGGTTCCCCTCTTTTCTGCAATATTCCCCACTGTTCCCCACCTTTTGCAATCTGTTCCCCCTGCTCCCTTTGGTTCCCCACTGTTCTGCAGTGTTCGCTAACAGTTCCCCACTTTTTACAACCTGTACCTCCTGTTCCCTTTGGTTCCCCTCTGTCCTGCAGTGTTCCCCACGGTTCCACACTTTTTCCAATCTGTTCGCCGTGCTCTCTTTGGTTCCCCTCAGTTCTACAGTGATCCCCACAGTTCCCCACTTTTTCCAATCTGTTCCCCCTGCTCCCTTTGGTTCCCCTCCGTCCTGCACTGTCCTCCATGGTTTCCCAATTTTTCCAATCTCTTCCCCGTGCTCCTTTGTTTCCCCTCTGTTGTGCAGTGTTCCTAACGGTTGCCCACTTTTTCCAATCCGTTCCCCCTGCTTCCTTTGATTCCCCTCTGTTCTGCAGTGTTCCAAACAGTTCCCCACTTTTTCCAATCCGTTACCCCTGCTCCCTTTGGTTCCCCTCTGTTCTGCAGTGTACTCCACGGTTCCGGACTTTTTCCAATCTGTTCCTCCTGCTGCCTTTGGGTCCCCACTGTTCTGCATTTTTCCACACAGTTCCCCACTTTTTCCAATCTGTTCCCCCTGCTCCCTTTGTTTCCTCACTCTTCTGCATTTTTCCACACTGTTCCCCACTTTTTCCAATCTGATCCCCCTGCTCCCTTTGATTCCCCACTGTTCTGCAGTGTTCCGCGCTTCTCAACTTCTTTCCGATATGCTCGCCCTGCTCCATTTCGTTCCCCTCTGTTCTGCAGTGTTTCCCACGGTTCCCCACTTTTTCCAATCCGTTCCCGCTGCTCCCTTTGGCTCCCCACTGTTTTGCAGTGTTCGCCATGTTTCTGCACTTTTTCCAATCTGTTCTCCATGCTCCGTTTAGTTCCCCTCTATTCTGCAGTGTTCCCCAAGGATGCACACTTTTTCGAATCTGTTCACCCTGCTCCCTTTGTTTCCCCTCTGTCCTGCAGTGTTCCCCACGTTTCCCCACTTTTTCCAATCAGTTCGCCCTGCTCCCTTTGTTTACCCTCTGTCCTGCAATGTTCTCCACGGTTCTGCACTTTTTCCAATCCATTCCCCATGCTCCATTTGGTTCCCCTCTTTTATGCAATATTCCCCACTGTTCCCCACTTTTTGCAATCTGTTCCCCCTGCTCCCTTTGGTTCCCCAATGTTCTGCAGTGTTCGCCAACGGTTCCCCACTTTTTCTAACCTGTACCTCCTGTTCCCTTTTGTTCCCCTCTGTCTTGCTGTGTTCCCCACGGTTACCAACTTTTTCCAATCCATTCCCCCTGCTCCCTTTGGTTCCCCTCTGTCCTACATTTTCCCCCTCAGTTCCCCACTCTTCCAATCCGTTCCCCCTGATCCCTTTAGTTCCCCTCTGTACTGCAGTGCACCCCACGATTCCCCACATTTTCCAATCCGTTCTCCCTGCTCCCTTTGGTTTCCCACTATTCTGCATTTTTCCATCGGTTCCCCACTTTTTCCAATCTGATCCCCCTGCTCCCTTTGATTCCCCACTGTTCTGCAGTGTTCCCCACTTCTCAACTTTTTTCCGATATGTTCGCCCTGCTCCCTTTCGTTCCCCTCTGTTCTGCAGTGTTTCCCACGGTTCCCCACTTTTTCCAATCCGTTCCCACTGCTCCCTTTGGTTCCCCATTGTTCTGCAGTGTTCCTCATGTTTCCACACTGTACCCCATTTGTTCCTCACTGTTTCCCACCTGTTCAAAACAGGTTCACCAGAAGTCCCCACTGTTCCTCTCAATTCCCCACTGAACCCCACATTACTTCACTCTTCCCTGCTGTTCTCCAGCAGTTCCCGAACTGTTTCCCAGTGTTCCCGCATTTTCCACAGTTCGCTATCTGTTCTCCACCGCTCCCCACTATTCCCCACTGTTCCGCAGTTTTCCAAACTGATCACCATATGTTCCCTGAGGTCCGCATTATTTTCCGCTACTCACCACTATTCCCCTCCATTCCCAATTATTATGCAGTGTTCACCAGAGTTCCACAGTGTTGCCCATTTGTTCCTCACTGTTAATCACATGTTCGACATATTTTACCCACATGTTCGACACATGTTCCCCACAAGTCCCAACTGTAACTCAGCAGTTCCACACTATGTCTCCAATGTTCCCCACTATTCTGCAGTTTTCCCTACAGTTCCCCACTGTTCCTCAATATTCCCCTCTGTTCCTAACTGTTCCCCAGCTGTTCTCCATTTCTTTTCCATCTGTTACTCACTGTTCCCCGATTCTCCGCTGTTCCCCATCTGTTCCCCTTTCCTCATTGTTAACCCCCTGCTTCCCACTATTCCCCTCTATTTCCCACTGCCCAGCAGTATTTTCCACGGTACCCCACACTATCCCATCTGTTCCTCACTGTTCCCCACCTGTTCCTCAACAGTTTACCACAATTTCTAGTCTGTTCCCCATCTGTTCTCCACTGTTCCTCACAAGTTCCCCACTGTTCACCACTTAGACACTATGTTCCCCCACTGTTCCCTTTGGATCCCCACTGTTCCCCTCATTTCCCAATCTGTTTCCCATTTTTCCCCACTGTTCCCCCATTCTCCACAGTTCACCATCTGTTCACCACTGCTCCCCACTATTCCCCTCTGTTCTGCAGATTTTCCCACTGTTCCCCATCTGTACCTTCAATTCCTCATTTTTCTCCCCTATTCCCCACTATTCCCCTCCATTCCCCATTGTTATGCAGTGTTCATCCCAGTTCCACACTGTTCCCCACATGTTTGACACATGTTCACCACTTGTTTGACACATATTCCACACTATTCCCCTCTGTTCATCAGCAGTTCTCTCCATTCCTTAATGTTACCCTCTGTTACCCACTCTTCTCCACTGATCCCCACTGTTCCTCAATGATCCCCCTCTGTTATCCACTGTTCCACACAGTTCCTCACTGTTTCCCAGCTGTTCTCTATCTCATTTCCATCTGTTACCCACTGTTCCCCACATTCTCCAATGTTCTGCATTTGTTCACCTTTCCTCGTTATTCACCCCTGCACCCCACTCTTTCCCTCTGTTCTGCACTGTTCTCAACTGTTCAACATTTGTTCCCCTTTCCTCATTGTTCACCCCTGCTCCCCACTATTCCCTCTGTTACCCACTGCTTGGCAGTGTTCTCCAAGGTTCCCCACTCCTCCCCATCTTTTCTTCACTTTTTTCCACCTGTTAGATACATGTTCCCACAAGTCCCCATTTTTCACCTGCAGTTCCCCACCATCTCTCCACTGTTCCCCATCAGTTCCCCATCTAATACCCACTGTTTTCAAGCTGTTTCCGCAATGTTCCCCTCCTGTTCGACACATGTCCCCAGCAGTTCTCCACCATTTCTCCACTTTTCCCTACGGTTCCCCATCATTTTAACATTCCTCAGTGTTTCCCCCCCCACTGCTCTCCAATATTCCCCTCCATTACCCATTATTCTGCAGTGTTCTGCATGGTTCCACATTGTTCCCTACTATTCCCCATTGATCCACATCTGTTCTTCCCCGTTGCCCATATTCCCAAATGTTCCTCACAGTTCCCCATTTTTCCCCATTAATACCACTGTTGCCCATCTGTTCGTCACTGTTGCCCAATTTTAGTAATATTCCCACTGTTCACTATCAGTTCCCCACTGTTCCTCAATTGTTCCCCACAGTTTCCCACTTTAACCTTCTTATTCCCACAGTTCCACATATGTTCCGCCATCTTGCCCATTTTCCCCAATGTTTCCCACTGTTCCCCATCTTTTCCCACTGTTTCCCATTTACCCACTGTTCCCCACTGTTTCACACCTGTTCTCCACTGTTCCACAACTGTTCCCCACAGTTCCTTACATTTCCCCACTGTTCCCCACCAATCCCATCTGTTTCCCAGAAGTTTCCCAACTGTTCCCTAGGGTTGCCCACTGTCCCCAATAGTTCCTCACTGTTCCCTACCTGTTCGACACATGTTCCCCAGCAGTTGTCCATCATTTCACCACTGTTCCCCACTGATCCTCAGAGTTCCACATCAGTTCCCCATCTGTACTAAACTGTTTCACACTGTCCCTCCACATCAGTTCCCCATCTGTACTAAACTGTTTCACACTGTCCCTCACCTTTTCCCCATCTGTTCCTCACTGTTCCCGACCTGTTCGACACATGTTCCCCAGCAGTTGCCCACCATTTCTGCACTGTTCCTCACTGATCGCCACAGTTCCACATCAGTTCTCCATTTGTTCTAAACATTTTCCCACCGTCCCTCACCTTTTTCGACTGTTCCCCACCTGTGTCCCACCAGTTCTGCACTTTTCAACACTGTTTCCCAAGATTCCCCACTGTTCACCTCATTCCCAATCTGTTCCCCATTTTTCCCCACTCTTCCCCCATTCTCCATTGTTCACCATCTGTTCCACACTGTTCTTCCTGCTCCCCACAGTTTGGCAGCTGTTTTCCAGCAGTTCCCCTTTTACCACTGTAGCCTACTGTTCTGGATCTGCTCCCCACTGTACCCCACTTTTTTCCACATGTTCCCCAACTGTTTCCTACTCTTCCCCATCAATCCCAACTGTTTACCAGCAGTTTCCCACCTGTCCCCCTTGGTTTACCTGTGTTCCCCATCAGTTCCCCATCTGTTCCCCTCTGTTCTCCAGCTGTTCCTAAACTGTTCCCCACTGTTCACCACTGTTCCCCTTTGTTCCCCATTTTTCTTACTGTTCCACATCTGTTCCCCAACTTTTCCCCACTTTCCCACCAATCCCAACTTTATCCCAGCATTTTCCCACATATTACCCACAGTTCCCCACTGTTTCCCATCAGATTCCCAACTGTTCCCCCTATACTCTTTTGCTCACCTCTGTTCTGCAGTGTTCCCCATCAGTTCCCCTTTCCTCGTTGTTCCACCCTGCTCCCTAATATTCCCCTGTTCATCATTTTTCTAGAGTTTTCCCCACGGTTCCACACTTTTCCCCACTGTTTCACACCTGTTCTCCTTTATTTAACAACTGCTCCACAATTACTTTTCCCCACTGTTCCCCATCTGTTCTGCATTGTTGCCCAATTTTTGCAATGTTCCCCAATCTTCATATTCAGTTCCCCACTGTCCCACAACTATTCCCCACTGTTCCACAGTTCCCCACTTTTCCCCTCTGTTCCCCATTTATACCACTGTTCCCCAATGTTTTACAACTGTTCTCCACTATTCCACAACTATTCCCCAAATGTTCCTTACTTTTCCCCACTGTTCCCCAATTGTTCCTCACTATTCCCTACCTGTTCGACACATGTTCCCCATCAGTTCCCCACTGTTCTCCAGCTGTTCCCGATCTGTTCCCGATCTGTTCCCCATTTTTCCCACTGTTCCCCATGGGTCCACACTGTTCTCCTACAGTTACCAATCTGCTTCCCACTGTTCCACACAGTTCACCACTTTTCCCCACTGTTTCTCTTTTTTCCCACCTTTCCACCTCTGTTCACCACCATTCCTGACTGTCCCCCAATGTTCCCCAATATTCTCCAGCTGTTCCCCACAGTTCCGCATAATTCTTCACTGTACTCCACTGTTCTTCACCTGTTCTGCATGGTCCCCACTGTTCTCCAGCTGTAACCAAACTGTTCCCCACCTTTTCCCAACTATTTCCCAAAGTTCATCGCTGTTCCCCACTGTTCCCCTTTGTTCCCAACTCTTCCTCATTTTCCCCACTGTTCCCTACTGTTCCACATCTGTTCCGCACTGTTCCACACAGTTCTTCACTATTCTCTCGCCGTACCCTAATTGTTCCCCATTTATCCCACTGATCCCTATTGTTCCACATCTGTTACCCACAATTCTTCACTGTACCATGCTGTTCTTCACCTGTTTCCCAACTGTTACGCACTGTTCGCCACCAATCCCAACTGTTTTCCAGCATTTTCCCACCTGTTCCCCACGGTTCCCCATGGATCCCCACTGACACCTCATTTCCCAATCTGTTCCCCACTGTTCCCCCGTTCTCCACAATTCCCTATCTGGTCCCCACTATTCCCCGCTGTTGCCCACTGTTCTCCTCTGTTCTGCAGAGATCTCCACTGTTCCCCATCCCTTCCTTCCATTCCTCAATTTTCCCCAATGTTGCCCTCTATACACCACTGTTCCTCAACTTTTTCCCAAGTGTTCCCTGCTGTTCCCCACCTGTCACACACTTTTTAACAGTTAGCCACATTCTCCAGTGTTGCCTACTGCTCTCCCCTGTTACCCTCTGTTCTCCACTGTTACTCATTCTCCCCATTACCCACTGTTCCCTCACAGTTCCTCACTGTTCTCCAGCTGTTCCCAAATGTTACCCATCCTTTCTCCACTGTTCTCCATTTTTCCCACTGTTTCCTACTGTTCCACACCTCTTCTCCACTGTTCCCCAGCTGCTCTCAAACTGTTCACCACTGTTCCCCATTTTTCCCACTGTTCCCTACTGTTCCACACTTGTTCTCCACTGTTCCCCAGCTGCTCTCAAACTGTTCACCACTGTTCTCTACTGTTCCACACCTCTTCTCCACTGTTCCCCAGCTGCTCTCAAACTGTTCACCACTGTTCCCCATTTTTCCCACTGTTTCCTACTGTTCCACACCTGTTCTCCACTGTTCCCCAGCTGCTCTCAAACTGTTCACCACTGTTCTCCATTTTTCCCACTGTTTCCTACTGTTCCACACCTGTTCTCCACTGTTCCCCAGCTGCTCTCAAACTGTTCACCACTGTTCTCCATTTTTCCCACTGTTTCCTACTGTTCCACACCTGTTCTCCACTGTTCCCCAGCTGCTCTCAAACTGTTCACCACTGTTCCCCATTTTTCCCACTGTTCCCTACTGTTCCACACCTGTTCTCCACTGTTCCCCAGCTGCTCTCAAACTGTTCACCACTGTTCTCCATTTTTCCCACTGTTTCCTACTGTTCCACACCTCTTCTCCACTGTTCCCCAGCTGCTCTCAAACTGTTCACCACTGTTCCCCATTTTTCCCATTGTTCCCTAATGCTCCATATCTGTTCCACACTGATCCCCACAGTTCTTCACTGTTCCCCACTGTATTCCAGCTATTCACAAAATGTTCCCCACTCTTCCCCATTTGTTCTACCGTTCCCTAATGTTCCACATCTATTTCCCACAATTATTCACTATACCACACTGTTTTTCACCTTTCTCCAACTGTTCCACACTTTTCCCCACCAATCCCAACTGTTTTCCAGCAGTTTCCCTCCTGTTCCTCACGGTTCCACACTGTTCCCCATCAGTTCCCCCTGGTCCCTACTGTTCCCCTCTGTTCTCATCTGTTCTGCAGTGTTCCCCACTGTTTCCCATCTGTTCCTTTCCTCATTGATCCCCCCTGCTCCCCAATATTCCCCTCTGATCCCCATTGTCCTACAGTGTTCCCCATGCTTCCAGACTGTTTCACATCTGTTCCACACTGTTGCCCATTTTTCCCCACTGTTCTCCATCTGTTCCCCACTCTTCCATTTTCCCCCATGTTCTGCACTGTTTCCCAATGTTCTCTAGCTGTTCCCCATCTGTTCCCTAATTTTTTCCACAGTTACCCCAATTCCCCATTGTTCACCTCTGTTCCCCACTGTTCCCCAGAGTTCTTCACTGTTCCACACTTTTCCCAACTGTAGCCGAACTGTTCCCCATTTTTCCCACTGTTCGCCATCTGATCACCACTGTTCCCGACTATTCCCCACAGTTCTCCACTGTTCCGCTCTGTTGCCTACTGTTCCCCATGGTTCTTCACTGTTCTCCAACTCTCCACTGTTATCCAGATGTTCCCGAACTGTTTCCTACTGTTCGCCACTTTTCTCCACTGTTCCTCACTGTTCCCTAATGTTCTCCACAGTTCTGCAGTGTACCCCACTATACCCCATCTGTTCCCCTTGTTCTTCATTGTCCTCACTGTTCTCCACTATTTCACACCTGTTCCCTACTGATCCCAACTGTTCCCTTTAGTTCCCCACTTTTCCCCACTGTTTCCCATTTTTGCCATTGTTCCACATCTGTTCACCACCATTACTGACTGTTCCTGACTATTCCCCACTATTCTCATCAGTCCCCCATCTGTTCCCCACTGTTCCTCCTATTCCCCAATGTTCTCCACTGTTCCCCTCATTACCCATCAGTTACCCACTTTTCTCCACTATTACCCCGTTCTCCACAGTTCGCTATCTATTACCCACTGTTACTCATTCTTCCCTTTGACCCCTCAGTTTCCCACCAGGTCCCATGGTTCCCCACTGTTCCCCACTGTTCCCCATTTGTTCCCCACTGTTATCCAGCTGTTTCCCACCACTTCCCCACTTTTCACCACTGTTCCACATGGTTCCCCACTTTTCCCCTCATTTCCCAATCTGTTCCCCACTGTTCCCACATTCTCCACAGGTCAATATCTGTTCCCCATTGCTCCCCCCTATTTGTCTCTGTTCCACTGTTCTCCACTGTTCCTCAGTGATCCCCACTTTTCCCCATCTCTTCCTTCTGTACCTCAATTTTCCCCACTGTTGCCCACTATACACCACTGTTCCCTAATTGTGCCCCGTGTTTCCCACTGTTCTTCACAGTTCTCCATCTGTCACACACATTTGACCACTGTTCCCCACATTCTCCAATGTTCACATTCTGTTCCCCACTGCTCTCCCCGTTACCCTGTATACCCCACTGTTACTCATTCTTCCCCTCTTTCCCACTGTCTCCCACAGTTCCTCACTGTTCCCCACTTCTCTCCATCTATTCTAAACTGTTCCCTACTTTTCCACTCTGTTCACCACTGTTCCCCTCTGTTTTTTACTTTTCCCCTCTGTTCCCAACTGTTCCCCATTTCTCCCACTTTCCCCTATTGTTCCTCACTGTTCCCGACTGTACCCCACAGATCCCAACTGTTACCCACTGCACCCCATGTTTCCCATTGTTGCCCATCAGATACTCCTCTTTTTCCCATCTGTGACCTAATTTTCCACACTGTTTCCCACAGTTCTCCACTGTTCACCATCTGTTCCCCACTGCTCCCCACTGTCCTCAACAGTTCCCCAGTTTTCACCAATGTTTCCCAGAGTTGCTCACAGTTCCCCAGCTGTTCGACACATGTTCCTGATAGTTCCCCACATTTCTCCACTGTTCACTAATGTTCCACATCAGTTCCCCATCTGTTCTAAACTGTTTCCCACTGTCCCTCATCTTTTCCCCACTGTTCCCCACCGTTTTCCTACTGTTCCAAACCTGTTCCCACTGTTCCCCAGCTATTCCACACCTGTTCGCCACTGTTCCCCAACTGTCTCCCACCAATTCCCCACTTTTCCCCCATTCTCCACCGTTCACCATCTCTTCCACACTGTTCCCCTGCTCCCCACAGTTCGGCTCTGTTTTCCAGCTGTTCACCAATTTTTCCACTGAACCCTACTGTTCCACCTCTTTACTCCACAGTTCATCACTGTCCCCCACTGTTCTTCACCTGTTCCCAAATGTTCCCTACTCTTCTCCACCAATCCCAACTGTTTTCTACCAGTTTCCCACCTGTTTCCCCATGGTTCCCCACTGTTCCCCATCAGTTCCCCTCTGTTCTCCAGCTGTTCCCAAACAGTTCTCTACTGTTTCACATCTGTTCCCCACAGTTCTGCACTGTAGCCCATTGTTCTTCACCTGTTCCCCAACTTTCCCCACTGTTCCCCACCAATCCCAACTGTTTTCTAGCAGTATCCCACCTATTACCCACAGTTCCCCACTGATTCCCATCAATCCCCCTGCTCCCTTTTGTTCCCCTCTGTTCTGCAGTGTTCCCCACTCTTTCCCATCTGTTCCCCTTTCCTCATTGTTCCACCCTGCTCCCCAATATTCCCGTGTTCTCCATTTTACTGCAGTGATCACCACGGTTCCACACCATTCCCTACTTTTCCCCACACTTGATCTCATGACAAGATCTACCTTGGTGAAAGCACAGAAATTGTGCAGATGGGCAGCGAAATCTCGCATATGAGGTATAGGGTATCTGTCGGCTGTAGTTATTGATCCTACGGTAATCGCTGCAGGGTGTCCATCCACCTGTTTTCTTGGGTGCCATGTTTAACAGTGATGCCCAAGGACTGTTGGAGCGCTGAATGATACCTAATTCCTCAATTGCAGTTCACTCTGCCCTTGCCTGCGCAGTTTATCAGGTGGAAGATGACAAACCCTGGCGTAATTTGGTGGGCCTGAAGTGTCTATGTAATGGGACACACCCTGGGCTGTTTAGGAGATATTGAAATTAGGTGAGAGAGTACAGGGAAATTCGTTGAGCAGAGCAGCATGTGCACATTTGTTCAAGGTATGCACCCCGAGGTGGGAAACTCTCCCTTTGCTGCATCCCAGAGGGTATGTTTGAAAAGTGGTAGCAGGAACCAATTTCCTCCACTTCACATCTACTGGCAAGTCATGGGACCTTAAAAAATCTGCACCCATAATAGGCTGTGCAATGGAAGCCAATAGGCAATTCCAATGGAATGTCACACCTCCTATCCCAATCGTGACCTATCCTGTGCCAAAGCAGGGAATTTTCATCCCATTTGTGTTTGAAGAGTCAGGTGGTGTTGTTTATGTGGGTTTTATTTCAAAATAGGTTGGTGGGAGCAAACGAACCTCAGCACTCGTGTCTACAAGAAACTTGTGCTTACCAGCGCAGTCTTGGAAGATACAATGGGACGTACTTGTGCCAGCTGCCATGGCCATAAATGGTAGACGGCCTTATCTTTCCTGCCTTTTTTCTGTAATAGGTACATGTCGGGACACATTTATGGGCATTTTTCACCAACGGCCATGGTAAAAACACCATTCTCACCGCCTGTCAACACGTTCATCCTTCTTTGACTGAACTGAAGATATAGTTGGCTCATAGGACACGGGATATGGATCTGCTGCGAAAACAGTCTGTACGTGAGCAGACTCTAGTGTTGGAGTGTGATCCAGCCTGTCAGTCTCCTGCGCTACGTCATGGGGATGGTGGAAATCCATGTTAATGATTGGTATTGCGACACGACCTGGGAGTTTGGACAGGAATAGAGTCTCAAAAAGTAAACAATGAGAATAACCATCTGCTAATGCGAGCATCTCATTCATTAAATCGGATAGATTCCTATCACCTAGGTCCTCCATATTTAAAAGTCGTGCTCATGTCTAGTCAATTCCAGCGAGTCCAGGAGAAATTGGCGGAACCTGGTTTACTGGTTTTCTGCCAGGGGATTGGCAACATATTCTATTACTTGAGACGCTGCAGCAGTGTCCAATGCACCTATTACATGGCAGAATTTCATGTCCTCTGCCATTATGCCACAAGACAAATCTGGGTTTCAGCCTGATTAAGCCATACCCGAGGTTGATGTGTCCAGAAAGGAGGGAAGTGAAGTTCCACCACATTAACTGCAGCCGTGATGGCAACAGCTGCTGCCGTCCTTGTGTCCATGGTAACTGGAGATTCAAGTTTCCCTGAATCTTGCATTTGGGGTCCCCAATTGCAGAGGCGACTTCGGTAGAGCTACTAAAGTAATACACACACAAACACACACACACACACCAAGTTAGTCAACACAAGACTGCTTTATTCAGACTTTACAGACTTCTTTTAGGAACAGTGGGGAACAATGAGGGAACAGTGGGGAACAGAGGGGAAAAGTGGTGTATAGTGGGCAACAGAGGTGAAAATTGAGGAATGAAAGGAAGAGATGAGGAAAAGTGGGGATCGCTGAGGAACAATGGAGAACAGTGGGGAACAGAGACAAATGGGAGGAACAGTGGGGAACAGATTGGGAAATGAGGGGAAGAGTGGGGAATCATGGGGAACGGTGGTGAATAGTGGGGAACTGGTGGGGAACAGCTGGGGAATAGTGGGGAACAGGTGTACCACATCTGTTCCACCCTGTTGCCCATTCTTCACAATGTTCCCCACTTTGCCCCATCTGTTCCCCACTGTTCCCCATTTATCCCAGCCCATAACTATTACATTCCTTAAATGGCAATTATTACCCCTTCTGGGCTTTTTGAATTTCTTAGGATGCCACTTGGGTTGAAGAATGCTGTTCAAACCTGCCAGCAGCTTATTGGCACTTAGGGCAGATATTTAGAATTCCCTTAAATCTACTTGGAAACATCTGGTAAAAACAATGGCGTCATGAATATTCTGTCCAGACCGACTGTATATCATATTCAGGATGAGATTGATATTCCTGAATTAGCCAGTGTCCAGGCAATGGACCCCGATGGTCAGCCATATAGTACGACCATGACTAACTTGGACATACTGCAGGTGGCATCACAACTGGGCGGCCAACCTTACTTTGTGACATGTCTTTGGGCTACATTAGACCAGTGATTCCTGATATCTTGGAGGCAATGCCTTTTTGACCAGATACACACCTTGTCTCATCTGTCCATCAGAACATCTGTCAAGCTCATGTCAAATAAATATGTATGGCATGGACTAAAAAAGGGTGTTGCATAATGGGTCTGCACAGGTACCACCTGCCAGACTGCCAAAATTCAGCGGCACAATAAGGCACCTCTTCAACATTTCCCGGTGGTACACAGGCGGTTGGAACACGTGCATGTGGATCTGCTTGGATCATTGCCATTATCTCAAATTTTGAAATACATTCTAACAGTCATAGAACGTTTCACACGCTTGTCACGGGCTGTCCCGTTGCCATCCAGTGACACTGAGACAAGGGCAAGAGCATTCACTGTCGATTGGATGGCTAGATTTGGTTTTCCAACACACATTACTTCAGATCGTTGAGCACAATTCATCCACAGTCCAACAGACTTGTGGAACATTTCTACTGGCAACTGAAGTCCGCACTTAAGGCCTGACTCACCATTCCCAATTAGGTCGATGAGTTGCCATGGATTCTATTCGGAGTGCACATCTCTTCAAAGGAAGATATGTCAGCATTGGCCACAGAGATGGTTTATGGTACAGTTCTTACAGTTTCATGGGACATTCATTTCACAACCAACTCTGACCTGAATTTCCTTCACAGCTTTGACATGGAGTCATGATCAGCAAACTTTTTCCTACCCACTGGCATGGATCACCTAAACAGAATGTGCCCCACCATTCCTGGACGCTGATTTTGTTTTTGTGCGCAGACAGGTCCCAGGAGCGCCATTACAATTAACGTATGAGGGCCCTTTCCATGTGGTGAAGAAGGATGGGCTTGTGTATACTTTGGACATAAGGGGACATTCACAGCTGTTTCGTGTAGACTCAAGCCTGCCCATGTGAAGCCCGCTTCACCTATTTCAGTGCCCCCAGCCCAGACGGCGAGGGGGTCCACCTCAGGTGCATGCAGCTGATGTTTTAGTTTCTGTGAAGGTTCTGTGGGGGAACTGGGTGGTTTAGCAGCTGTGTAGTGGGCCGCATAATCTTCGCTAGGATTCTACTAAATAGAATAATACCTAGTGTCGCTGAGAATATTCTCCCAGAATCACAGTGCGGCTTTCGCGCTAACAGAGGAACCACTGACATGGTCTTTGCCCTCAGACAGCTCCAAGAAAAGTGTAGAGAACAAAACAAAGGACTCTACATCACCTTTGTTGACCTCACCAAAGCCTTCGACACCGTGAGCAGGAAAGGGCTTTGGCAAATACTAGAGCGCATCGGATGTCCCCCAAAGTTCCTCAACATGATTATCCAACTGCACGAAAACCAACAAGGTCGGGTCAGATACAGCAATGAGCTCTCTGAACCCTTCTCCATTAACAATGGCGTGAAGCAAGGCTGTGTTCTCGCACCAACCCTCTTTTCAATCTTCTTCAGCATGATGCTGAACCAAGCCATGAAAGACCCCAACAATGAAGACGCTGTTTACATCCGGTACCGCACGGATGGCAGTCTCTTCAATCTGAGGCGCCTGCAAGCTCACACCAAGACACAAGAGAAACTTGTCCGTGAACTACTCTTTGCAGATGATGCCGCTTTAGTTGCCCATTCAGAGCCAGCTCTTCAGCGCTTGACATCCTGCTTTGCGGAAACTGCCAAAATGTTTGGCCTGGAAGTCAGCCTGAAGAAAACTGAGGTCCTCCATCAGCCAGCTCCCCACCATGACTACCAGCCCCCCCACATCTCCATCGGGCACACAAAACTCAAAACGGTCAACCAGTTTACCTATCTCGGCTGCACCATTTCATCAGATGCAAGGATCGACAATGAGATAGACAACAGACTCGCCAAGGCAAATAGCGCCTTTGGAAGACTACACAAAAGAGTCTGGAAAAACAACCAACTGAAAAACCTCACAAAGATAAGCGTATACAGAGCCGTTGTCATACCCACACTCCTGTTCGGCTCCGAATCATGGGTCCTCTACCGGCACCACCTACGGCTCCTAGAACGCTTCCACCAGCGTTGTCTCCGCTCCATCCTCAACATCCATTGGAGCGCTCACACCCCTAACGTCGAGGTACTCGAGATGGCAGAGGTCGACAGCATCGAGTCCACGCTGCTGAAGATCCAGCTGCGCTGGATGGGTCACGTCTCCAGAATGGAGGACCATCGCCTTCCCAAGATCGTATTATATGGCGAGCTCTCCACTGGCCACCGTGACAGAGGTGCACCAAAGAAAAGGTACAAGGACTGCCTAAAGAAATCTCTTGGTGCCTGCCACATTGACCACCGCCAGTGGGCTGATAACGCCTCAAACCGTGCATCTTGGCGCCTCACAGTTTGGCGGGCAGCAGCCTCCTTTGAAGAAGACCGCAGAGCCCACCTCACTGACAAAAGGCAAAGGAGGAAAAACCCAACACCCAACCCCAACCAACCAATTTTCCCTTGCAACCGCTGCAATCGTGTCTGCCTGTCCCGCATCGGACTGGTCAGCCACAAACGAGCCTGCAGCTGACGTGGACTTTTTACCCCCTCCATAAATCTTCGTCCGCGAAGCCAAGCCAAAGAAGAAAGAAGAAGAAGAAGAAAGAAGAGTGGGCCGAGCGGGTAAGGTTCTTTGGCACGCGAGTGAAAATATAAGACAGACAGTTGGGAACTCATCCATTTAATTGACTGTCCAGGCGTGGTGCTTCGTGGCGTGGAACGGCATGTTGATCTGTGGATTCTCCTGCCGGATGGCACGGGACACTCACACGGCTTCATTTAAATCTGCGGTCCTGTGGTTCAGAAGCAAACTCATAATGATGTCCCATGGAGCCCAGGACACACTAAATCAAAAAAGCCTGTAAAGTCTGAATAAAGCAGTCTTGTGTTGACTAACCTGGTGTGTGTGTGTGGGTGTGTTGCTTTAGTAGCCCTATCGAAGTAGCCGCTACATATATAAATATTTGGGATGATTATCCCACTTACAGGATACTTTTCTTCCATCTCACTGCCTGTGGGAAGAAGCTATTCCCCAGCCTGGCAGTCCTGATTTTGATGATGGACGTGGTTAAAGATGCTGTGCACTGGATGGAAATGGTCTTTTTACAATTCCTTGAGCCCTATTTAAACAACACTCCCAGTAAATGTCATCTACAGAAGAAAGGGAGACCCCAGTGATCCTCACAACTCTTTGCATCATTCCTGTCTGATGCTTTACAGCTACTAGACCATCCAATGATGCAGCCAGACAGGAGACTCAACTGCGCTCCTGTAAAATCTCAGGATGAGAGCCGTTGGCCTTGACCTCCTCAGTCTCCTTGGGAAGTTTAGGCGCTTCCTGACCAATAAGGAGATGTGATTGTTTTGTGTATTAATACATGTTCTGTATAGATGTAACAATCTTTAGTGGATAGAAGTAGTCATTGTACTTCAGGATGTACAATCAGGTACAGATTTTCCTTAAATAGCCATTTGGCCCAGATGTCTATTCAGTACAAGAATACTTTCAATCTCAGGGAGATTTTGAACAATAACACCATTCATTTTGCAACAAGCGCAACTTAATTTTGCCAGTTGTTCAATGGCAAGCGACATGGGGAAAACACCACTGTCAACTCTTCTACCTTAAAGGAGTAATTTTATTCAAATGGGCAGTAGATCAAGAGCTGGAAACTGAAATTGAGTGATTGGTTGAAATTAGAAACATTCGTATTCATGCTATAGAGTTTAAGGCTGCCCAGGAGGAATATAATATGTTTTCTTTAAGTTTGTATGCCCTCAGCCTGCCAAAGGATGGGGCCAACAGACATGTTGCTGGAAGGGTTTGAGAAATGATATGGTAGGCCACAGGAAGCTCAAGGTTAGATCCACAGAGCACAGGTGTTTAGCAAAATGGCTACCCAGTCTGTATTTGGTCTTGGTGATATCGAGGTCAACTGAGTCGACCAAATGTAGTAGATTAGGTTGGATGGGGTGCATGTGAAACAGTGCCTCACCTGGAAGGTCTGATAGTGGCCTTGGATGGAGGTGGCAGGAAATGGAGGGACAAGTTTGGAAATTTCTGCAATTCCAAAGGGGAGTGCGTCAGGTGGTGGTGGGTGGAGAGGGAAGTGCTGTCGAGGGAGAGGGAAGTGCTGTCGAGGGAGTCACAGAAAGACGTGCCCCTGTGAAAAGAGGATCTGAGTGGAGTGGGTTAGATGTAGCAGGTTAGAGAATGGTGCTGAAGTTGGAAGTGTTCAAGGATAATGTGTCAGATGTGGCAGCTGATGGGTGGTAAGTTAGAAATCTGAGGATTCTGTCCTTGTTCTGCCAGAGAGGAGGTGGGGTAAGGGCAGAAAGAGAATTGGAGATATGGGTGCAGGCTTTATGGGGGAATCTGCATTTATTGAAGAAATAAGACATTTTGGGTGTTCTGGAGTAGAAAACCTCCTTGGGACTTTTACAAGGCCAGAGGACCCAAAACCTAGCAGCAATAGAAAATCACCAAGACAAAAGATACTTAAACAAACGTCATTTTCAATTTTCTTTAAACAAAAAAACAGGATCAAACTTTAAATTATCACTATTAACTTAACAGCCTTACATTGCCCCGTTCTAATTCTCAGTGCAGGTGTATTTAATGTGCATAAAGTTCTTTGACACAACTCCATGTTCACTGGTGTCTATCAATTCTTATACTGTGTACAGAATTCAACATTTATGAATTTGCACCAAGCTCTGGTGCTTAAAAGTGAATGGTTACCCGTCCAGGAAGGCTCTTGTTGGTTTCAGAGAGGGATTTCTTGCTCATTGGACACACAAAAACTGATTCCCTCTGATCAGCCACTTTGGGGTCTTGTCAATGAAACCCGTCACGGTTTTCCAAATGATCACCTCTTCTGCAGGTCACCATAGAGTTCCTTTTGTTTTCCTTATTTCAGGTGAAACACTCAGGCCAGCCATTTCCTATAGTTTGGATTAAAAGTTTTTCAACAGGCTGAACTGAGAACTCACAAACCGTCTTCAGCTTGCATCTCTCTATTAGAAAAAGCATATTTGGTCTCTCCTCTATGCTTGCAAAAGCACATGACCTTCTTAGAACAGCAAACTGCAACCAGCCAGATTACTGCACTGGACCCAAACTTCTGAGTCCATTCATCAGTTGATTTAAAATCAATAATCCATTTACACCTGCTTTTGAAATTCTTTAGCAAAGCAGTCTCCTTGTTTTGTCTTTGCAAAGGCTCTTGGCGCCTGAATGACTCTCTATCAGCAAAGCTCTTGCATTTTAAATAAGAGCTGTATTGTGAAGTGTTTGTGTTTGTTTGTGGTCTCCACGACTCCTACAATAATCTCTTTCAAAAACATATCAATATACAATGTGGTGTCCTTGCAAAAAAATAAAGTGGGAAGAGGTATAATCCAGGTAGCTCTGGTGACTGGAGTTTGTAATAGTTTGAAACTTGAACCTCTCTCTCTATTTACTGTCATATAATTAAAAAGTGTCTTATCACACAAAATTGCCTTTTTCCTGCTGTGAGGCAGACAGATTCGCCATTGATTTTAATTATCTTTAAATATGAATATGGAATTACACTTCAACTTATGACTGTTTTACTACTTTAAATTACTTTACTTAACTTACCCCCCTTCTAATTCTAAGTGCACGTGTGTGTAATGTGTGTGTAAGTTCAGAAAAGTTCTTTGGTTCACAGTCCAATCTCACTTCTCATTCCTCAAAGTTCACTGGTTGCAGGCCATTCTTATACTGTGCACAGAATTTAACATATGTAAAATTCACCAGGCTTTGGTGCTCGAAAGGTAAAAAAAACATTACAGTTCAGGAAGGTTCTTGCTGGTTTTCAGAGAGAGGTGTGTTGTTCAGGGAAGTATTAGGGTGTTTCTGACTCGTCGTATCTGCATCTGAATTCTGATATCTCTTCAGAAAAGCTCTGATAGCTTTAGCATGGAGCAGAGCTGAGCCAGGACTTTGGAGGTATTTAAGGGAGTGTGTGGGCAGGGTTTGTTCTGGACCAACAATCTCACCAAATGACTCTGCTTGAAATCAAGATTCAAACCATTTTGAGGAATACAACAGGAATTGTTCAACAAAAGCCTGAGTTTTCTTTCAATAGTGGAAATGATTTTTTTTTAAAAGCCCGTTAATATTCCTGATACAGATCTTTGTATTTATCTTTCAGGTTGCTATCTGTTGTTAACTTGGAGGCCTTTAATGAGGTGACTGGGAGGAATCTTTGCTTTAACCCAGCAGTTCTCTTGCAATTTTCCAGCTGTAGGATGAGGTGCAGTTGCTTGCAAGTTTAGCAAGTGGGATTAAGATGTGAAACTGCAAGTCACAGCACCATTTTTGTTTTTGAAAATGCAAATATGAAAATTTTAACTTTGGTCTCCTTGGTTTGCTTAAGTTTACAGAGGAGACGTTGGGTCAAGCTGAGAAGAGAGAGTTGGATGCCCATTTGGTGAAGCTGCACAGGCAAAAAAGAAAACACAAAACGAGGGACTGAAAAAATAATGAAGCAAACTGAAGAGCTGTTGCAACCAAACCCAAGTAAAGAATTTAATTTTGTGAGGTGTACTTTAGAGACCAAATGATTTGGGCTTTTAATGGTGACCTATTTAAATGAACAAAATCTGATTAGAATTTAACTTTATGTAAAGTTTGGAAGTTGCCACAAGAAAAATGGAGCATATAAATTAGATGTTGTAATGAAGAGAAATTAACAATACAATGAGCCTTGTGTCATAGTATCTACCTCAGTCTACCACAGTTAAACCTTCTCCCCACTGTGAACCTGGTGCCACAGTATCTCCCTTAATGTACCATCCATCCCCGTTAACCTTCTCCCCCACTGTGAATGCGGTATCTCCCGCTGTTTATTGTACATCACTGTTATACCTACTCCATACTCTGAAATCTGTGTCACAGTATCGGTCTCCATCTACCTACATTCCCATTAACATTCTCCCTATTGTGAACTTGGTGTCACAGTATCAAACACAGTTTATCGTACATTACTGTTCAACCGTATGACGGATGTGAACCCAGTGTCACAATATTTGACACAGTTTATCGTTCATCACTGTTTAAACTCATTCCCTCTATTCAACTAGTGTCACAGTATCCATCTCAATTTACCGTACATCACCATTAAACTTTCTCCCCACTGTGAACCTGGGGTCACAGTATTTGACACAGTTCATCGTTCATTACTGTGACAGCTTCTCGCACTGTGAACCTAGGGTCAAAGTATCTTGCACAGTTTATCGTCCAGCAATGATTGACCTTCTCCCCATTGTGAATCCGGTTTCACAGTATCTGCCTCTGTCTTCTGTTCATCACCATTAAACCACTCCCCACAGTGACCCCGGTGTCACAGTATCTCATGGAGTTTATAATATCTGTCTCAGTCTGCCATACATCACCATTAAACCATCTCCCCACAGTGACCCCGGTGTCACAGTATCACATGGAGTTTATAGTATCTGTCTCAGTCTGCCGTTCATCACCATTAAACCACTCCCCACAGTGAATCCGGTGTCACAGTATCTCATGGAGTTTATAGTATCTGTCTCAGTCTGCCGTTCATCACCATTAAACCACTCCCCACAGTGAACCTGGTGTCACAGTATCTCATGGAGTTTATAGTATCTGTCTTAGTCTGCCGTACATCACCATTAAACCATCTCTCCACAGTGAACCCGGTGTCATAATATCTGGAACTGTTTATCGTGTATCACTGTTAAACATTCTCATTACTGTGAACCCGGTGTCACAGTATCTGACGTAGTTTATTGTACATCAATGTTGAACCTTCTCCCCACTGTGAAACTGGGGTCATAGTATATGCCAGAGTTTATTATACATCACCATTAAAACTTCATAATATTGTGAACATCATGTCACAGTATTGCCACAATTTATCATACATCACTGTTCATCCTTCTCCCCACTGTAAACCCATTGTCTCTCTATCTGCCACAGATTATCGTACATCGCCATTAAACCTCTTTCCCCTTTGAACCTTCTGTCAAAATATCTGCTACACATAATCCTACACTGTTAAATCCACTAACAAATGGTTATCAGGTGTCACAGAACCTGGGACTGTTTATCGTACTGTTAAATCTTCCACCACTGTGAAATCAATGTCACAGTATCTGTCTCACTCTAACAAACATCATAAAACCTTCTCCTCACTGTGAACCTGGTGTCTCCGCATCTGCCATAACGTATCATCTTTGGCTTGGCTTCGCGGACGAAGATTTATGGAGGGGGTAAAAAGTCCACGTCATCTGTAGGCTTGTTTGTGGCTGACAAGTCCGATGCGGGACAGGCAGACACGATTGCAGCGGTTGCAAGGGAAAATTGGTTGGTTGGGGTTGGGTGTTGGGTTTTTCCTCCTTTGCCTTTTGTCAGTGAGGTGGGCTCTGCGGTCTTCTTCAAAGGAGGTTGCTGCCCGCCAAACTGTGAGGCGCCAAGATGCACGGTTTGAGGCGTTATCAGCCCACTGGCGGTGGTCAATGTGGCAGGCACCAAGAGATTTCTTTAGGCAGTCCTTGTACCTTTTCTTTGGTGCACCTCTGTCACGGTGGCCAGTGGAGAGCTCGCCATATAACACGATCTTGGGAAGGCGATGGTCCTCAATTCTGGAGACGTGACCCATCCAGCGCAGCTGGATCTTCAGCAGCGTGGACTCGATGCTGTCGACCTCTGCCATCTCGAGTACTTCGACGTTAGGGGTGTAAGCGCTCCAATGGATGTTGAGGATGGAGCGGAGACAACGCTGGTGGAAGCGTTCTAGGAGCCGTAGGTGGTGCCAGTAGAGGACCCATGATTCGGAACCGAACAGGAGTGTGGGTATGACAACGGCTCTGTATACGCTTATCTTTGTGAGGTTTTTCAGTTGGTTGTTTTTCCAGACTTGTAGTCTTCCAAAGGCGCTATTTGCCTTGGCGAGTCTGTTGTCTTTCTCAATGTATCATATATCACTGTTAAACCTACTCACTACTGTGTACCTGGTGTGAACAGTATCTGTCAAAGTGTACCATACATCCTCATTAAACATTCTCCCCACTGTGTAACTGGTGTCACAGTATCTGCCTCAGTCTGCCATACATCACCATTGTTTTATCTCTCAAATGTGAATCCAGTGTCACAGTATTTGCTACATTATATTGGACATCACTGTTAAACCTTCTCACTGCTGCTGTGAACCCTGTCTCACAGTATCTTCCTCATTCTTCCGTATATCACCGTTAAACCTTCTGCCCAGTGAACCCGGTGTAACATTATTAGCCTATGTCTGCCATGCATCACCGTTAAACCTTCTCACTACTGTGAGCCCAGTGTCTGAGTACCTGCCTCAGTCAACCATATACCACCATTGAACATTCTCACGTCTGTGAACTTGGTGTCTCAGTATCTGTCACAGTTTATCTTACAGCACCGTTAAACCTTATGCCAACTGGAAACCTCTTGTCAGAGTTTCTGCCACAGTTTATTGTACAAAACTGTAAACTTTCTCCCCACTGTGAACCCAGTGTAACGGTCTCTGCCTCAGTCTGCCGTACATCACCATTAAACCTTCTTACTGTGAACATGGTGTTACAGTATCTGACACAATTTATCGTACATCACTTTTTAACCATTTCACTACTGTGAACACAGTGTCACAAAATATGCCTGAGTCTACCATATATCACCATTAAACCATCTCTCCACTTTAAACTCGGTCACCATATCCACCAAAGTTTATCGTACGTCACTATTTAAACTTCTCAACACTGTGAAACCTTTGTCACAGGATCTGTCTAACATCACCGTTAATCTTTCTCCCCACTATGAGACCCGTGTTACTGTATTTGGCACAGTTTATTGTACATCACTGTTAAACCCTCTCAACACTGTGTACCTGGTATCATAATATCTGCTTCAGTTTACAGTACATCACTGTTAAACCATCTCCTAACTGTCAAATTGGAGTCACTGCATCTGGCAGGAAGACCATTCTACATCCGGCATCTGGCAGGTGGACCATTGGAAATCCGACATATTGAAGAAGAACCATTCCAGATCCAGCAACTGGCAGGAAGACCATTCTCCTTCTTGCTTCTGGCAGGCAGACTATTCCTCATCCAGCATATGTCAGATGGACCATTCCATATCGGACATTTTCCAGGAAGGCCATTCCACATCATGAATCTGACAGGCAGAACATTCCACATCCGGCATCTGGCAAAGGACCATTCCACATTCTGTAAGTTGCTAGCAGTCCATTCCACATCCAGAAACTGGCACGAAGTCCATTCCACATCCGGATTCTCACATGAGGACCATTCCACCTCCAACATTTGGCAGGTGTACCATTCCACATCCGGAATCTGGCAGAGGAACATTCCACATCCAGCATCTGACAGGCAGACCATTCCACATCCGGCATCTGGCAGGTAGTCAATTCTAAATCCGGCATCTCGTTGGCAGACCAGTCCAAATCTGGCATCTGGCAGGCCAACCGCTCCACATTCAGCATCTGGCAGGAATACCATTCCACATCTGGCATTTGGCAGCAAACCAATCCACATCTGGCAATTGAAAGCTGGACCATTCCACATCTGGCATTCTACAGGAGTACCATTCTACAATCGGCATCTGGCAGGCAGACAATTTCACATCAGGCATTTTTTCAGGCAGACCATTCCATATCTGGCATCTGTCGACCATTCAACATCCAGTGTTTGGCAGGTGGACCATTTCACATCTGGCATCTGTTAATTGGACAATTTCACATCTGGCAGTAGGACCATACCATATCTGGCATCTGGTAGGTGGACCATTCCGTCTGCAATTTGTCAGGATGACCATTCCACCTCTGCATCTGGCAGGTGGACTATTCCACATTAACATCAGCCAGGCAGGACATTCCACATCTGTCATCTGGCAGGAGGACAATTCCACCTCTGATATCTGGCAAGTGGACAATTTCACATCTGAAATCTGGTAGGCAGACAATTCCACATCTGGCATCTGGCAGGATGACCATTCAACCTCAGGCATCTGGCAGATGGACTATTCCACTACAGCATCAGCCAGGTGGCTCATTCCACATCCAGCATCTGGCAGGAGTACCATTATACATTCAGCATCTGGCAGGCATACCATTTGACATCAGGCATTTTTCAGATGGATCATTCCATATCTGGTATCTGTCGACCATTCACCATCCAGCATCTGGCAGGTGGACCATTTCACATCTGGCATCTGTCAAGTGAACCATTCCACATATGGCAGGAGGACAATACCATATCTGGCACCTTCTAGGCGGACCATTCCACATTTGTAATTTGTCAGGATGACCATTCAACCTCCAGCATCTGGCAGGTGGACTATTCCACACCAGCATCAGCCACGCAGACCATTCCACATCTGGCATCTGGCATGAATTCCATTCCACATCCAGCATCTGTCCAGAAGATAATTCTACATTTGGCATATGGCCGGTGAACCATTACACATCTGGCAACTGGCAAGTGGACGTTTCCATATCCAGCAAATGGCAGGAAGCTGATATGACATTTGACATCTGACATGCAGACCATTCTGCATCCGGCATCTGACAAATGGTCCATTCCAAATCCGGCATCTCACAGGTAGACCATTGCACATCTGGCATCTGTCAGGTAGACTAGTCAATATCTGACCTCAAGTGGGTGGACAATGCCACATCTGGCATCTGGCCAGACGACCACTCCACATCCTGCATCTAGGAAAAACACCATTCCACATTTGGCATCTGACAGCAAACCATTCCTCATCCGGCAACTGTGGTCTATTCCACTCCAGCAAACTATTCCTCATCTGGCAACGTGGTCTATTCCACTCCAGCATCAGCCAGGCGGACCATTCCATATCTTTCATCAGTCAGGTCCATCATTCCACATCTAACAACTGGGAGGCGGACCAGACCATTACACATCTGGCATCTCTCAGGCGGTCCATTCTACATCTGGCATCTGGTAGGCGGACCATTCAACATCTGGCATGTGGCAGGAGGACCATTACACCTCCGGCATCTGTCTGGTGGACCATTCCACATCCAGCAACTGGCATGCGGAACATTCCACATGTGGCATCTGGCAGGAGGACTATTCCACATTCCATCTGGCAGGAGGTCCTTTCCAAATCTGGCATCTGACCAGAAGATCATTCCACATCTAGCATCTGTCAAGTGGACCATTCCACTTCCGGCATCTGGCAGGTGGACCATTCCACATCCGGCAACTGCCAGTTGGACTGTTTGACATCTGACATCTTTAAGGAAGACCATTCCACATCTAGCATTTGGCAGGAGGACTATTCCATTTAAGGCATCTGGCAGGCGGAACTTTCCAAACCTGGCATCTGGCCATAAGACCATTCTACATCTGGCATCTGGCAGGCGGACCATTCCACATCCAGCATCTGGCAGGTTGACCATTCCACATCCAGCATCTGGCAGGTTGACCATTTCACATCCAGCATCTGGCAGGTGGTCCATTCCACATCCGGTATATGGCAGGCGGACCATTCCACGTCCAGCATCTTGCATATGGACTATTCCACATCCGGCATCCTGAAGTGCTCTCGGCAATGGGTAAAGTAGTACCTCTCACTTTGTTCGATTTAGATTGGTCACAATGTTTGAGCTTCTGAAAGAAAACAGACACACACACTGAGAGCACTTTAGTTTATACAAAACTTTATTACTAAATCTGAAGCTGAATTCAAAGTACAATATCACATCTCCAGGTCACACTGATAAAATTACTCACATAACAAGCTTACACTGTGGGACTCAGTAACATAAAATGTACAATATGGGATTTACAAAGAAAACATGATTATACAGTGGAACTCACTCACGTAACAAGGTTACACTGTGGAACTCACTAACAAAACATTTTCAATGTCGAACCCAGTGATATAACAAGGTCAGAATGTGGGACTCACTCACATAACAAGGTAGGACGGTGGGTAAAAATTACATCACGTTCCTTCTGCGGAACTCATTCAAATAACAAAGTTAAGTTGTGTAATCCCCCTCAATAAGAAAATTAAACTGTGGGAATCTCTCATATAATAGGTTTGCAATGTGGAACTCACTAGCACATCAATATCACACTGTGGAACTAACTCAAATAGCAAGGTCACACTGTGAAAGTCACCAACATAACAATCTCACACTGTGGTACACTTTACTTAACAAGGTTACACAGTGCAACTCATTAACATAACATGGCTGGAATGTGGAATTCACACACATAACCATCCACATTGTGAAAATTGTTCATATCAAAAGGTCACACTGTAAAAACCACTCACTTTACATTTTCAATCTCGAACTCACTGACATAACAAGGTGAAACTGTGGGACTCACTCACAGAACAAGTTCACCCTGTTTGACTAACTCACTTTAATGTTTACACAGTAGAACTCGCTCACATAACATGATAACACTGTGGGAATACCTCAAATAACAAGGTCACACTGTGGAACTGACTAACAAAATGTTTACATGGTGGGAATCTCACACATAACAACGTCACACTGTCAAACTCACTAACATACCAATTTTACACTCTGAGATTCACTAACTAGAGGTTGACAGTGTGGAATTCACTCCCATCACTCACATAACACGGTTACACTGTGGGACTCAGGAACATAAAATGTATAATATGGGATTTACAAAGAAAACATGATTATACAGTGGAACTCACTCACGTAACAAGGTTAGACGGCAGGTAAAAATCACATCACATGTTCCTTCTGTGGAACTCATTCACATTGTGGAATCCCCCTCAATAAGAAAGTTAAACTGTGGAAATCTCTCACATAATAAGTTTACAATGTGGAACTCATGACCTCAGCAATGTCACACTGTGGAACTGATTCACATAACAAGGTCAAACTGTGGGACTCACTCACGTAACATTTACAATGTGGGATTCTCTAAGTAAACCAAATTATACTGTGCAACTCTCACACATAACAAATTTACACCATTGAACTATCTCACATGACATTTTCAAATGTCGAATACACTGACATAAAAAGTTCATTCTGTGGAACTCATTCACCTCCTCAATAAGAAGGTGAAATAAACTGTGGGAATATCTCACATAATAAATTTACCCTTTGGAACTCACTAGAACACCAAGGTCACAGTGTTGAAGTGACTAACAGAACAAGCTCACACTGGTACTCAATTAGTTCACAAGGTTTCACTGTGGGACTCACTGACATAACATGGTTTGAATGTGGAACTCACTCACAGAACCAGTCCACACTGTGAAAATCATTCCTATCACCAGGTCACACTGTGAAAATCACTCACATTACATTTTCAATGTCGAACTCACTGACATAACCAGGTCAAACAGTGCGACTCACTCACAGAACATGAGAACACTATGGGAATCCCTCAAATAACAATGTTACACTGTGAAACTGACTCAGATAACAAGCTTACACTGTGGAACTCTCTCATAAAAAATTTACACTGTGGGAGTCACTAACATGAAGTTTACAATATGGGATTCACTAAGTGAACAAAATTATACTGTGCAACTCTCTCACATGACAATGTTACAGTGTGGAACTAACTCTCATAACACAGTTACACTGTGGAGCTGACTGACATAACAAGTATACACTGTGGGACTCACTCACCTAAAAAGGGTACACTGAGGAACTCACTAACATCACATTTTCAATCTCGAATATAGTGGAATTACAAGGTTACACAGTGAAGCTCACCCACATAACAAGTTTACACGGTGGGAATCACACACATTACAATGTCACAATGTCAAATTCACTCACATTACAAGATCAAATTGTGGTACACACTCACCTAAAAAAGTTGCACTGAGGAACTCACTAACATAACATTTTCAATATCGAATTTAGCAAAATTACAAGAAAACACTGTGAAACTACGACACATAACAATTTTACATGGTGGAAATCACTCACATAACAAGGTCACACTGTGTAAATTACTCACACAACAAGTTTACACTGTGGGACACACTCACCTAAAAAGGTTACACTGAGGAACTCACTAACAACACATTTTCAATATCAAATTTAGCGAAATTAAAAGGTAACATTGTGAAACTCACTAACTACAGAACAAGCTTATCACATTGTCAAACTCACTCTATAACAATGTTACACTCTGATACTCACTAAGTAGAAAGGTTGACACTGTGGAATTCACTTCCATAACAACGTCTCACTTTAAAACTCTCTCATATTACAAGGTCAAATGGTGGGACACACTGACATAACAAGGTCACACTGTGTAAATTACTCACACAACAAGTTTACACTGTGGGACACACTAACATATAGTTTAGAATATGGGTTTCACTAAGTAAACAAAAGTATACTGTGCAACTCTCTCACATGACGTTTACACTGTAGAACTGATTCACATGACACTGTTACACTGTGGAACTCACTCACCTAAATAGGTTTCACTGAAGAACTCACTAACATCACATTTTCAATATCGAATTTAGCGAAATTAAAAGGTAACACTGTGAAACTCAGACACATAACAAGTTTACACGGTGGGAATCTCACACATAACAATGTCACACTGTCATACTCACTCTGTACCAATGTTACACTCTGAAGCTCACTAACTAGACAGGTTGACACTAGAATTCACTTCCATAACAACGTCACACTTTGAAACTCTCTCATATTACAAGGTCAAATGGTGGTACTCACTCACACTGTGGAACACACTCACCTAAAAAATTTCCACTGAGGAACTCACTAACATAACTTTTATAATATCGAATTTAGCCAAATTACAAGGTTACACTGTGAAACTCAGACACATAACAAGTTTACATGGTGGGAATAAATCACATCACACAAAGTAAATTACTCACACAACAAGTTTACATTGAGGGACACACTAACACATAGATAGTTTAGAATATGGGTTTCACTAAGAAAACAAAATTATACTGTGCAACTCTCTCACGTGATAGTTTAGAATATGGGTTTCAATAAGTAAACAAAATTATACTGTGCAATTCTCTCACATGACAAGTTTACACTGTGGAACTGACTAACATAACACGGTTACACTCTTTAAAACACTCACATAAAAATGTTGCACTGAGTTTTTATCTATCGGATTTAGCGAAATTACAAGGTTACAGTGTGAAACTCAAACACATAACAAGTTTACACTGTGGGACTAACTCACATGAAGTTTACAATATGGGATACCCCAAGTAAACAAAATTATACGGTGCAACTCTCTCACACGACGTTTACACTGTGGAAATGACTCACATAACACGGTTACACTGTGGAACTCACAAACATCACATTTTCAATGTCGAATTTAGCAAAATTACAAGGTTACACTGTGAAACTCAGACAAATAACAAGTTTACATGGTGGGAATCAATCACATGACAAGGTCACATTATGTAAATTACTCACAGAAGTTTACACTGTGGGACACACTAACATATAGTTTAGAATATGGGTTTCACTAGGTAAACAAAATTATACTGTGCAACTCTCTGACTTGACAAGTTTACACTGTGGAACTCACTCACATAACATTTTCAATATCGAATTTAGCAAAATTACAAGGTTAGACTGTGAAACTCAGACAAATAACAAGTTTACATGGTGGGAATCACTCACATAATAAGGTCACACTGTCTAAATTACTCACACAACAAGTTTACTCTGTGGGACACACGAACATATAGTTTGGAATATGGGTTACGCTAAGTCAACAAAATTATACTGTGCAACTCTCTCACATGACGTTTACACTGTGGAACTGACTCACATAACACGGTTACACTGTGGAACTCACTCACATAACAAATTTATACTGTCCATCGCCGGATGTGGATTTGTTTGCTGCCAAATGCCAGATGTGGAATGGTACTCCACACCGTTCCCCACTTTTCCCAATCTGTTCCCCCTGCTCCCGTTGGTTCCCCTCTATTCTGCAGTTTTCTATACAGTTCCCCACATTTTCCAATCTGTTACCCCTGCTCCCTTTGGTTCCCCTCTGTTCTGCAGGGTTCTCCACGGTTCCCGACTTTTTCCAATCTGTTCCTCCTGCTCCCTTTGGTTCCCCACTGTTCTGCATTTTTCCACACAGTTCCCCACTTTTTCCAATCTGATCCCCCTGCTCCCTTTGATTCCCCACTGTTCTGCAGTGTTCCCCACTTCTCAACTTTTTTCCGATATGTTCGTCCTGCTCCCTTTCGTTCCCCTCTGTTCTGCAGTGTTTCCCACGGTTCCCAACTTTTTCCAATCCGTTCCCACAGCTCCCTTTCGTTCCCCACTGTTTTGCAGTGTTCGCCACGGTTCCGCACTTTTTCCAATCTATTCTCCATGTTCCCTTTAATTCTCCTATGTTCTGCAGTGTTCCACACAGTTCCCCACTTTTTCCAATCTGTTCCCCCTGCTCCCTTTGTTTCCTCACTCTTCTGCATTTTCCACACTGTTCCCCACTTTTTCCAATCTGTTTCCCCCGCTCCCTTTGGTTCCCCACGGTTCCCCACTTTTCCGAGTTCTTCCCCCTGCTCACTTTGGGTCCTCTCTGTTCTGCAGTATTCCCCATGGTTCTCCACATTTTTTCCAATCTGTTCCCATTCTCCTTTTGGTTCCCCTCCGAGCTGCACTGTCCTCCATTGTTTCCCAATTTTTCCCATCTCTTCCCCGTGCTCCTTTGGTTCCCCTCTGTTCTGCAGTGTTCCAAACAGTTCCCCACTTTTTCCAATACGTTCACCCTGCTCCCGTTGTTTCTCCACTCTTATGCATTTTTCCACACCGTTCCCCACTTTTTCCAACCTGCTCCCCCTGCTCCTTGGGCTCCCCACTGTTCTGCAGTTTTCCCCACAGTTCCCACTTTTTCCAAGCTGTTCCCCCTGCTCCCTTTGGTTCACCTCGATTCTGCAGTTTTCCATACAGTTCCCCACATTTTCCAATCCGTTACCCCTGCTCCCTTTTGTTCCCCTCTGTTCTGCAGTGTTCTCCACAGTTCCCGAATTTTTCCAATCTGTTCCTCCTGCTCCCTTTGGATCCCCACTCTTCTGCATTTTTCCACACTGCTCCACACTTTTTCCAAACTGATCCCCCTGCTCCCTTTGATTCCCCACCGTTCTGCAGTGTTGCCCACTTCTCAACTTCTTTACGATATGCTCGCCGTGCTCCATTTCGTTCCCCTCTGTTCTGCAGTGATTCCCACGGTTCCCCACTTTTTCCAATCCGTTCCCGCTGCTCCCTTTGGTTCCCCACTGTTTTGTAGTGTTCGCCATGGTTCTGCACTTTTTCCAATCTGTTCCCCATGCTCCGTTTAGTTCCCCTCTATTCTGCAGTGTTCCCCAAGGTTGCACACTTTTTCGAATCTGTTCACCCTGCTCCCTTTGTTTCCCCTCTGTCCTGCAGTGTTCCCCACGTTTCCCCACTTTTTCCAATCAGTTCGCCCTGCTCTCTTTGTTTCCCCTCTGTCCTGCAATGTTCTCCACGGTTCCCCACTTTTTCCAATCTGCTCCCCCTGCTCCTTGGGCTCCCCTCTGTTCTGCAGTTTTCCCCACAGTTTCCACTTTTTCCAATCTGTTCCCCCTGCTCCCTTTGGTTCACCTCTATTCTGCAGTTTTCCATACAGTTCCCCACATTTTCCAATCCGTTACCCCTGCTCCCTTTTGTTCCCCTCTGTTCTGCAGTGTTCTCCACAGTTCCCGAATTTTTCCAATCTGTTCCTCCTGCTCCCTTTGGATCCCCACTCTTCTGCATTTTTCCACACTGCTCCACACTTTTTCCAAACTGATCCCCCTTCTCCCTTTGATTCCCCACCGTTCTGCAGTGTTGCCCACTTCTTAACTTCTTTACGATATGCTCGCCGTGCTCCATTTCGTTCCCCTCTGTTCTGCAGTGATTCCCACGGTTCCCCACTTTTTCCAATCCGTTCCCGCTGCTCCCTTTGGTTCCCCACTGTTTTGTAGTGTTCGCCATGGTTCTGCACTTTTTCCAATCTGTTCCCCATGCTCTGTTTAGTTCCCCTCTATTCTGCAGTGTTCCCCAAAGTTGCACACTTTTTCGAATCTGTTCACCCTGCTCCCTTTGTTTCCCCTCTGTCCTGCAGTGTTCCCCACGTTTCCCCACTTTTTCCAATCAGTTCGCCCTGCTCTCTTTGTTTCCCCTCTGTCCTGCAATGTTCTCCACGGTTCCCCACTTTTTCCAATCCATTCCCCCTGCTCCTTTTGGTTGCCCACTGTTCTGCAGAACTCCCCACGATACCCCACTTTTTTCCAATCTGTACCCCCTGCTCCGTTTGGTTCTCCTTTATTCTGCAGTGTTCCCCATGGTTCCACAATTTTTCCAATGTATACCCCCTGCTCCCTTTGTTTCCTCACTCTTCTGCATTTTTCCACACTATTCCCCACTTTTTCCAATCTGTTTCCCCCGATCCCTTTGGTTCCCCACTGTTCTGCAGTATTCCCCACTTTTCCACTATTTTCGAATTTGTTCGCCGTGATCGCTTTGGTTCCTCTCCGTCTGCATTGTTCTTCACAGTTCCCCACTTTATCCAATCCGTTCCCCCCCTGCTCCCTTTGGTTCCCCTCTGTCCTGCAGTGTTCCCCACTTCTCAACTTCTTTCCGATATGTTCGCCGTGCTCCATTTCGTTCCCCTCTGTTCTGCAGTGTTTCCCACGGTTCCCCACTTTTTCCAATCCGTTCTTGCTGCTCCCTTTGGTTCCCCACTGTTTTGCAGTGTTCGCCATGGTTCTGCACTTTTTCCAATCTGTTCCCCATGCTCCGTTTAGTTCCCCTCTATTCTGCAGTGTTCCCCAAGGTGCACACTTTTTCGAATCTGTTCACCCTGCTCCCTTTGTTTCCCCTCTGTCCTGCAGTGTTCCCCACGTTTCCCCACTTTTTCCAATCAGTTCGCCCTGCTCCCTTTGTTTCCCCTCTGTCCTCAAATGTTCTCCACGGTTCCCCACTTTTTCCAATCCATTCCCCCTGCTCCTTTTGGTTCCCCACTGTTCTGCAGAACTCCCCACGATTCCCCACTTTTTCCAATCTGTTCCCCCTGCTCCCGTTGTTTCTCCACTCTTCTGCATTTTCCACACCGTTCCCCACTTTTTCCAATCCGTTCACCCTGCTCCCGTTGTTTCTCCACTCTTCTGCATTTTCCACACCGTTCCCCACTTTTTCCAATCTATTCCCCCTTCTCCTTGGGCTCCCCTCTGTTCTGCAGTTTTCCCCACAGTTTCCACTTTTTCCAATCTGTTCCCCCTGCTCCCGTTGGTTCCCCTCTATTCTGCAGTTTTCTATACAGTTCCCCACATTTTCCAATCCGTTACCCCTGCTCCCTTTGGTTCCCCTCAGTTCTGCAGGGTTCTCCACGGTTCCCGACTTTTTCCAATCTGTTCCTCCTGCTCCCTTTGGTTCCCCACTGTTCTGCATTTTTCCACACAGTTCCCCACTTTTTCCAATCTGATCCCCCTGCTCCCTTTGATTCCCCACTGTTCTGCAGTGTTCCCCACTTCTCAACTTTTTTCCGATATGTTCGTCCTGCTCCCTTTCGTTCCCCTCTGTTCTGCAGTGTTTCCCACGGTTCCCAACTTTTTCCAATCCGTTCCCACTGCTCCCTTTCGTTCCCCACTGTTTTGCAGTGTTCGCCACGGTTACGCACTTTTTCCAATCTATTCTCCATGTTCCCTTTAATTCCCCTATGTTCTGCAGTGTTCCACACAGTTCCCCACTTTTTCTAATCTGTTCCCCCTGCTCCCTTTGTTTCCTCACTCTTCTGCATTTTCCACACTGTTCCCCACTTTTTCCAATCTGTTTCCCCGGCTCCCTTTGGTTCCCCACGGTTCCCCACTTTTCCGAGTTCTTCCCTCTGCTCACTTTGGGTCCTCTCTGTTCTGCAGTATTCCCCATGGTTCTCCACATTTTTTCCAATCTGTTCCCATGCTCCTTTTGGTTCCCCTCCGAGCTGCACTGTCCTCCATTGTTTCCCAATTTTTCCCATCTCTTCCCCGTGCTCCTTTGGTTCCCCTCTATTCTGCAGTGTTCCCCAAGGTTGCACACTTTTTCGAATCTGTTCACCCTGCTCCCTTTGTTTCCCCTCTGTCCTGCAGTGTTCCCAACGTTTCCCCACTTTTTCCAATCAGTTCGCCCTGCTCTCTTTGTTTCCCCTCTGTCCTGCAATGTTCTCCACGCTTCCCCACTTTTTCCAATCCATTCCCCCTGCTCCTTTTGGTTCCCCACTGTTCTGCAGAACTCCCCACGATACCCCACTTTTTTCCAATCTGTACCCCCTGCTCCGTTTGGTTCTCCTTTATTCTGCAGTGTTCCCCACAGTTCCCCACTTTTTCCAATCCGTTCCCCCTGTGCCCTTTCTTTCCCGTCTGTCCTGCATTGTCCTTCGCGATTCCCCACTTTTTCCAATCCGTTGCACCTGCTCCCTTGGTTCCCCTCTGCTCTTCAGTGTTCCCCATGGTTCTACAATTTTTCTAATGTATAAACCATGCTCCCTTTGTTTCCTCAAGCTTCTGCATTTTTCCACACTGTTCCCCACTTTTTCCAATCTGTTTCCCCCGATCCCTTTGGTTCCCCACTATTCTGCAGTATTCCCCACTTTTCCACTATTTTCGAATTTGTTCGCCGTGATCGCTTTGGTTCCTCTCTGTCTGCATTGTTCTTCACAGTTCCCCACTTTATCCAATCCGTTCCCCCCTGCTCCCTTTGGTTCCCCTCTGTCCTGCAGTGTTCCCCACTTCTCAACTTCTTTCCGATATGCTCGCCGTGTTCCATTTCGTTCCCCTCTGTTCTGCAGTGTTTCCCATGGTTCCCCACTTTTTCAAATCCGTTCCCGCTGCTCCCATTGGTTCCCCACTGTTTTGCAGTGTTCGCCATGGTTCTGCACTTTTTCCAATCTGTTCCCCATGCTCCGTTTAGTTCCCCTCTATCTGCAATGTTCCCCAAGGTGCACACTTTTTCGAATCTGTTCACCCTGCTCCCTTTGTTTCCCCTCTGTCCTGCAGTGTTCCCCACGTTTCCCTACTTTTTCCAATCAGTTCGCCCTGCTCCCTTTGTTTCCCCGCTGTCCTCCAATGTTCTCCACGGTTCCCCACTTTTTCCAATCCATTCCCCCTGCTCCTTTTGGTTCCCCACTGTTCTGCAGAACTCCCCACGATTCCCCACTTTTTCCAATCTGTTCCCCCTGCTCCGTTTGGTTCTCCTTTATTCTGCAGTGTTACCGAAGGTTCCCCACTTTTCCGAGCTGTTCCCCCTGCTCCCTTTGGTTCTGCAGTGTTCTGCGGTGTTCCCCACGGTTACCCACTTTTTCCAAAACGTTCCCCCTGCTCCCTTTGGTTCCCCTCTGTCCTGCAGTGTTCCCCACGGTTACCCACTTATTCCAATCCATTCCCCCTGCTCCCTTTGGTTCCCCTCTGTCCTGCATTTCCCCCCACAGTTCCCCACTTTTCCAATCCGTTCCCCCTGCTCCCTTTAGATCCCCTCTGTACTGCAGTGCTCTCCACTGTTCCCCGCATTTTCCAATCCGTTCTCCCTGCTCCCTTTGGTTTCCCACTGTTCTGCATTTTTCAACACGGTTCCCCAATTTTTCCAATCTGTTCCCATGCTCCATTTGGTTCCCCTCTTTTCTGCAATATTCCCCACTGTTCCCCACCTTTTGCAATCTGTTCCCACTGCTCCCTTTGGTTCCCCACTGTTCTGCAGTGTTCGCTAACGGTTCCCCACTTTTTACAACCTGTACCTCCTGTTTCCTTTGGTTCCCCTCTGTCCTGCAGTCTTCCCCACGGTTCCACACTTTTTCCAATCTGTTCGCCGTGCTCTCTTTGGTTCCCATCAGTTCTACAATGTTCCCCACAGTTCCCCACTTTATCCAATCTTTTCCCGCTGCTCCCTTTGGTTCCCTCCGTCCTGCACTGTCCTCCATGGTTTCCCAATTTTTCCAATCTCTTCCCCGTGCTCCTTTGGTTCCCCTCTGTTGTGCAGTGTTCCGAACGGTTCCCCACTTTTTCCAAACCGTTCCCCCTGCTCCCTTTGGTTCCCCTCTGTCCTGCAGTGTTCCCCACGGTTACCCACTTATTCCAATCCATTCCCCCTGCTCCCTTTGGTTCCCCACTGTTCTACAGTGTTCGCCAATGGTTCCCCACTTTTTCCAACCTGTACCTCCTGTTCCCTTTGGTTCCCCTCTGTCCTGCAGTGTTCCCCACGGTTACCCACTTATTCCAATCCATTCCCCCTGCTCCCTTTGGTTCCCCACTGTTCTACAGTGTTCGCCAATGGTTCCCCACTTTTTCCAACCTGTACCTCCTGTTCCCTTTGGTTCCCCTCTGTCCTGCAGTGTTCCCCACGGTTCCACAATTTTTCTAATCTGTTCGCCGTGCTCTCTTTGGTTCCACTCTGTTCTACAGTGTTCCCCACAGTTGCCCACTTTTTCCAATCTGTTCCCCCTGCTCCCTTTGGTTCCCCTCTGTCCTGCAGTGTTCCACACTGTTCCCCACTTTTTCCAATCCGTTCACCCTGCTCCCGTTGTTTCTCCACTCTTCTGCATTTTCCACACCGTTCCCCACTTTTTCCAATCTGTTCCCCCTTCTCCTTGGGCTCCCCTCTGTTCTGCAGTTTTCCCCACAGTTTCCACTTTTTCCAATCTGTTCCCCCTGCTCCCGTTGGTTCCCCTCTATTCTGCAGTTTTCTATACAGTTCCCCACATTTTCCAATCCGTTACCCCTGCTCCCTTTGGTTCCCCTCTGTTCTGCAGGGTTCTCCACGGTTCCCGACTTTTTCCAATCTGTTCCTCCTGCTCCCTTTGGTTCCCCACTGTTCTGCATTTTTCCACACTGTTCCCCACTTTTTCCAATCTGATCCCCCTGCTCCCTTTGATTCCCCACTGTTCTGCAGTGTTCCCCTCTTCTCAACCTTTTTCCGATATGTTCGTCCTGCTCCCTTTCGTTCCCCTCTGTTCTGCAGTGTTTCCCACGGTTCCCAACTTTTTCCAATCCGTTCCCACTGCTCCCTTTGGTTCCCCACTGTTTTGCAGTGTTCGCCACGGTTCCGCACTTTTTCCAATCTATTCTCCATGTTCCCTTTAATTCCCCTATGTTCTGCAGTGTTCCACACAGTTCCCCACTTTTTCTAATCTGTTCCCCCTGCTCCCTTTGTTTCCTCACTCTTCTGCGTTTTCCACACTGTTCCCCACTTTTTCCAATCTGTTTCCCCCGCTCCCTTTGGTTCCCCACGGTTCCCCACTTTTCCGAGTTCTTCCCTCTGCTCACTTTGGGTCCTCTCTGTTCTGCAGTATTCCCCATGGTTCTCCACATTTTTTCCAATCTGTTCCCATGCTCCTTTTGGTTCCCCTCCGAGCTGCACTGTCCTCCATTGTTTCCCAATTTTTCCCATCTCTTCCCCGTGCTCCTTTGGTTCCCCTCTGTTCTGCAGTGTTCCAAACAGTTCCCCACTTTTTCCAATACGTTCACCCTGCTCCCGTTGTTTCTCCACTCTTATGCATTTTTCCACACCGTTCCCCACTTTTTCCAATCTGCTCCCCCTGCTCCTTGGGCTCCCCTCTGTTCTGCAGTTTTCCCCACAGTTCCCACTTTTTCCAAGCTGTTCCCCCTGCTCCCTTTGGTTCACCTCGATTCTGCAGTTTTCCATACAGTTCCCCACATTTTCCAATCCGTTACCCCTGCTCCCTTTTGTTCCCCTCTGTTCTGCAGTGTTCTCCACAGTTCCCGAATTTTTCCAATCTGTTCCTCCTGCTCCCTTTGGATCCCCACTCTTCTGCATTTTTCCACACTGCTCCACACTTTTTCCAAACTGATCCCCCTGCTCCCTTTGATTCCCCACCGTTCTGCAGTGTTGCCCACTTCTCAACTTCTTTACGATATGCTCGCCGTGCTCCATTTCGTTCCCCTCTGTTCTGCAGTGATTCCCACGGTTCCCCACTTTTTCCAATCCGTTCCCGCTGCTCCCTTTGGTTCCCCACTGTTTTGTAGTGTTCGCCATGGTTCTGCACTTTTTCCAATCTGTTCCCCATGCTCCGTTTAGTTCCCCTCTATTCTGCAGTGTTCCCCAAGGTTGCACACTTTTTCGAATCTGTTCACCCTGCTCCCTTTGTTTCCCTTCTGTCCTGCAGTGTTCCCCACGTTTCCCCACTTTTTCCAATCAGTTCGCCCTGCTCTCTTTGTTTCCCCTCTGTCCTGCAATGTTCTCCACGGTTCCCCACTTTTTCCAATCTGCTCCCCCTGCTCCTTGGGCTCCCCTCTGTTCTGCAGTTTTCCCCACAGTTTCCACTTTTTCCAATCTGTTCCCCCTGCTCCCTTTGGTTCACCTCTATTCTGCAGTTTTCCATACAGTTCCCCACATTTTCCAATCCGTTACCCCTGCTCCCTTTTGTTCCCCTCTGTTCTGCACTGTTCTCCACAGTTCCCGAATTTTTCCAATCTGTTCCTCCTGCTCCCTTTGGATCCCCACTCTTCTGCATTTTTCCACACGGTTCCCCAATTTTTCCAATCTGTTCCCATGCTCCATTTGTTTCCCCTCTGTCCTGCAATGTTCTCCACGATACCCCACTTTTTTCCAATCTGCACCCCCTGCTCCGTTTGGTTCTCCTTTATTCTGCAGTGTTCCCCACGGTTCCCCACTTTTCCGAGCTGTTCCCCCTGCTCCCTTTGGTTCCCCTCTGTTCTGCAGTGTTCCCCACAGTTCCCCACTTTTTCCAATCCGTTCCCCCTGTGCCCTTTCTTTCCCGTCTGTCCTGCATTGTCATTCGCGATTCCCCACTTTTTCCAATCCGTTGCACCTGCTCCCTTCGTTCCCCTCTGCTCTTCAGTGTTCCCCATGGTTCCACAATTTTTCTAATGTATCACCCATGCTCCCTTTGTTTCCTCAAGCTTCTGCATTTTTCCACACTGTTCCCCACTTTTTCCAATCTGTTTCCCCCGATCCCTTTGGTTCCCCACTATTCTGCAGTATTCCCCACTTTTCCACTATTTTCGAATTTGTTCGCCGTGATCGCTTTGGTTCCTCTCTGTCTGCATTGTTCTTCACAGTTCCCCACTTTATCCAATCCGTTCCCCCCTGCTCCCTTTGGTTCCCCTCTGTCCTGCAGTGTTCCCCACTTCTCAACTTCTTTCCGATATGCTCGCCGTGTTCCATTTCGTTCCCCTCTGTTCTGCAGTGTTTCCCATGGTTCCCCACTTTTTCAAATCCGTTCCCGCTGCTCCCTTTGGTTCCCCACTGTTTTGCAGTGTTCGCCATGGTTCTGCACTTTTTCCAATCTGTTCCCCATGCTCCGTTTAGTTCCCCTCTATCTGCAATGTTCCCCAAGGTGCACACTTTTTCGAATCTGTTCACCCTGCTCCCTTTGTTTCCCCTCTGTCCTGCAGTGTTCCCCACGTTTCCCTACTTTTTCCAATCAGTTCGCCCTGCTCCCTTTGTTTCCCCGCTGTCCTCCAATGTTCTCCACGGTTCCCCACTTTTTCCAATCCGTTCCCCCTGCTCCCTTTAGATCCCCTCTGTACTGCAGTGCTCTCCACTGTTCCCCGCATTTTCCAATCCGTTCTCCCTGCTCCCTTTGGTTTCCCACTGTTCTGCATTTTTCAACACGGTTCCCCAATTTTTCCAATCTGTTTCCCCCGCTCCCTTTGGTTCCCCACGGTTACCCACTTTTCCGAGTTCTTCCCTCTGCTCACTTTGGGTCCTCTCTGTTCTGCAGTATTCCCCATGGTTCTCCACATTTTTTCCAATCTGTTCCCATGCTCCTTTTGGTTCCCCTCCGAGCTGCACTGTCCTCCATTGTTTCCCAATTTTTCCCATCTCTTCCCCGTGCTCCTTTGGTTCCCCTCTGTTCTGCAGTGTTCCAAACGGTTCCCCACTTTTTCCAATACGTTCACCCTGCTCCCGTTGTTTCTCCACTCTTATGCATTTTTCCACACCGTTCCCCACTTTTTCCAATCTGCTCCCCCTGCTCCTTGGGCTCCCCTCTGTTCTGCAGTTTTCCCCACAGTTCCCACTTTTTCCAAGCTGTTCCCCCTGCTCCCTTTGGTTCACCTCGATTCTGCAGTTTTCCATACAGTTCCCCACATTTTCCAATCCGTTACCCCTGCTCCCTTTTGTTCCCCTCTGTTCTGCAGTGTTCTCCACAGTTCCCGAATTTTTCCAATCTCTTCCTCCTGCTCCCTTTGGATCCCCACTCTTCTGCATTTTTCCACACTGCTCCACACTTTTTCCAAACTGATCCCCCTGCTCCCTTTGATTCCCCACCGTTCTGCAGTGTTGCCCACTTCTCAACTTCTTTACGATATGCTCGCCGTGCTCCATTTCGTTCCCCTCTGTTCTGCAGTGATTCCCACGGTTCCCCACTTTTTCCAATTCGTTCCCGCTGCTCCCTTTGGTTCCCCACTGTTTTGTAGTGTTCGCCATGGTTCTGCACTTTTTCCAATCTGTTCCCCATGCTCCGTTTAGATCCCCTCTATTCTGCAGTGTTCCCCAAGGTTGCACACTTTTTCGAATCTGTTCACCCTGCTCCCTTTGTTTCCCCTCTGTCCTGCAGTGTTCCCCACGTTTCCCCACTTTTTCCAATCAGTTCGCCCTGCTCTCTTTGTTTCCCCTCTGTCCTGCAATGTTCTCCACGGTTCCCCACTTTTTCCAATCCATTCCCCCTGCTCCTTTTGGTTCCCCACTGTTCTGCAGAACTCCCCACGATACCCCACTTTTTTCCAATCTGTACCCCCTGCTCCGTTTGGTCCTCCTTTATTCTGCAGTGTTCCCCACGGTTCCCCACTTTTCCGAGCTGTTCCCCCTGCTCCCTTTGGTTCCCCTCTGTTCTGCAGTGTTCCCCACAGTTCCCCACTTTTTCCAATCCGTTCCCCCTGTGCCCTTTCTTTCCCGTCTGTCCTGCATTGTCCTTTGCGATTCCCCACTTTTTCCAATCCGTTGCACCTGCTCCCTTCGTTCCCCTCTGCTCTTCAGTGTTCCCCATGGTTCCACAATTTTTCTAATGTATAACCCATGCTCCCTTTGTTTCCTCAAGCTTCTGCATTTTTCCACACTGTTCCCCACTTTTTCCAATCTGTTTCCCCCGATCCCTTTGGTTCCCCACTATTCTGCAGTATTCCCCACTTTTCCACTATTTTCGAATTTGTTCGCCGTGATCGCTTTGGTTCCTCTCTGTCTGCATTGTTCTTCACAGTTCCCCACTTTATCCAATCCGTTCCCCCCTGCTCCCTTTGGTTCCCCTCTGTCCTGCAGTGTTCCCCACTTCTCAACTTCTTTCCGATATGCTCGCCGTGTTCCATTTCGTTCCCCTCTGTTCTGCAGTGTTTCCCATGGTTCCCCACTTTTTCAAATCCGTTCCCGCTGCTCCCTTTGGTTCCCCACTGTTTTGCAGTGTTCGCCATGGTTCTGCACTTTTTCCAATCTGTTCCCCATGCTCCGTTTAGTTCCCCTCTATCTGCAATGTTCCCCAAGGTGCACACTTTTTCGAATCTGTTCACCCTGCTCCCTTTGTTTCCCCTCTGTCCTGCAGTGTTCCCCACGTTTCCCTACTTTTTCCAATCAGTTCGCCCTGCTCCCTTTGTTTCCCCGCTGTCCTCCAATGTTCTCCACGGTTCCCCACTTTTTCCAATCCATTCCCCCTGCTCCTTTTGGTTCCCCACTGTTCTGCAGAACTCCCCACTATTCCCCACTTTTTCCAATCTGTTCCCCCTGCTCCGTTTGGTTCTCCTTTATTCTGCAGTGTTACCGAAGGTTCCCCACTTTTCCGAGCTGTTCCCCCTGCTCCCTTTGGTTCTGCAGTGTTCTGCGGTGTTCCCCACGGTTACCCACTTATTCCAATCCATTCCCCCTGCTCCCTTTGGTTCCCCTCTGTCCTGCATTTCCCCCCACAGTTCCCCACTTTTCCAATCCGTTCCCCCTGCTCCCTTTAGATCCCCTCTGTACTGCAGTGCTCTCCACTGTTCCCCGCATTTTCCAATCCGTTCTCCCTGCTCCCTTTGGTTTCCCACTCTTCTGCATTTTTCAACACGGTTCCCCAATTTTTCCAATCTGTTCCCATGCTCCATTTGGTTCCCCTCTTTTCTGCAATATTCCCCACTGTTCCCCACCTTTTGCAATCTGTTCCCACTGCTCCCTTTGGTTCCCCACTGTTCTGCAGTGTTCGCTAACGGTTCCCCACTTTTTACAACCTGTACCTCCTGTTCCCTTTGGTTCCCCTCTGTCCTGCAGTGTTCCCCACGGTTCCACACTTTTTCCAATCTGTTCGCCGTGCTCTCTTTGGTTCCCCTCAGTTCTACAATGTTCCCCACAGTTCCCCACTTTATCCAATCTTTTCCCCCTGCTCCCTTTGGTTCCCTCCGTCCTGCACTGTCCTCCATGGTTTCCCAATTTTTCCAATCTCTTCCCCGTGCTCCTTTGGTTCCCCTCTGTTGTGCAGTGTTCCGAACGGTTCCCCACTTTTTCCAAACCGTTCCCCCTGCTCCCTTTGGTTCCCCTCTGTCCTGCAGTGTTCCACACTGTTCCCCACTTTTTCCAATCCTTTCACCCTGCTCCCGTTGTTTCTCCACTCTTCTGCATTTTCCACACCGTTCCCCACTTTTTCCAATCTGTTCCCCCTTCTCCTTGGGCTCCCCTCTGTTCTGCAGTTTTCCCCACAGTTTCCACTTTTTCCAATCTGTTCCCCCTGCTCCCGTTGGTTCCCCTCTATTCTGCAGTTTTCTATACAGTTCCCCACATTTTCCAATCCGTTACCCCTTCTCCCTTTGGTTCCCCTCCGTTCTGCAGGGTTCTCCACGGTTCCCGACTTTTTCCAATCTGTTCCTCCTGCTCCCTTTGGTTCCCCACTGTTCTGCATTTTTCCACACAGTTCCCCACTTTTTCCAATCTGATCCCCCTGCTCCCTTTGATTCCCCACTGTTCTGCAGTGTTCCCCACTTCTCAACTTTTTTCCGATATGTTCGTCCTGCTCCCTTTCGTTCCCCTCTGTTCTGCAGTGTTTCCCACGGTTCCCAACTTTTTCCAATCCGTTCCCCCTGCTCCCTTTAGTTCCACTCTGTACTGCAGTGCTCTCCACGGTTCCCCGCATTTTTCAATCCGTTCTACCTGCTCCCTTTGGTTTCCCACTGTTCTGCATTTTTCCACAAGGTTCCCCAATTTTTCCAATCTGTTCCCATGCTCCATTTGGTTCCCCTCTTTTCTGCAATATTCCCCACTGTTCCCCACCTTTTGCAATCTGTTCCCCCTGCTCCCTTTGGTTCCCCACTGTTCTGCAGTGTTCGCTAACGGTTCCCCACTTTTTACAACCTGTACCTCCTGTTCCCTTTGGTTCCCCTCTATCCTGCAGTGTTCCCCACGGTTCCACACTTTTTCCAATCTGTTCGTCGTGCTCTCTTTGGTTCCCCTCAGTTCTACAATGTTCCCCACAGTTCCCCACTTTATCCAATCTTTTCCCCCTGCTCCCTTTGGTTCCCCTCCGTCCTGCACTGTCCTCCATGGTTTCCCAATTTTTCCAATCTCTTCCCTGTGCTCCATTTGCTTCCCCTCTTTTCTGCAATATTCCCCACTGTTCCCCACTTTTTCCAATCCATTCTCCCTGCTCCCTTTGGTTTCCCACTGTTTTGCATTTTTCCACACGGTTCCCCAATTTTTCCAATCTGTTCCCATGCTCCATTTGGTTCCCCTCTTTTCTGCAATATTACCCACTGTTCCCCACCTTTTGCAATCTGTTCCCCCTGCTCCCTTTGGTTCCCCACTGTTCTGCAGTGTTCGCTAACGGTTCCCCACTTTTTACAACCTGTACCTCCTGTTCCCTTTGGTTCCCCTCTGTCCTGCAGTGTTCCGCACGGTTCCCCACATTTTCCTATCCGTTCTCCCTGCTCCCTTTGGTTTCCCACTGTTCTGCATTTTTCCACACGGTTCCCCGATTTTTCCAATCTGTTCCCATGCTACATTTGCTTCCCCTCTTTTCTGCAATATTCCCCACTGTTCCCCACTTTTTCCAATCCATTCCCCCTGCTCCTTTTGGTTCCCCACTGTTCTGCAGAACTCCCCACGATTCCCCACTTTTTCCAATCTGTTCCCCCTGCTCCGTTTGGTTCTCCTTTATTCTGCAGTGTTCCCCACGGTTCCCCACTTTTCCGAGCTGTTCCCCCTGCTCCTTTTCGTTCCGCAGTGTTCTGCAGTGTTCCCCACGGTTACCCACTTTTTCCAAACCGTTCCCCCTGCTCCCTTTGGTTCCCCTCTGTCCTGCAGTGTTCCCCACGGTTCCACACTTTTTCCAATCTGTTCGCCGTGCTCTCTTTGGTTCCTCTCTGTTCTATAGTGTTCCCCACAGTTCCCCACTTTTTCCAATCTGTTCCCCCTGCTCCCTTTGGTTCCCCTCCGTCCTGCACTGTCCTCCATGGTTTCCCAATTTTTCCAATCTCTTCCCCGTGCTCCTTTGGTTCCCCTCTGTTGTTCAGTGTTCCGAACGGTTCCCCACTTTTTCCAATCCGTTCCCCCTGCTTCCTTTGATTCCCCTCTGTTCTGCAGTGTTCCACACTGTTCCCCACTTTTTCCAATCCATTCACCCTGCTCCCGTTGTTTCTCCACTCTTCTGCATTTTCCACACCGTTCCCCACTTTTTCCAATCTGTTCCCCCTTCTCCTTGGGCTCCCCTCTGTTCTGCAGTTTTCCCCACAGTTTCCACTTTTTCCAATCTGTTCCCCCTGCTCCCGTTGGTTCCCCTCTATTCTGCAGTTTTCTATACAGTTCCCCACATTTTCCAATCCGTTACCCCTGCTCCCTTTGGTTCCCCTCTGTTCTGCAGGGTTCTCCACGGTTCCCGACTTTTTCCAATCTGTTCCTCCTGCTCCCTTTGGTTCCCCACTGTTCTGCATTTTTCCACACAGTTCCCCACTTTTTCCAATATGATCCCCCTGCTCCCTTTGATTCCCCACTGTTCTGCAGTGTTCCCCACTTCTCAACTTTTTTCCGATATGTTCGTCCTGCTCCCTTTCGTTCCCCTCTGTTCTGCAGTGTTTCCCACGGTTCCCAACTTTTTCCAATCCGTTCCCACTGCTCCCTTTCGTTCCCCACTGTTTTGCAGTGTTCGCCACGGTTTCGCACTTTTTCCAATCTCTTCTCCATGTTCCCTTTAATTCCCCTATGTTCTGCAGTGTTCCACACAGTTCCCCACTTTTTCCAATCTGTTCCCCCTGCTCCCTTTGTTTCCTCACTCTTCTGCGTTTTCCACACTGTTCCCCACTTTTTCCAATCTGTTTCCCCCGCTCCCTTTGGTTCCCCACGGTTCCCCACTTTTCCGAGTTCTTCCCTCTGCTCACTTTGGGTCCTCTCTGTTCTGCAGTATTCCCCATGGTTCTCCACATTTTTTCCAATCTGTTCCCATGCTCCTTTTGGTTCCCCTCCGAGCTGCACTGTCCTCCATTGTTTCCCATTTTTCCCATCTCTTCCCCGTGCTCCTTTGGTTCCCCTCTGTTCTGCAGTGTTCCAAACAGTTCCCCACTTTTTCCAATACGTTCACCCTGCTCCCGTTGTTTCTCCACTCTTATGCATTTTTCCACCCCGTTCCCCACTTTTTCCAATCTGCTCCCCCAGCTCCTTGGGCTCCCCTCTGTTCTGCAGTTTTCCCCACAGTTCCCACTTTTTCCAAGCTGTTCCCCCTGCTCCCTTTGGTTCACCTCTATTCTGCAGTTTTCCATACAGTTCCCCACATTTTCCAATCCGTTACCCCTGCTCCCTTTTGTTCCCCTCTGTTCTGCAGTATTCTCCACGGTTCCCGAATTTTTCCAATCTGTTCCTCCTGCTCCCTTTGGGTCCCCACTCTTCTGCATTTTTCCACACTGCTCCACACTTTTTCCAAACTGATCCCCCTGCTCCCTTTGATTCCCCACCGTTCTGCAGTGTTGCCCACTTCTCAACTTCTTTACGATATGCTCGCCGTGCTCCATTTCGTTCCCCTCTGTTCTGCAGTGTTTCCCACGGTTCCCCACTTTTTCCAATCCGTTCCCGCTGCTCCCTTTGGTTCCCCACTGTTTTGTAGTGTTCGCCATGGTTCTACACTTTTTCCAATCTGTTCCCCATGCTCCGTTTAGTTCCCCTCTATTCTGCAGTGTTCCCCAAGGTTGCACACTTTTTCGAATCTGTTCACCCTGCTCCCTTTGTTTCCCCTCTGTCCTGCAGTGTTCCCCACGTTTCCCCACTTTTTCCAATCAGTTCGCCCTGCTCTCTTTGTTTCCCCTCTGTCCTGCAATGTTCTCCACGGTTCCCCACTTTTTCCAATCCATTCCCCCTGCTCCTTTTGGTTCCCCACTGTTCTGCAGAACTCCCCACGATACCCTACTTTTTTCCAATCTGTACCCCCTGCTCCGTTTGGTTCTCCTTTATTCTGCAGTGTTCCCAACGGTTCCCCACTTTTCCGAGCTGTTCCCCCTGCTCCCTTTGGTTCCCCTCTGTTCTGCAGTGTTCCCCACAGTTCCCCACTTTTTCCAATCCGTTCCCCCTGTGCCCTTTCTTTCCCCTCTGTCCTGCATTGTCCCCTGCGATTCCCCAGTTTTTCCAATCCGTTGCACCTGCTCCCTTGGTTCCCCTCTGCTCTTCAGTGTTCCCCATGGTTCCACAATTTTTCCAATGTATACCCCATGCTCCCTTTGTTTCTTCAAGCTTCTGCATTTTTCCACACTGTTCCCCACTTTTTCCAATCTGTTTCCCCCGATCCCTTTGGTTCCCCACTATTCTGCAGTATTCCCCACTTTTCCACTATTTTCGAATTTGTTCGCCGTGATCGCTTTGGTTCCTCTCTGTCTGCATTGTTCTTCACAGTTCCCCACTTTATCCAATCCGTTCCCCCCTGCTCCCTTTGGTTCCCCTCTGTCCTGCAGTGTTCCCCACTTCTCAACTTCTTTCCGATATGCTCGCCGTGTTCCATTTCTTTCCCCTCTGTTCTGCAGTGTTTCCCACGGTTCCCCACTTTTTCCAATACGTTCCCGCTGCTCCCTTTGGTTCCCCACTGTTTTGCAGTGTTCGCCATGGTTCTGCACTTTTTCCAATCTGTTCCCCATGCTCCGTTTGTTTCTTGAAGCTTCTGCATTTTTCCACACTGTTCCCCACTTTTTCCATTCCGTTCCCCCCTGCTCCCTTTGTTTCCCCTCTGTCCTGCAGTGTTCCCCACTTCTCAACTTCTTTCCGATATGCTCGCCGTGTTCCATTTCTTTCCCCTCTGTTCTGCAGTGTTTCCCACGGTTCCCCTCTTTTTCCAATCCGTTCCCGCTGCTCCCTTTGGTTCCCCTCTGTTCTGCAGTGTTCCCCACAGTTCCCCACTTTTTCCAATCCGTTCCCCCTGTGCCCTTTCTTTCCCCTCTGTCCTGCATTGTCCTTCGCGATTCCCCACTTTTTCCAATCCGTTGCACCTGCTCCCTTGGTTCCCCTCTGCTCTTCAGTGTTCCCCATGGTTCCACAATTTTTCCAATGTATACCCCATGCTCCCTTTGTTTCTTCAAGCTTCTGCATTTTTCCACACTGTTCCCCACTTTTTCCAATCTGTTTCCCCCGATCCCTTTGGTTCCCCACTATTCTGCAGTATTCCCCACTTTTCCACTATTTTCGAATTTGTTCGCCGTGATCGCTTTGGTTCCTCTCTGTCTGCATTGTTCTTCACAGTTTCCCACTTTATCCAATCCGTTCCCCCCTGCTCCCTTTGGTTCCCCTCTGTCCTGCAGTGTTCCCCACTTCTCAACTTCTTTCCGATATGCTCGCCGTGTTCCATTTCTTTCCCCTCTGTTCTGCAGTGTTTCCCACGGTTCCCCACTTTTTCCAATCCGTTCCCGCTGCTCCCTTTGGTTCCCCACTGTTTTGCAGTGTTCGCCATGGTTCTGCACTTTTTCCAATCTGTTCCCCATGCTCCGTTTAGTTCCCCTCTATCTGCAATGTTCCCCAAGGTGCACACTTTTTCGAATCTGTTCACCCTGCTCCCTTTGTTTCCCCTCTGTCCTGCAGTGTTCCCCACGTTTCCCCACTTTTTCCAATCAGTTCGCCCTGCTCCCTTTGTTTCCCCTCTGTCCTCCAATGTTCTCCACGGTTCCCCACTTTTTCCAATCCATTCCCCCTGCTCCTTTTGGTTCCCCACTGTTCTGCAGAACTCCCCACGATTCCCCACTTTTTTCAATCTGTTCCACTGCTCCGTTTGGTTCTCCTTTATTCTGCAGTGTTACCGAAGGTTCCCCACTTTTCCGAGCTGTTCCCCCTGCTCCCTTTGGTTCTGCAGTGTTCTGCAGTATTCCCCACGGTTACCCACTTTTTCCAAACCGGTCCCCCTGCTCCCTTTGGTTCCCCTCTGTCCTGCAGTGTTCCCCACGGTTACCCACTTATTCCAATCCATTCCCCCTGCTCCCTTTGGTTCCCCTCTGTCCTGTATTTTCCCCCACAGTTCCCCACTTTTCCAATCCGTTCCCCCTGCTCCCTTTAGTTCCCCTCTGTACTGCAGTGCTCTCCACGGTTCCCCGCATTTTCCAATCCGTTCTCCCTGCTCCCTTTGGTTTCCCACTGTTCTGCATTTTTCCACAAGGTTCCCCAATTTTCCCAATCTGTTCCCATGCTCCATTTGGTTCCCCTCTTTTCTGCAATATTCCCCACTGTTCCCCACCTTTTGCAATGTGTTCCCCCTGCTCCCTTTGGTTCTCCACTGTTCTGCAGTGTTCGCTAACGGTTCACCACTTTTTACAACCTGTACCTCCTGTTCCCTTTGGTTCCCCTCTGTCCTGCAGTGTTCCCTACGTTTCCACACTTTTTCCAATCTGTTCGCCGTGCTCTCTTTGGTTCCCCTCAGTTCTACAATGTTCCCCACAGTTCCCCACTTTATCCAATCTTTTCCCCCTGCTCCCTTTGTTTCCCTCCGTCCTGCACTGTCCTCCATGGTTTCCCAATTTTTCCAATCTCTTCCCCGTGCTCCTTTGGTTCCCCTCTGTTGTGCAGTGTTCCGAACGGTTCCCCACTTTTTCCAAACCGTTCCCCCTGCTCCCTTTGGTTCCCCTCTGTCCTGCAGTGTTCCCCACGGTTACCCACTTATTCCAATCCATTCCCCCTGCTCCCTTTGGTTCCCCTCTGTCCTGCATTTTCCCCCACAGATCCCCACTTTTCCAATCCGTTCCCCCTGCTCCCTTTCGTTCCCCTCTGTACTGCAGTGCTCTCCACGGTTCCCCGCATTTTCCAATCCATTCTCCCTGCTCCCTTTGGTTTCCCACTGTTCTGCATTTTTCCACAAGGTTCCCCAATTTTTCCAATCTGTTCCCATGCTCCATTTGGTTCCCCTCTTTTCTGCAATATTCCCCACTGTTCCCCACCTTTTGCAATCTGTTCCCCCTGCTCCCTTTGGTTCCCCACTGTTCTGCAGTGTTCGCTAACGGTTCCCCACTTTTTATAACCTGTACCTCCTGTTCCCTTTGGTTCCCCTCTGTCCTGCAGTGTTCCCCACGGTTCCACACTTTTTCCAATCTGTTCGTCGTGCTCTCTTTGGTTCCCCTCAGTTCTACAATGTTCCCCACAGTTCCCCACTTTATCCAATCTTTTCCCCCTGCTCCCTTTGGTTCCCCTCCGTCCTGCACTGTCCTCCATGGTTTCCCAATTTTTCCAATCTCTTCCCCGTGCTCCTTTGGTTCCCCTCTGTTGTGCAGTGTTCCGAACGGTTCCCCACTTTTTCCAATCCGTTCTCCCTGCTCCCTTTGGTTTCCCACTGTTCTACATTTTTCCACACGTTTCCCCGATTTTTCCAATCTGTTCCCATGCTCCATTTGCTTCCCTTCTTTTCTGCAATATTCCCCACTGTTCCCCACTTTTTGCAATCTGTTCCCCCTGCTTCCCTTTGGTTCCCCACTGTTCTGCAGTGTTCGCCAACGGTTCCCCACTTTTTCCAACCTGTACCTCCTGTTCCCTTTGGTTCCCCTCTGTTCTGCAGTGTTCCCCACAGTTCCCCACTTTTTCCAATCCGTTCCCCCTGTGCCCTTTCTTTCCCCTCTGTCCTGCATTGTCCTTCGCGATTCCCCACTTTTTCCAATCCGTTGCACCTGCTCCCTTGGTTCCCCTCTGCTCTTCAGTGTTCCCCATGGTTCCACAATTTTTCCAATGTATACCCCATGCTCCCTTTGTTTCTTCAAGCTTCTGCATTTTTCCACACTGTTCCCCACTTTTTCCAATCTGTTTCCCCCGATCCCTTTGGTTCCCCACTATTCTGCAGTATTCCCCACTTTTCCACTATTTTCGAATTTGTTCGCCGTGATCGCTTTGGTTCCTCTCTGTCTGCATTGTTCTTCACAGTTTCCCACTTTATCCAATCCGTTCCCCCCTGCTCCCTTTGGTTCCCCTCTGTCCTGCAGTGTTCCCCACTTCTCAACTTCTTTCCGATATGCTCGCCGTGTTCCATTTCTTTCCCCTCTGTTCTGCAGTGTTTCCCACGGTTCCCCACTTTTTCCAATCCGTTCCCGCTGCTCCCTTTGGTTCCCCACTGTTTTGCAGTGTTCGCCATGGTTCTGCACTTTTTCCAATCTGTTCCCCATGCTCCGTTTAGTTCCCCTCTATCTGCAATGTTCCCCAAGGTGCACACTTTTTCGAATCTGTTCACCCTGCTCCCTTTGTTTCCCCTATGTCCTGCAGTGTTCCCCACGTTTCCCCACTTTTTCCAATCAGTTCGCCCTGCTCCCTTTGTTTCCCCTCTGTCCTCCAATGTTCTCCACGGTTCCCCACTTTTTCCAATCCATTCCCCCTGCTCCTTTTGGTTCCCCACTGTTCTGCAGAACTCCCCACGATTCCCCACTTTTTTCAATCTGTTCCACTGCTCCGTTTGGTTCTCCTTTATTCTGCAGTGTTACCGAAGGTTCCCCACTTTTCCGAGCTGTTCCCCCTGCTCCCTTTGGTTCTGCAGTGTTCTGCAGTATTCCCCACGGTTACCCACTTTTTCCAAACCGGTCCCCCTGCTCCCTTTGGTTCCCCTCTGTCCTGCAGTGTTCCCCACGGTTACCCACTTATTCCAATCCATTCCCCCTGCTCCCTTTGGTTCCCCTCTGTCCTGTATTTTCCCCCACAGTTCCCCACTTTTCCAATCCGTTCCCCCTGCTCCCTTTAGTTCCCCTCTGTACTGCAGTGCTCTCCACGGTTCCCCGCATTTTCCAATCCGTTCTCCCTGCTCCCTTTGGTTTCCCACTGTTCTGCATTTTTCCACAAGGTTCCCCAATTTTCCCAATCTGTTCCCATGCTCCATTTGGTTCCCCTCTTTTCTGCAATATTCCCCACTGTTCCCCACCTTTTGCAATGTGTTCCCCCTGCTCCCTTTGGTTCTCCACTGTTCTGCAGTGTTCGCTAACGGTTCACCACTTTTTACAACCTGTACCTCCTGTTCCCTTTGGTTCCCCTCTGTCCTGCAGTGTTCCCTACGTTTCCACACTTTTTCCAATCTGTTCGCCGTGCTCTCTTTGGTTCCCCTCAGTTCTACAATGTTCCCCACAGTTCCCCACTTTATCCAATCTTTTCCCCCTGCTCCCTTTGTTTCCCTCCGTCCTGCACTGTCCTCCATGGTTTCCCAATTTTTCCAATCTCTTCCCCGTGCTCCTTTGGTTCCCCTCTGTTGTGCAGTGTTCCGAACGGTTCCCCACTTTTTCCAAACCGTTCCCCCTGCTCCCTTTGGTTCCCCTCTGTCCTGCAGTGTTCCCCACGGTTACCCACTTATTCCAATCCATTCCCCCTGCTCCCTTTGGTTCCCCTCTGTCCTGCATTTTCCCCCACAGATCCCCACTTTTCCAATCCGTTCCCCCTGCTCCCTTTCGTTCCCCTCTGTACTGCAGTGCTCTCCACGGTTCCCCGCATTTTCCAATCCATTCTCCCTGCTCCCTTTGGTTTCCCACTGTTCTGCATTTTTCCACAAGGTTCCCCAATTTTTCCAATCTGTTCCCATGCTCCATTTGGTTCCCCTCTTTTCTGCAATATTCCCCACTGTTCCCCACCTTTTGCAATCTGTTCCCCCTGCTCCCTTTGGTTCCCCACTGTTCTGCAGTGTTCGCTAACGGTTCCCCACTTTTTATAACCTGTACCTCCTGTTCCCTTTGGTTCCCCTCTGTCCTGCAGTGTTCCCCACGGTTCCACACTTTTTCCAATCTGTTCGTCGTGCTCTCTTTGGTTCCCCTCAGTTCTACAATGTTCCCCACAGTTCCCCACTTTATCCAATCTTTTCCCCCTGCTCCCTTTGGTTCCCCTCCGTCCTGCACTGTCCTCCATGGTTTCCCAATTTTTCCAATCTCTTCCCCGTGCTCCTTTGGTTCCCCTCTGTTGTGCAGTGTTCCGAACGGTTCCCCACTTTTTCCAATCCGTTCTCCCTGCTCCCTTTGGTTTCCCACTGTTCTACATTTTTCCACACGTTTCCCCGATTTTTCCAATCTGTTCCCATGCTCCATTTGCTTCCCTTCTTTTCTGCAATATTCCCCACTGTTCCCCACTTTTTGCAATCTGTTCCCCCTGCTTCCCTTTGGTTCCCCACTGTTCTGCAGTGTTCGCCAACGGTTCCCCACTTTTTCCAACCTGTACCTCCTGTTCCCTTTGGTTCCCCTCTGTCCTGCAGTGTTCCCCACGGTTCCACACTTTTTCCAATCTGTTCGCCGTGCTCTCTTTGGTTCCTCTCTGTTCTACAGTGTTCCCCACAGTTCCCCACTTTTTCCAATCTGTTCCCCCTGCTCCCTTTGGTTCCCCTCCGTACTGCACTGTCCTCCATGGTTTCCCAATTTTTCCAATCTCTTCCCCGTGCTCCTTTGGTTCCCCTCTGTTGTTCAGTGTTCCGAACGGTTCCCCACTTTTTCCAATCCGTTCCCCCTGCTTCCTTTGATTCCCCTCTGTTCTGCAGTGTTCCACACTGTTCCCCACTTTTTCCAATCCGTTCACCCTGCTCCCGTTGTTTCTCCACTCTTCTGCATTTTCCACTCCGTTCCCCACTTTTTCCAATCTGTTCCTCCTGCTCCCTTTGGTTCCCCAATGTTCTGCATTTTTCCACACAGTTCCCCACTTTTTCCAATCTGATCCCCCTGCTCCCTTTCATTCTCCACTGTTCTGCAGTGTTCCCCACTTCTCAACTTTTTTCCGATATGTTCGTCCTGCTCCCTTTCGTTCCCCTCTGTTCTGCAGTGTTTCCCACGGTTCCCAACTTTTTCCAATCCGTTCCCACTGCTCCCTTTGGTTCCCCACTGTTTTGTAGTGTTCGCCATGGTTCTGCACTTTTTCCAATCTGTTCCCCATGCTCCGTTTAGTTCCCCTCTATTCTGCAGTGTTCCCCAAGGTTGCACACTTTTTCGAATCTGTTCACCCTGCTCCCTTTGTTTCCCCTCTGTCCTGCAGTGTTCCCCACGTTTCCCCACTTTTTCCAGTCAGTTCGCCCTGCTCTCTTTGTTTCCCCTCTGTTCTGCAATGTTCTCCACGGTTCCCCACTTTTTCCAATCCATTCCCCCTGCTCCTTTTGGTTCCCCACTGTTCTGCAGAACTCCCCACGATACCCCACTTTTTTCCAATCTGTACCCCCTGCTCCGTTTGGTTCTCCTTTATTCTGCAGTGTTCCCCACGGTTCCCCACTTTTCCGAGCTGTTCCCCCTTCTCCCTTTGGTTCCCCTCTGTTCTGCAGTGTTCCCCACTTTTTCCAATCCGTTCCCCCTGTGCCCTTTCTTTCCCCTCTGTCCTGCATTGTCCTTCGCGATTCCCCACTTTTTCCAATCCGTTGCACCTGCTCCCTTGGTTCCCCTCTGCTCTTCAGTGTTCCCCATGGTTCCACAATTTTTCCAATGTATACCCCATGCTCCCTTTGTTTCCTCAAGCTTCTGCATTTTTCCACACTGTTCCCCACTTTTTCCAATCAGTTTCCCCCGATCCCTTTGGTTCCCCACTATTCTGCAGTATTCCCCACTTTTCCACTATTTTCGAATTTGTTCGCCGTGATCGCTTTGGTTCCTCTCTGTCTGCATTGTTCTTCACAGTTCCCCACTTTATCCAATCTGTTCCCCCCTGCTCCCTTTGGTTCCCCTCTGTCCTGCAGTGTTCCCCACTTCTCAACTTCTTTCCGATATGCTCGCCGTGTTCCATTTCGTTCCCCTCTGTTCTGCAGTTTTTCCCACGGTTCCCCACTTTTTCCAATCCGTTCCCGCTGCTCCCTTTGGTTCCCCACTGTTTTGCAGTGTTCGCCATGGTTCTGCACTTTTTCCAATCTGTTCCCCATGCTCCGTTTAGTTCCCCTCTATCTGCAATGTTCTCCAAGGTGCACACTTTTTCGAATCTGTTCACCCTGCTCCCTTTGTTTCCCCTCTGTCCTGCAGTGTTCCCCACGTTTCCCCACTTTTTCCAATCAGTTCGCCCTGCTCCCTTTGTTTCCCCTCTGTCCTCCAATGTTCTCCACGGTTCCCCACTTTTTCCAATCCATTCCCCCTGCTCCTTTTGGTTCCCCACTGTTCTTCAGAACTCCCCACGATTCCCCACTTTTTCCAATCTGTTCCCCCTGCTCCGTTTGGTTCTCCTTTATTCTGCAGTGTTACCGAAGGTTCCCCACTTTTCCGAGCTGTTCCCCCTGCTCCCTTTGGTTCCCCACTGTTCTGCATTTTTCCACACGGTTCCCCAATTTTTCCAATCTGTTCCCATGCTCCATTTGGTTCCCCTCTTTTCTGCAATATTCCCCACTGATCCCCACCTTTTGCAATCTGTTCCCACTGCTCCCTTTGGTTCCCCACTGTTCTGCAGTGTTCGCTAACGGTTCCCCACTTTTTACAACCTGTACCTCCTGTTCCCTTTGGTTCCCCTCTGTCCTGCAGTGTTCCCCACGGTTCCACACTTTTTCCAATCTGTTCGCCGTGCTCTCTTTGGTTCCCCTCAGTTCTACAATGTTCCCCACAGTTCCCCACTTTATCCAATCTTTTCCCCCTGCTCCCTTTGGTTCCCCTCTGTCCTGCAGTGTTCCCCACGGTTGCCCACTTATTCCAATCCATTCCCCCTGCTCCCTTTGGTTCCCCTCTGTCCTGCATTTTCCCCCACAGTTCCCCACTTTTCCAATCCGTTCCCCCTGCTCCCTTTGGTTTCCCACTGTTCTGCATTTTTCCACACGGTTCCCCAATTTTTCCAATCTGTTCCCATGCTCCATTTGGATCCCCTCTTTTCTGCAATATTCCCCACTGTTCCCCACCTTTTGCAATCTGTTCCCACTGCTCCCTTTGGTTCCCCACTGTTCTGCAGTGTTCGCTAACGGTTCCCCACTCTTTACAACCTGTACCTCCTGTTCCCTTTGGTTCCCCTCTGTCCTGCAGTGTTCCCCACGGTTCCACACTTTTTCCAATCTGTTCGCCGTGCTCTCTTTGGTTCCCCTCAGTTCTACAATGTTCCCCACAGTTCCCCACTTTATCCAATCTTTTCCCCCTGCTCCCTTTGGTTCCCTCCGTCCTGCACTGTCCTCCATGGTTTCCCAATTTTTCCAATCTCTTCCCCGTGCTCCTTTGGTTCCCCTCTGTTTTGCAGTGTTCCGAACGGTTCCCCACTTTTTCAAAACCGTTCCCCCTGCTCCCTTTGGTTCCCCTCTGTCCTGCATTTTCCCCCGCAGTTCCCCAGTTTTCCAATCCGTTCCCCCTGCTCCCTTTAGTTCCCCTATGTACTGCAGTGCTCTCCACGGTTCCCCGCATTTTCTAATCCGTTCTCCCTGCTCCCTTTGGTTTCCCACTGTTCTGCATTTTTCCACAAGGTTCCCCAATTTTTCCAATCTGTTCCCATGCTCCATTTGGTTCCCCTCTTTTCTGCAATATTCCCCACTGTTCCCCACCTTTTGCAATCCGTTCCCCCTGCTCCCTTTGGTTCCCCACTGTTCTGCAGTGTTCACTAACGGTTCCCCACTTTTTACAACCTGTACCTCCTGTTCCCTTTGGTTCCCCTCTGTCCTGCAGTGTTCCCCACGGTTCCACACTTTTTCCAATCTGTTCGTCGTGCTCTCTTTGGTTCCCCTCAGTTCTACAATGTTCCCCACAGTTCCCCACTTTATCCAATCTTTTCCCCCTGCTCCCTTTGGTTCCCTCCGTCCTGCACTGTCCTCCATGGTTTCCCAATTTTTCCAATCTCTTCCCCGTGCTCCTTTGGTTCCCCTCTGTTTTGCAGTGTTCCGAACGGTTCCCCACTTTTTCAAAACCGTTCCCCCTGCTCCCTTTGGTTCCCCTCTGTCCTGCATTTTCCCCCGCAGTTCCCCAGTTTTCCAATCCGTTCCCCCTGCTCCCTTTAGTTCCCCTATGTACTGCAGTGCTCTCCACGGTTCCCCGCATTTTCTAATCCGTTCTCCCTGCTCCCTTTGGTTTCCCACTGTTCTGCATTTTTCCACAAGGTTCCCCAATTTTTCCAATCTGTTCCCATGCTCCATTTGGTTCCCCTCTTTTCTGCAATATTCCCCACTGTTCCCCACCTTTTGCAATCCGTTCCCCCTGCTCCCTTTGGTTCCCCACTGTTCTGCAGTGTTCACTAACGGTTCCCCACTTTTTACAACCTGTACCTCCTGTTCCCTTTGGTTCCCCTCTGTCCTGCAGTGTTCCCCACGGTTCCACACTTTTTCCAATCTGTTCGTCGTGCTGTCTTTGGTTCCCCTCAGTTCTACAATGTTCCCCACAGTTCCCCACTTTATCCAATCTTTTCCCCCTGCTCCCTTTGGTTCCCCTCCGTCCTGCACTGTCCTCCATGGTTTCCCAATTTTTCCAATCTCTTCCCCGTGCTCCTTTGGTTCCCCTCTGTTGTGCAGTGTTCCGAACGGTTCCCCACTTTTTCCAATCCGTTCTCCCTGCTCCCTTTGGTTTCCCACTGTTTTGCATTTTTCCACACGGTTCCCCAATTTTTCCAATCTGTTCCCATGCTCCATTTGGTTCCCCTCTTTTCTGCAATATTCCCCACTGTTCCCCACCTTTTGCAATCTGTTCCCCCTGCTCCCTTTGGTTCCCCACTGTTCTGCAGTGTTCGCTAACGGTTCCCCACTTTTTACAACCTGTACCTCCTGTTCCCTTTGGTTCCCCTCTGTCCTGCAGTGTTCCGCACGGTTCCCCACATTTTCCTATCCGTTCTCCCTGCTCCCTTTGGTTCCCCACTGTTCTGCTGAACTCCCCACGATTCCCCACTTTTTCCAATCTGTTCCCCCTGCTCCGTTTGGTTCTCCTTTATTCTGCAGTGTTCCCCACGGTTCCCCACTTTTCCGAGCTGTTCCCCCTGCTCCCTTTGGTTCCGCAGTGTTCTGCAGTGTTCCCCACGGTTACCCACTTTTTCCAAACTGTTCCCCCTGCTCCCTTTGGTTCCCCTCTGTCCTGCAGTGTTCCCCACGGTTACCAACTTTTTCCAATCCATTCCCCCTGTTCCCTTTGGTTCCCCTCTGTCCTGCATTTTCGCCCATATTTCCCCACTTTTCCAATCCGTTCCTTTGCTCCCTTTAGTTCCCCTCTGTACTGCAGTGCTCCCCACGGTTCCCCACATTTTCCAATCCGTTCTCCCTGCTCCCTTTGGTTTCCCACTGTTCTACATTTTTCCACACGTTTCCCCGATTTTTCCAATCTGTTCCCATGCTCCATTTGCTTCCCCTCTTTTCTGCAATATTCCCCACTGTTCCCCACTTTTTGCAATCTGCTCCCCCTGCTCCCTTTAGTTCCCCTCTGTCCAGCAGTGTTCCCCACGGTTCCACACTTTTTCCAATCTGTTCGCCGTGCTCTCTTTGGTTCCTCTCTGTTCTACAGTGTTCCCCACAGTTCCCCACTTTTTCCAATCTGTTCCCCCTGCTTCCTTTGGTTCCCCTCCGTCCTGCACTGTCCTCCATGGTTTACCAATTTTTCCAATCTCTTCCCCGTGCTCCTTTGGTTCCCCTCTGTTGTTCAGTGTTCCGAACGGTTCCCCACTTTTTCCAATCCTTTCCCCCTGCTTCCTTTGATTTCCCTCTGTTCTGCAGTGTTCCACACTGTTCCCCACTTTTTCCAAACCGTTCACCCTGCTCCCGTTGTTTCTCCACTCTTCTGCATTTTCCACACCGTTCCCCACTTTTCCCAATCTGTTCCCCCTGCTCCCATTGGTTCCCCTCTATTCTGCAGTTTTCTATACAGTTCCCCACATTTTCCAATCTGTTACCCCTGCTCCCTTTGGTTCCCCTCTGTTCTGCAGGGTTCTCCATGGTTCCCGACTTTTTCCAATCTGTTCCTCCTGCTCCCTTTGGTTCCCCACTGTTCTGCATTTTTCCACACAGTTCCCCACTTTTTCCAATCTGATCCCCCTGCTCCCTTTGATTCCCCACTGTTCTGCAGTGTTCCCCACTTCTCAACTTTTTTCCGATATGTTCGTCCTGCTCCCTTTCGTTCCCCTCTGTTCTGCAGTGTTTCCCACGGTTCCCAACTTTTTGCAATCCGTTCCCACTGTTCCCTTTCGTTCCCCACTGTTTTGCAGTGTTCGCCACGGTTCCGCACTTTTTCCAATCTATTCTCCATGTTCCCTTTAATTCCCCTATGTTCTGCAGTGTTCCACACAGTTCCCCACTTTTTCCAATCTGTTCCCCCTGCTCCCTTTGTTTCTTCACTCTTCTGCGTTTTCCACACTGTTCCCCACTTTTTCCAATCTGTTTCCCCCGCTCCCTTTGGTTCCCCACGGTTCCCCACTTTTCCGAGTTCTTCCCTCTGCTCACTTTGGGTCCTCTCTGTTCTGCAGTATTCCCCATGGTTCTCCACATTTTTTCCAATCTGTTCCCATGCTCCTTTTGGTTCCCCTCTGAGCTGCACTGTCCTCCATTGTTTCCCAATTTTCCCATCTCTTCCCCGTGCTCCTTTGGTTCCCCTCTGTTCTGCAGTGTTCCAAACAGTTCCCCACTTTTTCCAATACGTTCACCCTGCTCCCGTTGTTTCTCCACTCTTATGCATTTTTCCACACCGTTCCGCACTTTTTCCAATCTGCTCCCCCTGCTCCTTGGGTTCCCCTCTGTTCTGCAGTTTTCCCCACAGTTCCCACTTTTTCCAAGCTGTTCCCCCTGCTCCCTTTGGTTCACCTCTATTCTGCAGTTTTCCATACAGTTCCCCACATTTTCCAATCCGTTACCCCTGCTGCCTTTTGTTCCCCTCTGTTCTGCAGTGTTCTCCACGGTTTCCGAATTTTTCCAATCTGTTCCTCCTGCTCCCTTTGGGTCCCCACTCTTCTGCATTTTTCCACACTGCTCCACACTTTTTCCAAACTGATCCCCCTGCTCCCTTTGATTCCCCACCGTTCTGCAGTGTTGCCCACTTCTCAACTTCTTTACGATATGCTCGCCGTGCTCCATTTCGTTCCCCTCTGTTCTGCAGTGTTTCCCACGGTTCCCCACTTTTTCCAATCCGTTCCCGCTGCTCCCTTTGGTTCCCCACTGTTTTGTAGTGTTCGCCATGGTTCTGCACTTTTTCCAATCTGTTACCCATGCTCCGTTTAGTTCCCCTCTATCCTGCAGTGTTCCCCAAGGTTGCACACTTTTTCGAATCTGTTCATCCTGCTCCCTTTGTTTCCCCTCTGTCCTGCAGTGTTCCCCACGTTTCCCCACTTTTTCCAATCAGTTCGCCCTGCTCTCTTTGTTTCCCCTCTGTCCTGCAATGTTCTCCACGGTTCCCCACTTTTTCCAATCCATTCACCCTGCTCCTTTTGGTTCCCCACTGTTCTGCAGAACTCCCCACGATACCCCACTTTTTTCCAATCTGTACCCCCTGCTCCGTTTGGTTCTCCTTTATTCTGCAGTGTTCCCCACGGTTCCCCACTTTTCCGAGCTGTTCCCCCTGCTCCCTTTGTTTGCCCTCTGTTCTGCAGTGTTTCCCACAGTTCCCCACTTTTTCCAATCCGTTCCCCCTGTGCCCTTTCTTTCCCCTCTGTCCTGCATTGTCCTTCGCGATTCCCCACTTTTTCCAATCCGTTGCCCCTGCTCCCTTGGTTCCCCTCTGCTCTTCAGTGTTCCCCACGGTTCCACACTTTTTCCAAACTGTTCGCCGTGCTCTCTTTGGTTCCTCTCTGTTCTACAGTGTTCCCCACAGTTCCCCACTTTTTCCAATCTGTTCCCCCTGCTCCCTTTGGTTCCTCTCCGTCCTGCACTGTCCTCCATGGTTTCCCAATTTTTCCAATCTCTTCCCCGTACTCCTTTGGTTCCCCTCTGTTGTTCAGTGTTCCGAACGGTTCCCCACTTTTTCCAATCCGTTCCCCCTGCTTCCTTTAATTCCCCTCTGTTCTGCAGTGTTCCACACTGTTCCCCACTTTTTCCAATCCGTTCACCCTGCTCCCGTTGTTTCTCCACTCTTCTGCATTTTCCACTCCGTTCCCCACTTTTTCCAATCTGTTCCCCCTTCTCCTTGGGCTCCCCTCTGTTCTGCAGTTTTCCCCACAGTTTCCACTTTTTCCAATCTGTTCCCCCTGCTCCCGTTGGTTCCCCTCTATTCTGCAGTTTTCTATACAGTTCCCCACATTTTCCAATCCGTTACCCCTGCTCCCTTTGGTTCCCCTCTGTTCTGCAGGGTTCTCCACGGTTCCCGACTTTTTCCAATCTGTTCCTCCTGCTCCCTTTGGTTCCCCACTGTTCTGCATTTTTCCACACAGTTCCCCACTTTTTCCAATCTGATCCCCCTGCTCCCTTTGATTCCCCACTGTTCTGCAGTGTTCCCCACTTCTCAACTTTTTTCCGATATGTTCGTCCTGCTCTCTTTCGTTCCCCTCTGTTCTGCAGTGTTTCCCACGGTTCCCAACTTTTTCCAATCCGTTCCCTCTGCTCCCTTTCGTTCCCCACTGTTTTGCAGTGTTCGCCACGGTTCCGCACTTTTTCCAATCTATTCTCCATGTTCCCTTTAATTCCCCTATGTTCTGCAGTGTTCCACACAGTTCCCCACTTTTTCCAATCTGTTCCCCCTGCTCCCTTTGTTTCCTCACTCTTCTGCGTTTTCCACACTGTTCCCCACTTTTTCCAATCTGTTTCCCCCGCTCCCTTTGGTTCCCCACGGTTCCCCACTTTTCCGAGTTCTTCCCTCTGCTCACTTTGGGTCCTCTCTGTTCTGCAGTATTCCCCATGGTTCTCCACATTTTTTCCAATCTGTTCCCATGCTCCTTTTGGTTCCCCTCCGAGCTGCACTGTCCTCCATTGTTTCCCAATTTTTCCCATCTCTTCCCCGTGCTCCTTTGGTTCCCCTCTGTTCTGCACTGTTCCAAACAGTTCCCGAATTTTTCCAATACGTTCACCCTGCTCCCGTTGTTTCTCCACTCTTCTGCATTTTTCCACACCGTTCCCCAATTTTTCCAATCTGCTCCTCCTGCTCCTTGGGCTCCCCTCTGTTCTACTGTTTTCCCCACAGTTCCCACTTTTTCCAAGCTGTTCCCCCTGCTCCCTTTGGTTCACCTCTATTCTGCAGTTTTCCATACAGTTCCCCACATTTTCCAATCCGTTACCCCTGCTCCCTTTTGTTCCCCTCTGTTCTGCAGTGTTCTCCACGGTTCCCGACTTTTTCCAATCTGTTCCTCCTGCTCCCTTTGGGTCCCCACTCTTCTGCATTTTTCCACACTGCTCCACACTTTTTCCAAACTGATCCCCCTGCTCCCTTTGATTCCCCACTGTTCTGCAATGCTGCCCACTTCTCAACTTCTTTCCGATATGCTCGCCGTGCTCCATTTCGTTCCCCTCTGTTCTGCAGTGTTTCGCACTGTTCCCCACTTTTTCCAATCCGTTCCCGCTGCTCCCTTTGGTTCCCCACTGTTTTGCAGTGTTCGCCATGGTTCTGCACTTTTTCCAATCTGTTCCCCATGCTCCGTTTAGTTCCCCTCTATTCTGCAGTGTTCCCCAAGGTTGCACACTTTTTCGAATCTGTTCACCCTGCTCCCTTTGTTTCCCCTCTGTCCTGCAGTGTTCCCCACGTTTCCCCACTTTTTCCAATCAGTTCGCCCTGCTCTCTTTGTTTCCCCTCTGTCCTGCAATGTTCTCCACGGTTCCCCACTTTTGCCAATCCATTCCCCCTGCTCCTTTTGGTTCCCCACTGTTCTGCAGAACTCCCCATGATACCCCACTTTTTTCCAATCTGTTCCCCCTGCTCCGTTTGGTTCTCCTTTTATCTGCAGTGTTCCCCACGGTTCCCCACTTTTCCGAGCTGTTCCCCCTGCTCCCTTTGGTTCCCCTCTGTTCTGCAGTGTTCCCCACAGTTCCCCACTTTTTCCAATCCGTTCCCCCTGTGCCCTTTCTTTCCCCTCTGTCCTGCATTGTCCTTCGCGATTCCCCACTTTTTCCAATCCGTTCGACCTGCTCCCTTGGGTCCCCTCTGTTCTTCAGTGTTCCCCATGGTTCGACAATTTTTCCAATGTATACCCCCTGCTCCCTTTGTTTCCTCACTCTTCTGCATTTTTCCACACTATTCCCCACTTTTTCCAATCTGTTTCCCCCGATCCCTTTGGTTCCCCACTGTTCTGCAGTATTCCCCACTTTTCCACTATTTTCGAATTTGTTCGCCGTGATCGCTTTGGTTCCTCTCTGTCTGCATTGTTCTTCACAGTTCCCCACTTTATCCAATCCGTTCCCCCCTGCTCCCTTTGGTTCCCCTCTGTCCTGCAGTGTTCCCCACTTCTCAACTTCTTTCCGATATGCTCGCCGTGCTCCATTTCGTTCCCCTCTGTTCTGCAGTGTTTCCCACGGTTCCCCACTTTTTCCAATCCGTTCCCGCTGCTCCCTTTGGTTCCCCACTGTTTTGCAGTGTTCGCCATGGTTCTGCACTTTTTCCAATCTGTTCCCCATGCTCCGTTTAGTTCCCCTCTATTCTGCAGTGTTCCCCAAGGTGCACACTCTTTCGAAACTTTTCACCCTGCTCCCTTTGTTTCCCCTCTGTCCTGCAGTGTTCCCCACGTTTCCCCACTTTTTCCAATCAGTTCGCCCTGCTCCCTTTGTTTCCCCTCTGTCCTCAAATGTTGTCCACGGTTCCCCACTTTTTCCAATCCATTCCCCCTGCTCCTTTTGGTTCCCCACTGTTCTGCAGAACTCCCCACGATTCCCCACTTTTTCCAATCTGTTCCCCCTGCTCCGTTTGTTTCTCCTTTATTCTGCAGTGTTACCCAAGGTTCCCCACTTTTCCGAGCTGTTCACCCTGCTCCCTTTGGTTCCGCAGTGTTCTGCAGTGTTCCCCACGGTTACCCACTTTTTCCAAACCGTTCCCCCTGCTCCCTTTGGTTCCCCTCTGTCCTGGAGTGTTCCCCACGGTTACCCACTTATTCCAATCCATTCCCCCTGCTCCCTTTGGTTCCCCTCTGTCCTGCATTTTCCCCCACAGTTCCCCACTTTTCCAATCCGTTCCCCCTGCTCCCTTTAGTTCCCCTCTGTACTGCAGTGCTCTCCACGGTTCACCGCATTTTCCAATCCGTTCTTCCTGCTCCCTTCGGTTTCCCACTGTTCTGCATTTTTCCACAAGGTTCCCCAATTTTTCCAATCTGTTCCCATGCTCCATTTGGTTCCCCTCTTTTCTGCAATATTCCCCACTGTTCCCCACCTTTTGCAATCTGTTCCCCCTGCTCCCTTTGGTTCCCCACTGTTCTGCAGTGTTCGCTAACGGTTCCCCACTTTTTACAACCTGTACCTCCTGTTCCCTTTGGTTCCCCTCTGTCCTGCAGTGTTCCCCACGGTTCCACACTTTTTCCAATCTGTTCGTCGTGCTCTCTTTGGTTCCCCTCAGTTCTACAATGTTCCCCACAGTTCCCCACTTTATCCCATCTTTTTCCCCTGCTCCCTTTGGTTCCCCTCCGTCCTGCACTGTCCTCCATGGTTTCCCAATTTTTCCAATCTCTTCCCCGTGCTCCTTTGGTTCCCCTCTGTTGTGCAGTGTTCCGAACGGTTCCCCACTTTTTCCAATCCGTTCTCCCTGCTCCCTTTGGTTTCCCACTGTTCTACATTTTTTCACACGTTTCCCCGATTTTTCCAATCTGTTCCCATGCTCCATTTGCTTCCCTTCTTTTCTGCAATATTCCCCACTGTTCCCCACTTTTTGCAATCTGTTCCCCCTGCTCCCTTTGGTTCCCCACTGTTCTGCAGTTTTCGCCAACGGTTCCCCACTTTTTCCAACCTGTACCTCCTGTTCCCTTTGGTTCCCCTCTGTCCTGCAGTGTTCCCCACGGTTCCACACTTTTTCCAATCTGTTCGCCGTGCTCTCTTTGGTTCCTCTCTGTTCTACAGTGTTCCCCACAGTTCCCCACTTTTTCCAATCTGTTCCCCCTGCTCCCTTTGGTTCCCCTCCGTACTGCACTGTCCTCCATGGTTTCCCAATTTTTCCAATCTCTTCCCCGTGCTCCTTTGGTTCCCCTCTGTTGTTCAGTGTTCCGAACGGTTCCCCACTTTTTCCAATCCGTTCCCCCTGCTTCCTTTGATTCCCCTCTGTTCTGCAGTGTTCCACACTGTTCCCCACTTTTTCCAATCCGTTCACCCTGCTCCCGTTGTTTCTCCACTCTTCTGCATTTTCCACTCCGTTCCCCACTTTTTCCAATCTGTTCCCCCTTCTCCTTGGGCTCCCCTGTGTTCTGCAGTTTTCCCCACAGTTTCCACTTTTTCCAATCTGTTCCCCCTGCTCCCGTTGGTTCCCCTCTATTCTGCAGTTTTCTATACAGTTCCCCACATTTTCCAATCCGTTACCCCTGCTCCCTTTGGTTCCCCTCTGTTCTGCAGGGTTCTCCACGGTTCCCGACTTTTTCCAATCTGTTCCTCCTGCTCCCTTTGGTTCCCCACTGTTCTGCATTTTTCCACACAGTTCCCCACTTTTTCCAATCTGATCCCCCTGCTCCCTTTGATTCCCCACTGTTCTGCAGTGCTTCCCACTTCTCAACTTTTTTCCGATATGTTCGTCCTGCTCCCTTTCGTTCCCCTCTGTTCTGCAGTGTTTCACACGGTTCCCAACTTTTTCCAATCCGTTCCCACTGCTCCCTTTCGTTCCCCACTGTTTTGCAGTGTTCGCCACGGTTCCGCACTTTTTCCAATCTATTCTCCATGTTCCCTTTAATTCCCCTATGTTCTGCAGTGTTCCACACAGTTCCCCACTTTTTCCAATCTGTTCCCCCTGCTCCCTTTGTTTCCTCACTCTTCTGCGTTTTCCACACTGTTCCCCACTTTTTCCAATCTGTTTCCCCCGCTCCCTTTGGTTCCCCACGGTTCCCCACTTTTCCGAGTTCTTCCCTCTGCTCACTTTGGGTCCTCTCTGTCCCGCAGTGTTCTGCACGATTCCCCACTTTTTCCAATCAGTTCCCCCTGCTCCCTTTGATTCCGCTCTGTCCTCCAGTGTGCCCCATGGGCCCCACTTTTTGCAATCCGTTCCCCCTGCTCCCTTTGCTACCCCTCTGTTCTGCAGTGTTCCCCTCAGTTCCCCACTTTTTTCAATCGGTACCCCCTGCTCCCTTTGATTACCCTCTGTCATGCAGTGTCCCCCATGGTTCCCCACTTTTTCCAATCCGTTCCCCCTGTTCCCTTTGGTTCGCCTCTGTTCTGCAGTGTTCCCGACGCTTCCCCACTTTTTCCAATCCGTTCCCCCTGCTGCCTTTGGTTCCCCTCTATTCTGCAGTGTTCCCCACGATTCTCCTCATTTTTTTCCATCCTTTACCCCCTGCTCCCTTTGGTTCCCCTCTGTCCTGCAGTGTCCTCCACGGTTCCCCACTTTTTCCAACCTGTACCTCCTGCTCCCTTTGGTTCTCCTCTGTCATGCAGTGTTTTCACAGTTCCCCAATTTTTTCCTATCTGTTCCCCCTGATCCCTTTGGTTCTCCTCTGTCGTGCACTGTTCCCCACGGTTCCCCACTTTTTCCAATCCGTTCCCTCTGCACCCTTTTTCTTCCCCTCTGTTCTGCATTGTTCCCCACAGTTCTCCACCTTTTCCAATTCGTTCACCCTGCTCCCTTTGGTTCCCCACCTTTCTGCATTTTTCCACACGGTTCCCTACTTTTTCCAATCGGTTCCCCACTTTTTGCAATCTGTTGCCCCTGCTCCCTTTGGTTCTGCTCTGTTCTGCAGTGTTCCCCACAGTTCCCCACTTTTTCCAATCTGTTCCCCCTGCTCCTTTGGCTCCACTCTGTTCTGCAGTTTTCCCCACGGTTCCCCACATTTTCCAAACCATTCCCCCGGCTCGCTTTGGTTTCATACTGTTCTGCAGCGTTCCCCACGGTTCCCCACTTTTTCCAATCTGTTCCCCCTGCACCCTTTGATTCCCCTCTGTTCTGCAGTGTTGCCCACTGTTCTCAACTTTTTCCAATCTGTTCCTCCTGCTCCCTTTGGTTCCCCACTGTTCTGCATTTTTCCACACGGTTCCCCACTTTTTCCAATCAGTTCGCCCTGCTCTCTTTGTTTCCCCTCTGTCCTGGAATGTTCTCCACGGTTCCCCACTTTTTCCAATCCATTCCCCCTGCTCCTTTTGGTTCCCCACTGTTCTGCAGAACTCCCCACGATACCCCACTTTTTTCCAATTGTACCCCATGCTCCGTTTGGTTCTCCTTTATTCTGCAGTGTTCCCCACGGTTCCCCACTTTTCCGAGCTGTTCCCCCTGCTCCCTTTGGTTCCCCTCTGTTCTGCAGTGTTCCCCACTATTCCCCACTTTTTCCAATCCGTTCCCCCTGTGCCCTTTCTTTCCCCTCTGTTCTGCATTGTCCTTCGCGATTCCCCACTTTTTCCAATCCGTTGCACCTGCTCCCTTGGTTCCCCTCTGCTCTTCAGTGTTCCCCATGGTTCCACAATTTTTCCAATGTATACCCCATGCTCCCTTTGTTTCCTCAAGCTTCTGCATTTTTCCACACTGTTCCCCACTTTTTCCAATCTGTTTCCCCCGATCCCTTTGGTTCCCCACTATTCTGCAGTATTCCCGACTTTTCCACTATTTTCGAATTTGTTCGCCGTGATCGCTTTGGTTCCTCTCTGTCTGCATTGTTCTTCACAGTTCCCCACTTTATCCAATCCGTTCCCCCCTGCTCCCTTTGGTTCCCCTCTGTCCTGCAGTGTTCCCCACTTCTCAACTTCTTTCCGATATGCTCGCCGTGTTCCATTTCGTTCCCCTCTGTTCTGCAGTGTTTCCCACGGTTCCCCACTTTTTCCACTCCGTTCCCGCTGCTCCCTTTGGTTCCCCACTGTTTTGCAGTGTTCGCCATGGTTCTGCACTTTTTCCAATCTGTTCCCCATGCTCCGTTTAGTTCCCCTCTATCTGCAATGTTCCCCAAGGTGCACACTTATTCAAATCTGTTCACCCTGCTCCCTTTGTTTCCCCTCTGTCCTGCAGTGTTCCCCACGTTTCCACACTTTTTCCAATCAGTTCGCCCTGCTCCCTTTGTTTCCCCTCTGTCCTCCAATGTTCTCCACAGTTCCCCACTTTTTCCAATCCATTCCCCCTGCTCCTTTTGGTTCCCCACTGTTCTGCAGAACTCCCCACGATTCCCCACTTTTTCCAATCTGTTCCCCCTGCTCCGTTTGGTTCTCCTTTATTCTGCAGTGTTACCGAAGGTTCCCCACTTTTCCGAGCTGTTCCCCCTGCTCCCTTTGGTTCTGCAGTGTTCTGCAGTGTTCCCCACGGTTACCCACTTTTTCCAAACCGTTCCCCCTGCTCCCTTTGGTTCCCCTCTGTCCTGCAGTGTTCCCCACGGTTACCCACTTATTCCAATCCATTCCCCCTGCTCCCTTTGATTCCCCTCTGTCCTGCATTTTCCCCCACAGTTCCCCAGTTTTCCAATCCGTTCCCCCTGCTCCCTTTAGTTCCCCTCTGTACTGCAGTGCTCTCCACGGTTCCCCGCATTTTCCAATCCGTTCTCCCTGCTCCCTTTGGTTTCCCACTGTTCCTCATTTTTCCACACCGTTCCCCACTTTTTCCAATCTGCTCCCCCTGCTCCTTGGGCTCCCCTCTTTTCTGCAATATTCCCCACTGTTCCCCACCTTTTGCAATCTGTTCCCACTGCTCCCTTTGGTTCCCCACTGTTCTGCAGTGTTCGCTAACGGTTCCCCACTTTTTACAACCTGTACGTCCTGTTCCCTTTGGTTCCCCTCTGTCCTGCAGTGTTCCCCACGGTTCCACACTTTTTCCAATCTGTTCGCCGTGCTCTCTTTGGTTCCCCTCAGTTCTACAATGTTCCCCACAGTTCCCCACTTTATCCAATCTTTTCCCCCTGCTCCCTTTGGTTCCCCTCTGTCCTGCAGTGTTCCCCACGGTTACCCACTTATTCCAATCCATTCCCCCTGCTCCCTTTGATTCCCCTCTGTCCTGCATTTTCCCCCACAGTTCCCCAGTTTTCCAATCCGTTCCCCCTGCTCCCTTTAGTTCCCCTCTGTACTGCAGTGCTCTCCACGGTTCCCCGCATTTTCCAATCCGTTCTCCCTGCTCCCTTTGGTTTCCCACTGTTCCTCATTTTTCCACACCGTTCCCCACTTTTTCCAATCTGCTCCCCCTGCTCCTTGGGCTCCCCTCTTTTCTGCAATATTCCCCACTGTTCCCCACCTTTTGCAATCTGTTCCCACTGCTCCCTTTGGTTCCCCACTGTTCTGCAGTGTTCGCTAACGGTTCCCCACTTTTTACAACCTGTACGTCCTGTTCCCTTTGGTTCCCCTCTGTCCTGCAGTGTTCCCCACGGTTCCACACTTTTTCCAATCTGTTCGCCGTGCTCTCTTTGGTTCCCCTCAGTTCTACAATGTTCCCCACAGTTCCCCACTTTATCCAATCTTTTCCCCCTGCTCCCTTTGGTTCCCTCCGTCCTGCACTGTCCTCCATGGTTTCCCAATTTTTCCAATCTCTTCCCCGTGCTCCTTTGGTTCCCCTCTGTTGTGCAGTGTTCCGAAAGGTTCCCCACTTTTTCCAAACCGTTCCCCCTGCTCCCTTTGGTTCCCCTCTGTCCTGCAGTGTTCCCCACGGTTACCCACTTATTCCAATCCATTCCCCCTGCTCCCTTTGGTTCCCCTCTATCCTGCATTTTCCCCCCCAGTTCCCCAGTTTTCCAATCCGTTCCCCCTGCTCCCTTTAGTTCCCCTTTGTACTGCAGTGCTCTCCACGGTTCCCCGCATTTTCTAATCCGTTCTCCCTGCTCCCTTTGGTTTCCCACTGTTCTACATTTTTCCACACGGTTCCCCAATTTTTCCAATCTGTTCCCATGCTCCATTTTGTTCCCCTCTTTTCTGCAATATTGCCCACTGTTCCCCACCTTTTGCAATCTTTTCCCACTGCTCCCTTTGGTTCCCCACTGTTCTGCAGTTTTCGCTAACGGTTCCCCACATTTTCCAACCTGTACCTCCTGTTCCCTTTGGTTCCCCTCTGTCCTGCAGTGTTCCACACGGTTCCACACTTTTTCCAATCTGTTCGTCGTGCTCTCTTTGGTTCCCCTCAGTTCTACAATGTTCCCCACAGTTCCCCACTTTATCCAATCTTTTCCCCCTGCTCCCTTTGGTTCCCCTCCGTCCTGCACTGTCCTCCATGGTTTCCCAATTTTTCCAATCTCTTCCCCATGCTCCTTTGGTTCCCCTCTGTTGTGCAGTGTTCCGAACGGTTCCCCACTTTTTCCAATCCGTTCTCCCTGCTCCCTTTGGTTTCCCACTGTTTTGCATTTTTCCACACGGTTCCCCAATTTTTCCACTCTGTTCCCATGCTCCATTTGGTTCCCCTCTTTTCTGCAATATTCCCCACTGTTCCCCACCTTTTGCAATCTGTTCCCCCTGCTCCCTTTGGTTCCCCACTGTTCTGCAGTGTTCGCTAACGGTTTCCCACTTTTTTCAACCTGTACCTCCTGTTCCCTTTGGTTCCCCTCTGTCCTGCAGTGTTCCGCACGGTTCCCCACATTTTCCTATACGTTCTCCCTGCTCCCTTTGGTTTCCCACTGTTCTGCATTTTTCCACTCGGTTCCCCGATTTTTCCAATCTGTTACCATGCTCCATTTGGTTCCCCTCTTTTCTGCAATATTCCCCACTGTTCCCCACTTTTTCCAATCCATTCCCCCTGCTCCTTTTGGTTCCCCACTGTTCTGCAGAACTCCCCACGATTCCCCACTTTTTCCAATCTGTTCCCCCTGCTCCTTTTGGTTCCCCACTGTTCTGCAGAACTCCCCACGATTCCCCACTTTTTCCAATCTGTTCCCCCTGCTCCGTTTGGTTCTCCTTTATTCTGCAGTGTTCCCCACGGTTCCCCACTTTTCCGAGCTATTCCCCCTGCTCCCTTTGGTTCCGCAGTGTTCTGCAGTGTTCCCCACGGTTACCCACTTTTTCCAAACTGTTCCCCCTGCTCCCTTTGGTTCCCCTCTGTCCTGCAGTGTTCCCCACGGTTACCAACTTTTTCCAATCCATTCCCCCTGTTCCCTTTGGTTCCCCTCTGTCCTGCATTTTCCCCCATATTTCCCCACTTTTCCAATCCGTTCCTTTGATCCCTTTAGTTCCCCTCTGTACTGCAGTGCTCCCCACGGTTCCCCACATTTTCCAATCCGTTCTCCCTTCTCCCTTTGGTTTCCCACTGTTCTACATTTTTCCACACGTTTCCCCGATTTTTCCAATCTGTTCCCATGCTCCATTTGCTTCCCCTCTTTTCTGCAATATTCCCCACTGTTCCCCACTTTTTGCAATCTGTTCCCCCTGCTCCCTTTGGTTCCCCTCTGTCCTGCAGTGTTCCCCACGGTTCCACACTTTTTCCAATCTGTTCGCCGTGCTCCCTTTCGTTCCCCTCTGTTCTGCAGTGTTTCCCACGGTTCCCCACTTTTTCCAATCCGTTCCCACTGTTCCCTTTCGTTCCCCACTGTTTTGCAGTGTTCGCCACGGTTCCGCACTTTTTCCAATCTATTCTCCATGTTCCCTTTAATTCCCCTATGTTCTGCAGTGTTCCACACAGTTCCCCACTTTTTCCAATCTGTTCCCCCTGCTCCCTTTGTTTCTTCACTCTTCTGCGTTTTCCACACTGTTCCCCACTTTTTCCAATCTGTTTCCCCCGCTCCCTTTGGTTCCCCACGGTTCCCCACTTTTCCGAGTTCTTCCCTCTGCTCACTTTGGGTCCTCTCTGTTCTGCAGTATTCCCCATGGTTCTCCACATTTTTTCCAATCTGTTCCCATGCTCCTTTTGGTTCCCCTCTGAGCTGCACTGTCCTCCATTGTTTCCCAATTTTCCCATCTCTTCCCCGTGCTCCTTTGGTTCCCCTCTGTTCTGCAGTGTTCCAAACAGTTCCCCACTTTTTCCAATACGTTCACCCTGCTCCCGTTGTTTCTCCACTCTTATGCATTTTTCCACACCGTTCCGCACTTTTTCCAATCTGCTCCCCCTGCTCCTTGGGCTCCCCTCTGTTCTGCAGTTTTCCCCACAGTTCCCACTTTTTCCAAGCTGTTCCCCCTGCTCCCTTTGGTTCACCTCTATTCTGCAGTTTTCCATACAGTTCCCCACATTTTCCAATCCGTTACCCCTGCTCCCTTTTGTTCCCCTCTGTTCTGCAGTGTTCTCAACGGTTCCCGAATTTTTCCAATCTGTTCCTCCTGCTCCCTTTGGGTCCCCACTCTTCTGCATTTTTCCACACTGCTCCACACTTTTTCCAAACTGATCCCCCTGCTCCCTTTGATTCCCCACCGTTCTGCAGTGTTGCCCACTTCTCAACTTCTTTACGATATGCTCGCCGTGCTCCATTTCGTTCCCCTCTGTTCTGCAGTGTTTCCCACGGTTCCCCACTTTTTCCAATCCGTTCCCGCTGCTCCCTTTGGTTCCCCACTGTTTTGTAGTGTTCGCCATGGTTCTGCACTTTTTCCAATCTGTTCCCCATGCTCCGTTTAGTTACCCTCTATTCTGCAGTGTTCCCCAAGGTTGCACACTTTTTCGAATCTGTTCACCCTGCTCCCTTTGTTTCCCCTCTGTCCTGCAGTGTTCCCCACGTTTCCCCACTTTTTCCAATCAGTTCGCCCTGCTCTCTTTGTTTCCCCTCTGTCCTGCAATGTTCTCCACGGTTCCCCACTTTTTCCAATCCATTCCCCCTGCTCCTTTTGGTTCCCCACTGTTCTGCAGAACTCCCCACGATACCCCACTTTTTTCCAATCTGTACCCCCTGCTCCGTTTGGTTCTCCTTTAATCTGCAGTGTTCCCCACGGTTCCCCCCTTTTCCGAGCTGTTCCCCCTGCTCCCTTTGGTTCCCCTCTGTTCTGCAGTGTTCCCCACAGTTCCCCACTTTTTCCAATCCGTTCCCCCTGTGCCCTTTCTTTCCCCTCTGTCCTGAATTGTCCTTCACGATTCCCACTTTTTCCAATCCGTTGCACCTGCTCCCTTGGTTCCCCTCTGCTTTTCAGTGTTCCCCACGGTTCCACACTTTTTCCAATCTGTTCGCCGTGCTCTCTTTGGTTCCTCTCTGTTGTACAGTGTTCCCCACAGTTCCCCACTTTTTCCAATCTGTTCCCCCTGCTCCCTTTGGTTCCCCTCCGTCCTGCACTGTCCTCCATGGTTTCCCAATTTTTCCAATCTCTTCCCCGTACTCCTTTGGTTCCCCTCTGTTGTTCAGTGTTCCGAACGGTTCCCCACTTTTTCCAATCCGTTCCCCCTGCTTCCTTTGATTCCCCTCTGTTCTGCAGTGTTCCACACTGTTCCCCACTTTTTCCAATCCGTTCACCCTGCTCCAGTTGTTTCTCCACTCTTCTGCATTTTCCACTCCGTTCCCCACTTTTTCCAATCTGTTCCCCCTTCTCCTTGGGCTCCCCTCTGTTCTGCAGTTTTCCCCACAGTTTCCACTTTTTCCAATCTGTTCCCCCTGCTTCCGTTGGTTCCCCTCTATTCTGCAGTTTTCTATACAGTTCCCCACATTTTCCAATCCGTTACCCCTGCTCCCTTTGGTTCCCCTCTGTTCTGCAGGGTTCTCCACGGTTCCCGACTTTTTCCAATCTGTTCCTCCTGCTCCCTTTGGTTCCCCACTGTTCTGCATTTTTCCACACAGTTCCCCACTTTTTCCAATCTGATCCCCCTGCTCCCTTTGATTCCCCACTGTTCTGCAGTGTTCCCCACTTCTCAACTTTTTTCCGATATGTTCGTCCTGCTCCCTTTCGTTCCCCTCTGTTCTGCGGTGTTTCCCACGGTTCCCAACTTTTTCCAATCCGTTCCCTCTGCTCCCTTTCGTTCCCCACAGTTTTGCAGTGTTCGCCACGGTTCCGCACTTTTTCCAATCTATTCTCCATGTTCCCTATAATTCCCCTATGTTCTGCAGTGTTCCACACAGTTCCCCACTTTTTCCAATCTGTTCCCCCTGCTCCCTTTGTTTCCTCACTCTTCTGCGTTTTCCACACCGTTCCCCACTTTTTCCAATCTGCTCCCCCTGCTCCTTGGGCTCCCCTCTGTTCTGCAGTTTTCCCCACAGTTCCCACTTTTTCCAAGCTGTTCCCCCTGCTCCCTTGGGTTCACCTCTATTCTGCAGTTTTCCATACAGTTCCCCACATTTTCCAATCCGTTACCCCTGCTCCCTTTTGTTCCCCTCTGTTCTGCAGTGTTCTCCACGGTTCCCGAATATTTCCAATCTGTTCCTCCTGCTCCCTTTGGGTCCCCACTCTTCTGCATTTTTCCACACTGCTCCACACCTTTTCCAAACTGATCCCCCTGCTCCCTTATATTCCCCACCGTTCTGCAGTGTTGCCCACTTCTCAACTTCTTTACGATATGCTCGCCGTGCTCCATTTCGTTCCCCTCTGTTCTGCAGTGTTTCCCACGGTTCCCCACTTTTTCCAATCCGTTCCCGCTGCTCCCTTTGGTTCCCCACTGTTTTGTAGTGTTCGCCATGGTTCTGCACTTTTTCCAATCTGTTCCCCATGCTCCGTTTAGTTCCCCTCTATTCTGCAGTGTTCCCCAAGGTTGCACACTTTTTCGAATCTGTTCACCCTGCTCCTTTTGTTTCCCCTCTGTCCTGCAGTGTTCCCCACGTTTCCCCACTTTTTCCAATCAGTTCGCCCTGCTCTCTTTGTTTCCCCTCTGTCCTGCAATGTTCTCCACGGTTCCCCACTTTTTCCAATCCATTCCCCCTGCTCCTTTTGGTTCCCCACTGTTCTGCAGAACTCCTCACGATACCCCACTTTTTTCCAATCTCTACCCCCTGCTCCGTTTGGTTCTCCTTTATTCTGCAGTGTTCCCCACGGTTCCCCACTTTTCCGAGCTGTTCCCCCTGCTCCCTTTGGTTCCCCTCTGTTCTGCAGTGTTCCCCACAGTTCCCCACTTTTTCCAATCCGTTCCCCCTGTGCCCTTTCTTTCCCGTATGTCCTGCATTGTCCTTCGCGATTCCCCACTTTTTCCAATCCTTTGCACCTGCTCCCTTGGTTCCCCTCTGCTCTTCAGTGTTCCCCATGGTTCCACAATTTTTCCAATGTATACCCCATGCTCCCTTTGTTTCCTCAAGCTTCTGCATTCTTCCACACTGTTCCCCACTTTTTCCAATCTGTTTCCCCCGATCCCTTTGGTTCCCCACTATTCTGCAGTATTCCCCACTTTTCCACTATTTTCGAATTTGTTCGCCGTGATCGCTTTGGTTCCTCTCTGTCTGCATTGTTCTTCACAGTTCCCCACTTTATCCAATCCGTTCCCCCCTGCTCCCTTTGGTTCCCCTCTGTCCTGCAGTGTTCCCCACTTCTCAACTTATTTCCGATATGCTCGCCGTGTTCCATTTCGTTCCCCTCTGTTCTGCAGTTTTTCCCACGGTTCCCCACTTTTTCCAATCCGTTCCCGCTGCTCCCTTTGGTTCCCCATTGTTTTGCAGTGTTCGCCATGGTTCTGCACTTTTTCCAATCTGTTCCCCATGCTCCGTTTAGTTCCCCTCTATTTGCAATGTTCTCCAAGGTGCACACTTTTTAGAATCTGTTCACCCTGCTCCCTTTGTTTCCCCTCTGTCCTGCAGTGTTCCCCACGTTTCCCCACTTTTTCCAATCAGTTCGCCCTGCTCCCTTTGTTTCCCCTCTGTCCTCCAATGTTCTCCACGGTTCCCCACTTTTTCCAATCCATTCCCACTGCTCCTTTTGGTTCCCCACTGTTCTTCAGAACTCCCCACGATTCCCCACTTTTTCCAATCTGTTCCCCCTGCTCCGTTTGGTTCTCCTTTATTCTGCAGTGTTACCGAATGTTCCCCACTTATCCGAGCTGTTCCCCCTGCTCCCTTTGGTTCTGCAGTGTTCTGCAGTGTTCCCCACGGTTACCCACTTTTTCCAAACCGTTCCCCCTGCTCCTTTTGGTTCCCCTCTGTCCTGCAGTGTTCCCCACGGTTACCCACTTATTCCAATCCATTCCCCCTGCTCCCTTTGGTTCCCCTCTGTCCTGCATTTTCCCACACAGTTCCCCACTTTTCTAATCCATTCCCCCTGCTCCCTTTAGTTCCCCTCTGTACTGCAGTGCTCTCCACGGTTCCCCACATTTTCCAATCCGTTCTCCCTGCTCCCTTTGGTTTCCCACTGTTCTGCATTTTTCCACACGGGTCCCCAATTTTTCCAATCTGTTCCCATGCTCCATTTGGTTCCCCTCTTTTCTGCAATATTCCCCACTGTTCCCCACCTTTTGCAATCTGTTCCCACTGCTCCCTTTGGTTCCCCACTGTTCTGCAGTGTTCGCTAACGGTTCCCCACTTTTTACAACCTGTACCTCCTGTTCCCTTTGGTTCCCCTCTGTCCTGCAGTGTTCCCCACGGTTCCACACTTTTTCCAATCTGTTCGCCGTGCTCTCTTTGGTTCCCCTCAGTTCTACAATGTTCCCCACAGTTCCCCACTTTATCCAATCTTTTCCCCCTGCTCCCTTTGGTTCACTCCGTCCTGCACTGTCCTCCATGGTTTCCCAATTTTTCCAATCTCTTCCCCGTGCTCCTTTGGTTCCTCTCTGTTGTGCAGTGTTCCGAACGGTTCCCCACTTTTTCCAATCCGTTCTCCCTGCTCCCTTTGGTTTCCCACTGTTCTGCATTTTTCCACACGGTTCCCCAATTTTTCCAATCTGTTCCCATGCTCCATTTGGTTCCCCTCTTTTCTGCAATATTCCCCACTGTTCCCCACCTTTTGCAATCTGTTCCCCCTGCTCCCTTTGGTTCCCCACTGTTTTGCAGTGTTCGCTAACGGTTCCCCACTTTTTACAACCTGTACCTCCTGTTCCCTTTGGTTCCCCTCTGTCCTGCAGTGTTCCGCACGGCTCCCCACATTTTCCTATCCGTTCTCCCTGCTCCGTTTGGTTTCCCACTGTTCTACATTTTTCCACACGGTTCCCCGATTTTTCCAATCTGTTCCCATGCTCCATTTGCTTCCCCTCTTTTCTGCAATATTCCCCACTGTTCCCCACTTTTTGCAATCTGTTCCCCCTGCTCCCTTTGGTTCCCCACTGTTCTGCAGTGTTTGCCAACGGTTCCCCACTTTTTCCAACCTGTACCTCCTGTTCCCTTTGGTTCCCCTCTGTCCTGCAGTGTTCCCCACGGTTCCACACTTTTTCCAATCTATTCGCCGTGTTCTCTTTGGTTCCTCTCTGTTCTACAGTGTTCCCCACAGTTCCCCACTTTTTCCAATCTGTTCCCCCTGATCCCTTTGGTTCCCCTCCATCCTGCACTGTCCTACATGGTTTCCCAATTTTTCCAATCTCTTCCCCGTGCTCCTTTGGTTCCCCTCTGTTGTTCAGTGTTCCGAACGGTTCCCCACTTTTTCCAATCCGTTCCCCCTGCTTCCTTTGATTCCCCTCTGTTCTGCAGTGTTCCACACTGTTCCCCACTTTTTCCAATCCGTTCACCCTGCTCCCGTTGTTTCTCCACTCTTCTGCATTTTTGCACACCGTTCCCCACTTTTTCCAATCTGCTCCCCCTGCTCCTTGGGCTCCCCTCTGTTCTGCAGTTTTCCCCACAGTTCCCCACTTTTTCCAATCTGTTCCCCCTGCTCCCTTTGTTTCCTCACTCTTCTGCGTTTTCCACACTGTTCCCCACTTTTTCCAATCTGTTTCCCCCGCTCCCTTTGGTTCCCCACGGTTCCCCACTTTTCCGAGTTCTTCCCTCTGCTCACTTTGGGTCCTCTCTGTTCTGCAGTATTCCCCATGGTTCTCCACATTTTTTCCAATCTGTTCCCATGCTCCTTTTGGTTCCCCTCCGAGCTGCACTGTCCTACATGGTTTCCCAATTTTTCCCATCTCTTCCCCGTGCTCCTTTGGTTCCCCTCTGTTCTGCAGTGTTCCAAACAGTTCCCCACTTTTTCCAATACGTTCACCCTGCTCCCGTTGTTTCTCCACTCTTATGCATTTTTCCACACCGTTCCCCACTTTTTCCAATCTGCTCCCCCTGCTCCTTGGGCTCCCCTCTGTTCTGCAGTTTTCCCCACAGTTCTCACTTTTTCCAAGCTGTTCCCCCTGCTCCCTTTGGTTCACCTCTATTCTGCAGTTTTCCATACAGTTCCCCACATTTTCCAATCCGTTACCCCTGCTCCCTTTTGTTCCCCTCTGTTCTGCAGTGTTCTCCACGGTTCCCGAATTTTTCCAATATGTTCCCCCTGCTCCCTTTGGTTCACCTCTATTCTGCAGTTTTCCATACAGTTCCCCACATTTTCCAATCCGTTACCCCTGCTCCCTTTGGTTCCCCACTGTTTTGTAGTGTTCGCCATGGTTCTGCACTTTTTCCAATCTGTTCCCCATGCTCCGTTTAGTTCCCCTCTATTCTGCAGTGTTCCCCAAGGTTGCACACTTTTTCGAATCTGTTCACCCTGCTCCCTTTGTTTCCCCTCTGTCCTGCAGTGTTCCCCACGTTTCCCCACTTTTTCCAATCAATTCGCCCTGCTCTCTTTGTTTCCCCTCTGTCCTGCAATGTTCTCCACGGTTCCCCACTTTTTCCAATCCATTCCCCCTGCTCCTTTTGGTTCCCCACTGTTCTGCAGAACTCCCCACGATAACCCACTTTTTTCCAATCTGTACCCCTGCTCCGTTTGGTTCTCCATTATTCTGCAATGTTCCCCACGGTTCCCCACTTTTCCGAGCTGTTCCCCCTGCTCCCTTTGGTTCCCTTCTGTTCTGCAGTGTTCCCCACAGTTCCCCACTTTTCCAATCCATTCCCCCTGTGCCCTTTCTTTCCCCTCTGTCCTGCATTGTCCTTCGCGATTCCCCACTTTTTCCAATCCGTTGCACCTGCTCCCTTGGTTCCCCTCTGCTCTTCAGTGTTCCACACGGTTCCCCAATTTTTACAATCTGTTCCCATGCTCCATTTGGTTCCCCTCTTTTCTGCAATATTCCCCACTGTTCCCCACCTTTTGCAATCTGTTCCCACTGCTCCCTTTGGTTCCCCACTGTTCTGCAGTGTTCGCTAACGGTTCCCCACTTTTTACAACCTGTACCTCCTGTTCCCTTTGGTTCCCCTCTGTCCTGCAGTGTTCCCCACGGTTCCACACTTTTTCCAATCTGTTCGCCGTGCTCTCTTTGGTTCCCCTCAGTTCTACAATGTTCCCCACAGTTCCCCACTTTATCCAATCTTTTCCCCCTGCTCCCTTTGGTTCCCTCCGTCCTGCACTGTCCTCCATGGTTTCCCAATTTTTCCAATCTCTTCCCCATGCTCCTTTGGTTCCTCTCTGTTGTGCAGTGTTCCGAACGGTTCCCCACTTTTTCCATTCCGTTCTCCCTGCTCCCTTTGGTTTCCCACTGTTCTGCATTTTTCCACACGGTTCCCCAATTTTTCCAATCTGTTCCCATGCTCCATTTGGTTCCCCTCTTTTCTGCAATATTCCCCACTGTTCCCCACCTTTTGCAATCTGTTCCCCCTGCTCCCTTTGGTTCCCCACTGTTCTGCAGTGTTCGCTAACGGTTCCCCACTTTTTCCAACCTGTACCTCCTGTTCCCTTTGGTTCCCCTCTGTCCTGCAGTGTTCCGCACGGTTCCCCACATTTTCCTATCCGTTCTCCCTGCTCCCTTTGGTTTCCCACTGTTCTGCATTTTTCCACACGGTTCCCCGATTTTTCCAATCTGTTCCCATGCTCCATTTGCTTCCCCTCTTTTCTGCAATATTCCCCACTGTTCCCCACTTTTTGCTATCTGTTCCCCCTGCTCCCTTTGGTTCCCCACTGTTCTGCAGTGTTTGCCAACGGTTCCCCACTTTTTCCAACCTGTACCTTCTGTTCCCTTTGGTTCCCCTCTGTCCTGCAGTGTTCCCCACGGTTCCACACTTTTTCCAATCTATTCGCCGTGTTCTCTTTGGTTCCCCTCTGTTCTACAGTGTTCCCCACAGTTCCCCACTTTTTCCAATCTGTTCCCCCTGATCCCTTTGGTTCCCCTCCGTCCTGCACTGTCCTACATGGTTTCCCAATTTTTCCAATCTCTTCCCCGTGCTCCTTTGGTTTCCCTCTGTTGTTCAGTGTTCCGATCGGTTCCCCACTTTTTCCAATCCGTTCCCCCTGCTTCCTTTGATTCCCTTCTGTTCTGCAGTGTTCCCCACAGTTCCCCACTTTTTCCAATCCGTTCCCCCTGTGCCCTTTCTTTCCCCTCTGTCCTGCATTGTCCTTCGCGATTCCCCACTTTTTCCAATCCGTTGCACCTGCTCCCTTGGTTCCCCTCTGCTCTTCAGTGTTCCCCACGGTTCCACACTTTTTCCAATCTGTTCGCCGTGCTCTCTTTGGTTCCTCTCTGTTCTACAGTGTTCCCCACAGTTCCCCACTTTTTCCAATCTGTTCTCCCTGCTCCCTTTGGTTCCCCTCCGTCCTGCACTGTCCTCCATGGTTTCCCCATTTTTCCAATCTCTTCCCCGTGCTCCTTTGGTTCCCCTCTGTTGTTCAGTGTTCCGAACGGTTCCCCACTTTTTCCAATCCGTTCCCCCTGCTTCCTTTGATTCCCCTCTGTTCTGCAGTGTTCCACACTGTTCCCCACTTTTTCCAATCCGTTCACCCTGCTCCCGTTGTTTCTCCACTCTTCTGCATTTTCCACTCCGTTCCCCAATTTTTCCAATCTGTTCCCCCTTCTCCTTGGGCTCCCCTCTGTTCTGCAGTTTTCCCCACAGTTTCCACTTTTTCCAATCTGTTCCCCCTGCTCCCGTTGGTTCTCCTCTATTCTGCAGTTTTCTATACAGTTCCCCACATTTTCCAATCCGTTACCCCTGCTCCCTTTGGTTCCCCTCTGTTCTGCAGGGTTCTCCACGGTTCCCGACTTTTTCCAATCTGTTCCTCCTGCTCCCTTTGGTTCCCCACTGTTCTGCATTTTACCACACAGTTCCCCACTTTTTCCAATCTGATCCCTCTGCTCCCTTTGATTCCCCACTGTTCTGCAGTGTTCCCCACTTCTCAACTTTTTTCCGATATGTTCGTCCTGCTCCCTTTCGTTCCCCTCTGTTCTGCAGTGTTTCCCACGGTTCCCCACTTTTTCCAATCCGTTCCCGCTGCTCCCTTTGGTTCCCCACTGTTTTGTAGTGTTCGCCATGGTTCTGCACTTTTTCCAATCTGTTCCCCATGCTCCGTTTAGTTCCCCTCTATTCTGCAGTGTTCCCCAAGGTTGCACACTTTTTCGAATCGGTTCACCCTGCTCCCTTTGTTTCCCCTCTGTCCTGCAGTGTTCCCCACGTTTCCCCACTTTTTCCAATCCGTTCACCCTTCTCCCGTTGTTTCTCCACTCTTCTGCATTTTCCACACCGTTCCCCACTTTTTCCAATCTGCTCCCCCTGCTCCTTGGGCTCCCCTCTGTTCTGCAGTTTTCCCCACAGTTCCCCACTTTTTCCAATCTGTTCCCCCTGCTCCCTTTGTTTCCTCACTCTTCTGCGTTTTCCACACTGTTCCCCACTTTTTCCAATCTGTTTCCCCCGCTCCCTTTGGTTCCCCACGGTTCCCCACTTTTCCGAGTTCTTCCCTCTGCTCACTTTGGGTCCTCTCTGATCTGCAGTATTCCCCATGGTTCTCCACATTTTTTCCAATCTGTTCCCATGCTCCTTTTGGTTCCCCTCCGAGCTGCACTGTCCTCCATTGTTTCCCAATTTTTCCCATCTCTTCCCCGTGCTCCTTTGGTTCCCCTCTGTTCTGCAGTGTTCCAAACAGTTCCCCACTTTTTCCAATACGTTCACCCTGCTCCCGTTGTTTCTCCACTCTTATGCATTTTTCCACACCGTTCCCCACTTTTTCCAATCTGCTCCCCCTGCTCCTTGGGCTCTCCTCTGTTCTGCAGTTTTCCCCACAGTTCCCCACATTTTCCATTCCGTTACCCCTGCTCCCTTTTGTTCCCCTCTGTTCTGCAGTGTTCTCCACGGTTCCCGAATTTTTCCAATCTGTTCCTCCTGCTCCCTTTGGGTCCCCACTCTTCTGCATTTTTCCACACTGCTCCACACTTTTTCCAAACTGATCCCCCTGCTCCCTTTGATTCCCCACCGTTCTGCAGTGTTGCCCACTTCTCAACTTCTTTACGATATGCTCGCCGTGCTCCATTTCGTTCCCCTCTGTTCTGCAGTGTTTCCCACGGTTCCCCACTTTTTCCAATCCGTTCCCGCTGCTCCCTTTGGTTCCCCACTGTTTTGTACTGTTCGCCATGGTTCTGCACTTTTTCCAATCTGTTCCCCATGCTCCGTTTAGTTCCCCTCTATTCTGCAGTGTTCCCCAAGGTTGCACACTTTTTCGAATCTGTTCACCCTGCTCCCTTTGTTTCCCCTCTGTCCTGCAGTGTTCCCCACGTTTCCCCACTTTTTCCAATCAGTTCGCCCTGCTCTCTTTGTTTCCCCTCTGTCCTGCAATGTTCTCCACGGTTCCCCACTTTTTCCAATCCATTCCCCCTGCTCCTTTTGGTTCCCCACTGTTCTGCAGAACTCCCCACGATACCCCACTTTTTTCCAATCTGTACCCCCTGCTCCGTTTGGTTCTCCTTTATTCTGCAGTGTTCCCCACGGTTCCCCACTTTTCCGAGCTGTTCCCCCTGCTCCCTTTGGTTCCCCTCTGTTCTGCAGTGTTCCCCACAGTTCCCACTTTTTCCAATCCGTTCCCCCTGTGCCCTTTCTTTCCCCTCTGTCCTGCATTGTCCTTCGCGATTCCCCACTTTTTCCAATCCGTTGCACCTGCTCCCTTGGTTCCCCTCTGCTCTTCAGTGTTCCCCATGGTTCCACACTTTTTCCAATCTGTTCGCCGTTCTCTCTTTGGTTCCTCTCTGTTCTACAGTGTTCCCCACAGTTCCCCACTTTTTCGAATCTGTTCCCCCTGCTCTCTTTGGTTCCCCTCCGTCCTGCACTGTCCTCCATGGTTTCCCAATTTTTCCAATCTCTTCCCCGTGCTCCTTTGGTTCCCCTCTGTTGTTCAGTGTTCCGAACGGTTCCCCACTTTTTCCAATCCGTTCCTCCTGCTTCCTTTGATTCCCCTCTGTTCTGCAGTGTTCCACACTGTTCCCCACTTTTTCCAATCCGTTCACCCTGCTCCCGTTATTTCTCCACTCTTCTGCATTTTCCACTCCGTTCCCCACTTTTTCCAATCTGTTCCCCCTTCTCCTTGGGCTCCCCTCTGTTCTGCAATTTACCCCACAGTTTCCACTTTTTCCAATCTGTTCCTCCTGCTCCCGTTGGTTCCCCTGTATTCTGCAGTTTTGTATACAGTTCCCCACATTTTCCAATCCGTTACCCCTGCTCCCTTTGGTTCCCCTCTGTTCTGCAGGGTTCTCCACGGTTCCCGACTTTTCCCAATCTGTTCCTCCTGCTCCCTTTGGTTCCCCACTGTTCTGCATTTTTCCACACAGTTCCCCACTTTTTCTAATCCATTCCCCCTGCTCCCTTTGATTCCCCACTGTTCTGCAGTGTTCCCCACTTCTCAACTTTTTTCCGATATGTTCGTCCTGCTCCCTTTCGTTCCCCTCTGTTCAGCAGTGTTTCCCACGGTTCCCAACTTTTTCCAATCCGTTCCCTCTGCTCCCTTTCGTTCCCCAATGTTTTGCAGTGTTCGCCACGGTTCCGCACTTTTTCCAATCTCTTCTCCATGTTCCCTTTAATTCCCCTATGTTCTGCAGTTTTCCCCACAGTTCCCCACTTTTTCCAATCTGTTCCCCCTGCTCCCTTTGTTTCCTCACTCTTCTGCGTTTTCCACACTGTTCCCCACTTTTTCCAATCTGTTTCCCCCGCTCCCTTTGGTTCCCCACGGTTCCCCACTTTTCCGAGTTCTTCCCTCTGCTCACTTTGGGTCCTCTCTGTTCTGCAGTATTCCCCATGGTTCTCCACATTTTTTTCCAATCTGTTCCCATGCTCCTTTTGGTTCCCCTCCGAGCTGCACTGTCCTCCATTGTTTCCCAATTTTTCCCATCTCTTCCCCGTGCTCCTTTGGTTCCCCTCTGTTCTGCAGTGTTCCAAACAGTTCCCCACTTTTTCCAATACGTTCACCCTGCTCCCGTTGTTTCTCCACTCTTATGCATTTTTCCACACCGTTCCCCACTTTTTCCAATCTGCTTCCCCTGCTTCCTTTGGTTCACCTCTATTCTGCAGTTTTCCATACAGTTCCCCACATTTTCCAATCCGTTACCCCTGCTCCCTTTTGTTCCCCTCTGTTCTGCAGTGTTCTCCACGGTTCCCGAATTTTTCCAATCTGTTCCTCCTGCTCCCTTTGGGTCCCCACTCTTCTGCATTTTTCCACACTGCTCCACACTTTTTCCAAACTGATCCCCCTGCTCCCTTTGATTCCCCACCGTTCTGCAGTGTTGCCCACTTCTCAACTTCCTTACGATATGCTCGCCGTGCTCCATTTCGTTCCCCTCTGTTCTGCAGTGTTTCCCACGGTTCCCCACTTTTTCCAATCCGTTCCCGCTGCTCCCTTTGGTTCCCCACTGTTTTGTAGTGTTCGCCATGGTTCTGCACTTTTTCCAATCTGTTCCCCATGCTCCGTTTAGTTCCCCTCTATTCTGCAGTGTTCCCCAAGGTTGCACACTTTTTCGAATCTGTTCACCCTGCTCCCTTTGTTTCCCCTCTGTCCTGCAGTGTTCCCCACGTTTCCCCACTTTTTCCAATCCGTTCACCCTTCTCCCGTTGTTTCTCCACTCTTCTGCATTTTCCACACCGTTCCCCACTTTTTCCAATCTGTTCCCCCTGCTCCCTTTGTTTCCTCACTCTTCTGCGTTTTCCACACTGTTCCCCACTTTTTCCAATCTGTTTCCCCCGCTCCCTTTGGTTCCCCACGGTTCCCCACTTTTCCAAGTTCTTCCCTCTGCTCACTTTGGGTCCTCTCTGTTCTGCAGTATTCCCCATGGTTCTCCACATTTTTTCCAATCTGTTCCCATGCTCCTTTTGGTTCCCCTCCGAGCTGCACTGTCCTCCATTGTTTGCCAATTTTTCCCATCTCTTCCCCGTGCTCCTTTGGTTCCCCTCTGTTCTGCAGTGTTCCAAACAGTTCCCCACTTTTTCCAATACATTCACCCTGCTCCCGTTGTTTCTCCACTCTTATGCATTTTTCCACACCGTTCCCCACTTTTTCCAATCTGCTCCCCCTGCTCCTTGGGCTCCCCTCTGTTCTGCAGAACTCCCCACGATACCCCACTTTTTTCCAATCTGTACCCCCTGCTCCGTTTGGTTCTCCTTTATTCTGCAGTGTTCCCCACGGTTCCCCACTTTTCCGAGCTGTTCCCCCTGCTCCCTTTGGTTCCCCTCTGTTCTGCAGTGTTCCCCACAGTTCCCCACTTTTTCCAATCCATTCCCCCTGTGCCCTTTCTTTCACCTTTGTCCTGCATTGTCCTTCGCGATTCCCCACTTTTTCCAATCCGTTGCACCTGCTCCCTTGGTTCCCCTCTGCTCTTTAGTGTTCCCCATGGTTCCACACTTTTTCCAATCTGTTCGCCGTGTTCTCTTTGGTTCCTCTCTGTTCTACAGTGTTCCCCACAGTTCCCCACTTTTTCCAATCTGTTCCCCCTGCTCCCTTTGGTTCCCCTCAGTCCTGCACTGTCCTCCATGGTTTCCCAATTTTTCCAATCTCTTCCCCGTGCTCCTTTGGTTCCCCTCTGTTGTTCAGTGTTCCGAACGGTTCCCCACTTTTTCCAATCCGTTCCTCCTGCTTCCTTTGATTCCCCTCTGTTCTGCAGTGTTCCACACTGTTCCCCACTTTTTCCAATCCGTTCACCCTGCTCCCGTTGTTTCTCCACTCTTCTGCATTTTCCACTCCGTTCCCCACTTTTTCCAATCTGTTCCCCCTTCTCCTTGGGCTCCGCTCTGTTCTGCAGTTTTCCCCACAGTTTCCACTTTTTCCAATCTGTTCCTCCTGCTCCCGTTGGTTCCCCTCTATTCTGCAGTTTTCTATACAGTTCCCCACATTTTCCAATCCGTTACCCCTGCTCCCTTTGGTTCCCCTCTGTTCTGCAGGGTTCTCCACGGTTCCCGACTTTTTAAAATCTGTTCCTCCTGCTCCCTTTGGTTCCCCACTGTTCTGCATTTTTCCACACAGTTCCCCACTTTTTCCAATCCATTCCCCCTGCTCCCTTTGGTTCCCCACTGTTCTGCAGTGTTCCCCACTTCTCAACTTTTTTCCGATATGTTCGTCCTGCTCCCTTTCGTTCCCCTCTGTTCAGCAGTGTTTCCCACGGTTCCCAACTTTTTCCAATCCGTTCCCTCTGCTCCCTTTCGTTCCCCAATGTTTTGCAGTGTTCGCCACGGTTCCGCACTTTTTCCAATCTATTCTCCATGTTCCCTTTAATTCCCCTATGTTCTGCAGTGTTCCACACAGTTCCCCACTTTTTCCAATCTGTTCCCCCTGCTCCCTTTGTTTCCTCACTCTTCTGCGTTTTCCACACTGTTCCCCACTTTTTCCAATCTGTTTCCCCCGCTCCCTTTGGTTCCCCACGGTTCCCCACTTTTCCGAGTTCTTCCCTCTGCTCACTTTGGGTCCTCTCTGTTCTGCAGTATTCCCCATGGTTCTCCACATTTTTTTCCAATATGTTCCCATGCTCCTTTTGGTTCCCCTCCGAGCTGCACTGCCCTCCATTGTTTCCCAATTTTTCCCATCTCTTCCCCGTGCTCCTTTGGTTCCCCTCTGTTCTGCAGTGTTCCAAACAGTTCCCCACTTTTTCCAATACGTTCACCCTGCTCCCGTTGTTTCTCCACCCTTATGCATTTTTCCACACCGTTCCCCACTTTTTCCAATCTGCTCCCCCTGCTCCTTGGGCTCCCCTCTGTTCTGCAGTTTTCCCCACAGTTCCCACTTTTTCCAAGCTGTTCCCCCTGCTCCCTTTGGTTCACCTCTATTCTGCAGTTTTCCATACAGTTCCCCACATTTTCCAATCCGTTACCCCTGCTCCCTTTTGTTCCCCTCTGTTCTGCAGTGTTCTCCACGGTTCCCGAATTTTTCCAATCTGTTCCTCCTGCTCCCTTTGGGTCCCCACTCTTCTGCATTTTTCCACACTGCTCCACACTTTTTCCAAACTGATCCCCCTGCTCCCTTTGGTTCCCACTGTTCTGCAGTATTCCCCACTTTTCCACTATTTTCGAATTTGTTCGCCGCGATCGCTTTGGTTCCTCTCTTTCTGCAGTGTTCTTCACAGTTCCCCACTTTATCCAATCCGTTCCCCCTGCTCCCTTTGGTTCCCCTCTGTCCTGCAGTGTTCCCCACTTCTCAACTTCTTTCCGATATGCTCGCCGTGCTCCATTTCGTTCCCCTCTGTTCTGCAGTGTTTCCCACGGTTCCCCACTTTTTCCAATCCGTTCCCGCTGCTCCCTTTGGTTCCCCACTGTTTTGTAGTGTTCGCCATGGTTCTGCACTTTTTCCAATCTGTTCCCCATGCTCCGTTTAGTTCCCCTCTATTCTGCAGTGTTCCCCATGGTTGCACACTTTTTCGAATCTGTTCACCCTGCTCCCTTTGTTTCCCCTCTGTCCTGCAGTGTTCCCCACGTTTCCCCACTTTTTCCAATCCGTTCACCCTTCTCCCGTTGTTTCTCCACTCTTCTGCATTTTCCACACCGTTCCCCACTTTTTCCAATCTGCTCCCCCTGCTCCTTGGGCTCCCCTCTGTTCTGCAGTTTTCCCCACAGTTCCCCACTTTTTCCAATCTGTTCCCCCTGATCCCTTTGGTTCCCCTCCGTCCTGCACTGTCCTACATGGTTTCCCAATTTTTCCAATCTCTTCCCCGTGCTCCTTTGGTTCCCCTCTGTTGTTCAGTGTTCCGAACGGTTCCCCACTTTTTCCAATCCGTTCCCCCTGCTTCCTTTGATTCCCCTCTGTTCTGCAGTGTTCCACACTGTTCCCCACTTTTTCCAATCCGTTCACCCTGCTCCCGTTGTTTCTCCACTCTTCTGCATTTTCCACACCGTTCCCCAGTTTTTCCAATCTGTTCCCCCTTCTCCTTGGGCTCCCCTCTGTTCTGCAGGGTTCTCCACGGTTCCCGACTTTTTCCAATCTGTTCCTCCTGCTCCCTTTGGTTCCCCACTGTTCTGCATTTTTCCACACAGTTCCCCACTTTTTCCAATCTGTTCCCCCTGCTCCCTTTGTTTCCTCACTCTTCTGCATTTTTCCACACTGTTCCCCACTTTTTCCAATCTGATCCCCCTGCTCCCTTTGATTCCCCACTGTTCTGCAGTGTTCCCCACTTCTCAACTTTTTTCCGATATGTTCGTCCTGCTCCCTTTCGTTCCCCCCTGTTCTGCAGTGTTTCCCACGGTTCCCAACTTTTTCCAATCCATTACCACTGCTCCCTTTCTTTCCCTCTGTTTTGCAGTGTTCGCCACGGTTCCTCACTTTTTCCAATCTATTCTCCATGTTCCCTTTATTTCCCCTATGTTCTGCAGTGTTCCACACAGTTCCCCACTTTTTCCAATCTGTTCCCCCTGCTCCCTTTGTTTCCTCACTCTTCTGCGTTTTCCACACTGTTCCCCACTTTTTCTAATCTGTTTCCCCCGCTCCCTTTGGTTCCCCACGGTTCCCCACTTTTCCGACTTCTTCCCTCTGCTCCCTTTGGGTCCTCTCTGTTCTGCAGTGTTCCCCATGGTTCTCCACATTTTTTCCAATCTGTTCCCATGCTCCTTTTGGTTCCCCTCCGACCTGCACTGTCCTCCATTGTTTCCCAATTTTTCCAATCTCTTCCCCGTGCTCCTTTGGTTCCCCTCTGTTCTGCAGTGTTCCAAACAGTTCCCCACTTTTTCCAATATGTTCACCCTGCTCCCGTTGTTGCTCCACTCTTCTGCATTTTTCCACACCGTTCCCCACTTTTTCCAATCTGCTCCCCCTGCTCCCTTTGGTTCCCCTCTGTCCTGCAGTGTTCCCCACTTCTCAACTTCTTTCCGATATGCTAGCCGTGCTCCATTTAGTTCCCCTCTGTTCTGCAGTGTTTCCCACGGTTCCCCACTTTTTCCAATCCGTTCCCACTGCTCCCTTTGGTTCCCCACTGTTTTGCAGTGTTCGCCATGGTTCTGCAATTTTTCCAATCTTTTCCCTTTGCTCCGTTTATTTCCCCTCTTTTCTGCAGTGTTCCCCAAGGTTGCACACTTTTTCGAATCTGTTCACCCTGCTCCCTTTGTTTCCCCTCTGTCCTGCAGTGTTCCCCACGTTTCCCCAATTTTTTCAATCAGTTTGCCCTGCTCCCTTTGTTTCCCCTCTGTCCTGCAATGTACTCCACGCTTCCCCACTTTTTCCAATCCATTCCCCCTGCTCCTTTTGGTTCCCCACTGTTCTGCAGAACTCCCCACGATTCCCCACTTTTTCCAATCTGTTCCCCCTGCTCCGTTTGGTTCTCCTTTATTCTGCAGTGTTACCCAAGGTTCCCCACTTTTCCGAGCTGTTCCCCCTGCTCCCTTTGGTTCTGCAGTGTTCTGCAGTGTTCCCCACGGTTACCCACTTTTTCCAAACCGTTCCCCCTGCTCCCTTTGGTTCCCCTCTGTCCTGCAGTGTTCCCCACGGTTACCCACTTATTCCAATCCATTCCCCCTGTTCCCTTTGGTTCCCCTCTGTCCTGCATTTTCCCCCACAGTTCCCCACTTTTCCAATCCGTTCCCCCTGCTCCCTTTAGTTCCCCTCTGTACTGCAGTGCTCTCCATGGTTCCCCGCATTTTCCAATCCGTTCTCCCTGCTCCCTTTGGTTTCCCACTGTTCTGCATTTTTCCACACGGTTCCCCAATTTTTCCAATCTGTTCCCATGCTCCATTTGGTTCCCCTCTTTTCTGCAATATTCCCCACTGTTCCCCACCTTTTGCAATCTGTTCCCACTGCTCCCTTTGGTTCCCCACTGTTCTGCAGTGTTCGCTAACGGTTCCCCACTTTTTACAACCTGTACCTCCTGTTCCCTTTGGTTCCCCTCTGTCCTGCAGTGTTCCCCACGGTTCCACACTTTTTCCAATCTGTTCGCCGTGCTCTCTTTGGTTCCCCTCAGTTCTACAATGTTCCCCACAGTTCCCCACTTTATCCAATCTTTTCCCCCTGCTCCCTTTGGTTTCCCACTGTTCTGCATTTTTCCACACGGTTCCCCAATTTTTCCAATCTGTTCCCATGCTCCATTTGTTTCCCCTCTTTTCTGCAATATTCCCCACTGTTCCCCACCTTTTCCAATCTATTCGCCGTGCTCTCTTTGGTTCCTCTCTGTTCTACAGTGTTCCCCACAGTTCCCCACTTTTTCCAATCTGTTCCCCCTGCTCCCTTTGGTTCCCCTCCGTCCTGCACTGTCCTCCATGGTTTCCCAATTTTCCAATCTCTTCCCCGTGCTCCTTTGGTTCCCCTCTGTTGTTCAGTGTTCCGAACGGTTCCCCACTTTTTCCAATCCGTTCCCCCTGCATCCTTTGATTCCCCTCTGTTCTGCAGTGTTCCACACAGTTTCCACTTTTTCCAATCTGTTCCCCCTGCTCCCGTTGGTTCCCCTCTATTCTGCAGTTTTCTATACAGTTCCCCACATTTTCCAATCCGTTAGCCCTGCTCCCTTTGGTTTCCCATTGTTCTGCATTTTTCCACACGGTTCCCCAATTTTTCCAATCTGTTCCCATGCTCCATTTGGTTCCCCTCTTTTCTGCAATATTCCCCACTGTTCCACACCTTTTGCAATCTGTTCCCCCTGCTCCCTTTGGTTCCCCACTGTTCTGCAGTGTTCGCTAACTGTTCCCCACTTTTTACAACCTGTACCTCCTGTTCCCTTTGGTTCCCCTCTGTCCTGCAGTGTTCCGCACGGTTCCCCACATTTTCCTATCCGTTCTCCCTGCTCCCTTTGGTTTCCCACTGTTCTGCAATTTTCCACACGGTTCCACAATTTTTCCAATCTGTTCCCATGCTCCATTTGCTTCCCCTCTTTTCTGCAATATTCCCCACTGTTCCCTACTTTTTGCAATCTGTTCCCCCTGCTCCCTTTGGTTCCCCACTGTTCTGCAGTATTCGCCAACGGTTCCCCACTTTTTCCATGCTGTACCTCCTGTTCCCTTTGGTTCCCCTCTGTCCTGCAGTGTTCCCCACGGTTCCACACTTTTTCCAATCTATTCGCCGTGCTCTCTTTGGTTCCTCTCTGTTCTACAGTGTTCCCCACAGTTCCCCACTTTTTCCAATCTGTTCCCCGTGCTCCCTTTGGTTCCCCTCCGTCCTGCACTGTCCTCCATGGTTTCCCAATTTTTCCAATCTCTTCCCCGTGCTCCTTTGGTTCCCCTCTGTTGTTCAGTGTTCCGAACGGTTCCCCACTTTTTCCAATTTGTTCCCCCTGCTTCATTTGATTCCCCTCTCTTCTGCAGTGTTCCACTCTGTTCCCCACTTTTTCCAATCCGTTCACCCTGCTCCCGTTGTTTCTCCACTCTTCTGCATTTTCCACACCGTTCCCCACTTTTTCCAATCTGTTCCCCCTTCTCCTTGGGCTCCCCTCTGTTCTGCAGTTTTCCCCACAGTTTCCACTTTTTCCAATCTGTTCCCCCTGCTCCCGTTGGTTCCCCTCTATTCTGCAGTTTTCTATACAGTTCCCCACATTTTCCAATCCGTTAGCCCTGCTCCCTTTGTTTCCCCTCTATCCTGCAATGTTCTCCACGGTTCCCCACTTTTTCCAATCCATTCCCCCTGCTCCTTTTGGTTCCCCACTGTTCTGCAGAACTCCCCACGATTCCCCACTTTTTCCAATCTGTTCCCCCTGCTCCGTTTGGTTCTCCTTTATTCTGCAGTGTTACCCAAGGTTCCCCACTTTTCCGAGCTGTTCCCCCTGCTCCCTTTGGTTCTGCAGTGTTCCCCACGGTTACCCACTTATTCCAATCCATTCCCCCTGCTCCCTTTGGTTCCCCTCTGTCCTGCAGTGTTCCCCACGGTTACCCACTTATTCCAATCCATTCCCCCTGCTTCCTTTGGTTCCCCTCTGTCCTGCATTTTCCCCCACAGTTCCCCACTTTTCCAATCCGTTCTCCCTGCTCCCTTCGGTTTCCCACTGTTCTGCATTTTTCCACACGGTTCCCCGATTTTTCCAATCTGTTCCCATGCTCCATTTGCTTCCCCTCTTTTCTGCAATATTCCCCACTGTTCCCCACTTTTTGCAATCTGTTCCCCCTGCTCCCTTTGGTTCCCCACTGTTCTGCAGTTTTCGCCAACGGTTCCCCACTTTTTCCAACCTGTACCTCCTGTTCCCTTTGGTTCCCCTCTGTCCTGCAGTGTTCCCCACGGTTCCACACTTTTTCCAATCTGTTCGCCGTGCTCTCTTTGGTTCCTCTCTGTTCTACAGTGTTCCCCACAGTTCCCCACTTTTTCCAATCTGTTCCCCCTGCTCCCTTTGGTTCCCTTCCGTCCTGCACTGTCCTCCATGGTTTCCCAATTTTTCGAATCTCTTCCCCGTGCTCCTTTGGTTCCCCTCTGTTGTTCAGTGTTCGCTAACGGTTCCCCACTTTTTACAACCTGTACCTCCTGTTCCCTTTGGTTCCCCTCTGTCCTGCAGTGTTCCGCACGGTTCCCCACATTTTCCTATCCGTTCTCCCTGCTCCCTTTGGTTTCCCACTGTTCTGCATTTTTCCACACGGTTCCCCAATTTTTCCAATCTGTTCCCATGCTCCATTTGCTTCCCCTCTTTTCTGCAATATTCCCCACTGTTCCCCACTTTTTGCAATCTGTTCCCCCTGCTCCCTTTGGTTCCCCACTGTTTTGCAGTGTTCGCCAACGGTTCCCCACTTTTTCCAATATGTTCCCCCTGCTCCCTTTGGTTACCCTCCGTCCTGCACTTTCCTCCATGGTTTCCCAATTTTTCCAATCTCTTCCCCGTGCTCCTTTGGTTCCCCTCTGTTGTTCAGTGTTCCGAACGGTTCCCCACTTTTTCCAATCCGTTCCCCCTGCTTCCTTTGATTCCCCTCTGTTCTGCAGTGTTCCACACTGTTCCCCACTTTTTCCATTCCGTTCACCCTGCTCCCGTTGTTTCTCCACTCTTCTGCATTTGCCACACTGTTCCCCACTTTTTCCAATCTGTTCCCCCTTCTCCTTGGGCTCCCCTCTGTTCTGCAGTTTTCCCCACAGTTTCCACTTTTTCCAATCTGTTCCCCCTGCTCCCGTTGGTTCCCCTCTATTCTGCAGTTTTCTATACAGTTCCCCACATTTTCCAATCTGTTACCCCTGCTCCCTTTGGTTCCCCTCTGTTCTGCAGGGTTCTCCACGGTTCCCGACTTTTTCCAATCTGTTCCTCCTGCTCCCTTTGGTTCCCCACTGTTCTGCATTTTTCCACACAGTTCCCCACTTTTTCCAATCTGATCCCCCTGCTCCCTTTGATTCTCCACTGTTCTGCAGTGTTCCCCACTTCTCAACTTTTTTCCGATATGTTCGTCCTGCTCCCTTTCGTTCCCCCCTGTTCTGCAGTGTTTCCCACGGTTCCCAACTTTTTCCAATCCATTCCCACTGCTCCCTTTCTTTCCCTCTGTTTTGCAGTGTTCGCCACGGTTCCTCACTTTTTCCAATCTATTCTCCATGTTCCCTTTAGTTCTCCTATGTTCTGCAGTGTTCCACACAGTTCCCCACTTTTTCCAATCTGTTCCCCCTGCTCCCTTTGTTTCCTCACTCTTCTGCGTTTTCCACACTGTTCCCCACTTTTTCCAATCTGTTTCCCCCGCTCCCTTTGGTTCCCCACGGTTCCACTGCTCCCTTTGGGTCCTCTCTGTTCTGCAGTGTTCCCCATGGTTCTCCACATTTTTTCCAATCTGTTCCCACGCTCCTTTTGGTTCCCCTCCGACCTGCACTGTCCTCCATTGTTTCCCAATTTTTCCAATCTCTTCCCCGTGCTCCTTTGGTTCCCCTCTGATCTGCAGTGTTCCAAACAGATCCCCACTTTTTCCAATACGTTCACCCTGCTCCCGTTGTTGCTCCACTCTTCTGCATTTTTCCACACCGTTCCCCACTTTTTCCAATCTGCTCCCCCTGCTCCCTTTGGTTCCCCTCTGTCCTGCAGTGCTCCCCACGTTTCCCCACTTTTTCCAATCAGTTTGCCCTGCTCCCTTTGTTTCCCCTCTGTCCTTCAATGTTCTCCACGCTTCCCCACTTTTTCCAATCCATTCCCCCTGCTCCTTTTGGTTCCCCTCTTTTATGCAATATTCCCCACTGTTCCCCACCTTTTCCAATCTATTCGCCGTGCTCTCTTTGGTTCCCCACTGTTCTGCAGTGTTTGCTAACGGTTCCCCACTTTTTCCGATCTGTTCCCCCTGCTCCCTTTGGTTCCCCTCCGTCCTGCACTGTCCTCCATGGTTTCCCAATTTTTCCAATCTCTTCCCCGTGCTTCTTTGGTTCCCCTCTGTTGTGCACTGTTCCGAACGGTTCCCCACTTTTTCCAATCCGTTCTCCCTGCTCCCTTTGGTTTCCCACTGTTCTGCATTTTTCCACACGGTTCCCCAATTTTTCCAATCTGTTCCCATGCTCCATTTGGTTCCCCTCTTTTCTGCAATATTCCCCACTGTTCCCCACCTTTTCCAATCTATTCGCCGTGCTCTCTTTGGTTCCCCACTGTTCTGCAGTGTTTGCTAACGGTTCCCCACTTTTTCCAATCTGTTCCCCCTGCTCCCTTTGGTTCCCCTCCGTCCTGCACTGTCCTCCATGGTTTCCCAATTTTTCCAATCTCTTCCCCGTGCTCCTTTGGTTCCCCTCTGTTGTTCAGTGTTCCGAACGGTTCCCCACTTTTTCAAATCCGTTCCCCCTGCTTCCTTTGATTCCCCTCTGTTCTGCAGTGTTCCACACTGTTTCCCACTTTTTCCAATCCGTTCACCCTGCTACCATTGTTTCTCCACTCTTCTGCATTTTCCACACCGTTCCCCACTTTTTCCAATCTGTTCCCCCTTCTCCTTGGGCTCCCCTCTGTTCTGCAGTTTTCCCCACAGTTTCCACTTTTTCCAATCTGTTCCCCCTGCTCCCGTTGGTTCCCCTCTATTCTTCAGTTTTCTATACAGTTCCCCACATTTTCCAATCCGTTACCCCTGCTCCCTTTGTTTCCCCTCTGTCCTGCAATGTTTTCCACGGTTCCCCACTTTTTCCAATCCATTCCCCCTGCTCCTTTTGGTTCCCCACTGTTCTGCAGAACTCCCCACGATTCCCCACTTTTTCCAATCTGTTCCCCCTGCTCCGTTTGGTTCTCCTTTATTCTGCAGTGTTACCCAAGGTTCCCCACTTTTCCGAGCTGTTCCCCCTGCTCCCTTTGTTTCTGCAGTGTTCTGCAGTGTTCCCCATGGTTACCCACTTTTTCCAAACCGTTCCCCCTGCTCCCTTTGGTTCCCCTCTGTCCTGCAGTGTTCCCCACGGTTACCCACTTATTCCAATCCATTCCCCCTGCTCCCTTTGGTTCCCCTCTGTCCTGCATTTTCCCCCACAGTTCCCCACTTTTCCAATCCGATCCCCCTGCTCCCTTTAATTCCCCTCTGTACTGCAGTGCTCTCCACGGTTCCCCGCATTTTCCAATCCGTTCTCCCTGCTCCCTTTGTTTTCCCACTGTTCTACATTTTTCCACACGGTTCCCCAATTTTTCCAATCTGTTCCCATGCTCCATTTGGTTCCCCTCTTTTCTGCAATATTCCCCACTGTTCCCCACCTTTTGCAATCTGTTCCCACTGCTCCCTTTGGTTCCCCACTGTTCTGCAGTGTTCGCTAACGGTTCCCCACTTTTTACAACCTGTACCTCCTGTTCCCTTTGGTTCCCCTCTGTCCTGCAGTGTTCCCCACGTTTCCCCACTTTTTCCAATCAGTTTGCCCTGCTCCCTTTGTTTCGCCTCTGTCCTGCAATGTTCTCCACGCTTCCCCACTTTTTCCAATCCATTCCCCCTGCTCCTTTTGGTTCCCCACTGTTCTGCAGATCACCCCACGATTCCCCACTTTTTCCAGTCTGTTCCCCCTGCTCCGTTTGGTTCTCCTTTATTCTGCAGTGTTACCCAAGGTTCCCCACTTTTCCGAGCTGTTCCCCCTGCTCCCTTTGGTTCTGCAGTGTTCTGCAGTGTTCCCCACGGTTACCCACTTTTTCCAAACCGTTCCCCCTGCTCCCTTTGGTTCCCCTCTGTCCTGCAGTGTTCCCCACGGTTACCCACTTATTCCCATCCATTCCCCCTGCTCCCTTTGGTTCCCCTCTGTCCTGCATTTTCCCCCACAGTTCCCCACTTTTCCAATCCGATCCCCCTGCTCCCTTTAATTCCCCTCTGTACTGCAGTGCTCTCCACGGTTCCCCGCATTTTCCAATCCGTTCTCCCTGCTCCCTTTGTTTTCCCACTGTTCTACATTTTTCCACACGGTTCCCCAATTTTTCCAATATGTTCCCATGCTCCATTTGGTTCCCCTCTTTTCTGCAATATTCCCCACTGTTCCCCACCTTTTGCAATCTGTTCCCACTGCTCCCTTTGGTTCCCCACTGTTCTGCAGTGTTCGCTAACGGTTCCCCACTTTTTACAACCTGTACCTCCTGTTCCCTTTGGTTCCCCTCTGTCCTGCAGTGTTCCCCACGGTTCCACACTTTTTCCAATCTGTTCGCCGTGCTCTCTTTGGTTCCCCTCAGTTCTACAATGTTCCCCACAGTTCCCCACTTTATCCAATCTTTTCCCCCTGCTCCCTTTGGTTCCCCTCCGTCCTGCACTGTCCTCCATGGTTTCCCAATTTTTCCAATCTCTTCCCCGTGCTCCTTTGGTTCCCCTCTGTTGTGCAGTGTTCCGAACGGTTCGCCACTTGTTCCAATCCGTTCTCCCTGCTCCCTTTGGTTTCCCACTGTTCTGCATTTTTCCACACGGTTCCCCAATTTTTCCAATCTGTTCCCATGCTCCATTTGGTTCCCCTCTTTTCTGCAATATTCCCCACTGTTCCCCACCTTTTGCAATCTGTTCCCCCTGCTCCCTTTGGTTCCCCACTGTTCTGCAGTGTTCGCTAATGGTTCCCCACTTTTTACAACCTGTACCTCCTGTTCCCTTTGGTTCCCCTCTGTCCTGCAGTGTTCCGCACAGATCCCCACATTTTCCTATCCGTTCTCCCTGCTCCCTTTGGTTTCCCACTGTTCTGCATTTTTCCACACGGTTCCCCAATTTTTCCAATCTGCTCCCCCTGCTCCCTTTGGTTCCCCTCTGTCCTGCAGTGTTCCCCACTTCTCAACTTTTTTCCGATATGCTAGCTGTGCTCCATTTAGTTCCCCTCTGTTCTGCAGTGTTTCCCACGGTTCCCCACTTTTTCCAATCCGTTCCCACTGCTCCCTTTTGTTCCCCACTGTTTTGCAGTGTTCGCCATGGTTCTGCAATTTTTCCAATCTTTTCCCTTTGCTCCGTTTAGTTCCCCTCTATTCTGCAGTGTTCCCCAAGGTTGCACACTTTTTCGAATCTGTTCACCCTGCTCCCTTTGTTTCCCCTCTGTCCTGCAGTGTTCCCCACGTTTCCCCACTTTTTCCAATCAGTTTGCCCTGCTCCCTTTGTTTCGCCTCTGTCCTGCAATGTTCTCCATGCTTCCCCACTTTTTCCAATCCATTCCCCCTGCTCCTTTTGGTTCCCCACTGTTCTGCAGAACACCCCACGATTCCCCACTTTTTCCAATCTGTTCCCCCTGCTCCGTTTGGTTCTCCTTTATTCTGCAGTGTTACCCAAGGTTCCCCACTTTTCCGAGCTGTTCCCCCTGCTCCCTTTGGTTCTGTAGTGTTCTGCAGTGTTCCCCACGGTTACCCACTTTTTCCAAACCGTTCCCCCTGCTCCCTTTGGTTCCCCTCTGTCCTGCAGTGTTCCCCACGGTTACCCACTTATTCCAATCCATTCCCCCTGTTCCCTTTGGTTCCCCTCTGTCCTGCATTTTCCCCCACAGTTCCCCACTTTTCCAATCCGTTCCCCCTGCTCCCTTTAGTTCCCCTCTGTACTGCAGTGCTCTCCACGGTTCACCACATTTTCCAATCCGTTCTCCCTGCTCCCTTTGGTTTCCCACTGTTCTGCATTTTTCCACACGGTTCCCCGATTTTTCCAATCTGTTCCCATGCTCCATTTGCTTCCCCTCTTTTCTGCAATATTCCCCACTGTTCCCCACTTTTTGCAATCTGTTCCCCCTGCTCCCTTTTGTTCCCCACTGTTCTGCAGTGTTCGCCAACGGTTCCCCACTTTTTCCAACCTGTACCTCCTGTTCCCTTTGGTTCCCCTCTGTCCTGCAGTGTTCCCCACGGTTCCACACTTTTTCCAATCTGTTCGCCGTGCTCTCTTTGGTTCCTCTCTGTTTTACAGTGTTCCCCACAGTTCCCCACTTTTTCCAATCTGTTCCCCCTGCTCCCTTTGGTTCCCCTCCGTCCTGCACTGTCCTCCATGGTTTCCCAATTTTTCCAATCTCTTCCCCGTGCTCCTTTGGTTCCCCTCTGTTGTTCAGTGTTCGCTAACGGTTCCCCACATTTTACAACCTGTACCTCCTGTTCCCTTTGGTTCCCCTCTGTCCTGCAGTGTTCCGCACGGTTCCCCACATTTTCCTATCCGTTCTCCCTGCTCCCTTTGGTTTCCCACTGTTCTGCATTTTTCCACACGGTTCCCCAATTTTTCCAATCTGTTCCCATGCTTCATTTGCTTCCCCTCTTTTCTGCAATATTCCCCACTGTTCCCCACTTTTTGCAATCTGTTCCCCCTGCTCCCTTTGGTTCCCCACTGTTCTGCAGTGTTCGCCAACGGTTCCCCACTTTTTCCACCCTGTACCTCCTGTTCCCTTTGGTTACCCTCTGTCCTGCAGTGTTCCCCACGGTTCCACACTTTTTCCAATCTATTCGCCGTGCTCTCTTTGGTTCCTCTCTGTTCTACAGTGTTCCCCACAGTTCCCCACTTTTTCCAATATGTTCCCCCTGCTCCCTTTGGTTACCCTCCGTCCTGCACTTTTCTCCATGGTTTCCCAATTTTTCCAATCTCTTCCCCGTGCTCCTTTGGTTCCCCTCTGTTGTTCAGTGTTCCGAACGGTTCCCCACTTTTTCCAATCCGTTCCCCCTGCTTCCTTTGATTCCCCTCTGTTCTGCAGTGTTCCACACTGTTCCCCACTTTTTCCAATCCGTTCACCCTGCTCCCGTTGTTTCTCCACTCTTCTGCATTTTCCACAACGTTCCCCACTTTTTCCAATCTGTTCCCCCTTCTCCTTGGGCTCCCCTCTGTTCTGCAGTTTGCCCTACAGTTTCCACTTTTTCCAATCTGTTCCCACTGCTCCCGTTGGTTCCCCTCTATTCTGCAGTTTTCTATACAGTTCCCCACATTTTCCAATCCGTTACCCCTGCTCCCTTTGGTTCCCCTCTGTTCTGCAGGGTTCTCCACGGTTCCCGACTTTTTCCAATCTGTTCCTCCTGCTCCCTTTGGTTCCCCACTGTTCTGCATTTTTCCACATGTTCCCCACTTTTTCCAATCTGTGCCCCCTGCTCCCTTTGTTTCCTCACTCTTCTGCATTTTTCCACACTGTTCCCCACTTTTCCCAATCTGATCCCCCTGCTCCCTTTGATTCCCCACTGTTCTGCAGTGTTCCCCACTTCTCAAATTTTTTCCGATATGTTCGTCCTGCTCCCTTTCGTTCCCCCCTGTTCTGCAGTGTTTCCCACGGTTCCCAACTTTTTCCAATCCATTCCCACTGCTCCCTTTCTTTCCCTCTGTTTTGCAGTGTTCGCCACGGTTCCTCACTTTTTCCAATCTATTCTCCATGTTCCCTTTAGTTCCCCTATGTTCTGCAGTGTTCCACACAGTTCCCCACTTTTTCCAATCTGTTCCCGCTGCTCCCTTTGGTTCCCCACTGTTTTGCAGTGTTCGGCATGGTTCTGCACTTTTTCCAATCTGTTCCCTTTGCTCCGTTTAATTCCCCTCTATTCTGCAGTGTTCCCCAAGGTTGCACACTTTTTCGAATCTGTTCACCCTGCTCCCTTTGTTTCCCCTCTGTCCTGCAGTGTTCCCCACGTTTCCCCACTTTTTCCAATCAGTTCGCCCTGCTCCCTTTGTTTCCCCTCTGTCCTGCAATGTTCTCCACGGTTCCCCACTTTTTCCAATCCATTCCCCCTGCTCCTTTTGGTTCCCCACTGTTCTGCAGAACTCCCCACGATTCCCCACTTTTTCCAATGTGTTCGCCCTGCTCCGTTTGGTTCTCCTTTATTCTGCTGTGTTCCCCACGGTTCCCCACTTTTCCGAGCTGTTCCCCCTGCTCCCTTTGGTTCTGTAGTGTTCTGCAGTGTTCCCCACGGTTACCCACTTTTTCCAAACCGTTCCCCCTGCTCCCTTTGGTTCCGCAGTGTTCTGCAGTGTTCCCCACGGTTACCCACTTTTTCCAAACCGTTCCACCTGCTCCCTTTGGTTCCCCTCTGTCCTGCAGTGTTTCCCACAGTTACCCACTTTTTCCAATCCATTCCCCCTGCTCCCTTTAGTTCCCCTCTGTCCTGCATTTTCCCCCATATATCCCCACTTTTCCAATCCGTTCCCCTTGCTCCCTTTAGTTCCCCTCTGTACTGCAGTGCTCCCCACGGTTCACCACATTTTCCAATCCGTTCTCCCTGCTCCCTTTGGTTTCCCACTGTTCTGCATTTTTCCACACGGTTCCCCGATTTTTCCAATCTGTTCCCATGCTCCATTTGCTTCCCCTCTTTTCTGCAATATTTCCCACTGTTCCCCACTTTTTGCAATCTGTTCCCCCTGCTACCTTTGGTTCCCCACTGTTCTGCAGTGTTCGCCAACGGTTCCCCACTTTTTCCAACCTGTACCTCCTGTTCCCTTTGGTTCCCCTCTGTCCTGCAGTGTTCCACACTGTTCCCCACTTTTTCCATTCCATTCACCCTGCTCCCGTTGTTTCTCCACTCTTCTGCATTTTCCACACCGTTCCCCACTTTTTCCAATCTGTTCCCCCTTCTCCTTGGGCTCCCCTCTGTTCTGCAGTTTTCCCCACAGTTTCCACTTTTTCCAATCAGTTCCCCCTGCTCCCGTTGTTTCCCCTCTATTCTGCAGTTTTCTATACAGTTCCCCACTTTTTCCAATCCGTTACCCCTGCTCCCTTTGGTTCCCCTCTGTCCTGCACTGTCCTCCATGGTTTCCCAATTTTTCCAATCTCTTCCCCGTGCTACTTTGGTTCCCCTCTGTTGTTCAGTGTTCCGAACGGTTCCCCACTTTTTCCAATCCGTTCCCCCTGCTTCCTTTGATTCCCCTATGTTCTGCAGTGTTCCACACTGTTCCCCACTTTTTCCATTCCGTTTACCCTGCTCCCGTTGTTTCTCCACTCTTCTGCATTTTCCACACCGTTCCCCACATTTTCCAATCCGTTACCCCCGCTCCCTTTGGTTCCCCTCTGTTCTGCAGGGTTCTCCACGGTTCCCGACTTTTTCCAATCTGTTCCTCCTGCTCCCTTTGGTTCCCCACTGTTCTGCATTTTTCCACACAGTTCCCCACTTTTTCCAATCTGATCCCCCTGCTCCCTTTCATTCTCCACTGTTCTGCAGTGTTCTCCACTTCTCAACTTTTTTCCGATATGTTCGTCCTGCTCCCTTTCGTTCCCCCCTGTTCTGCAGTGTTTCCCACGGTTCCCAACTTTTTCCAATCTATTCCCACTGCTCCTTTCTTTCCCTCTGTTTTGCAGTGTTCGCCACGGTTCCTCACTTTTTCCAATCTATTCTCCATGTTCCCTTTGCTTCCTCACTCTTCTGCGTTTTTCACACTGTTCCCCACTTTTTCCAATCTGTTTCCCCCGCTCCCTTTGGTTCCCCACGGTTCCCCACTTTTCCGAGTTCTTCCCTCTGCTCCCTTTGGGTCCTCTCTGTTCTGCAGTGTTCCCCATGGTTCTCCACATTTTTTCCAATCTGTTCCCATGCTCCTTTTGGTTCCCCTCCGACCTGCACTGTCCTCCATTGTTTCCCAATTTTTCCAATCTCTTCCCCGTGCTCCTTTGGTTCCCCTCTGTTCTGCAGTGTTCCAAACAGATCCCCACTTTTTCCAATACGTTCACCCTGCTCCCGTTGTTGCTCCACTCTTCTGCATTTTTCCACACCGTTCCCCACTTTTTCCAATCTGCTCCCCCTGCTCCCTTTGGTTCCCCTCTGTCCTGCAGTGTTCCCCACTTCTCAACTTCTTTCCGATATGCTAGCCGTGCTCCTTTGGTTCCCCTCTGTTGTTCAGTGTTCCGAACGGTTCCCCACTTTTTCCAATCCGTTCCCCCTGCTTCCTTTGATTCCCCTCTGTTCTGCAGTGTTCCACACTGTTTCCCACTTTTTCCAATCCGTTCACCCTGCTACCATTGTTTCTCCACTCTTCTGCATTTTCCACACCGTTCCCCACTTTTTCCAATCTGTTCCCCCTTCTCCTTGGGCTCCCCTCTGTTCTGCAGTTTTCCCCACAGTTTCCACTTTTTCCAATCTGTTCCCCCTGCTCCCGTTGGTTCCCCTCTACTCTGCAGTTTTCTATACAGTTCCCCACATTTTCCAATCCGTTACCCCTGCTCCCTTTGTTTCCCCTCTGTCCTGCAATGTTTTCCACGGTTCCCCACTTTTTCCAATCCATTCCCCCTGCTCCTTTTGGTTCCCCACTGTTCTGCAGAACTCCCCACGATTCCCCACTTTTTCCAATCTGTTCCCCCTGCTCCGTTTGGTTCTCCTTTATTCTGCAGTGTTACCCAAGGTTCCCCACTTTTCCGAGCTGTTCCCCCTGCTCCCTTTGGTTCTGCAGTGTTCTGCAGTGTTCCCCACGGTTACCCACTTTTTCCAAACCGTTCCCCCTGCTCCCTTTGGTTCCCCTCTGTCCTGCAGTGTTCCCCACGGTTACCCACTTATTCCAATCCATTCCCCCTGCTCCCTTTGGTTCCCCTCTGTCCTGCATTTTCCCCCACAGTTCCCCACTTTTCCAATCCGATCCCCCTGCTCCCTTTACTTCCCCTCTGTACTGCAGTGCTCTCCACGGTTCCCCGCATTTTCCAATCCGTTCTCCCTGCTCCCTTTGTTTTCCCACTGTTCTACATTTTTCCACACAGTTCCCCAATTTTTCCAATCTGTTCCCATGCTCCATTTGGTTCCCCTCTTTTCTGCAATATTCCCCACTGTTCCCCACCTTTTGCAATCTGTTCCCACTGCTCCCTTTGGTTCCCCACTGTTCTGCAGTGTTCGCTAACGGTTCCCCACTTTTTACAACCTGTACCTCCTGTTCCCTTTGGTTCCCCTCTGTCCTGCAGTGTTCCCCACGGTTCCACACTTTTTCCAATCTGTTCGCCGTGCTCTCTTTGGTTCCCCTCAGTTCTACAATGTTCCCCACAGTTCCCCACTTTATCCAATCTTTTCCCCCTGCTCCCTTTGGTTCCCCTCCGTCCTGCACTGTCCTCCATGGTTTCCCAATTTTTCCAATCTCTTCCCCGTGCTCCTTTGGTTCCCCTCTGTTGTGCAGTGTTCCGAACGGTTCCCCACTTGTTCCAATCCGTTCTCCCTGCTCCCTTTGGTTTCCCACTGTTCTGCATTTTTCCACACGGTTCCCCAATTTTTCCAATCTGTTCCCATGATCCATTTGGTTCCCCTCTTTTCTGCAATATTCCCCACTGTTCCCCACCTTTTGCAATCTGTTCCCCCTGCTCCCTTTGGTTCCCCACTGTTCTGCAGTGTTCGCTAATGGTTCCCCACTTTTTACAACCTGTACCTCCTGTTCCCTTTGGTTCCCCTCTGTCCTGCAGTGTTCCGCACAGTTCCCCACATTTTCCTATCCGTTCTCCCTGCTCCCTTTGGTTTCCCACTGTTCTGCATTTTTCCACATGGTTCCCCAATTTTTCCAATCTGTTCCCATGCTCCATTTGGTTCCCCTCTTTTCTGCAATATTCCCCACTGTTCCCCACTTTTTTGCAATCTGTTCCCCCTGCTCCCTTTGGTTCCCCACTGTTCTGCAGTTTTCGCTAACGGTTCCCCACTTTTTACAACCTGTACCTCCTGTTCCCTTTGGTTCCCCTCTGTCCTGCAGTGTTCCGCACGGTTCCCCACATTTTCCTATCCGTTCCCCCTGCTCCCTTTGGTTCCCCAATGTTCTGCAGTGTTCGCTAACGGTTCCCCACTTTTTACAACCTGTACCTCCTGTTCCCTTTGGTTACCCTCTGTCCTGCAGTGTTCCCCACGGTTCCACACTTTTTCCAATCTATTCGCAGTGCTCTCTTTGGTTCCTCTCTGTTCTACAGTGTTCCCCACAGTTCCCCACTTTTTCCAATCTGTTCCCCGTGCTCCCTTTGGTTCCCCTCCGTCCTGCACTGTCCTCCATGGTTTCCCAATTTTTCCAATCTCTTCCCCATGCTCCTTTGGTTCCCCTCTGTTGTTCAGTGTTCCGAACGGTTCCCCACTTTTTCCAATCCGTTCCCACTGCTTCATTTGATTCCCCTCTCTTCTGCAGTGTTCCACTCTGTTCCCCACTTTTTCCAATCCGTTCACCCTGCTCCCATTGTTTCTCCACTCTTCTGCATTTTCCACACCGTTCCCCACTTTTTCCAATCTGTTCCCCCTTCTCCTTGAGCTCCCCTCTGTTCTGCAGTTTTCCCCACAGTTTCAACTTTTTCCAATCTGTTCCCCCTGCTCCCTTGGTTCCCCTCTATTCTGCAGTTTTCTATACACTTCCCCACATTTTCCAATCCGTTACTCCTGCTCCCTTTGTTTCCCCTCTGTCCTGCAATGTTCTCCACGGTTCCCCACTTTTTCCAATCCATTCCCCCTGCTCCTTTTGGTTCCCCACTGTTCTGCAGAACTCCCCACGATTCCCCACTTTTTCCAATTTGTTCCCCCTGCTCTGTTTGGTTCTCCTTTATTCTGCAGTGTTACCCAAGGTTCCCCGCATTTTCCAATCCGTTCTCCCTGCTCCCTTTGGTTTCCCACTGTTCTACATTTTTCCACACGTTTCCCCAATTTTTCCAATCTGTTCCCATGCTCCATTTTGTTCCCCTCTTTTCTGCAATATTGCCCACTGTTCCCCACCTTTTGCAATCTGTTCCCACTGCTCCCTTTGGTTCCCCACTGTTCTGCAGTTTTCGCTAACGGTTCCCGACATTTTCCAACCTGTACCTCCTGTTCCCTTTGGCTCCCCTCTGTCCTGCAGTGTTCCCCACGGTTCCACACTAATTCCAATCTGTTCGCCGTGCTCTCTTTGGTTCCCCTCAGTTCTACAATGTTCCCCACAGTTCCCCACTTTATCCAATCTTTTCCCCCTGCTCCCTTTGGTTCCCCTCCGTCCTGCACTGTCCTCCATGGTTTCCCAATTTTTCCAATCTCTACCCTGTGCTCCTTTGGTTCCCCTCAGTTGTGCAGTGTTCCGAACGGTTCCCCACTTTTTCCAATCCGTTCTCCCTGCTCCCTTTGGTTTCCCACTCTTCTGCATTTTTCCACACGGTTCCCCAATTTTTCCAATCTGTTCCCATGCTCCATTTGGTTCCCCTCTTTTCTGCAATATTCCCCACCGTTCCCCACCTTTTGCAATCTGTTCCCCCTGCTCCCTTTGGTTCCCCACTGTTCTGCAGTGTTCGCTAACGGTTCCCCACTTATTACAACCTGTAGCTCCTGTTCCCTTTGGTTCCCCTCTGTCCTGCAGTGTTCCGCACGATTCCCCACATTTTCGTATCCGTTCTCCCTGCTCCCTTTGGTTTCCCACTGTTCTGCATTTTTCCACACGGTTCCCCAATTTTTCCAATCTGTTCCCATGCTCCATTTGCTTCCCCTCTTTTCTGCAATATTCCCCACTGTTCCCCACTTTTTGCAATCTGTTCCCCCTGCTCCCTTTGGTTCCCCACTGTTCTGCAGTGTTCGCCAACGGTTCCCCACTTTTTCCACCCTGTACCTCCTGTTCCCTTTGGTTCCCCTCTGTCCTGCAGTGTTCCCCACGGTTCCACACTTTTTCCAATCTATTCGCCGTGCTCTCTTTGGTTCCTCTCTGTTCTACAGTGTTCCCCACAGTTCCCCACTTTTTCCAATCTGTTCCCCCTGCTCCCTTTGGTTACCCTCCGTCCTGCACTGTCCTCCATGGTTTCCCAATTTTTCCAATCTCTTCCCCGTGCTCCTTTGGTTCCCCTCTGTTGTGCAGTGTTCCGAACGGTTCCCCACTTGTTCCAATCCGTTCTCCCTGCTCCCTTTGGTTTCCCACTGTTCTGCATTTTTCCACTCTGTTTCCCAATTTTTCCAATCTCTTCCCCGAGCTCCTTTGTTTCCCCTCTGTTGTGCAGTGTTCTGAACGGTTCCCCAATTTTTCCAATCCGTTCACCCTGCTTCCTTTGATTCCCCTCTGTTCTGCAGTGTTCCACACTGTTCCCCACTTTTTCCAATCCGTTCACCGTGCTCCCGTTGTTTCTCCACTCTTCTGCATTTTCCACACCGTTCCCCACTTTTTACAATCTGTTCCCCCTTCTCCTTGGGCTCCCCTCTGTTCTGCAGTTTTCCCCACAGTTTCCACTTTTTCCAATCTGTTCCCCCTGCTCCCGTTGGTTCCCCTCTATTCTGCAGTTTTCTATACAGTTCCCCATATTTTCCAATCCGTTACCCCTGCTCCCTTTGGTTCCCCTCTGTTCTGCAGGGTTCTCCACGGTTCCCGACTTTTTCCAATCTGTTCCTCCTGCTCCCTTTGGTTCCCCACTGTTCTGCAGTTTTCCACACTGTTCCCCACTTTTTCCAATCTGTGCCCCCTGCTCCCTTTGTTTCCTCACTCTTCTGCATTTTTCCACACTGTTCCCCACTTTTTCCAATCTGATCCCCCTGCTCCCTTTGATTCCCCACTGTTCTGCAGTGTTCCCCACTTCTCAACTTTTTTCCGATATGTTCGTCCTGCTCCCTTTCGTTCCCCTCTGTTCTGCAGTGTTTCCCACGGTTCCCAACTTTTTCCAATCCGTTCCCACTGCTCCCTTTCTTTCCCACTGTTTTGCAGTGTTCGCCACGGTTCCGCACTTTTTCCAATCTATTCTCCATGTTCCCTTTAGTTCCCCTATCTTCTGCAGTGTTCCACACAGTTCCTCACTTTTTCCAATCTGTTCCCCCTGCTCCCTTTGTTTCCTCACTCTTCTGCGTTTTCCACACTGTTCCCCACTTTTTCCAATCTGTTTCCCCCGCTCCCTTTGGTTCCCCACGGTTCCCCACTTTTCCGAGTTCTTCCCTCTGCTCCCTTTGGGTCCTCTCTGTTCTGCAGTGTTCCCCATGGTTCTCCACATTTTTTCCAATCTGTTCCCATGCTCCTTTTGGTTCCCCTCCGACCTGCACTGTCCTCCATTGTTTCCCAATTTTTCCAATCTCTTCCCCGTGCTCCTTTGGTTCCCCTCTGTTGTGCAGTGTTCCGAACGGTTCCCCACTTTTTCCAATCCGTTCTCCCTGCTCCATTTGGTTTCCCACTGTTCTGCATTTTTCCACACGGTTCCCCAATTTTTCCAATCTGTTCCCATGCTCCATTTGGTTCCCCTCTTTTCTGCAATATTCCCCACTGTTCCCCACCTTTTGCAATCTGTTCCCCCTGCTCCCTTTGGTTCCCCACTGTTCTGCAGTGTTTGCTAACGGTTCCCCACTTTTTACAACCTGTACCTCCTGTTCCCTTTGGTTCCCCTCTGTCCTGCAGTGTCCTCCATGGTTTCCAAATTTTTCCAATTTCTTCCCCGTGCTCCTTTGGTTCCCCTCTGTTGTTCAGTGTTCCGAACGGTTCCCCACATTTTCCTATCCGTTCTCCCTGCTTTCTTTGGTTTCCCACTGTTCTGCATTTTTCCACACGGTTCCCCAATTTTTCCAATCTGTTCCCATGCTCCATTTGTTTCCCCTCTTTTCTGCAATATTCCCCACTGTTCCACACTTTTTCCAATCTATTCGCCGTGCTCTCTTTGGTTCCTCTCTGTTCTACAGTGTTCCCCACAGTTTCCACTTTTTCCAATCTGTTCCCCCTGCTCCCTTTGCTTTCCCCTCTATTCTGCAGTATTCTATACAGTTCCCCACATTTTCCAATCCGTGACCCCTGCTCCCTTTGGTTCCCCTCTGTTCTGCAGTGTTCTCCACGGTTCCCGACTTTTTCCAATCTGTTCTCCTGCTCCCTTTGGTTCCCCACTGTTCTGCATTTTTCCACACAATTCCCCACTTTTTCCAATCTGTTCCCCCTGCTCCCTTTGTTTCCTCACTCTTCTGCATTTTTCCACACTGTTCGCCACTTTTTCCAATCTGATCCCCCTGCTCCCTTTGTTTCCTCACTCTTCTGCATTTTTGCACACTGTTCCCCACTTTTTCCAATCTGTTTCCCCCGATCCCTTTGGTTCCCCACTGTTCTGCAGTATTCCCCACTTTTCCACTATTTTCGAATTTGTTCGCCGTGATCGCTTTGGTTCCTCTCTGTCTGCAGTGTTCTTCACAGTTCCCCACTTTATCCAATCCGTTCCCCCCTGCTCCTTTTGGTTCCCCTCTGTCCTGCAGTGTTCCCCACTTCTCAACTTCTTTCCGATTTGCTCGCCGTGCTCCATTTCGTTCCCCTCTGTTCTGCAGTGTTTCCCACGGTTCCCCACTTTTTCCAATCCGTTCCCGCTGCTCCCTTTGGTTCCCCACTGTTTTGCAGTGTTCGCCATGGTTCTGCACTTTTTCCAATCTGTTCCCCATGCTCCGTTTAGTTCCCCTCTATTCTGCCGTGTTCCCCAAGGTGCACACTTTTTCGAATCTGTTCACCCTGCTCCCTTTGTTTCCCCTCTGTCCTGCAGTGTTCCCCACGTTTCCCCACATTTACCAATCAGATCGCCCTGCTCCCTTTGTTTTCCCTCTGTCCTGCAATGTTCTCCACGGTTCCCCACTTTTTTCCAATCCATTCCCCCTGCTCCTTTTGGTTCCCCACTGTTCTGCAGAACTCCCCACGATTCCCCACTTTTTCCAATATGTTCCCCCTGCTCCGTTTGGTTCTCCTTTATTCTGCAGTGTTCCCCAAGGTTCCCCACTTTTCCGAGCTGTTCCCCCTGCTCCCTTTGGTTCTGCAGTGTTCTGCAGTGTTCCCCACGGTTAGCCACTTTTTCGAAACCGTTCCCCCTGCTCCCTTTGGTTCCCCTCTGTCCTGCAGTGTTCCCCACGGTTACCCACTTTTTCCAAACCGTTCCCCCTGCTCCCTTTAGTTCCCCACAATACTACAGTGCTCTCCACGGTTCCCCACATTTTCCAATCTGTTCGCCGTGCTCTCTTTGGTTCCCCTCAGTTCTACAATGTTCCCCACAGTTCCCCACTTTATCCAATCTGTTCCCCCTGCTCCCTTTGGTTCCCCTCCGTCCTGCACTGTCCTCCATGGTTTCCCAATTTTTCCAATCTCTTCCCCGTGCTCCTTTGGATCCCCTCTGTAGTGCAGTGTTCCGAACGGTTCCCCACTTTTTCCAATCCGTTCCCCCTGCTTCCTTTGATTCCCTTCTGTTCTGCAGTGTTCCACACTGTTCCCCAATTTTTCCAATCCGTTCACCCTGCTCCCTTTGTTTCTCCACTCTTCTCAATTTTTCCACACCGTTCCCCACTTTTTCCAATCTGTTCGCCCTTCTCCTTGGGCTCCCCTCTGTTCTGCAGTTTACCCCACAGTTTCCACTTTTTCCAATCTGTTCACCCTGCTCCCTTTGGTTTCCCCTCTATTCTGCAGTATTCTATACAGTTCCCCACATTTTCCAATCTGTTCCTCCTGCTCCCTTTCGTTCCCCTCTGTTCTGCAGTGTTTCCCACGGTTCCCCACTTTTTCCAATCCGTTCCCGCTGCTCCGTTTGGTTCCCCACTGTTTTGCAGTATTTGCCACGGTTCCGCACTTTTTCCAATCTGTTCCCCCTGCTCCCTTTGGTTCCCCTCCGTCCTGCACTGTCATCCATTGTTTCCCAATTTTTCCAATCTTTTCCCCGTGCTCCTTTGTTTCCCCTCTGTTGTGCAGTGTGCCTAACAGTTCCCCACTTTTTCCAATCCGTTCACCCTGCTCCCGTTGTTTCTCCACTCTTCTGCATTTTTCCACACAGTTCCCCACTTTTTCCAATCTGTTCGCCCTGCTCCTATTGGTTCCCCTCTGTTCTGCAGTGTTCCCCACAGTTCCCCACTTTTTCCAATCCGTTCCCCCTGTGCCCTTTCTTTCCCCTCTGTCCTGCATTGTCCTTCACGATTCCCCACTTTTTCCAATTCGTTCCACCTGCTCCCTTGCTTCCCCTCTGTTCTGCAGTGTTCCCCACGGTTCCGCAATTTTTCCAATTTATACCCCCTGCTCCCTTTGTTTCCTTACTCTTCTGCATTTTTCCACACTGTTTCCCAATTTTTCAATCTGTTCGCCGTGCTCCTTTGTTTCCCCTCTGTTGTGCAGTGTTCCACACTGTTTCCCACTTTTTCCAATCCGTTCACCCTGCTACCATTGTTTCTCCACTCTTCTGCATTTTCCACACCGTTCCCCACTTTTTCCAATCTGTTCCCCCTTCTCCTTGGGCTCCCCTCTGTTTTGCAGTTTTCCCCACAGTTTCCACTTTTTCCAATCTGTTCCCCCTGCTCCCGTTGGTTCCCCTCTATTCTGCAGTTTTCTATACAGTTCCCCACATTTTCCAATCCGTTACCCCTGCTCCCTCTGTTTCCCCTCTGTCCTGCAATGTTTTCCACGGTTCCCCACTTTTTCCAATCCATTCCCCCTGCTCCTTTTGGTTCCCCACTGTTCTGCAGAACTCCCCACGATTCCCCACTTTTTCCAATCTGTTCCCCCTGCTCCGTTTGGTTCTACTTTATTCTGCAGTGTTACCCAAGGTTCCCCACTTTTCCGAGCTGTTCCCCCTGCTCCCTTTGGTTCTGCAGTGTTCTGCAGTGTTCCCCACGGTTACCCACTTTTTCCAAACCGTTCCCCCTGCTCCCTTTGGTTCCCCTCTGTCCTGCAGTGTTCCCCACGGTTACCCACTTATTCCAATCCATTCCCCCTGCTCCCTTTGGTTCCCCTCTGTCCTGCATTTTCCCCCACAGTTCCCCACTTTTCCAATCCGATCCCCCTGCTCCCTTTAATTCCCCTCTGTACTGCAGTGCTCTCCACGGTTCCCCGCATTTTCCAATCCGTTCTCCCTGCTCCCTTTGTTTTCCCACTGTTCTACATTTTTCCACACAGTTCCCCAATTTTTCCAATCTGTTCCCATGCTCCATTTGGTTCCCCTCTTTTCTGCAATATTCCCCACTGTTCCCCACCTTTTGCAATCTGTTCCCACTGCTCCCTTTGGTTCCCCACTGTTCTGCAGTGTTCGCTAACGGTTCCCCACTTTTTACAACCTGTACCTCCTGTTCCCTTTGGTTCCCCTCTGTCCTGCAGTGTTCCCCACGGTTCCACACTTTTTCCAATCTGTTCGCCGTGCTCTCTTTGGTTCCCCTCAGTTCTACAATGTTCCCCACAGTTCCCCACTTTATCCAATCTTTTCCCCCTGCTCCCTTTGGTTCACCTCCGTCCTGCACTGTCCTCCATGGTTTCCCAATTTTTCCAATCTCTTCCCCGTGCTCCTTTGGTTCCCCTCTGTTGTGCACTGTTCCGAACGGTTCCCCACTTGTTCCAATCCGTTCTCCCTGCTCCCTTTGGGTTCCCACTGTTCTGCATTTTTCCACACGGTTCCCCAATTTTTCCAATCTGTTCCCATGATCCATTTGGTTCCCCTCTTTTCTGCAATATTCCCCACTGTTCCCCACCTTTTGCAATCTGTTCCCCCTGCTCCCTTTGGTTCCCCACTGTTCTGCAGTGTTCGCTAATGGTTCCCCACTTTTTACAACCTGTACCTCCTGTTCCCTTTGGTTCCCCTCTGTCCTGCAGTGTTCCGCACAGTTCCCCACATTTTCCTATCCGTTCTCCCAGCTCCCTTTGGTTTCCCATTGTTCTGCATTTTTCCACATGGTTCCCCAATTTTTCCAATCTGTTCCCATGCTCCATTTGGTTCCCCTCTTTTCTGCAATATTCCCCACTGTTCCCCACTTTTTTGCAATCTGTTCCCCCTGCTCCCTTTGGTTCCCCACTGTTCTGCAGTTTTCGCTAACGGTTCCCCACTTTTTACAACCTGTACCTCCTGTTCCCTTTGGTTCCCCTCTGTCCTGCAGTGTTCCGCACGGTTCCCCACATTTTCCTATCCGTTCCCCATGCTCCCTTTGGTTCCCCACTGTTCTGCAGTGTTCGCTAACGGTTCCCCACTTTTTACAACCTGTACCTCCTGTTCCCTTTGGTTACCCTCTGTCCTGCAGTGTTCCCCACGGTTCCACACTTTTTCCAATCTATTCGCAGTGCTCTCTTTGGTTCCTCTCTGTTCTACAGTGTTCCCCACAGTTCCCCACTTTTTCCAATCTGTTCCCCGTGCTCCCTTTGGTTCCCCTCCGTCCTGCACTGTCCTCCATGGTTTCCCAATTTTTCCAATCTCTTCCCCGTGCTCCTTTGGTTCCCCTCTGTTGTTCAGTGTTCCGAACGGTTCCCCACTTTTTCCAATCCGTTCCCACTGCTTCATTTGATTCCCCTCTCTTCTGCAGTGTTCCACTCTGTTCCCCACTTTTTCCAATCCGTTCACCCTGCTCCCGTTGTTTCTCCACTCTTCTGCATTTTCCACACCGTTCCCCACTTTTTCCAATCTGTTCCCCCTTCTCCTTGGGCTCCCCTCTGTTCTGCAGTTTTCCCCACAGTTTCCACTTTTTCCAATCTGTTCCCCCTGCTCCCGTTGGTTCCCCTCTATTCTGCAGTTTTCTATACAGTTCCCCACATTTTCCAATCCGTTACCCCTGCTCCCTTTGTTTCCCCTCTGTCCTGCAATGTTCTCCACGGTTCCCCACTTTTTCCAATCCATTCCCCCTGCTCCTTTTGGTTCCCCACTGTTCTGCAGAACTCCCCACGATTCCCCACTTTTTCCAATCTGTTCCCCCTGCTCTGTTTGGTTCTTCTTTATTCTGCAGTGTTACCCAAGGTTCCCCGCATTTTCCAATCCGTTCTCCCTGCTCCCTTTGGTTTCCCACTGTTCTACATTTTTCCACACGGTTCCCCAATTTTTCCAATCTGTTCCCATGCTCCATTTTGTTCCCCTCTTTTCTGCAATATTTCCCACTGTTCCCCACCTTTTGCAATCTGTTCCCACTGCTCCCTTTGGTTCCCCACTGTTCTGCAGTTTTCGCTAACGGTTCCCGACATTTTCCAACCTGTACCTCCTGTTCCCTTTGGTTCCCCTCTGTCCTGCAGTGTTCCCCACGGTTCCACACTAATTCCAATCTGTTCGCCGTGCTCTCTTTGGTTCCCCTCAGTTCTACAATGTTCCCCACAGTTCCCCACTTTATCCAATCTTTTCCCCCTGCTCCCTTTGGTTCCCCTCCGTCCTGCACTGTCCTCCATGGTTTCCCAATTTTTCCAATCTCTTCCCCGTGCTCCTTTGGTTCCCCTCAGTTGTGCAGTGTTCCGAACGGTTCCCCACTTTTTCCAATCCGTTCTCCCTGCTCCCTTTGGTTTCCCACTGTTCTGCATTTTTCCACACGGTTCCCCAATTTTTCCAATCTGTTCCCATGCTCCATTTGGTTCCCCTCTTTTCTGCAATATTCCCCACCGTTCCCCACCTTTTGCAATCTGTTCCCCCTGCTCCCTTTGGTTCCCCACTGTTCTGCAGTGTTCGCTAACGGTTCCCCACTTATTACAACCTGTACCTCCTGTTCCCTTTGGTTCCCCTCTGTCCTGCAGTGTTCCGCACGATTCCCCACATTTTCCTATCCGTTCTCCCTGCTCCCTTTGGTTTCCCACTGTTCTGCATTTTTCCACACGGTTCCCCAATTTTTCCAATCTGTTCCCATGCTCCATTTGCTTCCCCTCTTTTCTGCAATATTCCCCACTGTTCCCCACTTTTTGCAATCTGTTCCCCCTGCTCCCTTTGGTTCCCCACTGTTCTGCAGTGTTCGCCAACGGTTCCCCACTTTTTCCACCCTGTACCTCCTGTTCCCTTTGGTTCCCCTCTGTCCTGCAGTGTTCCCCACGGTTCCACACTTTTTCCAATCTATTCGCCGTGCTCTCTTTGGTTCCTCTCTGTTCTACAGTGTTCCCCACAGTTCCCCACTTTTTCCAATCTGTTCCCCCTGCTCCCTTTGGTTACCCTCCGTCCTGCACTGTCCTCCATGGTTTCCCAATTTTTCCAATCTCTTCCCCGTGCTCCTTTGGTTCCCCTCTGTTGTGCAGTGTTCCGAACGGTTCCCCACTTGTTCCAATCCGTTCTCCCTGCTCCCTTTGGTTTCCCACTGTTCTGCATTTTTCCACACTGTTTCCCAATTTTTCCAATCTCTTCCCCGTGCTCCTTTGTTTCCCCTCTGTTGTGCAGTGTTCCGAACGGTTCCCCACTTTTTCCAATCCGTTCACCCTGCTTCCTTTGATTCCCCTCTGTTCTGCAGTGTTCCACACTGTTCCCCACTTTTTCCAATCCGTTCACCGTGCTCCCGTTGTTTCTCCACTCTTCTGCATTTTCCACACCGTTCCCCACTTTTTACAATCTGTTCCCCCTTCTCCTTGGGCTCCCCTCTGTTCTGCAGTTTTCCCCACAGTTTCCACTTTTTCCAATCTGTTCCCCCTGCTCCCGTTGGTTCCCCTCTATTCTGCAGTTTTCTATACAGTTCCCCATATTTTCCAATCCGTTACCCCTGCTCCCTTTGGTTCCCCTCTGTTCTGCAGGGTTCTCCACGGTTCCCGACTTTTTCCAATCTGTTCCTCCTGCTCCCTTTGGTTCCCCACTGTTCTGCAGTTTTCCACACTGTTCCCCACTTTTTCCAATCTGTGCCCCCTGCTCCCTTTGTTTCCTCACTCTTCTGCATTTTTCCACACTGTTCCCCACTTTTTCCAATCTGATCCCCCTGCTCCCTTTGATTCCCCACTGTTCTGCAGTGTTCCCCACTTCTCAACTTTTTTCCGATATGTTCGTCCTGCTCCCTTTCGTTCCCCTCTGTTCTGCAGTGTTTCCCACGGTTCCCAACTTTTTCCAATCCGTTCCCACTGCTCCCTTTCCCACTGTTTTGCAGTGTTCGCCACGGTTCCGCACTTTTTCCAATCTATTCTCCATGTTCCCTTTAGTTCCCCTATCTTCTGCAGTGTTCCACACAGTTCCTCACTTTTTCCAATCTGTTCCCCCTGCTCCCTTTGTTTCCTCACTCTTCTGCGTTTTCCACACTGTTCCCCACTTTTTCCAATCTGTTTCCCCCGCTCCCTTTGGTTCCCCACGGTTCCCCACTTTTCCGAGTTCTTCCCTCTGCTCCCTTTGGGTCCTCTCTGTTCTGCAGTGTTCCCCATGGTTCTCCACATTTTTTCCAATCTGTTCCCATGCTCCTTTTGGTTCCCCTCCGACCTGCACTGTCCTCCATTGTTTCCCAATTTTTCCAATCTCTTCCCCGTGCTCCTTTGGTTCCCCTCTGTTGTGCACTGTTCCGAACGGTTCCCCACTTTTTCCAATCCGTTCTCCCTGCTCCATTTGGTTTCCCACTGTTCTGCATTTTTCCACACGGTTCCCCAATTTTTCCAATCTGTTCCCATGCTCCATTTGGTTCCCCTCTTTTCTGCAATATTCCCCACTGTTCCCCACCTTTTGCAATCTGTTCCCCCTGCTCCCTTTGGTTCCCCACTGTTCTGCAGTGTTTGCTAACGGTTCCCCACTTTTTACAACCTGTACCTCCTGTTCCCTTTGGTTCCCCTCTGTCCTGCAGTGTCCTCCATGGTTTCCAAATTTTTGCAATCTCTTCCCCGTGCTCCTTTGGTCCCCCTCTGTTGTTCAGTGTTCCGAACGGTTCCCCACATTTTCCTATCCGTTCTCCCTGCTTTCTTTGGTTTCCCACTGTTCTGCATTTTTCCACACGGTTCCCCAATTTTTCCAATCTGTTCCCATGCTCCATTTGTTTCCCCTCTTTTCTGCAATATTCCCCACTGTTCCACACTTTTTCCAATCTATTCGCCGTGCTCTCTTTGGTTCCTCTCTGTTCTACAGTGTTCCCCACAGTTTCCACTTTTTCCAATCTGTTCCCCCTGCTCCCTTTGCTTTCCCCTCTATTCTGCAGTATTCTATACAGTTCCCCACATTTTCCAATCCGTGACCCCTGCTCCCTTTGGTTCCCCTCTGTTCTGCAGTGTTCTCCACGGTTCCCGACTTTTTCCAATCTGTTCTCCTGCTCCCTTTGGTTCCCCACTGTTCTGCATTTTTCCACACAATTCCCCACTTTTTCCAATCTGTTCCCCCTGCTCCCTTTGTTTCCTCACTCTTCTGCATTTTTCCACACTGTTCGCCACTTTTTCCAATCTGATCCCCCTGCTCCCTTTGTTTCCTCACTCTTCTGCATTTTTGCACACTGTTCCCCACTTTTTCCAATCTGTTTCCCCCGATCCCTTTGGTTCCCCACTGTTCTGCAGTATTCCCCACTTTTCCACTATTTTCGAAATTGTTCGCCGTGATCGCTTTGGTTCCTCTCTGTCTGCAGTGTTCTTCACAGTTCCCCACTTTATCCAATCCGTTCCCCCCTGCTCCTTTTGGTTCCCCTCTGTCCTGCAGTGTTCCCCACTTCTCAACTTCTTTCCGATTTGCTCGCCGTGCTCCATTTCGTTCCCCTCTGTTCTGCAGTGTTTCCAACGATTCCCCACTTTTTCCAATCCGTTCCCGCTGCTCCCTTTGGTTCCCCACTGTTTTGCAGTGTTCGCCATGGTTCTGCACTTTTTCCAATCTGTTCCCCATGCTCCGTTTAGTTCCCCTCTATTCTGCCGTGTTCCCCAAGGTGCACACTTTTTCGAATCTGTTCACCCTGCTCCCTTTGTTTCCCCTCTGTCCTGCAGTGTTCCCCACGTTTCCCCACATTTACCAATCAGATCGCCCTGCTCCCTTTGTTTTCCCTCTGTCCTGCAATGTTCTCCACGGTTCCCCACTTTTTTCCAATCCATTCCCCCTGCTCCTTTTGGTTCCCCACTGTTCTGCAGAACTCCCCACGATTCCCCACTTTTTCCAATATGTTCCCCCTGCTCCGTTTGGTTCTCCTTTATTCGGCAGTGTTCCCCAAGGTTCCCCACTTTTCCGAGCTGTTCCCCCTGCTCCCTTTGGTTCTGCAGTGTTCTGCAGTGTTCCCCACGGTTACCCACTTTTTCCAAACCGTTCCCCCTGCTCCCTTTGGTTCCCCTCTGTCCTGCAGTGTTCCCCACGGTTACCCACTTTTTCCAAACCGTTCCCCCTGCTCCCTTTAGTTCCCCACAATACTACAGTGCTCTCCACGGTTCCCCACATTTTCCAATCTGTTTGCCGTGCTCTCTTTGGTTCCCCTCAGTTCTACAATGTTCCCCACAGTTCCCCACTTTATCCAATCTGTTCCCCCTGCTCCCTTTGGTTCCCCTCCGTCCTGCACTGTCCTCCATGGTTTCCCAATTTTTCCAATCTCTTCCCCGTGCTCCTTTGGATCCCCTCTGTAGTGCAGTGTTCCGAACGGTTCCCCACTTTTTCCAATCCGTTCCCCCTGCTTCCTTTGATTCCCTTCTGTTCTGCAGTGTTCCACACTGTTCCCCAATTTTTCCAATCCGTTCACCCTGCTCCCTTTGTTTCTCCACTCTTCTCAATTTTTCCACACCGTTCCCCACTTTTTCCAATCTGTTCGCCCTTCTCCTTGGGCTCCCCTCTGTTCTGCAGTTTACCCCACAGTTTCCACTTTTTCCAATCTGTTCACCCTGCTCCCTTTGGTTTCCCCTCTATTCTGCAGTATTCTATACAGTTCCCCACATTTTCCAATCTGTTCCTCCTGCTCCCTTTCGTTCCCCTCTGTTCTGCAGTGTTTCCCACGGTTCCCCACTTTTTCCAATCCGTTCCCGCTGCTCCGTTTGGTTCCCCACTGTTTTGCAGTATTTGCCACGGTTCCGCACTTTTTCCAATCTGTTCCCCCTGCTCCCTTTAGTTCCCCTCCGTCGTGCACTGTCATCCATTGTTTCCCAATTTTTCCAATCTTTTCCCCGTGCTCCTTTGTTTCCCCTCTGTTGTGCAGTGTGCCTAACAGTTCCCCACTTTTTCCAATCCGTTCACCCTGCTCCCGTTGTTTCTCCACTCTTCAGCATTTTTCCACACAGTTCCCCACTTTTTCCAATCTGTTCGCCCTGCTCCTATTGGTTCCCCTCTGTTCTGCAGTGTTCCCCACAGTTCCCCACTTTTTCCAATCCGTTCCCCCTGTGCCCTTTCTTTCCCCTCTGTCCTGCATTGTCCTTCACGATTCCCCACTTTTTCCAATTCTTTCCACCTGCTCCCTTGGTTCCCCTCTGTTCTGCAGTGTTCCCCACGGTTCCGCAATTTTTCCAATTTATACCCCCTGCTCCCTTTGTTTCCTTACTCTTCTGCATTTTTCCACACTGTTTCCCAATTTTTCCAATCTGTTCGCCGTGCTCCTTTGTTTCCCCTCTGTTGTGCAGTGTTCCACACTGTTTCCCACTTTTTCCAATCCGTTCACCCTGCTACCATTGTTTCTCCACTCTTCTGCATTTTCCACACCGTTCCCCACTTTTTCCAATCTGTTCCCCCTTCTCCTTGGGCTCCCCTCTGTTCTGCAGTTTTCCCCACAGTTTCCACTTTTTCCAATCTGTTCCCCCTGCTCCCGTTGGTTCCCCTCTATTCTGCAGTTTTCTATACAGTTCCCCACATTTTCCAATCCGTTACCCCTGCTCCCTCTGTTTCCCCTCTGTCCTGCAATGTTTTCCACGGTTCCCCACTTTTTCCAATCCATTCCCCCTGCTCCTTTTGGTTCCCCACTGTTCTGCAGAACTCCCCACGATTCCCCACTTTTTCCAATCTGTTCCCCCTGCTCCGTTTGGTTCTCCTTTATTCTGCAGTGTTACCCAAGGTTCCCCACTTTTCCGAGCTGTTCCCCCTGCTCCCTTTGGTTCTGCAGTGTTCCCCACGGTTACCCACTTTTTCCAAACCGTTCCCCCTGCTCCCTTTGGTTCCCCTCTGTCCTGCAGTGTTCCCCACGGTTACCCACTTATTCCAATCCATTCCCCCTGCTCCCTTTGGTTCCCCTCTGTCCTGCATTTTCCCCCACAGTTCCCCACTTTTCCAATCCGTTCCCCTTGCTCCCTTTAATTCCCCTCTGTACTGCAGTGCTCTCCACGGTTCCCCGCATTTTCCAATCCGTTCTCCCTGCTCCCTTTGTTTTCCCACTGTTCTACATTTTTCCACACAGTTCCCCAATTTTTCCAATCTGTTCCCATGCTCCATTTGGTTCCCCTCTTTTCTGCAATATTCCCCACTGTTCCCCACCTTTTGCAATCTGTTCCCACTGCTCCCTTTGGTTCCCCACTGTTCTGCAGTGTTCGCTAACGGTTCCCCACTTTTTACAACCTGTACCTCCTGTTCCCTTTGGTTCCCCTCTGTCCTGCAGTGTTCCCCACGGTTCCACACTTTTTCCAATCTGTTCGCCGTGCTCTCTTTGGTTCCCCTCAGTTCTACAATGTTCCCCACAGTTCCCCACTTTATCCAATCTTTTCCCCCTGCTCCCTTTGGTTCCCCTCCGTCCTGCACTGTCCTCCATGGTTTCCCAATTTTTCCAATCTCTTCCCCGTGCTCCTTTGGTTCCCCTCTGTTGTGCAGTGTTCCGAACGGTTCCCCACTTGTTCCAATCCGTTCTCCCTGCTCCCTTTGGTTTCCCACTGTTCTGCATTTTTCCACACGGTTCCCCAATTTTTCCAATCTGTTCCCATGCTCCATTTGGTTCCCCTCTTTTCTGCAATATTCCCCACTGTTCCCCACCTTTTGCAATCTGTTCCCCCTGCTCCCTTTGGTTCCCCACTGTTCTGCAGTGTTCGCTAATGGTTCCCCACTTTTTACAACCTGTACCTCCTGTTCCCTTTGGTTCCCCTCTGTCCTGCAGTGTTCCGCACAGTTCCCCACATTTTCCTATCCGTTCTCCCTGCTCCCTTTGGTTTCCCACTGTTCTGCATTTTTCCACATGGTTCCCCAATTTTTCCAATCTGTTCCCATGCTCCATTTGGTTCCCCTCTTTTCTGCAATATTCCCCACTGTTCCCCACTTTTTTGCAATCTGTTCCCCCTGCTCCCTTTGGTTCCCCACTGTTCTGCAGTTTTCGCTAACGGTTCCCCACTTTTTACAACCTGTACCTCCTGTTCCCTTTGGTTCCCCTCTGTCCTGCAGTGTTCCGCACGGTTCCCCACATTTTTCTATCCGTTCCCCCTGCTCCCTTTGGTTCCCCACTGTTCTGCAGTGTTCGCTAACGGTTCCCCACTTTTTACAACCTGTACCTCCTGTTCCCTTTCGTTACCCTCTGTCCTGCAGTGTTCCCCACGGTTCCACACTTTTTCCAATCTATTCGCAGTGCTCTCTTTGGTTCCTCTCTGTTCTACAGTGTTCCCCACAGTTCCCCACTTTTTCCAATCTGTTCCCCGTGCTCCCTTTGGTTCCCCTCCGTCCTGCACTGTCCTCCATGGTTTCCCAATTTTTCCAATCTCTTCCCCGTGCTCCTTTGGTTCCCCTCTGTTGTTCAGTGTTCCGAACGGTTCCCCACTTTTTCCAATCCGTTCCCACTGCTTCATTTGATTCCCCTCTCTTCTGCAGTGTTCCACTCTGTTCCCCACTTTTTCCAATCCGTTCACCCTGCTCCCGTTGTTTCTCCACTCTTCTGCATTTTCCACACCGTTCCCCACTTTTTCCAATCTGTTCCCCCTTCTCCTTGGGCTCCCCTCTGTTCTGCAGTTTTCCCCTCAGTTTCCACTTTTTCCAATCTGTTCCCCCTGCTCCCGTTGGTTCCCCTCTATTCTGCAGTTTTCTATACAGTTCCCCACATTTTCCAATCCGTTACCCCTGCTCCCTTTGTTTCCCCTCTGTCCTGCAATGTTCTCCACGGTTCCCCACTTTTTCCAATCCATTCCCCCTGCTCCTTTTGGTTCCCCACTGTTCTGCAGAACTCCCCACGATTCCCCACTTTTTCCAATCTGTTCCCCCTGCTCTGTTTGGTTCTCCTTTATTCTGCAGTGTTACCCAAGGTTCCCCGCATTTCCCAATCCGTTCTCCCTGCTCCCTTTGGTTTCCCACTGTTCTACATTTTTCCACACGGTTCCCCAATTTTTCCAATCTGTTCCCATGCTCCATTTTGTTCCCCTCTTTTCTGCAATATTGCCCACTGTTCCCCACCTTTTGCAATCTGTTCCCACTGCTCCCTTTTGTTCCCCACTGTTCTGCAGTTTTCGCTAAATGTTCCCGACATTTTCCAACCTGTACCTCCTGTTCCCTTTGGTTCCCCTCTGTCCTGCAGTGTTCCCCACGGTTCCACACTAATTCCAATCTGTTCGCCGTGCTCTCTTTGGTTCCCCTCAGTTCTACAATGTTCCCCACAGTTCCCCACTTTATCCAATCTTTTCCCCCTGCTCCCTTTGGTTCCCCTCCGTCCTGCACTGTCCTCCATGGTTTCCCAATTTTTCCAATCTCTTCCCCGTGCTCCTTTGGTTCCCCTCAGTTGTGCAGTGTTCCGAACGGTTCCCCACTTTTTCCAATCCGTTCTCCCTGCTCCCTTTGGTTTCCCACTGTTCTGCATTTTTCCACACGGTTCCCCAATTTTTCCAATCTGTTCCCATGCTCCATTTGGTTCCCCTCTTTTCTGCAATATTCCCCACCGTTCCCCACCTTTTGCAATCTGTTCCCCCTGCTCCCTTTGGTTCCCCACTGTTCTGCAGTGTTCGCTAACGGTTCCCCACTTATTACAACCTGTACCTCCTGTTCCCTTTGGTTCCCCTCTGTCCTGCAGTGTTCCGCACGATTCCCCACATTTTCCTATCCGTTCTCCCTGCTCCCTTTGGTTTCCCACTGTTCTGCATTTTTCCACACGGTTCCCCAATTTTTCCAATCTGTTCCCATGCTCCATTTGCTTCCCCTCTTTTCTGCAATATTCCCCACTGTTCCCCACTTTTTGCAATCTGTTCCCCCTGCTCCCTTTGGTTCCCCACTGTTCTGCAGTGTTCGCCAACGGTTCCCCACTTTTTCCACCCTGTACCTCCTGTTCCCTTTGGTTCCCCTCTGTCCTGCAGTGTTCCCCACGGTTCCACACTTTTTCCAATCTATTCGCCGTGCTCTCTTTGGTTCCTCTCTGTTCTACAGTGTTCCCCACAGTTCCCCACTTTTTCCAATCTGTTCCCCCTGCTCCCTTTGGTTACCCTCCGTCCTGCACTGTCCTCCATGGTTTCCCAATTTTTCCAATCTCTTCCCCGTGCTCCTTTGGTTCCCCTCTGTTGTGCAGTGTTCCGAACGGTTCCCCACTTGTTCCAATCCGTTCTCCCTGCTCCCTTTGGTTTCCCACTGTTCTGCATTTTTCCACACTGTTTCCCAATTTTTCCAATCTCTTCCCCGTGCTCCTTTGTTTCCCCTCTGTTGTGCAGTGTTCCGAACGGTTCCCCACTTTTTCCAATCCGTTCACCCTGCTTCCTTTGATTCCCCTCTGTTCTGCAGTGTTCCACACTGTTCCCCACTTTTTCCAATCCGTTCACCGTGCTCCCGTTGTTTCTCCACTCTTCTGCATTTTCCACACCGTTCCCCACTTTTTACAATCTGTTCCCCCTTCTCCTTGGGCTCCCCTCTGTTCTGCAGTTTTCCCCACAGTTTCCACTTTTTCCAATCTGTTCCCCCTGCTCCCGTTGGTTCCCCTCTATTCTGCAGTTTTCTATACAGTTCCCCATATTTTCCAATCCGTTACCCCTGCTCCCTTTGGTTCCCCTCTGTTCTGCAGGGTTCTCCACGGTTCCCGACTTTTTCCAATCTGTTCCTCCTGCTCCCTTTGGTTCCCCACTGTTCTGCAGTTTTCCACACTGTTCCCCACTTTTTCCAATCTGTGCCCCCTGCTCCCTTTGTTTCCTCACTCTTCTGCATTTTTCCACACTTTTCCCCACTTTTTCCAATCTGATCCCCCTGCTCCCTTTGATTCCCCACTGTTCTGCAGTGTTCCCCACTTCTCAACTTTTTTCCGATATGTTCGTCCTGCTCCCTTTCGTTCCCCTCTGTTCTGCAGTGTTTCCCACGGTTCCCAACTTTTTCCAATCCGTTCCCACTGCTCCCTTTCTTTCCCACTGTTTTGCAGTGTTCGCCACGGTTCCGCACTTTTTCCAATCTATTCTCCATGTTCCCTTTAGTTCCCCTATCTTCTGCAGTGTTCCACACAGTTCCTCACTTTTTCCAATCTGTTCCCCCTGCTCCCTTTGTTTCCTCACTCTTCTGCGTTTTCCACACTGTTCCCCACTTTTTCCAATCTGTTTCCCCCGCTCCCTTTGGTTCCCCACGGTTCCCCACTTTTCCGAGTTCTTCCCTCTGCTCCCTTTGGGTCCTCTCTGTTCTGCAGTGTTCCCCATGGTTCTCCACATTTTTTCCAATCTGTTCCCATGCTCCTTTTGGTTCCCCTCCGACCTGCACTGTCCTCCATTGTTTCCCAATTTTTCCAATCTCTTCCCCGTGCTCCTTTGGTTCCCCTCTGTTGTGCACTGTTCAGAACGGTTCCCCACTTTTTCCAATCCGTTCTCCCTGCTCCATTTGGTTTCCCACTGTTCTGCATTTTTCCACACGGTTCCCCAATTTTTCCAATCTGTTCCCATGCTCCATTTGGTTCCCCTCTTTTCTGCAATATTCCCCACTGTTCCCCACCTTTTGCAATCTGTTCCCCCTGCTCCCTTTGGTTCCCCACTGTTCTGCAGTGTTTGCTAACGGTTCCCCACTTTTTACAACCTGTACCTCCTGTTCCCTTTGGTTCCCCACTGTCCTGCAGTTTCCTCCATGGTTTCCAAATTTTTCCAATCTCTTCCCCGTGCTCCTTTGGTTCCCCTCTGTTGTTCAGTGTTCCGAACGGTTCCCCACATTTTCCTATCCGTTCTCCCTGCTTTCTTTGGTTTCCCACTGTTCTGCATTTTTCCACACGGTTCCCCAATTTTTCCAATCTGTTCCCATGCTCCATTTGTTTCCCCTCTTTTCTGCAATATTCCCCACTGTTCCACACTTTTTCCAATCTATTCGCCGTGCTCTCTTTGGTTCCTCTCTGTTCTACAGTGTTCCCCACAGTTTCCACTTTTTCCAATCTGTTCCCCCTGCTCCCTTTGCTTTCCCCTCTATTCTGCAGTATTCTATACAGTTCCCCACATTTTCCAATCCGTGACCCCTGCTCCCTTTGGTTCCCCTCTGTTCTGCAGTGTTCTCCACGGTTCCCGACTTTTTCCAATCTGTTCTCCTGCTCCCTTTGGTTCCCCACTGTTCTGCATTTTTCCACACAATTCCCCACTTTTTCCAATCTGTTCCCCCTGCTCCCTTTGTTTCCTCACTCTTCTGCATTTTTCCACACTGTTCGCCACTTTTTCCAATCTGATCCCACTGCTCCCTTTGTTTCCTCACTCTTCTGCATTTTTGCACACTGTTCCCCACTTTTTCCAATCTGTTTCCCCCGATCCCTTTGGTTCCCCACTGTTCTGCAGTATTCCCCACTTTTCCACTATTTTCGAATTTGTTCGCCATGATCGCTTTGGTTCCTCTCTGTCTGCAGTGTTCTTCACAGTTCCCCACTTTATCCAATCCGTTCCCCCCTGCTCCTTTTGGTTCCCCTCTGTCCTGCAGTGTTCCCCACTTCTCAACTTCTTTCCGATTTGCTCGCCGTGCTCCATTTCGTTCCCCTCTGTTCTGCAGTGTTTCCCACGGTTCCCCACTTTTTCCAATCCGTTCCCGCTGCTCCTTTTGGTTCCCCACTGTTTTGCAGTGTTCGCCATGGTTCTGCACTTTTTCCAATCTGTTCCCCATGCTCCGTTTAGTTCCCCTCTATTCTGCCGTGTTCCCCAAGGTGCACACTTTTTCGAATCTGTTCACCCTGCTCCCTTTGTTTTCCCTCTGTCCTGCAATGTTCTCCACGGTTCCCCACTTTTTTCCAATCCATTCGCCCTGCTCCTTTTGGTTCCCCACTGTTCTGCAGAACTCCCCACGATTCCCCACTTTTTCCAATATGTTCCCCCTGCTCCGTTTGGTTCTCCTTTATTCTGCAGTGTTCCCCAAGGTTCCCCACTTTTCCGAGCTGTTCCCCCTGCTCCCTTTGGTTCTGCAGTGTTCTGCAGTGTTCCCCACGGTTACCCACTTTTTCGAAACCGTTCCCCCTGCTCCCTTTGGTTCCCCTCTGTCCTGCAGTGTTCCCCACGGTTACCCACTTTTTCCAAACCGTTCCCCCTGCTCCCTTTAGTTCCCCACAATACTACAGTGCTCTCCACGGTTCCCCACATTTTCCAATCTGTTCGCCGTGCTCTCTTTGGTTCCCCTCAGTTCTACAATGTTCCCCACAGTTCCCCACTTTATCCAATCTGTTCCCCCTGCTCCCTTTGGTTCCCCTCCGTCCTGCACTGTCCTCCATGGTTTCCCAATTTTTCCAATCTCTTCCCCGTGCTCCTTTGGATCCCCTCTGTAGTGCAGTGTTCCGAACGGTTCCCCACTTTTTCCAATCCGTTCCCCCTGCTTCCTTTGATTCCCTTCTGTTCTGCAGTGTTCCACACTGTTCCCCAATTTTTCCAATCCGTTCACCCTGCTCCCTTTGTTTCTCCACTCTTCTCAATTTTTCCACACCGTTCCCCACTTTTTCCAATCTGTTCGCCCTTCTCCTTGGGCTCCCCTCTGTTCTGCAGTTTACCCCACAGTTTCCACTTTTTCCAATCTGTTCACCCTGCTCCCTTTGGTTTCCCCTCTATTCTGCAGTATTCTATACAGTTCCCCACATTTTCCAATCTGTTCCTCCTGCTCCCTTTCGTTCCCCTCTGTTCTGCAGTTTTTCCCACGGTTCCCCACTTTTTCCAATCCGTTCCTGCTGCTCCGTTTGGTTCCCCACTGTTTTGCAGTATTTGCCACGGTTCCGCACTTTTTCCAATCTGTTCCCCCTGCTCCCTTTGGTTCCCCTCCGTCCTGCACTGTCATCCATTGTTTCCCAATTTTTCCAATCTTTTCCCCGTGCTCCTTTGTTTCCCCTCTGTTGTGCAGTGTGCCTAACAGTTCCCCACTTTTTCCAATCCGTTCACCCTGCTCCCGTTGTTTCTCCACTCTTCTGCATTTTTCCACACAGTTCCCCACTTTTTCCAATCTGTTCGCCCTGCTCCTATTGGTTCCCCTCTTTTCTGCAGTGTTCCCCACAGTTCCCCACTTTTTCCAATCCGTTCCCCCTGTGCCCTTTCTTTCCCCTCTGTCCTGCATTGTCCTTCACGATTCCCCACTTTTTCCAATTCGTTCCACCTGCTCCCTTGGTTCCCCTCTGTTCTGCAGTGTTCCCCACGGTTCCGCAATTTTTCCAATTTATACCCCCTGCTCCCTTTGTTTCCTTACTCTTCTGCATTTTTCCACACTGTTTCCCAATTTTTCCAATCTGTTCGCCGTGCTCCTTTGTTTCCCCTCTGTTGTGCAGTGTTCCGAACGGTTCCCGACTTTTTCCAACCTATTCCTCCTGCTCCCTTTGGTTCCCCACTGTTCTGCATTTTTCCACACAGTTCCCCACTTTTTCCAATCTGTTCCCCCTGCTCCCTTTGTTTCCTCACTCTTCTGCATTTTTCCACACTGTTCCCCACTTTTTCCAATCTGATCCCCCTGCTCCCTTTGATTCCCCACTGTTCTGCAGTGTTCCCCACTTCTCAACTTTTTTCCGATATGTTCGTCCTGCTCCCTTTCGTTCCCCTCTGTTCTGCAGTGTTTCCCACAGTTCCCAACTTTTTCCAATCCATTCCCACTGCTCCGTTTCTTTCCCTCTGTTTTGCAGTGTTCGCCACGGTTCCTCACTTTTTCCAATCTATTCTCCATGTTCCCTTTAGTTCCCGTATGTTCTGCAGTGTTCCACACAGTTCCCCACTTTTTCCAATCTGTTTCCCCCGCTCCCTTTGGTTCCCCACGGTTCCCCACTTTTCCGAGTTCTTCCCTCTGCTCCCTTTGGGTCCTCTCTGTTCTGCAGTATTCCCCATGGTTCTCCACATTTTTTCCAATCTGTTCCCATGCTCCTTTTGGTTCCCCTCCGACCTGCACTGTCCTCCATTGTTTCCCAATTTTTCCAATCTCTTCCCCGTGCTCCTTTGGTTCCCCTCTGTTCTGCAGTGTTCCAAACAGTTCCCCACTTTTTCCAAAACGTTAACCCTGCTCCCGTTGTTGCTCCACTCTTCTGCATTTTTCCACACTGTTCCCCACTTTTTCCAATCTGCTCCCCCTGCTCCCTTTGGTTCCCCTCTGTCCTGCAGTGTTCCCCACTTCTCAACTTCTTTCCGATATGCTAGCCGTGCTCCATTTAGTTCCCCTCTGTTCTGCAGTGTTTCCCACGGTTCCCCACTTTTTCCAATCCGTTCCCCCTGCTCCCTTTGGTTCTGCAGTGTTCTGCAGTGTTCCCCACGGTTACCCACTTTTTCCAAACCGTTCCCCCTGCTCCCTTTGGTTCCCCTCTGTCCTGCAATGTTCCCCACGGTTACCCACTTATTCCAATCCATTCCCCCTGCTCCCTTTGGTTCCCCTCTGTCCTGCATTTTCCCCCACAGTTCCCCACTTTTCCAATCCGTTCCCCCTGCTCCCTTTAGTTCCCCTCCGTCCTGCACTGTCCTCCATGGTTTCCCAATTTTTCCAATCTCTTCCCCGTGCTCCTTTGGTTCCACTCTGTTGTTCAGTGTTCCGAACGGTTCCCCACTTTTTCCAATCCGTTCCCCCTGCTTCCTTTGATTCCCCTCTGTTCTGCAGTGTTCCCCACTTCTCAACTTTTTTCCGATATGTTCGTCCTGCTCCCTTTCGTTCCCCTCTGTTCTGCAGTGTTTCCCACGGTTCCCAACTTTTTCCAATCCGTTCCCACTGCTCCCTTTCTTTCCCACTGTTTTGCAGTGTTCGCCACGGTTCCGCACTTTTTCCAATCTATTCTCCATGTTCCCTTTAGTTCCCCTATCTTCTGCAGTGTTCCACACAGTTCCTCACTTTTTCCAATCTGTTCCCCCTGCTCCCTTTGTTTCCTCACTCTTCTGCGTTTTCCACACTGTTCCCCACTTTTTCCAATCTGTTTCCCCCGCTCCCTTTGGTTCCCCACGGTTCCCCACTTTTCCGAGTTCTTCCCTCTGCTCCCTTTGGGTCCTCTCTGTTCTGCAGTGTTCCCCATGGTTCTCCACATTTTTTCCAATCTGTTCCCATGCTCCTTTTGGTTCCCCTCCGACCTGCACTGTCCTCCATTGTTTCCCAATTTTTCCAATCTCTTCCCCGTGCTCCTTTGGTTCCCCTCTGTTGTGCACTGTTCAGAACGGTTCCCCACTTTTTCCAATCCGTTCTCCCTGCTCCATTTGGTTTCCCACTGTTCTGCATTTTTCCACACGGTTCCCCAATTTTTCCAATCTGTTCCCATGCTCCATTTGGTTCCCCTCTTTTCTGCAATATTCCCCACTGTTCCCCACCTTTTGCAATCTGTTCCCCCTGCTCCCTTTGGTTCCCCACTGTTCTGCAGTGTTTGCTAACGGTTCCCCACTTTTTACAACCTGTACCTCCTGTTCCCTTTGGTTCCCCACTGTCCTGCAGTGTCCTCCATGGTTTCCAAATTTTTCCAATCTCTTCCCCGTGCTCCTTTGGTTCCCCTCTGTTGTTCAGTGTTCCGAACGGTTCCCCACATTTTCCTATCCGTTCTCCCTGCTTTCTTTGGTTTCCCACTGTTCTGCATTTTTCCACACGGTTCCCCAATTTTTCCAATCTGTTCCCATGCTCCATTTGTTTCCCCTCTTTTCTGCAATATTCCCCACTGTTCCACACTTTTTCCAATCTATTCGCCGTGCTCTCTTTGGTTCCTCTCTGTTCTACAGTGTTCCCCACAGTTTCCACTTTTTCCAATCTGTTCCCCCTGCTCCCTTTGCTTTCCCCTCTATTCTGCAGTATTCTATACAGTTCCCCACATTTTCCAATCCGTGACCCCTGCTCCCTTTGGTTCCCCTCTGTTCTGCAGTGTTCTCCACGGTTCCCGACTTTTTCCAATCTGTTCTCCTGCTCCCTTTGGTTCCCCACTGTTCTGCATTTTTCCACACAATTCCCCACTTTTTCCAATCTGTTCCCCCTGCTCCCTTTGTTTCCTCACTCTTCTGCATTTTTCCACACTGTTCGCCACTTTTTCCAATCTGATCCCCCTGCTCCCTTTGTTTCCTCACTCTTCTGCATTTTTGCACACTGTTCCCCACTTTTTCCAATCTGTTTCCCCCGATCCCTTTGGTTCCCCACTGTTCTGCAGTATTCCCCACTTTTCCACTATTTTCGAATTTGTTCGCCGTGATCGCTTTGGTTCCTCTCTGTCTGCAGTGTTCTTCACAGTTCCCCACTTTATCCAATCCGTTCCCCCCTGCTCCTTTTGGTTCCCCTCTGTCCTGCAGTGTTCCCCACTTCTCAACTTCATTCCGATTTGCTCGCCGTGCTCCATTTCGTTCCCCTCTGTTCTGCAGTGTTTCCCACGGTTCCCCACTTTTTCCAATCCGTTCCCGCTGCTCCTTTTGGTTCCCCACTGTTTTGCAGTGTTCGCCATGGTTCTGCACTTTTTCCAATCTGTTCCCATGCTCCGTTTAGTTCCCCTCTATTCTGCCGTGTTCCCCAAGGTGCACACTTTTTCGAATCTGTTCACCCTGCTCCCTTTGTTTTCCCTCTGTCCTGCAATGTTCTCCACGGTTCCCCACTTTTTTCCAATCCATTCGCCCTGCTCCTTTTGGTTCCCCACTGTTCTGCAGAACTCCCCACGATTCCCCACTTTTTCCAATATGTTCCCCCTGCTCCGTTTGGTTCTCCTTTATTCTGCAGTGTTCCCCAAGGTTCCCCACTTTTCCGAGCTGTTCCCCCTGCTCCCTTTGGTTCTGCAGTGTTCTGCAGTGTTCCCCACGGTTACCCACTTTTTCGAAACCGTTCCCCCTGCTCCCTTTGGTTCCCCTCTGTCCTGCAGTGTTCCCCACGGTTACCCACTTTTTCCAAACCGTTCCCCCTGCTCCCTTTAGTTCCCCACAATACTACAGTGCTCTCCACGGTTCCCCACATTTTCCAATCTGTTCGCCGTGCTCTCTTTGGTTCCCCTCAGTTCTACAATGTTCCCCACAGTTCCCCACTTTATCCAATCTGTTCCCCCTGCTCCCTTTGGTTCCCCTCCGTCCTGCACTGTCCTCCATGGTTTCCCAATTTTTCCAATCTCTTCCCCGTGCTCCTTTGGATCCCCTCTGTAGTGCAGTGTTCCGAACGGTTCCCCACTTTTTCCAATCCGTTCCCCCTGCTTCCTTTGATTCCCTTCTGTTCTGCAGTGTTCCACACTGTTCCCCAATTTTTCCAATCCGTTCACCCTGCTCCCTTTGTTTCTCCACTCTTCTCAATTTTTCCACACCGTTCCCCACTTTTTCCAATCTGTTCGCCCTTCTCCTTGGGCTCCCCTCTGTTCTGCAGTTTACCCCACAGTTTCCACTTTTTCCAATCTGTTCACCCTGCTCCCTTTGGTTTCCCCTCTATTCTGCAGTATTCTATACAGTTCCCCACATTTTCCAATCTGTTCCTCCTGCTCCCTTTCGTTCCCCTCTGTTCTGCAGTTTTTCCCACGGTTCCCCACTTTTTCCAATCCGTTCCTGCTGCTCCGTTTGGTTCCCCACTGTTTTGCAGTATTTGCCACGGTTCCGCACTTTTTCCAATCTGTTCCCCCTGCTCCCTTTGGTTCCCCTCCGTCCTGCACTGTCATCCATTGTTTCCCAATTTTTCCAATCTTTTCCCCGTGCTCCTTTGTTTCCCCTCTGTTGTGCAGTGTGCCTAACAGTTCCCCACTTTTTCCAATCCGTTCACCCTGCTCCCGTTGTTTCTCCACTCTTCTGCATTTTTCCACACAGTTCCCCACTTTTTCCAATCTGTTCGCCCTGCTCCTATTGGTTCCCCTCTTTTCTGCAGTGTTCCCCACAGTTCCCCACTTTTTCCAATCCGTTCCCCCTGTGCCCTTTCTTTCCCCTCTGTCCTGCATTGTCCTTCACGATTCCCCACTTTTTCCAATTCGTTCCACCTGCTCCCTTGGTTCCCCTCTGTTCTGCAGTGTTCCCCACGGTTCCGCAATTTTTCCAATTTATACCCCCTGCTCCCTTTGTTTCCTTACTCTTCTGCATTTTTCCACACTGTTTCCCAATTTTTCCAATCTGTTCGCCGTGCTCCTTTGTTTCCCCTCTGTTGTGCAGTGTTCCGAACGGTTCCCGACTTTTTCCAACCTATTCCTCCTGCTCCCTTTGGTTCCCCACTGTTCTGCATTTTTCCACACAGTTCCCCACTTTTTCCAATCTGTTCCCCCTGCTCCCTTTGTTTCCTCACTCTTCTGCATTTTTCCACACTGTTCCCCACTTTTTCCAATCTGATCCCCCTGCTCCCTTTGATTCCCCACTGTTCTGCAGTGTTCCCCACTTCTCAACTTTTTTCCGATATGTTCGTCCTGCTCCCTTTCGTTCCCCTCTGTTCTGCAGTGTTTCCCACAGTTCCCAACTTTTTCCAATCCATTCCCACTGCTCCCTTTCTTTCCCTCTGTTTTGCAGTGTTCGCCACGGTTCCTCACTTTTTCCAATCTATTCTCCATGTTCCCTTTAGTTCCCGTATGTTCTGCAGTGTTCCACACAGTTCCCCACTTTTTCCAATCTGTTTCCCCCGCTCCCTTTGGTTCCCCACGGTTCCCCACTTTTCCGAGTTCTTCCCTCTGCTCCCTTTGGGTCCTCTCTGTTCTGCAGTATTCCCCATGGTTCTCCACATTTTTTCCAATCTGTTCCCATGCTCCTTTTGGTTCCCCTCCGACCTGCACTGTCCTCCATTGTTTCCCAATTTTTCCAATCTCTTCCCCGTGCTCCTTTGGTTCCCCTCTGTTCTGCAGTGTTCCAAACAGTTCCCCACTTTTTCCAAAACGTTAACCCTGCTCCCGTTGTTGCTCCACTCTTCTGCATTTTTCCACACTGTTCCCCACTTTTTCCAATCTGCTCCCCCTGCTCCCTTTGGTTCCCCTCTGTCCTGCAGTGTTCCCCACTTCTCAACTTCTTTCCGATATGCTAGCCGTGCTCCATTTAGTTCCCCTCTGTTCTGCAGTGTTTCCCACGGTTCCCCACTTTTTCCAATCCGTTCCCCCTGCTCCCTTTGGTTCTGCAGTGTTCTGCAGTGTTCCCCACGGTTACCCACTTTTTCCAAACCGTTCCCCCTGCTCCCTTTGGTTCCCCTCTGTCCTGCAGTGTTCCCCACGGTTACCCACTTATTCCAATCCATTCCCCCTGCTCCCTTTGGTTCCCCTCTGTCCTGCATTTTCCCCCACAGTTCCCCACTTTTCCAATCCGTTCCCCCTGCTCCCTTTAGTTCCCCTCCGTCCTGCACTGTCCTCCATGGTTTCCCAATTTTTCCAATCTCTTCCCCGTGCTCCTTTGGTTCCACTCTGTTGTTCAGTGTTCCGAACGGTTCCCCACTTTTTCCAATCCGTTCCCCCTGCTTCCTTTGATTCCCCTCTGTTCTGCAGTGTTCCACACTGTTCCCCACTTTTTCCAATCCGTTCATCCTGCTCCCGTTGTTTCTCCACTCTTCTGCATTTTCCACACCGTTCCCCACTTTTTCCAATCTGTTCCCCCTTCTCCTTGGGCTCCCCTCTGTTCTGCAGTTTTCCCCTCAGTTTCCACTTTTTCCAATCTGTTCCCCCTGCTCCCGTTGGTTCCCCTCTATTCTGCAGTTTTCTATACAGTTCCCCACATTTTCCAATCCGTTACCCCTGCTCCCTTTGTTTCCCCTCTGTCCTGCAATGTTCTCCACGGTTCCCCACTTTTTCCAATCCATTCCCCCTGCTCCTTTTGGTTCCCCACTGTTCTGCAGAACTCCCCACGATTCCCCACTTTTTCCAATCTGTTCCCCCTGCTCTGTTTGGTTCTCCTTTATTCTGCAGTGTTACCCAAGGTTCCCCGCATTTCCCAATCCGTTCTCCCTGCTCCCTTTGGTTTCCCACTGTTCTACATTTTTCCACACGGTTCCCCAATTTTTCCAATCTGTTCCCATGCTCCATTTTGTTCCCCTCTTTTCTGCAATATTGCCCACTGTTCCCCACCTTTTGCAATCTGTTCCCACTGCTCCCTTTTGTTCCCCACTGTTCTGCAGTTTTCGCTAAATGTTCCCGACATTTTCCAACCTGTACCTCCTGTTCCCTTTGGTTCCCCTCTGTCCTGCAGTGTTCCCCACGGTTCCACACTAATTCCAATCTGTTCGCCGTGCTCTCTTTGGTTCCCCTCAGTTCTACAATGTTCCCCACAGTTCCCCACTTTATCCAATCTTTTCCCCCTGCTCCCTTTGGTTCCCCTCCGTCCTGCACTGTCCTCCATGGTTTCCCAATTTTTCCAATCTCTTCCCCGTGCTCCTTTGGTTCCCCTCAGTTGTGCAGTGTTCCGAACGGTTCCCCACTTTTTCCAATCCGTTCTCCCTGCTCCCTTTGGTTTCCCACTGTTCTGCATTTTTCCACACGGTTCCCCAATTTTTCCAATCTGTTCCCATGCTCCATTTGGTTCCCCTCTTTTCTGCAATATTCCCCACCGTTCCCCACCTTTTGCAATCTGTTCCCCCTGCTCCCTTTGGTTCCCCACTGTTCTGCAGTGTTCGCTAACGGTTCCCCACTTATTACAACCTGTACCTCCTGTTCCCTTTGGTTCCCCTCTGTCCTGCAGTGTTCCGCACGATTCCCCACATTTTCCTATCCGTTCTCCCTGCTCCCTTTGGTTTCCCACTGTTCTGCATTTTTCCACACGGTTCCCCAATTTTTCCAATCTGTTCCCATGCTCCATTTGCTTCCCCTCTTTTCTGCAATATTCCCCACTGTTCCCCACTTTTTGCAATCTGTTCCCCCTGCTCCCTTTGGTTCCCCACTGTTCTGCAGTGTTCGCCAACGGTTCCCCACTTTTTCCACCCTGTACCTCCTGTTCCCTTTGGTTCCCCTCTGTCCTGCAGTGTTCCCCACGGTTCCACACTTTTTCCAATCTATTCGCCGTGCTCTCTTTGGTTCCTCTCTGTTCTACAGTGTTCCCCACAGTTCCCCACTTTTTCCAATCTGTTCCCCCTGCTCCCTTTGGTTACCCTCCGTCCTGCACTGTCCTCCATGGTTTCCCAATTTTTCCAATCTCTTCCCCGTGCTCCTTTGGTTCCCCTCTGTTGTGCAGTGTTCCGAACGGTTCCCCACTTGTTCCAATCCGTTCTCCCTGCTCCCTTTGGTTTCCCACTGTTCTGCATTTTTCCACACTGTTTCCCAATTTTTCCAATCTCTTCCCCGTGCTCCTTTGTTTCCCCTCTGTTGTGCAGTGTTCCGAACGGTTCCCCACTTTTTCCAATCCGTTCACCCTGCTTCCTTTGATTCCCCTCTGTTCTGCAGTGTTCCACACTGTTCCCCACTTTTTCCAATCCGTTCACCGTGCTCCCGTTGTTTCTCCACTCTTCTGCATTTTCCACACCGTTCCCCACTTTTTACAATCTGTTCCCCCTTCTCCTTGGGCTCCCCTCTGTTCTGCAGTTTTCCCCACAGTTTCCACTTTTTCCAATCTGTTCCCCCTGCTCCCGTTGGTTCCCCTCTATTCTGCAGTTTTCTATACAGTTCCCCATATTTTCCAATCCGTTACCCCTGCTCCCTTTGGTTCCCCTCTGTTCTGCAGGGTTCTCCACGGTTCCCGACTTTTTCCAATCTGTTCCTCCTGCTCCCTTTGGTTCCCCACTGTTCTGCAGTTTTCCACACTGTTCCCCACTTTTTCCAATCTGTGCCCCCTGCTCCCTTTGTTTCCTCACTCTTCTGCATTTTTCCACACTTTTCCCCACTTTTTCCAATCTGATCCCCCTGCTCCCTTTGATTCCCCACTGTTCTGCAGTGTTCCCCACTTCTCAACTTTTTTCCGATATGTTCGTCCTGCTCCCTTTCGTTCCCCTCTGTTCTGCAGTGTTTCCCACGGTTCCCAACTTTTTCCAATCCGTTCCCACTGCTCCCTTTCTTTCCCACTGTTTTGCAGTGTTCGCCACGGTTCCGCACTTTTTCCAATCTATTCTCCATGTTCCCTTTAGTTCCCCTATCTTCTGCAGTGTTCCACACAGTTCCTCACTTTTTCCAATCTGTTCCCCCTGCTCCCTTTGTTTCCTCACTCTTCTGCGTTTTCCACACTGTTCCCCACTTTTTCCAATCTGTTTCCCCCGCTCCCTTTGGTTCCCCACGGTTCCCCACTTTTCCGAGTTCTTCCCTCTGCTCCCTTTGGGTCCTCTCTGTTCTGCAGTGTTCCCCATGGTTCTCCACATTTTTTCCAATCTGTTCCCATGCTCCTTTTGGTTCCCCTCCGACCTGCACTGTCCTCCATTGTTTCCCAATTTTTCCAATCTCTTCCCCGTGCTCCTTTGGTTCCCCTCTGTTGTGCACTGTTCAGAACGGTTCCCCACTTTTTCCAATCCGTTCTCCCTGCTCCATTTGGTTTCCCACTGTTCTGCATTTTTCCACACGGTTCCCCAATTTTTCCAATCTGTTCCCATGCTCCATTTGGTTCCCCTCTTTTCTGCAATATTCCCCACTGTTCCCCACCTTTTGCAATCTGTTCCCCCTGCTCCCTTTGGTTCCCCACTGTTCTGCAGTGTTTGCTAACGGTTCCCCACTTTTTACAACCTGTACCTCCTGTTCCCTTTGGTTCCCCACTGTCCTGCAGTTTCCTCCATGGTTTCCAAATTTTTCCAATCTCTTCCCCGTGCTCCTTTGGTTCCCCTCTGTTGTTCAGTGTTCCGAACGGTTCCCCACATTTTCCTATCCGTTCTCCCTGCTTTCTTTGGTTTCCCACTGTTCTGCATTTTTCCACACGGTTCCCCAATTTTTCCAATCTGTTCCCATGCTCCATTTGTTTCCCCTCTTTTCTGCAATATTCCCCACTGTTCCACACTTTTTCCAATCTATTCGCCGTGCTCTCTTTGGTTCCTCTCTGTTCTACAGTGTTCCCCACAGTTTCCACTTTTTCCAATCTGTTCCCCCTGCTCCCTTTGCTTTCCCCTCTATTCTGCAGTATTCTATACAGTTCCCCACATTTTCCAATCCGTGACCCCTGCTCCCTTTGGTTCCCCTCTGTTCTGCAGTGTTCTCCACGGTTCCCGACTTTTTCCAATCTGTTCTCCTGCTCCCTTTGGTTCCCCACTGTTCTGCATTTTTCCACACAATTCCCCACTTTTTCCAATCTGTTCCCCCTGCTCCCTTTGTTTCCTCACTCTTCTGCATTTTTCCACACTGTTCGCCACTTTTTCCAATCTGATCCCACTGCTCCCTTTGTTTCCTCACTCTTCTGCATTTTTGCACACTGTTCCCCACTTTTTCCAATCTGTTTCCCCCGATCCCTTTGGTTCCCCACTGTTCTGCAGTATTCCCCACTTTTCCACTATTTTCGAATTTGTTCGCCATGATCGCTTTGGTTCCTCTCTGTCTGCAGTGTTCTTCACAGTTCCCCACTTTATCCAATCCGTTCCCCCCTGCTCCTTTTGGTTCCCCTCTGTCCTGCAGTGTTCCCCACTTCTCAACTTCTTTCCGATTTGCTCGCCGTGCTCCATTTCGTTCCCCTCTGTTCTGCAGTGTTTCCCACGGTTCCCCACTTTTTCCAATCCGTTCCCGCTGCTCCTTTTGGTTCCCCACTGTTTTGCAGTGTTCGCCATGGTTCTGCACTTTTTCCAATCTGTTCCCCATGCTCCGTTTAGTTCCCCTCTATTCTGCCGTGTTCCCCAAGGTGCACACTTTTTCGAATCTGTTCACCCTGCTCCCTTTGTTTTCCCTCTGTCCTGCAATGTTCTCCACGGTTCCCCACTTTTTTCCAATCCATTCGCCCTGCTCCTTTTGGTTCCCCACTGTTCTGCAGAACTCCCCACGATTCCCCACTTTTTCCAATATGTTCCCCCTGCTCCGTTTGGTTCTCCTTTATTCTGCAGTGTTCCCCAAGGTTCCCCACTTTTCCGAGCTGTTCCCCCTGCTCCCTTTGGTTCTGCAGTGTTCTGCAGTGTTCCCCACGGTTACCCACTTTTTCGAAACCGTTCCCCCTGCTCCCTTTGGTTCCCCTCTGTCCTGCAGTGTTCCCCACGGTTACCCACTTTTTCCAAACCGTTCCCCCTGCTCCCTTTAGTTCCCCACAATACTACAGTGCTCTCCACGGTTCCCCACATTTTCCAATCTGTTCGCCGTGCTCTCTTTGGTTCCCCTCAGTTCTACAATGTTCCCCACAGTTCCCCACTTTATCCAATCTGTTCCCCCTGCTCCCTTTGGTTCCCCTCCGTCCTGCACTGTCCTCCATGGTTTCCCAATTTTTCCAATCTCTTCCCCGTGCTCCTTTGGATCCCCTCTGTAGTGCAGTGTTCCGAACGGTTCCCCACTTTTTCCAATCCGTTCCCCCTGCTTCCTTTGATTCCCTTCTGTTCTGCAGTGTTCCACACTGTTCCCCAATTTTTCCAATCCGTTCACCCTGCTCCCTTTGTTTCTCCACTCTTCTCAATTTTTCCACACCGTTCCCCACTTTTTCCAATCTGTTCGCCCTTCTCCTTGGGCTCCCCTCTGTTCTGCAGTTTACCCCACAGTTTCCACTTTTTCCAATCTGTTCACCCTGCTCCCTTTGGTTTCCCCTCTATTCTGCAGTATTCTATACAGTTCCCCACATTTTCCAATCTGTTCCTCCTGCTCCCTTTCGTTCCCCTCTGTTCTGCAGTTTTTCCCACGGTTCCCCACTTTTTCCAATCCGTTCCTGCTGCTCCGTTTGGTTCCCCACTGTTTTGCAGTATTTGCCACGGTTCCGCACTTTTTCCAATCTGTTCCCCCTGCTCCCTTTGGTTCCCCTCCGTCCTGCACTGTCATCCATTGTTTCCCAATTTTTCCAATCTTTTCCCCGTGCTCCTTTGTTTCCCCTCTGTTGTGCAGTGTGCCTAACAGTTCCCCACTTTTTCCAATCCGTTCACCCTGCTCCCGTTGTTTCTCCACTCTTCTGCATTTTTCCACACAGTTCCCCACTTTTTCCAATCTGTTCGCCCTGCTCCTATTGGTTCCCCTCTTTTCTGCAGTGTTCCCCACAGTTCCCCACTTTTTCCAATCCGTTCCCCCTGTGCCCTTTCTTTCCCCTCTGTCCTGCATTGTCCTTCACGATTCCCCACTTTTTCCAATTCGTTCCACCTGCTCCCTTGGTTCCCCTCTGTTCTGCAGTGTTCCCCACGGTTCCGCAATTTTTCCAATTTATACCCCCTGCTCCCTTTGTTTCCTTACTCTTCTGCATTTTTCCACACTGTTTCCCAATTTTTCCAATCTGTTCGCCGTGCTCCTTTGTTTCCCCTCTGTTGTGCAGTGTTCCGAACGGTTCCCGACTTTTTCCAACCTATTCCTCCTGCTCCCTTTGGTTCCCCACTGTTCTGCATTTTTCCACACAGTTCCCCACTTTTTCCAATCTGTTCCCCCTGCTCCCTTTGTTTCCTCACTCTTCTGCATTTTTCCACACTGTTCCCCACTTTTTCCAATCTGATCCCCCTGCTCCCTTTGATTCCCCACTGTTCTGCAGTGTTCCCCACTTCTCAACTTTTTTCCGATATGTTCGTCCTGCTCCCTTTCGTTCCCCTCTGTTCTGCAGTGTTTCCCACAGTTCCCAACTTTTTCCAATCCATTCCCACTGCTCCGTTTCTTTCCCTCTGTTTTGCAGTGTTCGCCACGGTTCCTCACTTTTTCCAATCTATTCTCCATGTTCCCTTTAGTTCCCGTATGTTCTGCAGTGTTCCACACAGTTCCCCACTTTTTCCAATCTGTTTCCCCCGCTCCCTTTGGTTCCCCACGGTTCCCCACTTTTCCGAGTTCTTCCCTCTGCTCCCTTTGGGTCCTCTCTGTTCTGCAGTATTCCCCATGGTTCTCCACATTTTTTCCAATCTGTTCCCATGCTCCTTTTGGTTCCCCTCCGACCTGCACTGTCCTCCATTGTTTCCCAATTTTTCCAATCTCTTCCCCGTGCTCCTTTGGTTCCCCTCTGTTCTGCAGTGTTCCAAACAGTTCCCCACTTTTTCCAAAACGTTAACCCTGCTCCCGTTGTTGCTCCACTCTTCTGCATTTTTCCACACTGTTCCCCACTTTTTCCAATCTGCTCCCCCTGCTCCCTTTGGTTCCCCTCTGTCCTGCAGTGTTCCCCACTTCTCAACTTCTTTCCGATATGCTAGCCGTGCTCCATTTAGTTCCCCTCTGTTCTGCAGTGTTTCCCACGGTTCCCCACTTTTTCCAATCCGTTCCCCCTGCTCCCTTTGGTTCTGCAGTGTTCTGCAGTGTTCCCCACGGTTACCCACTTTTTCCAAACCGTTCCCCCTGCTCCCTTTGGTTCCCCTCTGTCCTGCAATGTTCCCCACGGTTACCCACTTATTCCAATCCATTCCCCCTGCTCCCTTTGGTTCCCCTCTGTCCTGCATTTTCCCCCACAGTTCCCCACTTTTCCAATCCGTTCCCCCTGCTCCCTTTAGTTCCCCTCCGTCCTGCACTGTCCTCCATGGTTTCCCAATTTTTCCAATCTCTTCCCCGTGCTCCTTTGGTTCCACTCTGTTGTTCAGTGTTCCGAACGGTTCCCCACTTTTTCCAATCCGTTCCCCCTGCTTCCTTTGATTCCCCTCTGTTCTGCAGTGTTCCCCACTTCTCAACTTTTTTCCGATATGTTCGTCCTGCTCCCTTTCGTTCCCCTCTGTTCTGCAGTGTTTCCCACGGTTCCCAACTTTTTCCAATCCGTTCCCACTGCTCCCTTTCTTTCCCACTGTTTTGCAGTGTTCGCCACGGTTCCGCACTTTTTCCAATCTATTCTCCATGTTCCCTTTAGTTCCCCTATCTTCTGCAGTGTTCCACACAGTTCCTCACTTTTTCCAATCTGTTCCCCCTGCTCCCTTTGTTTCCTCACTCTTCTGCGTTTTCCACACTGTTCCCCACTTTTTCCAATCTGTTTCCCCCGCTCCCTTTGGTTCCCCACGGTTCCCCACTTTTCCGAGTTCTTCCCTCTGCTCCCTTTGGGTCCTCTCTGTTCTGCAGTGTTCCCCATGGTTCTCCACATTTTTTCCAATCTGTTCCCATGCTCCTTTTGGTTCCCCTCCGACCTGCACTGTCCTCCATTGTTTCCCAATTTTTCCAATCTCTTCCCCGTGCTCCTTTGGTTCCCCTCTGTTGTGCACTGTTCAGAACGGTTCCCCACTTTTTCCAATCCGTTCTCCCTGCTCCATTTGGTTTCCCACTGTTCTGCATTTTTCCACACGGTTCCCCAATTTTTCCAATCTGTTCCCATGCTCCATTTGGTTCCCCTCTTTTCTGCAATATTCCCCACTGTTCCCCACCTTTTGCAATCTGTTCCCCCTGCTCCCTTTGGTTCCCCACTGTTCTGCAGTGTTTGCTAACGGTTCCCCACTTTTTACAACCTGTACCTCCTGTTCCCTTTGGTTCCCCACTGTCCTGCAGTGTCCTCCATGGTTTCCAAATTTTTCCAATCTCTTCCCCGTGCTCCTTTGGTTCCCCTCTGTTGTTCAGTGTTCCGAACGGTTCCCCACATTTTCCTATCCGTTCTCCCTGCTTTCTTTGGTTTCCCACTGTTCTGCATTTTTCCACACGGTTCCCCAATTTTTCCAATCTGTTCCCATGCTCCATTTGTTTCCCCTCTTTTCTGCAATATTCCCCACTGTTCCACACTTTTTCCAATCTATTCGCCGTGCTCTCTTTGGTTCCTCTCTGTTCTACAGTGTTCCCCACAGTTTCCACTTTTTCCAATCTGTTCCCCCTGCTCCCTTTGCTTTCCCCTCTATTCTGCAGTATTCTATACAGTTCCCCACATTTTCCAATCCGTGACCCCTGCTCCCTTTGGTTCCCCTCTGTTCTGCAGTGTTCTCCACGGTTCCCGACTTTTTCCAATCTGTTCTCCTGCTCCCTTTGGTTCCCCACTGTTCTGCATTTTTCCACACAATTCCCCACTTTTTCCAATCTGTTCCCCCTGCTCCCTTTGTTTCCTCACTCTTCTGCATTTTTCCACACTGTTCGCCACTTTTTCCAATCTGATCCCCCTGCTCCCTTTGTTTCCTCACTCTTCTGCATTTTTGCACACTGTTCCCCACTTTTTCCAATCTGTTTCCCCCGATCCCTTTGGTTCCCCACTGTTCTGCAGTATTCCCCACTTTTCCACTATTTTCGAATTTGTTCGCCGTGATCGCTTTGGTTCCTCTCTGTCTGCAGTGTTCTTCACAGTTCCCCACTTTATCCAATCCGTTCCCCCCTGCTCCTTTTGGTTCCCCTCTGTCCTGCAGTGTTCCCCACTTCTCAACTTCATTCCGATTTGCTCGCCGTGCTCCATTTCGTTCCCCTCTGTTCTGCAGTGTTTCCCACGGTTCCCCACTTTTTCCAATCCGTTCCCGCTGCTCCTTTTGGTTCCCCACTGTTTTGCAGTGTTCGCCATGATTCTGCACTTTTTCCAATCTGTTCCCATGCTCCGTTTAGTTCCCCTCTATTCTGCCGTGTTCCCCAAGGTGCACACTTTTTCGAATCTGTTCACCCTGCTCCCTTTGTTTTCCCTCTGTCCTGCAATGTTCTCCACGGTTCCCCACTTTTTTCCAATCCATTCGCCCTGCTCCTTTTGGTTCCCCACTGTTCTGCAGAACTCCCCACGATTCCCCACTTTTTCCAATATGTTCCCCCTGCTCCGTTTGGTTCTCCTTTATTCTGCAGTGTTCCCCAAGGTTCCCCACTTTTCCGAGCTGTTCCCCCTGCTCCCTTTGGTTCTGCAGTGTTCTGCAGTGTTCCCCACGGTTACCCACTTTTTCGAAACCGTTCCCCCTGCTCCCTTTGGTTCCCCTCTGTCCTGCAGTGTTCCCCACGGTTACCCACTTTTTCCAAACCGTTCCCCCTGCTCCCTTTAGTTCCCCACAATACTACAGTGCTCTCCACGGTTCCCCACATTTTCCAATCTGTTCGCCGTGCTCTCTTTGGTTCCCCTCAGTTCTACAATGTTCCCCACAGTTCCCCACTTTATCCAATCTGTTCCCCCTGCTCCCTTTGGTTCCCCTCCGTCCTGCACTGTCCTCCATGGTTTCCCAATTTTTCCAATCTCTTCCCCGTGCTCCTTTGGATCCCCTCTGTAGTGCAGTGTTCCGAACGGTTCCCCACTTTTTCCAATCCGTTCCCCCTGCTTCCTTTGATTCCCTTCTGTTCTGCAGTGTTCCACACTGTTCCCCAATTTTTCCAATCCGTTCACCCTGCTCCCTTTGTTTCTCCACTCTTCTCAATTTTTCCACACCGTTCCCCACTTTTTCCAATCTGTTCGCCCTTCTCCTTGGGCTCCCCTCTGTTCTGCAGTTTACCCCACAGTTTCCACTTTTTCCAATCTGTTCACCCTGCTCCCTTTGGTTTCCCCTCTATTCTGCAGTATTCTATACAGTTCCCCACATTTTCCAATCTGTTCCTCCTGCTCCCTTTCGTTCCCCTCTGTTCTGCAGTTTTTCCCACGGTTCCCCACTTTTTCCAATCCGTTCCTGCTGCTCCGTTTGGTTCCCCACTGTTTTGCAGTATTTGCCACGGTTCCGCACTTTTTCCAATCTGTTCCCCCTGCTCCCTTTGGTTCCCCTCCGTCCTGCACTGTCATCCATTGTTTCCCAATTTTTCCAATCTTTTCCCCGTGCTCCTTTGTTTCCCCTCTGTTGTGCAGTGTGCCTAACAGTTCCCCACTTTTTCCAATCCGTTCACCCTGCTCCCGTTGTTTCTCCACTCTTCTGCATTTTTCCACACAGTTCCCCACTTTTTCCAATCTGTTCGCCCTGCTCCTATTGGTTCCCCTCTTTTCTGCAGTGTTCCCCACAGTTCCCCACTTTTTCCAATCCGTTCCCCCTGTGCCCTTTCTTTCCCCTCTGTCCTGCATTGTCCTTCACGATTCCCCACTTTTTCCAATTCGTTCCACCTGCTCCCTTGGTTCCCCTCTGTTCTGCAGTGTTCCCCACGGTTCCGCAATTTTTCCAATTTATACCCCCTGCTCCCTTTGTTTCCTTACTCTTCTGCATTTTTCCACACTGTTTCCCAATTTTTCCAATCTGTTCGCCGTGCTCCTTTGTTTCCCCTCTGTTGTGCAGTGTTCCGAACGGTTCCCGACTTTTTCCAACCTATTCCTCCTGCTCCCTTTGGTTCCCCACTGTTCTGCATTTTTCCACACAGTTCCCCACTTTTTCCAATCTGTTCCCCCTGCTCCCTTTGTTTCCTCACTCTTCTGCATTTTTCCACACTGTTCCCCACTTTTTCCAATCTGATCCCCCTGCTCCCTTTGATTCCCCACTGTTCTGCAGTGTTCCCCACTTCTCAACTTTTTTCCGATATGTTCGTCCTGCTCCCTTTCGTTCCCCTCTGTTCTGCAGTGTTTCCCACAGTTCCCAACTTTTTCCAATCCATTCCCACTGCTCCCTTTCTTTCCCTCTGTTTTGCAGTGTTCGCCACGGTTCCTCACTTTTTCCAATCTATTCTCCATGTTCCCTTTAGTTCCCGTATGTTCTGCAGTGTTCCACACAGTTCCCCACTTTTTCCAATCTGTTTCCCCCGCTCCCTTTGGTTCCCCACGGTTCCCCACTTTTCCGAGTTCTTCCCTCTGCTCCCTTTGGGTCCTCTCTGTTCTGCAGTATTCCCCATGGTTCTCCACATTTTTTCCAATCTGTTCCCATGCTCCTTTTGGTTCCCCTCCGACCTGCACTGTCCTCCATTGTTTCCCAATTTTTCCAATCTCTTCCCCGTGCTCCTTTGGTTCCCCTCTGTTCTGCAGTGTTCCAAACAGTTCCCCACTTTTTCCAAAACGTTAACCCTGCTCCCGTTGTTGCTCCACTCTTCTGCATTTTTCCACACTGTTCCCCACTTTTTCCAATCTGCTCCCCCTGCTCCCTTTGGTTCCCCTCTGTCCTGCAGTGTTCCCCACTTCTCAACTTCTTTCCGATATGCTAGCCGTGCTCCATTTAGTTCCCCTCTGTTCTGCAGTGTTTCCCACGGTTCCCCACTTTTTCCAATCCGTTCCCCCTGCTCCCTTTGGTTCTGCAGTGTTCTGCAGTGTTCCCCACGGTTACCCACTTTTTCCAAACCGTTCCCCCTGCTCCCTTTGGTTCCCCTCTGTCCTGCAGTGTTCCCCACGGTTACCCACTTATTCCAATCCATTCCCCCTGCTCCCTTTGGTTCCCCTCTGTCCTGCATTTTCCCCCACAGTTCCCCACTTTTCCAATCCGTTCCCCCTGCTCCCTTTAGTTCCCCTCCGTCCTGCACTGTCCTCCATGGTTTCCCAATTTTTCCAATCTCTTCCCCGTGCTCCTTTGGTTCCACTCTGTTGTTCAGTGTTCCGAACGGTTCCCCACTTTTTCCAATCCGTTCCCCCTGCTTCCTTTGATTCCCCTCTGTTCTGCAGTGTTCCACACTGTTCCCCACTTTTTCCAATCCGTTCATCCTGCTCCCGTTGTTTCTCCACTCTTCTGCATTTTCCACACCGTTCCCCACTTTTTCCAATCTGTTCCCCCTTCTCCTTGGGCTCCCCTCTGTTCTGCAGTTTTCCCCACAGTTTCCACTTTTTCCAATCTGTTCCCCCTGCTCCCGTTGGTTCCCCTCTATTCTGCAGTTTTCTATACAGTTCCCCACATTTTCCAATCCATTACCCCTGCTCCCTTTGTTTCCCCTCTGTCCTGCAATGTTTTCCACGGTTCCCCACTTTTTCCAATCCATTCCCCCTGCTCCTTTTGGTTCCCCACTGTTCTGCAGGACTACCCACGATTCCCCACTTTTTCCAATCTATTCCCCCTGCTCCGTTTGGTTCTCCTTTATTCTGCAGTTTTACCCAAGGTTCCCCACTTTTCCGATCTGTTCCCCCTGCTCCCTTTGGTTCTGCAGTGTTCTGCAGTGTTCCCCACGGTTACCCACTTTTTCCAAACCGTTCCCCCTGCTCCCTTTGGTTCCCCTCTGTCCTGCAGTGTTCCCCACGGTTACCCACTTATTCCAATCCATTCCCCCTCCTCCCTTTGGTTCCCCTCTGTCCTGCATTTTCCCCCACAGTTCCCCACTTTTCCAATCCGATCCCCCTGCTCCCTTTACTTCCCCTCTGTACTGCAGTGCTCTCCACGGTTCCCCGCATTTTCCAATCCGTTCTCCCTGCTCCCTTTGTTTTCCCACTGTTCTACTATTTTCCACACTGTTTCCCAATTTTTCCAATCTGTTCCCATGCTCCATTTGGTTCCCCTCTTTTCTGCAATATTCCCCACTGTTCCCCACCTTTTGCAATCTGTTCCCACTGCTCCCTTTGGTTCCCCACTGTTCTGCAGTGTTCGCTAACGGTTCCCCACTTTTTACAACCTGTACCTCCTGTTCCCTTTGGTTCCCCTCTGTCCTGCAGTGTTCCCCACGGTTCCACACTTTTTCCAATCTGTTCGCCGTGCTCTCTTTGGTTCCCCTCAGTTCTACAATGTTCCCCACAGTTCCCCACTTTATCCAATCTTTTCCCCCTGCTCCCTTTGGTTCCCCTCCGTCCTGCACTGTCCTCCATGGTTTCCCAATTTTTCCAGTCTCTTCCCGTGCTCCTTTGGTTCCCCTCTGTTGTGCAGTGTTTCGAACGGTTCCCCACTTTTTCCAATCCGTTCTCCCTGCTCCCTTTGGTTTCCCACTGTTCTGCATTTTTCCACACGGTTCCCCACTTTTTGCAATCTGTTCCCCCTGCTCCCTTTGGTTCCCCACTGTTCTGCAGTGTTCGCCAACGCTTCCCCACTTTTTCCACCCTGTACCTCCTGTTCCCTTTGGTTACCCTCTGTCCTGCAGTGTTCCCCACGGTTCCACACTTTTTCCAATCTATTCGCCGTGCTCTCTTTGGTTCCTCTCTCTTCTGCAGTGTTCCACACTGTTCCCCACTTTTTCCAATCCGTTCACCCTGCTCCCGTTGTTTCTCCACTCTTCTGCATTTTCCACACCGTTCCCCACTTTTTCCAATCTGTTCCCCCTTCTCCTTGGGCTCCCCTCTGTTCTGCAGTTTTCCCCACAGTTTCCACTTTTTCCAATCTGTTCCCCCTGCTCCCGTTGGTTCCCCTCTATTCTGCAGTTTTCTATACAGTTCCCCACATTTTCCAATCCATTACCCCTGCTCCCTTTGTTTCCCCTCTGTCCTGCAATGTTTTCCACGGTTCCCCACTTTTTCCAATCCATTCCCCCTGCTCCTTTTGGTTCCCCACTGTTCTGCAGGACTACCCACGATTCCCCACTTTTTCCAATCTATTCCCCCTGCTCCGTTTGGTTCTCCTTTATTCTGCAGTGTTACCCAAGGTTCCCCACTTTTCCGATCTGTTCCCCCTGCTCCCTTTGGTTCTGCAGTGTTCTGCAGTGTTCCCCACGGTTACCCACTTTTTCCAAACCGTTCCCCCTGCTCCCTTTGGTTCCCCTCTGTCCTGCAGTGTTCCCCACGGTTACCCACTTATTCCAATCCATTCCCCCTCCTCCCTTTGGTTCCCCTCTGTCCTGCATTTTCCCCCACAGTTCCCCACTTTTCCAATCCGATCCCCCTGCTCCCTTTACTTCCCCTCTGTACTGCAGTGCTCTCCACGGTTCCCCGCATTTTCCAATCCGTTCTCCCTGCTCCCTTTGTTTTCCCACTGTTCTACTATTTTCCACACTGTTTCCCAATTTTTCCAATCTGTTCCCATGCTCCATTTGGTTCCCCTCTTTTCTGCAATATTCCCCACTGTTCCCCACCTTTTGCAATCTGTTCCCACTGCTCCCTTTGGTTCCCCACTGTTCTGCAGTGTTCGCTAACGGTTCCCCACTTTTTACAACCTGTACCTCCTGTTCCCTTTGGTTCCCCTCTGTCCTGCAGTGTTCCCCACGGTTCCACACTTTTTCCAATCTGTTCGCCGTGCTCTCTTTGGTTCCCCTCAGTTCTACAATGTTCCCCACAGTTCCCCACTTTATCCAATCTTTTCCCCCTGCTCCCTTTGGTTCCCCTCCGTCCTGCACTGTCCTCCATGGTTTCCCAATTTTTCCAATCTCTTCCCCGTGCTCCTTTGGTTCCCCTCTGTTGTGCAGTGTTTCTAACGGTTCCCCACTTTTTCCAATCCGTTCTCCCTGCTCCCTTTGGTTTCCCACTGTTCTGCATTTTTCCACACGGTTCCCCAATTTTTCCAAACTGTTCCCATGCTCCATTTGGTTCCCCTCTTTTCTGCAATATTCCCCACTGTTCCCCACCTTTTGCAATCTGTTCCCCCTGCTCCCTTTGGTTCCCAACTGTTCTGCAGTGTTCGCTAACGGTTCCCCACTTTTTACAACCTGTACCTCCTGTTCCCTTTGGTTCCCCTCTGTCCTGCAGTGTTCCGCACGGTTCCCCACATTTTCCAATCCGTTCTCCCTGCTCCCTTTGGTTTCCCACTGTTCTGCATTTTTCCACACGGTTCCCCAATTTTTCCAATCTGTTCCCATGCTCCATTTGCTTCCCCTCTTTTCTGCAATATTCCCCACTGTTCCCCACTTTTTGCAATCTGTTCCCCCTGCTCCCTTTGGTTCCCCACTGTTCTGCAGTGTTCGCCAACGCTTCCCCATTTTTTCCACCCTGTACCTCCTGTTCCCTTTGGTTACCCTCTGTCCTGCAGTGTTCCCCACGGTTCCACACTTTTTCCAATCTATTCGCCGTGCTCTCTTTGGTTCCTCTCTGTTCTACAGTGTTCCCCACAGTTCCGCACTTTTTCCAATCTGTTCCCCGTGCTCCCTTTGGTTCCCCTCCGTCCTGCACTGTCCTCCATGGTTTCCCAATTTTTCCAATCTCTTCCCCGTGCTCCTTTGGTTCCCCTCTGTTGTTCAGTGTTCCGAACGGTTCCCCACTTTTTCCAATCCGTTCCCCCTGCTTCCTTTGATTCCCCTCTGTTCTGCAGTGTTCCACACTGTTCCCCACTTTTTCCAATCCGTTCTCCCTGCTCCCGTTGTTTCTCCACTCTTCTGCATTTTCCACACCGTTCCCCACTTTTTCCAATCTGTTCCCCCTTCTCCTTGGGCTCCCCTCTGTTCTGCAGTTTTCCCCACAGTTTCCACTTTTTCCAATCTGTTCCCCCTGCTCCCGTTGGTTCCCCTCTATTCTGCAGTTTTCTATACAGTTCCCCACATTTTCCAATCCGTTACCCCTGCTCCCTTTGTTTCCCCTCTGTCCTGCAATGTTCTCCACGGTTCCCCACTTTTTCCAATCCATTCCCCCTGCTCCTTTTGGTTCCCCACTGTTCTGCAGAACTCCCCACGATTCCCCACTTTTTCCAATCTGTTCCTCCTGCTCCGTTTGGTTCTCCTTTATTCTGCAGTGTTACCCAAGGTTCCCCACTTTTCCGATCTGTTCCCCCTGCTCCCTTTGGTTCTGCAGTGTTCTGCAGTGTTCCCCACGGTTACCCACTTTTTCCAAACCGTTCCCCCTGCTCCCTTTGGTTCCCCTCTGTCCTGCATGTTCCCCACGGTTACCCACTTATTCCAATCCATTCCCCCTGCTCCCTTTGGTTCCCCTCTGTCCTGCATTTTCCCCCACAGTTCCCCACTTTTCCAATCCGATCCCCCTGCTCCCTTTATTTCCCCTCTGTACTGCAGTGCTCTCCACGGTTTCCCGCATTTTCCAATCCGTTCTCCCTGCTCCGTTTGGTTTCCCACTGTTCTACATTTTTCCACACGGTTCCCCAATTTTTCCAATCTTTCCCATGCTCCATTTGGTTCCCCTCTTTTCTGCAATATTCCCCACTGTTCCCCACCTTTTGCAATCTGTTCCCACTGCTCCCTTTGGTTCCCCACTGTTCTGCAGTGTTCGCTAACGGTTCCCCACTTTTTCCAACCTGTACCTCCTGTTCCCTTTGGTTCCCCTCTGTCCTGCAGTGTTCCCCACGGTTCCACACTTTTTCCAATCTGTCCGCCGTGCTCTCTTTGGTTCCCCTCAGTTCTACAATGTTCTCCACAGTTCCCCACTTTATCCAATCTTTTCCCCCTGCTCCCTTTGGTTCCCCTCCGTCCTGCACTGTCCTCCATGGTTTCCCAATTTTTCCAATCTCTTCCCCGTGCTCCTTTGGTTCCCCTCTGTTGTGCAGTGTTTCGAACGGTTCCCCACTTTTTCCAATCCGTTCTCCCTGATCCCTTTGGTTTCCCACTGTTCTGCATATTTCCACACGGTTCCCCAATTTTTCCAATCTGTTCCCATGATCCATTTGGTTCCCCTCTTTTCTGCAATATTCCCCACTGTTCCCCACCTTTTGCAATCTGTTCCCCCTGCTCCCTTTGGTTCCCCACTGTTCTGCAGTGTTCCCCAAGGTTGCACACTTTTTCGAATCTGTTCACCCTGCTCCCTTTGTTTCCCCTCTGTCCTGCAGTGTTCCCCACGTTTCCCCACTTTTTCCAATCAGTTCGCCCTGCTCTCTTTGTTTCCCCTCTGTCCTGCAATGTTCTCCACGGTTCCCCACTTTTTCCAATCCATTCCCCCTGCTCCTTTTGGTTCCCCACTGTTCTGCAGAACTCCCCAGGATACCCCACTTTTTCCAATCTGTTCCCCCTGCTCCGTTTGGTTCTCCTTTATTCTGCAGTGTTCCCCAAGGATCCCCACTTTTCCGAGCTGTTCCCCCTGCTCCCTTTGGTTCTGCAGTGTTCTGCAGTGTTCCCCACGGTTACCCACTTTTTCCAAACCATTGCCCCTGCTCCCTTTGGTTCCCCTCTGTCCTGCAGTGTTCCCCACGGTCACCCTCTTATTCCAATCCATTCCCCCTGCTCCATTTGGTTCCCCTCTGTCCTGCATTTTCTCCCACAGTTCCCCACATTTTCCAATCCGTTCTCCCTGCTCCCTTTGGTTTCCCACTGTTCTGCATTTTTCCACACGGTTCCCCAATTTTTCCAATCTGTTCCCATGCTCCATTTGGTTCCCCTCTTTTCTGCAATATTCCCCACTGTTCCCCACCTTTTGCAATCTGTTCCCCCTGCTCCCTTTGGTTCCCCACTGTTCTGCAGTGTTCGCTAACGGTTCCCCACTTTTTACAACCTGTACCTCCTGTTCCCTTTGGTTCCCGTCTGTCCTGCAGTGTTCCCCACGGTTCCACACTTTTTCCAATCTGTTCGCCGTGCTCTCTTTGGTTCCCCTCAGTTCTACAATGTTCCCCACATTTCCCCACTTTATCCAATCTGTTCCCCCTGCTCCCTTTGGTTCCCCTCCGTCCTGCACTGTCCTACATGATTTCCCAATTTTTCCAATCTCTTCCCCGTGCTCCTTTGGTTCCCCTCTGTTGTGCAGTCTTCCGAACGGTTCCCCAATTTTTCCAATCCGTTCCCCCTGCTTCCTTTGATTCCCTTCTGTTCTGCAGTGTTCCACACTGTTCCCCAATTTTTCCAATCCGTTCACCCTGCTCCCATTGTTTCTCCACTCTTCTGCATTTTTCCACACCGTTCCCCTCTTTTTCCAATCTGTTCGCCCTTCTCCTTGGGCTCCCCTCTGTTCTGCAGTTTACCCCACAGTTTCCACTTTTTCCAATCTGTTCCCCCTGCTCCCTTTGCTTTCCCCTCTATTCTGCAGTATTCTATACAGTTCCCAACATTTTCCAATCCGTTACCCCTGCTCCCTTTGGTTCCCCTCTGTTCTGCAGTGTTCTCCACGGTTCCCGTCTTTTTCCAATCTGTTCTCCTGCTCCCTTTGGTTCCCCACTGTTCTGCATTTTTCCACACAATTCCCCACTTTTTCCAATCTGTTCCCCCTGCTCCCTTTGTTTCCTCACTCTTCTGCATTTTTCCACACTGTTCGCCACTTTTTCCAATCTGATCCCCCTGCTCCCTTTGTTTCCTCACTCTTCTGCATTTTTGCACACTGTTCCCCACTTTTTCCAATCAGTTTCCCCCGATCCCTTTGGTTCCCCACTGTTCTGCAGTATTCCCCACTTTTCCACTATTTTCGAATTTGTTCGCCGTGATCGCTTTGGTTCCTCTCTGTCTGCAGTGTTCTTCACAGTTCCCCACTTTATCCAATCCGTTCCCCCCTGCTCCCTTTGGTTCCCCTCTGTCCTGCAGTGTTCCCCACTTCTCAACTTCTTTCCGATATGCTCGCCGTGCTCCATTTCGTTCCCCTCTGTTCTGCAGTGTTTCCCACGGTTCCCCACTTTTTCCAATCCGTTCCCGCTGCTCCCTTTGGTTCCCCACTGTTTTGCAGTGTTCGCCATGGTTCTGCACTTTTTCCAATCTGTTCCCCATGCTCCGTTTAGTTCCCCTCTATTCTGCCGTGTTCCCCAAGGTGCACACTTTTTCGAATCTGTTCACCCTGCTCCCTTTGTTTCCCCTCTGTCCTGCAGTGTTCCCCACGTTTCCCCACATTTACCAATCAGATCGCCCTGCTCCCTTTGTTTTCCCTCTGTCCTGCAATGTTCTGCACGGTTCCCCACTTTTTTCCAATCCATTCCCCCTGCTCCTTTTGGTTCCCCACTGTTCTGCAGAACTCCCCACGATTCCCCACTTTTTCCAATCTGTTCCCCCTGCTCCGTTTGGTTCTCCTTTATTCTGCAGTGTTCCCCAAGGTTCCCCACTTTTCCGAGCTGTTCCCCCTGCTCCCTTTGGTTCTGCAGTGTTCTGCAGTGTTCTCCACGGTTACCCACTTTTTCCAAACCGTTCCCCCTGCTCCCTTTGGTTCCCCTCTGTCCTGCAGTGTTCCCCACGGTTACCCACTTATTCCAATCCATTCCCCCTGCTCCCTTTGGTTCCCCTCTGTCCTGCATTTTCCCCCACAGTTCCCCACTTTTCCAATCCGTTCCCCCTGCTCCCTTTAGTTACCCACAATACTGCAGTGCTCTCCAAGGTTCCCCACATTTTCCAATCCGTTCTCCCTGCTCCCTTTGGTTTCCCACTGTTCTGCATTTTTCCACACGGTTCCCCAATTTTTCCAATCTGTTCCCATGCTCCATTTGGTTCCCCTCTTTTCTGCAATATTCCCCACTGTTCCCCACCTTTTGCAATCTGTTCCCCCTGCTCCCTTTGGTTCCCCACTGTTCTGCAGTGTTCCCAACGGTTCCACACTTTTTGCAATCTGTTCGCCGTGCTCTCTTTGGTTCCCCTCAGTTCTACAATGTTCCCCACAGTTCCCAACTTTATCCAATCTGTTCTCCCTGCTCCCTTTGGTTCCCCTCCGTCCTGCACTGTCCTCCATGGTTTCCCAATTTTTCCAATCTCTTCCCCGTGCTCATTTGGTTCCCCTCTGTAGTGCAGTGTTCCGAACGGTTCCCGACTTTTTGCAATCCGTTCCCCCTGCTTCCTTTGATTCCCTTCTGTTCTGCAGTGTTCCACACTGTTCCCCAAATTTTCCAATCCGTTCACCCTGCTCCCTTTGTTTCTCCACTCTTCTCAATTTTTCCACACCGTTCCCCACTTTTTCCAATCTGTTCGCCCTTCTCCTTGGGTTCCCCTCTGTTCTGCAGTTTACCCCACAGTTTCCACTTTTTCCAATCTGTTCACCCTGCTCCCTTTGGTTTCCCCTCTATTCTGCAGTATTCTATAGTTCCCCACATTTTCCAATCTGTTCCTCCTGCTCCCTTTCGTTCCCCTCTGTTCTGCAGTGTTTCCCACGGTTCCCCACTTTTTCCAAACCGTTCCCGCTGCTCCGTTTGGTTCTCCACTGTTTTGCAGTATTCGCCACGGTTCCGCACTTTTTCCAATCTGTTCCCCCTGCTCCCTTTGGTTCCCCTCCGTCCTGCACTGTCCTCCATTGTTTCCCAATTTTTCCAATCTTTTCCCCGTGCTCCTTTGTTTCCCCTCTGTTGTGCAGTGTGCCTAACGGTTCCCCACTTTTTCCAATCTGTTCGCCCTGCTCCTATTGGTTCCCCTCTGTTCTGCAGTGTTCCCCACAGTTCCCCACTTTTTCCAATCCGTTCCCCCTGTGCCCTTTTTTTCCCCTCTGTCCTGCATTGTCCTTCACGATTCCTCACTTTTTCCAATTCGTTCCACCTGCTCCCTTGGTTCCCCTCTGTTCTGCAGTGTTCCCCACGGTTCCGCAATTTTTCCAATGTATACCCCCTGCTCCCTTTGTTTCCTTACTCTTCTGCATTTTTCCACACTGTTTCCCAATTTTTCCAATCTCTTCCCCATGCTCCTTTGTTTCCCCTCTGTTGTGCAGTGTTCCGAACGGTTCCCGACTTTTTCCAATCTGTTCCTCCTGCTCCCTTTGGTTCCCCACTGTTCTGCATTTTTCCACACAGTTCCCCACTTTTTCCAACCTGTACCTCCTGTTCCCTTTGGTTCCCCTCTGTCCTGCAGTGTTCCCCACGGTTCCACACTTTTTCCAATCTGTCCGCCGTGCTCTCTTTGGTTCCCCTCAGTTCTACAATGTTCCCCACAGTTCCCCACTTTATCCAATCTTTTCCCCCTGCTCCCTTTGGTTCCCCTCCGTCCTGCACTGTCCTCCATGGTTTCCCAATTTTTCCAATCTCTTCCCCGTGCTCCTTTGGTTCCCCTCTGTTGTGCAGTGTTTCGAACGGTTCCCCACTTTTTCCAATCCGTTCTCCCTGATCCCTTTGGTTTCTCACTGTTCTGCATTTTTCCACACGGTTCCCCAATTTTTCCAATCTGTTCCCATGATCCATTTGGTTCCCCTCTTTTCTGCAATATTCCCCACTGTTCCCCACCTTTTGCAATCTGTTCCCCCTGCTCCCTTTGGTTCCCCACTGTTCTGCAGTGTTCCCCAAGGTTGCACACTTTTTCGAATCTGTTCACCCTGCTCTCTTTGTTTCCCCTCTGTCCTGCAATGTTCTCCACGGTTCCCCACTTTTTCCAATCCATTCCCCCTGCTCCTTTTGGTTCCCCACTGTTCTGCAGAACTCCCCAGGATACCCCACTTTTTCCAATCTGTTCCCCCTGCTCCGTTTGGTTCTCCTTTATTCTGCAGTGTTCCCCAAGGATCCCCACTTTTCCGAGCTGTTCCCCCTGCTCCCTTTGGTTCTGCAGTGTTCTGCAGTGTTCCCCACGGTTACCCACTTTTTCCAAACCATTGCCCCTGCTCCCTTTGGTTCCCCTCTGTCCTGCAGTGTTCCCCACGGTCACCCTCTTATTCCAATCCATTCCCCCTGCTCCATTTGGTTCCCCTCTGTCCTGCATTTTCTCCCACAGTTCCCCACATTTTCCAATCCGTTCTCCCTGTTCCCTTTGGTTTCCCACTGTTCTGCATTTTTCCACACGGTTCCCCAATTTTTCCAATCTGTTCCCATGTTCCATTTGGTTCCCCTCTTTTCTGCAATATTCCCCACTGTTCCCCACCTTTTGCAATCTGTTCCCCCTGCTCCCTTTGGTTCCCCACTGTTCTGCAGTGTTCGCTAACGGTTCCCCACTTTTTACAACCTGTACCTCCTGTTCCCTTTGGTTCCCGTCTGTCCTGCAGTGTTCCCCACGGTTCCACACTTTTTCCAATCTGTTCGCCGTGCTCTCTTTGGTTCCCCTCAGTTCTACAATGTTCCCCACATTTCCCCACTTTATCCAATCTGTTCCCCCTGCTCCCTTTGGTTCCCCTCCGTCCTGCACTGTCCTACATGATTTCCCAATTTTTCCAATCTCTTCCCCGTGCTCCTTTGGTTCCCCTCTGTTGTGCAGTCTTCCGAACGGTTCCCCAATTTTTCCAATCCGTTCCCCCTGCTTCCTTTGATTCCCTTCTGTTCTGCAGTGTTCCACACTGTTCCCCAATTTTTCCAATCCGTTCACCCTGCTCCCATTGTTTCTCCACTCTTCAGCATTTTTCCACACCGTTCCCCTCTTTTTCCAATCTGTTCGCCCTTCTCCTTGGGCTCCCCTCTGTTCTGCAGTTTACCCCACAGTTTCCACTTTTTCCAATCTGTTCCCCCTGCTCCCTTTGCTTTCCCCTCTATTCTGCAGTATTCTATACAGTTCCCAACATTTTCCAATCCGTTACCCCTGCTCCCTTTGGTTCCCCTCTGTTCTGCAGTGTTCTCCACGGTTCCCGTCTTTTTCCAATCTGTTCTCCTGCTCCCTTTGGTTCCCCACTGTTCTGCATTTTTCCACACAATTCCCCACTTTTTCCAATCTGTTCCCCCTGCTCCCTTTGTTTCCTCACTCTTCTGCATTTTTCCACACTGTTCGCCACTTTTTCCAATCTGATCCCCCTGCTCCCTTTGTTTCCTCACTCTTCTGCATTTTTGCACACTGTTCCCCACTTTTTCCAATCAGTTTCCCCCGATCCCTTTGGTTCCCCACTGTTCTGCAGTATTCCCCACTTTTCCACTATTTTCGAATTTGTTCGCCGTGATCGCTTTGGTTCCTCTCTGTCTGCAGTGTTCTTCACAGTTCCCCACTTTATCCAATCCGTTCCCCCCTGCTCCCTTTGGTTCCCCTCTGTCCTGCAGTGTTCCCCACTTCTCAACTTCTTTCCGATATGCACGCCGTTCTCCATTTCGTTCCCCTCTGTTCTGCAGTGTTTCCCACGGTTCCCCACTTTTTCCAATCCGTTCCCGCTGCTCCCTTTGGTTCCCCACTGTTTTGCAGTGTTCGCCATGGTTCTGCACTTTTTCCAATCTGTTCCCCATGCTCCGTTTAGTTCCCCTCTATTCTGCCGTGTTCCCCAAGGTGCACACTTTTTCGAATCTGTTCACCCTGCTCCCTTTGTTTCCCCTCTGTCCTGCAGTGTTCCCCACGTTTCCCCACATTTACCAATCAGATCGCCCTGCTCCCTTTGTTTTCCCTCTGTCCTGCAATGTTCTGCACGGTTCCCCACTTTTTTCCAATCCATTCCCCCTGCTCATTTTGGTTCCCCACTGTTCTGCAGAACTCCCCACGATTCCCCACTTTTTCCAATCTGTTCCCCCTGCTCCGTTTGGTTCTCCTTTATTCTGCAGTGTTCCCCAAGGTTCCCCACTTTTCCGAGCTGTTCCCCCTGCTCCCTTTGGTTCTGCAGTGTTCTGCAGTGTTCTCCACGGTTACCCACTTTTTCCAAACCGTTCCCCCTGCTCCCTTTGGTTCCCCTCTGTCCTGCAGTGTTCCCCACGGTTACCCACTTATTCCAATCCATTCCCCCTGCTCCCTTTGGTTCCCCTCTGTCCTGCATTTTCCCCCACAGTTCCCCACTTATCCAATCCGTTCCCCCTGCTCCCTTTAGTTCCCCACAATACTGCAGTGCTCTCCAAGGTTCCCCACATTTTCCAATCCGTTCACCCTGCTCCCATTGTTTCTCCACTCTTCTGCATTTTTCCACACCGTTCCCCTCTTTTTCCAATCTGTTCGCCCTTCTCCTTGGGCTCCCCTCTGTTCTGCAGTTTACCCCACAGTTTCCACTTTTTCCAATCTGTTCCCCCTGCTCCCTTTGCTTTCCCCTCTATTCTGCAGTATTCTATACAGTTCCCAACATTTTCCAATCCGTTACCCCTGCTCCCTTTGGTTCCCCTCTGTTCTGCAGTGTTCTCCACGGTTCCCGTCTTTTTCCAATCTGTTCTCCTGCTCCCTTTGGTTCCCCACTGTTCTGCATTTTTCCACACAATTCCCCACTTTTTCCAATCTGTTCCCCCTGCTCCCTTTGTTTCCTCACTCTTCTGCATTTTTCCACACTGTTCGCCACTTTTTCCAATCTGATCCCCCTGCTCCCTTTGTTTCCTCACTCTTCTGCATTTTTGCACACTGTTCCCCACTTTTTCCAATCAGTTTCCCCCGATCCCTTTGGTTCCCCACTGTTCTGCAGTATTCCCCACTTTTCCACTATTTTCGAATTTGTTCGCCGTGATCGCTTTGGTTCCTCTCTGTCTGCAGTGTTCTTCACAGTTCCCCACTTTATCCAATCCGTTCCCCACTGCTCCCTTTGGTTCCCCTCTGTCCTGCAGTGTTCCCCACTTCTCAACTTCTTTCCGATATGCTCGCCGTGCTCCATTTCGTTCCCCTCTGTTCTGCAGTGTTTCCCACGGTTCCCCACTTTTTCCAATCCGTTCCCGCTGCTCCCTTTGGTTCCCCACTGTTTTGCAGTGTTCGCCATGGTTCTGCACTTTTTCCAATCTGTTCCCCATGCTCCGTTTAGTTCCCCTCTATTCTGCCGTGTTCCCCAAGGTGCACACTTTTTCGAATCTGTTCACCCTGCTCCCTTTGTTTCCCCTCTGTCCTGCAGTGTTCCCCACGTTTCCCCACATTTACCAATCAGATCGCCCTGCTCCCTTTGTTTTCCCTCTGTCCTGCAATGTTCTGCACGGTTCCCCACTTTTTTCCAATCCATTCCCCCTGCTCCTTTTGGTTCCCCACTGTTCTGCAGAACTCCCCACGATTCCCCACTTTTTCCAATCTGTTCCCCCTGCTCCGTTTGGTTCTCCTTTATTCTGCAGTGTTCCCCAAGGTTCCCCACTTTTCCGAGCTGTTCCCCCTGCTCCCTTTGGTTCTGCAGTGTTCTGCAGTGTTCTCCACGGTTACCCACTTTTTCCAAACCGTTCCCCCTGCTCCCTTTGGTTCCCCTCTGTCCTGCAGTGTTCCCCACGGTTACCCACTTATTCCAATCCATTCCCCCTGCTCCCTTTGGTTCCCCTCTGTCCTGCATTTTCCCCCACAGTTCCCCACTTTTCCAATCCGTTTCCCCTGCTCCCTTTAGTTCCCCACAATACTGCAGTGCTCTCCAAGGTTCCCCACATTTTCCAATCCGTTCTCCCTGCTCCCTTTGGTTTCCCACTGTTCTGCATTTTTCCACACGGTTCCCCAATTTTTCCAATCTGTTCCCATGCTCCATTTGGTTCCCCTCTTTTCTGCAATATTCCCCACTGTTCCCCACCTTTTGCAATCTGTTCCCCCTGCTCCCTTTGGTTCCCCACTGTTCTGCAGTGTTCGCTAACGGTTCCCCACTTTTTCCAATCCGTTCCCCCTGCTTCCTTTGATTCCCTTCTGTTCTGCAGTGTTCCACACTGTTCCCCAAATTTTCCAATCCGTTCACCCTGCTCCCTTTGTTTCTCCACTCTTCTCAATTTTTCCACACCGTTCCCCACTTTTTCCAATCTGTTCGCCCTTCTCCTTGGGTTCCCCTCTGTTCTGCAGTTTACCCCACAGTTTCCACTTTTTCCAATCTGTTCACCCTGCTCCCTTTGGTTTCCCCTCTATTCTGCAGTATTCTATAGTTCCCCACATTTTCCAATCTGTTCCTCCTGCTCCCTTTCGTTCCCCTCTGTTCTGCAGTGTTTCCCACGGTTCCCCACTTTTTCCAATCCGTTCCCGCTGCTCCGTTTGGTTCTCCACTGTTTTGCAGTATTCGCCACGGTTCCGCACTTTTTCCAATCTGTTCCCCCTGCTCCCTTTGGTTCCCCTCCGTCCTGCACTGTCCTCCATTGTTTCCCAATTTTTCCAATCTTTTCCCCGTGCTCCTTTGTTTCCCCTCTGTTGTGCAGTGTGCCTAACGGTTCCCCACTTTTTCCAATCTGTTCGCCCTGCTCCTATTGGTTCCCCTCTGTTCTGCAGTGTTCCCCACAGTTCCCCACTTTTTCCAATCCGTTCCCCCTGTGCCCTTTTTTTCCCCTCTGTCCTGCATTGTCCTTCACGATTCCTCACTTTTTCCAATTCGTTCCACCTGCTCCCTTGGTTCCTCTCTGTTCTGCAGTGTTCCCCACGGTTCCGCAATTTTTCCAATGTATACCCCCTGCTCCCTTTGTTTCCTTACTCTTCTGCATTTTTCCACACTGTTTCCCAATTTTTCCAATCTCTTCCCCATGCTCCTTTGTTTCCCCTCTGTTGTGCAGTGTTCCGAACGGTTCCCGACTTTTTCCAATCTGTTCCTCCTGCTCCCTTTGGTTCCCCACTGTTCTGCATTTTTCCACACAGTTCCCCACTTTTTACAACCTGTACCTCCTGTTCCCTTTGGTTCCCCTCTGTCCTGCAGTGTTCCCCACGGTTCCACACTTTTTCCAATCTGTCCGCCGTGCTCTCTTTGGTTCCCCTCAGTTCTACAATGTTCCCCACAGTTCCCCACTTTATCCAATCTTTTCCCCCTGCTCCCTTTGGTTCCCCTCCGTCCTGCACTGTCCTCCATGGTTTCCCAATTTTTCCAATCTCTTCCCCGTGCTCCTTTGGTTCCCCTCTGTTGTGCAGTGTTTCGAACGGTTCCCCACTTTTTCCAATCCGTTCTCCCTGATCCCTTTGGTTTCCCACTGTTCTGCATTTTTCCACACGGTTCCCCAATTTTTCCAATCTGTTCCCATGATCCATTTGGTTCCCCTCTTTTCTGCAATATTCCCCACTGTTCCCCACCTTTTGCAATCTGTTCCCCCTGCTCCCTTTGGTTCCCCACTGTTCTGCAGTGTTCCCCAAGGTTGCACACTTTTTCGAATCTGTTCACCCTGCTCCCTTTGTTTCCCCTCTGTCCTGCAGTGTTCCCCACGTTTCCCCACTTTTTCCAATCAGTTCGCCCTGCTCTCTTTGTTTCCCCTCTGTCCTGCAATGTTCTCCACGGTTCCCCACTTTTTCCAATCCATTCCCCCTGCTCCTTTTGGTTCCCCACTGTTCTGCAGAACTCCCCAGGATACCCCACTTTTTCCAATCTGTTCCCCCTGCTCCGTTTGGTTCTCCTTTATTCTGCAGTGTTCCCCAAGGATCCCCACTTTTCCGAGCTGTTCCCCCTGCTCCCTTTGGTTCTGCAGTGTTCTGCAGTGTTCCCCACGGTTACCCACTTTTTCCAAACCATTGCCCCTGCTCCCTTTGGTTCCCCTCTGTCCTGCAGTGTTCCCCACGGTCACCCTCTTATTCCAATCCATTCCCCCTGCTCCATTTGGTTCCCCTCTGTCCTGCATTTTCTCCCACAGTTCCCCACATTTTCCAATCCGTTCTCCCTGCTCCCTTTGGTTTCCCACTGTTCTGCATTTTTCCACACGGTTCCCCAATTTTTCCAATCTGTTCCCATGCTCCATTTGGTTCCCCTCTTTTCTGCAATATTCCCCACTGTTCCCCACCTTTTGCAATCTGTTCCCCCTGCTCCCTTTGGTTCCCCACTGTTCTGCAGTGTTCGCTAACGGTTCCCCACTTTTTACAACCTGTACCTCCTGTTCCCTTTGGTTCCCGTCTGTCCTGCAGTGTTCCCCACGGTTCCACACTTTTTCCAATCTGTTCGCCGTGCTCTCTTTGGTTCCCCTCAGTTCTACAATGTTCCCCACATTTCCCCACTTTATCCAATCTGTTCCGCCTGCTCCCTTTGGTTCCCCTCCGTCCTGCACTGTCCTACATGGTTTCCCAATTTTTCCAATCTCTTCCCCGTGCTCCTTTGATTCCCCTCTGTTGTGCAGTCTTCCGAACGGTTCCCCAATTTTTCCAATCCGTTCCCCCTGCTTCCTTTGATTCCCTTCTGTTCTGCAGTGTTCCACACTGTTCCCCAATTTTTCCAATCCTTTCACCCTGCTCCCATTGTTTCTCCACTCTTCTGCATTTTTCCACACCGTTCCCCTCTTTTTCCAATCTGTTCGCCCTTCTCCTTGGGCTCCCCTCTGTTCTGCAGTTTACCCCACAGTTTCCACTTTTTCCAATCTGTTCCCCCTGCTCCCTTTGCTTTCCCCTCTATTCTGCAGTATTCTATACAGTTCCCAACATTTTCCAATCCGTTACCCCTGCTCCCTTTGGTTCCCCTCTGTTCTGCAGTGTTCTCCACGGTTCCCGTCTTTTTCCAATCTGTTCTCCTGCTCCCTTTGGTTCCCCACTGTTCTGCATTTTTCCACACAATTCCCCACTTTTTCCAATCTGTTCCCCCTGCTCCCTTTGTTTCCTCACTCTTCTGCATTTTTCCACACTGTTCGCCACTTTTTCCAATCTGATCCCCCTGCTCCCTTTGTTTCCTCACTCTTCTGCATTTTTGCACACTGTTCCCCACTTTTTCCACTCTGTTTCCCCCGATCCCTTTGGTTCCCCACTGTTCTGCAGTATTCCCCACTTTTCCACTATTTTCGAATTTGTTCGCCGTGATCGCTTTGGTTCCTCTCTGTCTGCAGTGTTCTTCACAGTTCCCCACTTTATCCAATCCGTTCCCCCCTGCTCCCTTTGGTTCCCCTCTGTCCTGCAGTGTTCCCCACTTCTCAACTTCTTTCCGATATGCTCGCCGTGCTCCATTTCGTTCCCCTCTGTTCTGCAGTGTTTCCCACGGTTCCCCACTTTTTCCAATCCGTTCCCGCTGCTCCCTTTGGTTCCCCACTGTTTTGCAGTGTTCGCCATGGTTCTGCACTTTTTCCAATCTGTTCCCCATGCTCCGTTTAGTTCCCCTCTATTCTGCCGTGTTCCCCAAGGTGCACACTTTTTCGAATCTGTTCACCCTGCTCCCTTTGTTTCCCCTCTGTCCTGCAGTGTTCCCCACGTTTCCCCACATTTACCAATCAGATCGCCCTGCTCCCTTTGTTTTCCCTCTGTCCTGCAATGTTCTGCACGGTTCCCCACTTTTTTCCAATCCATTCCCCCTGCTCCTTTTGGTTCCCCACTGTTCTGCAGAACTCCCCACGATTCCCCACTTTTTCCAATCTGTTCCCCCTGCTCCGTTTGGTTCTCCTTTATTCTGCAGTGTTCCCCAAGGTTCCCCACTTTTCCGAGCTGTTCCCCCTGCTCCCTTTGGTTCTGCAGTGTTCTGCAGTGTTCTCCACGGTTACCCACTTTTTCCAAACCGTTCCCCCTGCTCCCTTTGGTTCCCCTCTGTCCTGCAGTGTTCCCCACGGTTACCCACTTATTCCAATCCATTCCCCCTGCTCCCTTTGGTTCCCCTCTGTCCTGCATTTTCCCCCACAGTTCCCCACTTTTCCAATCCGTTCCCCCTGCTCCCTTTAGTTCCCCACAATACTGCAGTGCTCTCCATGGTTCCCCACATTTTCCAATCCGTTCTCCCTGCTCCCTTTGGTTTCCCACTGTTCTGCATTTTTCCACACGGTTCCCCAATTTTTCCAATCTGTTCCCATGCTCCATTTGGTTCCCCTCTTTTCTGCAATATTCCCCACTGTTCCCCACCTTTTGCAATCTGTTCCCCCTGCTCCCTTTGGTTCCCCACTGTTCTGCAGTTTTCGCTAACGGTTCCCCATTTTTTAAAACCTGTACCTCCTGTTCCCTTTGGTTCCCCTCTGTCCTGCAGTGTTCCCCAAGGTTCCACACTTTTTGCAATCTGTTCGCCGTGCTCTCTTTGGTTCCCCTCAGTTCTACAATGTTCCCCACAGTTCCCAACTTTATCCAATCTGTTCTCCCTGCTCCCTTTGGTTCCCCTCCGTCCTGCACTGTCCTCCATGGTTTCCCAATTTTTCCAATCTCTTCCCCGTGCTCGTTTGGTTCCCCTCTGTAGTGCAGTGTTCCGAACGGTTCCCCACTTTTTCCAATCCGTTCCCCCTGCTTCCTTTGATTCCCTTCTGTTCTGCAGTGTTCCACACTGTTCCCCAAATTTTCCAATCCGTTCACCCTGCTCCCTTTGTTTCTCCACTCTTCTCAATTTTTCCACACCGTTCCCCACTTTTTCCAATCTGTTCGCCCTTCTCCTTGGGTTCCCCTCTGTTCTGCAGTTTACCCCACAGTTTCCACTTTTTCCAATCTGTTCACCCTGCTCCCTTTGGTTTCCCCTCTATTCTGCAGTATTCTATAGTTCCCCACATTTTCCAATCTGTTCCTCCTGCTCCCTTTCGTTCCCCTCTGTTCTGCAGTGTTTCCCACGGTTCCCCACTTTTTCCAATCCGTTCCCGCTGCTCCGTTTGGTTCTCCACTGTTTTGCAGTATTCGCCACGGTTCCGCACTTTTTCCAATCTGTTCCCCCTGCTCCCTTTGGTTCCCCTCCGTCCTGCACTGTCCTCCATTGTTTCCCAATTTTTCCAATCTTTTCCCCGTGCTCCTTTGTTTCCCCTCTGTTGTGCAGTGTGCCTAACGGTTCCCCACTTTTTCCAATCTGTTCGCCCTGCTCCTATTGGTTCCCCTCTGTTCTGCAGTGTTCCCCACAGTTCCCCACTTTTTCCAATCCGTTCCCCCTGTGCCCTTTTTTTCCCCTCTGTCCTGCATTGTCCTTCACGATTCCTCACTTTTTCCAATTCGTTCCACCTGCTCCCTTGGTTCCCCTCTGTTCTGCAGTGTTCCCCACGGTTCCGCAATTTTTCCAATGTATACCCCCTGCTCCCTTTGTTTCCTTACTCTTCTGCATTTTTCCACACTGTTTCCCAATTTTTCCAATCTCTTCCCCATGCTCCTTTGTTTCCCCTCTGTTGTGCAGTGTTCCGAACGGTTCCCGACTTTTTCCAATCTGTTCCTCCTGCTCCCTTTGGTTCCCCACTGTTCTGCATTTTTCCACACAGTTCCCCACTTTTTCCAATCTGTTCCCCCTGCTCCCTTTGATTCCCCACTGTTCTGCAGTGTTCCCCACTTCTCAACTTTTTTCCGATATATTCGTCCTTCTCCCTTTCGTTCCCCTCTGTTCTGCAGTGTTTCCCACGGTTCCCAACTTTTTCCAATCCATTCCCACTGCTCCCTTTGTTTCCCCTCTGTCCTGCAGTGTTCCCCACGTTTCTCCACTTTTTCCAATCAGTTCGCCCTGCTCCCTTTGTTTCCCCTCTGTCCTGCAATGTTCTCCACGCTTCCCCACTTTTTCCAATCCATTCCCCCTGCTCCTTTTGGTTCCCCACTGTTCTGCAGAACTCCCCACGATTCACCACTTTTTCCAAACTGTTCCCCCTGCTCCGTTTGGTTCTCCTTTATTCTGCGTTGTTACCCAAGGTTCCCCACTTTTCCGAGCTGTTCCCCCTGCTCCCTTTGGTTCCCCTCCGTCCTGCACTGTCCTACATGGTTTCCCAATTTTTCCAATCTCTTCCCCGTGCTCCTTTGGTTCCCCTCTGTTGTGCAGTCTTCCGAACGGTTCCCCACTTTTTCCAATCCATTCCCCCTGCTTCCTTTGATTCCCTTCTGTTCTGCAGTGTTCCACACTGTTCCCCAATTTTTCCAATCCGATCACCCTGCTCCCATTGTTTCTCCACTCTTCTGCATTTTTCCACACCGTTCCCCACTTTTTCCAATCTGTTCGCCCTTCTCCTTGGGCTCCCCTCTGTTCTGCAGTTTACCCCACAGTTTCCACTTTTTCCAATCTGTTCCCCCTGCTCCCTTTGCTCTCCCCTCTATTCTGCAGTATTCTATACAGTTCCCCACATTTTCCAATCCGTTACCCCTGCTCCCTTTGGTTCCCCTCTGTTCTGCAGTGTTCTCCACGGTTCCCGACTTTTTCCAATCTGTTCTCCTGCTCCCTTTGGTTCCCCACTGTTCTGCATTTTTCCACACAATTCCCCACTTTTTCCAATCTGTTCCCCCTGCTCCCTTTGTTTCCTCACTCTTCTGCATTTTTCCACACTGTTCGCCACTTTTTCCAATCTGATCCCCCTGCTCCCTTTGTTTCCTCACTCTTCTGCATTTTTGCACACTGTTCCCCACTTTTTCCAATCTGTTTCCCCCGATCCCTTTGGTTCCCCACTGTTCTGCAGTATTCCCCACTTTTCCACTATTTTCGAATTTGTTCGCCGTGATCGCTTTGGTTCCTCTCTGTCTGCAGTGTTCTTCACAGTTCCCCACTTTATCCAATCCGTTCCCCCCTGCTCCCTTTGGTTCCCCTCTGTCCTGCAGTGTTCCCCACTTCTCAACTTCTTTCCGATATGCTCGCCGTGCTCCATTTCGTTCCCCTCTGTTCTGCAGTGTTTCCCACGGTTCCCCACTTTTTCCAATCCGTTCCCGCTGCTCCCTTTGGTTCCCCACTGTTTTGCAGTGTTCGCCATGGTTCTGCACTTTTTCCAATCTGTTCCCCATGCTCCGTTTAGTTCCCCTCTATTCTGCCGTGTTCCCCAAGCTGCACACTTTTTCGAATCTGTTCACCCTGCTCCCTTTGTTTCCCCTCTGTCCTGCAGTGTTCCCCACGTTTCCCCACATTTACCAATCAGATCGCCCTGCTCCCTTTGTTTTCCCTCTGTCCTGCAATGTTCTGCACGGTTCCCCACTTTTTTCCAATCCATTCCCCCTGCTCCTTTTGGTTCCCCACTGTTCTGCAGAACTCCCCACGATTCCCCACTTTTTCCAATCTGTTCCCCCTGCTCCGTTTGGTTCTCCTTTATTCTGCAGTGTTCCCCAAGGTTCCCCACTTTTCCGTGCTGTTCCCCCTGCTCCCTTTGGTTCTGCAGTGTTCTGCAGTGTTCCCCACGGTTACCCACTTTTTCCAAACCGTTCCCCCTGCTCCCTTTGGTTCCCCTCTGTCCTGCAGTGTTCCCCACGGTTACCCACTTATTCCAATCCATTCCCCCTGCTCCCTTTGGTTCCCCTCTGTCCTGCATTTTCCCCCACAGTTCCCCACTTTTCCAATCCATTCCCCCTGCTCCCTTTACTTCCCCACAATACTGCAGTGCTCTCCACGGTTCCCCACATTTTCCAATCCGTTCTCCCTGCTCCCTTTGGTTTCCCACTGTTCTGCATTTTTCCACACGGTTCCCCAATTTTTCCAATCTGTTCCCATGCTCCATTTGGTTCCCCTCTTTTCTGCAATATTCCCCACTGTTCCACACCTTTTGCAATCTGTTCCCCCTGCTCCCTTTGGTTCCCCACTGTTCTGCAGTTTTCGCTAACGGTTCCCCATTTTTTACAACCTGTACCTCCTGTTCCCTTTGGTTCCCCTCTGTCCTGCAGTGTTCCCCACTTTTTCCAATCCGTTCCCCCTGCTTCCTTTGATTCCCTTCTGTTCTGCAGTGTTCCACACTGTTCCCCAATTTTTCCAATCCGTTCACCCTGCTCCCTTTGTTTCTCCACTCTTCTCAATTTTTCCACACCATTCCCCACTTTTTCCAATCTGTTCGCCCTTCTCCTTGGGCTCCCCTCTGTTCTGCAGTTTACCCCACAGTTTCCACTTTTTCCAATCTGTTCACCCTGCTCCCTTTGGTTCCCCACTGTTCTGCAGTTTTCGCTAACGGTTGCCCATTTATTACAACCTGTACCTCCTGTTCCCTTTGGTTCCCCTCTGTCCTGCAGTGTTCCCCACGGTTCCACACTTTTTGCAATCTGTTCGCCGTGCTCTCTTTGGTTCCCCTCAGTTCTACAATGTTCCCCACAGTTCCCAACTTTATCCAATCTGTTCCCCCTGCTCCCTTTGGTTCCCCTCCGTCCTGCACTGTCCTCCATGGTTTCCCAATTTTTCCAATCTCTTCCCCGTGCTCCTTTGGTTCCCCTCTGTAGTGCAGTGTTCCGAACGGTTCCCCACTTTTTCCAATCCGTTCCCCCTGCTTCCTTTGATTCCCTTCTGTTCTGCAGTGTTCCACACTGTTCCCCAAATTTTCCAATCCGTTCACCCTGCTCCCTTTGTTTCTCCACTCTTCTCAATTTTTCCACACCGTTCCCCACTTTTTCCAATCTGTTCGCCCTTCTCCTTGGGCTCCCCTCTGTTCTGCAGTTTACCCCACAGTTTCCACTTTTTCCAATCTGTTCACCCTGCTCCCTTTGGTTTCCCCTCTATTCTGCAGTATTCTATACAGTTCCCCACATTTTCCAATCTGTTCCTCCTGCTCCCTTTCGTTCCCCTCTGTTCTGCAGTGTTTCCCACGGTTCCCCACTTTTTCCAATCCGTTCCCGCTGCTCCGTTTGGTTCTCCACTGTTTTGCAGTATTCGCCACGGTTCCGCACTTTTTCCAATCTGTTCCCCCTGCTCCCTTTGGTTCCCCTCCGTCCTGCACTGTCCTCCATTGTTTCCCAATTTTTCCAATCTTTTCCCCGTGCTCCTTTGTTTCCCCTCTGTTGTGCAGTGTGCCTAACGGTTCCCCACTTTTTCCAATCCGTTCACCCTGCTCCCGTTGTTTCTCCACTCTTCTGCATTTTTCCACACAGTTCCCCACTTTTTCCAATCTGTTCGCCCTGCTCCTATTGGTTCCCCTCTGTTCTGCAGTGTTCCCCACAGTTCCCCACTTTTTCCAATCCGTTCCCCCTGTGCCCTTTTTTTCCCCTCTGTCCTGCATTGTCCTTCACGATTCCTCACTTTTTCCAATTCGTTCCACCTGCTCCCTTGGTTCCCCTCTGTTCTGCAGTGTTCCCCACGGTTCCGCAATTTTTCCAATGTATACCCCCTGCTCCCTTTGTTTCCTTACTCTTCTGCATTTTTCCACACTGTTTCCCAATTTTTCCAATCTCTTCCACATGCTCCTTTGTTTCCCCTCTGTTGTGCAGTGTTCCGAACGGTTCCCGACTTTTTCCAATCTGTTCCTCCTGCTCCCTTTGGTTCCCCACTGTTCTGCATTTTTCCACACAGTTCCCCACTTTTTCCAATCTGTTCCCCCTGCTCCCTTTGATTCCCCACTGTTCTGCAGTGTTCCCCACTTCTCAACTTTTTTCCGATATGTTCGTCCTGCTCCCTTTCGTTCCCCTCTGTTCTGCAGTGTTTCCCACGGTTCCCAACATTTTCCAATCCATTCCCACTGCACCCTTTCTTTCCCTCTGTTTTGCAGTGTTCGCCACGGTTCCTCACTTTTTTCCAATCTATTCTCCATGTTCCCTTTAGTTCCCCTATGTTCTGCAGTGTTCCACACAGTTCCCCACTTTTTCCAATCTGTTCCCCCTGCTCCCTTTGTTTCCTCACCCTTCTGCGTTTTCCACACTGTTCCCCACTTTTTCCAATCTGTTTCCCCCGCTCCCTTTGGTTCCCCACGGTTCCCCACTTTTCCGAGTTCTTCCCTCTGCTCCCTTTGGGTCCTCTCTGTTCTGCAGTGTTCCCCATGGTTCTCCACATTTTTTCCAATCTGTTCCCATGCTCCTTTTGGTTCCCCTCCGACCTGCACTGTCCTCCATTGTTTCCCAATTTTTCCAATCTCTTCCCCGTGCTCCTTTGGTTCCCCTCTGTTCTGCAGTGTTCCAAACAGTTCCCCACTTTTTCCAATACGTTAACCCTGCACCCGTTGTTGCTCCACTCTTCTGCATTTTTCCACACCGTTCCCCACTTTTTCCAATCTGCTCCCCCTGCTCCCTTTGGTTCCCCTCTGTCCTGCAGTGTTCCCCACTTCTCAACTTCTTTCCGATATGCTAGCCGTGCTCCATTTAGTTCCCCTCTGTTCTGCAGTGTTTCCCACGGTTCCCCACTTTTTCCAATCCGTTCCCACTGCTCCCTTTGGTTCCCCACTCTTTTGCAGTGTTCGCCATGGTTCTGCAATTTTTCCAATCTTTTCCCTTTGCTCCGTTTAGTTCCCCTCTATTCTGCAGTGTACCCCAAGGTTGCACACTTTTTCGAATCTGTTCACCCTGCTCCCTTTGTTTCCCCTCTGTCCTGCAGTGTTCCCCACGTTTCCCCACTTTTTCCAATCAGTTCGCCCTGCTCCCTTTGTTTCCCCTCTGTCCTGCAATGTTCTCCACGCTTCCCCACTTTTTCCAATCCATTCCCCCTGCTCCTTTTGGTTCCCCACTGTTCTGCAGAACTCCCCACGATTCACCACTTTTTCCAATCTGTTCCCCCTGCTCCGTTTGGTTCTCCTTTATTCTGCAGTGTTACCCAAGGTTCCCCACTTTTCCGAGCTGTTCCCCCTGCTCCCTTTGGTTTTGCAGTGTTCTGCAGTGTTCCCCACGGTTACCCACTTTTTCCAAACCGTTCCCCCTGCTCCCTTTGGTTACCCTCTGTCCTGCAGTGTTCCCCACGGTTACCCACTTATTCCAATCCATTCCCCCTGCTCCCTTTGGTTCCCCTCTGTCCTGCATTTTCCCCCACAGTTCCCCACTTTTCCAATCCGTTCCCCTCTGTACTGCAGTGCTCTACACGGTTCCCCGCATTTTCCAATCCGTTCTCCCTGCTCCCTTTGGTTTCCCACTGTTCTGCATTTTTCCACACGGTTCCCCAATTTTTCCAATCTGTTCCCATGCTCCATTTGGTTCCCCTCTTTTCTGCAATATTCCCCACTGTTCCCCACTGTTCCCCACATTTTGCAATCTGTTCCCACTGCTCCCTTTGGTTCCCCACTGTTCTGCAGTGTTCGCTAACGGTTCCCCACTTTTTACAACCTGTAGCTCCTGTTCCCTTTGGTTCCCCTCTGTCCTGCAGTGTTCCCCACTGTTACACACTTTTTCCAATCTGTTCGCCGTGCTCTCTTTGGTTCCCCTCAGTTCTACAATGTTCCCCACAGTTCCCCACTTTATCCAATCTTTTCCCCCTGCTCCCTTTGGTTCCCCTCCGTCCTGCACTGTCCTTCATGGTTTCCCAATTTTTCCAATCTCTTCCCCGTGCTCCTTTGGTTCCCCTCTGTTGTGCACTGTTCCGAACGGTTCCCCACTTTTTCCAATCCGTTCTCCCTGCTCCCTTTGGTTTCCCACTGTTCTGCATTTTTCCACACGGTTCCACAATTTTTCCAATCTGTTCCCATGCTCCATTTGGTTCCCCTCTTTTCTGCAATATTCCCCACTGTTCCCCACCTTTTGCAATCTGTTCCCCCTGCTCCCTTTGGTTCCCCACTGTTCTGCAGTGTTTGCTAACGGTTCCCCACTTTTTACAACCTGTACCTCCTGTTCCCTTTGGTTCCCCTCTGTCCTGCAGTGTCCTCCATGGTTTCCCAATTTTTCCAATCTCTTCCCCGTGCTCCTTTGGTTCCCCTCTGTTGTTCAGTGTTCCGAACGGTTCCCCACATTTTCCTATCCGTTCTCCCTGCATTCTTTGCTTTCCCACTGTTCTGCATTTTTCCACACGGTTCCCCAATTTTTCCAATCTGTTCCCATGCTCCATTTGTTTCCCCTCTTTTCTGCAATATTCCCCGCTGTTCCACACTTTTTGCAATCTATTCGCCGTGCTCTCTTTGGTTCCTCTCTGTTCTACAGTGTTCCCCACAGTTCCCCACTTTTTCCAATCTGTTCCCACTGCTCCCTTTGGTTCCCCTCCGTCCTGCACTGTCCTCCATGGTTTCCCAATTTTTCCAATCTCTTCCCCGTGCTCCTTTGGTTCCCCTCTGTTGTTCAGTGTTCTGAACGGTTCCCCACTTTTTCCAATCCGTTCACCCTGCTCCCGTTGTTTCTCCACTCTTCTGCATTTTCCACACCGTTCCCCACTTTTTCCAATCTGTTCCCCCTGCTCCCGTTGGTTCCCCTCTATTCTGCAGTTTTCTATACAGTTCCCCACATTTTCCAATTCGTTACCCCTGCTCCCTTTGTTTCCCCTCTGTCCTGCAATGTTTTCCACGGTTCCCCACTTTTTCCAATCCATTCCCCCTGCTCCTTTTGGTTCCCCACTGTTCTGCAGAACTCCCCACGATTCCCCACTTTTTCCAATCTGTTCCCCCTGCTCCGTTTGGTTCTCCTTTATTCTGCAGTGTTACCCAAGGTTCCCCACTTTTCCGAGCTGTTCCCCTTACTCCCTTTGGTTCTGCAGTGTTCTGCAGTGTTCCCCACGGTTACCCACTTTTTCCAAACCGTTCCCCCTGCTCCCTTTGGTTCCCCTCTGTCCTGCAGTGTTCCCCACGGTTACCCACTTTTTCCAAACCGTTCCCCCTGCTCCCTTTGGTTCCCCTCTGTCCTGCAGTGTTCCCCACGGTTACCCACTTATTCCAATCCATTCCCCCTGCTCCCTTTAGTTCCCCTCTGTACTGCAGTGCTCTCCACGGTTCCCCGCATTTTCCAATCCGTTCTCCCTGCTCCCTTTGTTTTCCCACTGTTCTACATTTTTCCACACGGTTCCCCAATTTTTCCACTCTGTTCCCATGCTCCATTTGGTTCCCCTCTTTTCTGCAATATTCCCCACTGTTCCCTACCTTTTGCAATCTGTTCCCACTGCTCCCTTTGGTTCCCCACAGTTCTGCAGTGTTCGCTAACGGTTCCCCACTTTTTACAACCTGTACCTCCTGTTCCCTTTGGTTCCCCTCTGTCCTGCAGTGTTCCCCACGGTTCCACACTTTTTCCAATCTGTTCGCCGTGCTCTCTTTGGTTCCCCTCAGTTCTACAATGTTCCCCACAGTTCCCCACTTTATCCAATCTTTTCCCCCTGCTCCCTTTGGTTCCCCACTGTTCTGCAGTGTTTGCTAACGGTTCCCCACTTTTTACAACCTGTACCTCCTGTTCCCTTTGGTTCCCCTCTGTCCTGCAGTGTCCTCCATGGTTTCCCAATTTTTCCAATCTCTTCCCCGTGCTCCTTTGGTTCCCCTCTGTTGTTCAGTGTTCCGAACGGTTCCCCACATTTTCCTATCCGTTCTCCCTGCATTCTTTGCTTTCCCACTGTTCTGCATTTTTCCACACGGTTCCCCAATTTTTCCAATCTGTTCCCATGCTCCATTTGTTTCCCCTCTTTTCTGCAATATTCCCCGCTGTTCCACACTTTTTCCAATCTATTCGCCGTGCTCTCTTTGGTTCCTCTCTGTTCTACAGTGTTCCCCACAGTTCCCCACTTTTTCCAATCTGTTCCCCCTGCTCCCTTTGGTTCCCCTCCGTCCTGCACTGTCCTCCATGGTTTCCCAATTTTTCCAATCTCTTCCCCGTGCTCCTTTGGTTCCCCTCTGTTGTTCAGTGTTCTGAACGGTTCCCCACTTTTTCCAATCCGTTCACCCTGCTCCCGTTGTTTCTCCACTCTTCTGCATTTTCCACACCGTTCCCCACTTTTTCCAATCTGTTCACCCTGCTCCCGTTGGTTCCCCTCTATTCTGCAGTTTTCTATACAGTTCCCCACATTTTCCAATTCGTTACCCCTGCTCCCTTTGTTTCCCCTCTGTCCTGCAATGTTTTCCACGGTTCCCCACTTTTTCCAATCCATTCCCCCTGCTCCTTTTGGTTCCCCACTGTTCTGCAGAACTCCCCACGATTCCCCACTTTTTCCAATCTGTTCCCCCTGCTCCGTTTGGTTCTCCTTTATTCTGCAGTGTTACCCAAGGTTCCCCACTTTTCCGAGCTGTTCCCCTTACTCCCTTTGGTTCTGCAGTGTTCTGCAGTGTTCCCCACGGTTACCCACTTTTTCCAAACCGTTCCCCCTGCTCCCTTTGGTTCCCCTCTGTCCTGCAGTGTTCCCCACGGTTACCCACTTTTTCCAAACCGTTCCCCCTGCTCCCTTTGGTTCCCCTCTGTCCTGCAGTGTTCCCCACGGTTACCCACTTATTCCAATCCATTCCCCCTGCTCCCTTTAGTTCCCCTCTGTACTGCAGTGCTCTCCACGGTTCCCCGCATTTTCCAATCCGTTCTCCCTGCTCCCTTTGTTTTCCCACTGTTCTACATTTTTCCACACGGTTCCCCAATTTTTCCACTCTGTTCCCATGCTCCATTTGGTTCCCCTCTTTTCTGCAATATTCCCCACTGTTCCCTACCTTTTGCAATCTGTTCCCACTGCTCCCTTTGGTTCCCCACTGTTCTGCAGTGTTCGCTAGCGGTTCCCCACTTTTTACAACCTGTACCTCCTGTTCCCTTTGTTTCCCCTCTGTCCTGCAGTGTTCCCCACGGTTCCACACTTTTTCCAATCTGTTCGCCGTGCTCTCTTTGGTTCCCCTCAGTTCTACAATGTTCCCCACAGTTCCCCACTTTATCCAATCTTTTCCCCCAGCTCCCTTTGGTTCCCCTCCGTCCTGCACTGTCCTCCATGGTTTCCCAATTTTTCCAATCTCTTCCCCGTGCTCCTTTGGTTCCCCTCTGTTGTGCAGTGTTTCGAACGGTTCCCCACTTTTTCCAATCCGTTCTCCCTGCTCCTTTTGGTTCCCCACTGTTCTGCAGGACTCCCCACGATTCACCACTTTTTCCAATCTGTTCCCCCTGCTCCGTTTGGTTCTCCTTTATTCTGCAGTGTTACCCAAGGTTCCCCACTTTTCCGAGCTGTTGCCCCTGCTCCCTGTGGTTCCCCTCCGTCCTGCACTGTCCTACATGGTTTCCCAATTTTTCCAATCTCTTCCCCGTGCTCCTTTGGTTCCCCTCTGTTGTGCAGTCTTCCGAACGGTTCCCCACTTTTTCCAATCCGTTCCCCCTGCTTCCTTTGATTCCCTTCTGTTCTGCAGTGTTCCACACTGTTCCCCAATTTTTTCAATCCGATCACCCTGCTCCCATTGTTTCTCCACTCTTCTGCATTTTTCCACACCGTTCCCCACTTTTTCCAATCTGTTCGCCCTTCTCCTTGGGCTCCCCTCTGTTCTGCAGTTTACCCCACAGTTTCCACTTTTTCCAATCTGTTCCCCCTGCTCCCTTTGCTCTCCCCTCTATTCTGCAGTATTCTATACAGTTCCCCACATTTTCCAATCCGTTACCCCTGCTCCCTTTGGTTCCCCTCTGTTCTGCAGTGTTCTCCACGGTTCCCGACTTTTTCCAATCTGTTCTCCTGCTCCCTTTGGTTCCCCACTGTTCTGCATTTTTCCACACAATTCCCCACTTTTTCCAATCTGTTCCCCCTGCTCCCTTTGTTTCCTCACTCTTCTGCATTTTTCCACACTGTTCGCCACTTTTTCCAATCTGATCCCCCTGCTCCCTTTGTTTCCTCACTCTTCTGCATTTTTGCACACTGTTCCCCACTTTTTCCAATCTGTTTCCCCCGATCCCTTTGGTTCCCCACTGTTCTGCAGTATTCCCCACTTTTCCACTATTTTCGAATTTGTTCGCCGTGATCGCTTTGGTTCCTCTCTGTCTGCAGTGTTCTTCACAGTTCCCCACTTTATCCAATCCGTTCCCCCCTGCTCCCTTTGGTTCCCCTCTGTCCTGCAGTGTTCCCCACTTCTCAACTTCTTTCCGATATTCTCGCCGTGCTCCATTTCGTTCCCCTCTGTTCTGCAGTGTTTCCCACGGTTCCCCACTTTTTCCAATCCGTTCCCGCTGCTCCCTTTGGTTCCCCACTGTTTTGCAGTGTTCGCCATGGTTCTTCACTTTTTCCAATCTGTTCCCCATGCTCCGTTTAGTTCCCCTCTATTCTGCCGTGTTCCCCAAGGTGCACACTTTTTCGAATCTGTTCACCCTGCTCCCTTTGTTTCCCCTCTGTCCTGCAGTGTTCCCCACGTTTCCCCACATTTACCAATCAGATCGCCCTGCTCCCTTTGTTTTCCCTCTGTCCTGCAATGTTCTCCACGGTTCCCCACTTTTTTCCAATCGATTCCCCCTGCTCCTTTTGGTTCACCACTGTTCTGCAGAACTCCCCACGATTCCCCACTTTTTCCAATCTGTTCCCCCTGCTCCGTTTGGTTCTCCTTTATTCTGCAGTGTTCCCCAAGGTTCCCCACTTTTCCGTGCTGTTCCCCCTGCTCCCTTTGGTTCTGCAGTGTTCTGCAGTGTTCCCCACGGTTACCCACTTTTTCCAAACCGTTCCCCCTGCTCCCTTTGGTTCCCCTCTGTCCTGCAGTGTTCCCCACGGTTACCCACTTATTCCAATCCATTCCCCCTGCTCCCTTTGGTTCCCCTCTGTCCTGCATTTTCCCCCACAGTTCCCCACTTTTCCAATCCGTTCTCCCTGCTCCCTTTAGTTCCCCACAATACTGCAGTGCTCTCCACGGTTCCCCACATTTTCCAATCCGTTCTCCCTGCTCCCTTTGGTTTCCCACCGTTCTGCATTTTTCCACACGGTTCCCCAATTTTTCCAATCTGTTCCCATGCTCCATTTGGTTCCCCTCTTTTCTGCAATATTCCCCACTGTTCCACACCTTTTGCAATCTGTTCCCCCTGCTCCATTTGGTTCCCCACTGTTCTGCAGTTTTCGCTAACGGTTCCCCATTTTTTACAACCTGTACCTCCTGTTCCCTTTGGTTCCCCTCTGTCCTGCAGTGTTCCCCACGGTTCCACACTTTTTGCAATCTGTTCGCCGTGCTCTCTTTGGTTCCCCTCAGTTCTACAATGTTCCCCACAGTTCCCAACTTTATCCAATCTTTTCCCCCTGCTCCCTTTGGTTCCCCTCCGTCCTGCACTGTCCTCCATGGTTTCCCAATTTTTCCAATCTCTTCCCCGTGCTCCTTTGGTTCCCCTCTGTAGTGCAGTGTTCCGAACGGTTCCCCACTTTTTCCAATCCGTTCCCCCTGCTTCCTTTGATTCCCTTCTGTTCTGCAGTGTTCCACACTGTTCCCCAAATTTTCCAATCCGTTCACCCTGCTCCCTTTGTTTCTCCACTCTTCTCAATTTTTCCACACCGTTCCCCACTTTTTCCAATCTGTTCGCCCTTCTCCTTGGGCTCCACTCTGTTCTGCAGTTTACCCCACAGTTTCCACTTTTTCCAAACTGTTCACCCTGCTCCCTTTGGTTTCCCCTCTATTCTGCAGTATTCTATACAGTTCCCCACATTTTCCAATCTGTTCCCCCTGCTCCCTTTGGTTCCCCTCTGTCCTGCAGTGTTCCCCACGGTTACCCACTTATTCCAATCCATTCCCCCTGCTCCCTTTGGTTCCCCTCTGTCCTGCATTTTCCCCCACAGTTCCCCACTTTTCCAATCCGTTCTCCCTGCTCCCTTTAGTTCCCCACAATACTGCAGTGCTCTCCACGGTTCCCCACATTTTCCAATCCGTTCTCCCTGCTCCCTTTGGTTTCCCACCGTTCTGCATTTTTCCACACGGTTCCCCAATTTTTCCAATCTGTTCCCATGCTCCATTTGGTTCCCCTCTTTTCTGCAATATTCCCCACTGTTCCACACCTTTTGCAATCTGTTCCCCCTGCTCCCTTTGGTTCCCCACTGTTCTGCAGTTTTCGCTAACGGTTCCCCATTTTTTACAACCTGTACCTCCTGTTCCCTTTGGTTCCCCTCTGTCCTGCAGTGTTCCCCACGGTTCCACACTTTTTGCAATCTGTTCGCCGTGCTCTATTTGGTTCCCCTCAGTTCTACAATGTTCCCCACAGTTCCCAACTTTATCCAATCTTTTCCCCCTGCTCCCTTTGGTTCCCCTCCGTCCTGCACTGTCCTCCATGGTTTCCCAATTTTTCCAATCTCTTCCCCGTGCTCCTTTGGTTCCCCTCTGTAGTGCAGTGTTCCGAACGGTTCCCCACTTTTTCCAATCCGTTCCCCCTGCTTCCTTTGATTCCCTTCTGTTCTGCAGTGTTCCACACTGTTCCCCAAATTTTCCAATCCGTTCACCCTGCTCCCTTTGTTTCTCCACTCTTCTCAATTTTTCCACACCGTTCCCCACTTTTTCCAATCTGTTCGCCCTTCTCCTTGGGCTCCCCTCTGTTCTGCAGTTTACCCCACAGTTTCCACTTTTTCCAAACTGTTCACCCTGCTCCCTTTGGTTTCCCCTCTATTCTGCAGTATTCTATACAGTTCCCCACATTTTCCAATCTGTTCCTCCTGCTCCCTTTCGTTCCCTTCTGTTCTGCAGTGTTTCCCACGGTTCCCCACTTTTTCCAATCCGTTCCCGCTGCTCCGTTTGGTTCTCCACTGTTTTGCAGTATTCGCCACGGTTCCGCACTTTTTCCAATCTGTTCCCCCTGCTCCCTTTGGTTCCCCTCCGTCCTGCACTGTCCTCCATTGTTTCCCAATTTTTCCAATCTTTTCCCCGTGCTCCTTTGTTTCCCCTCTGTTGTGCAGTGTGCCTAACGGTTCCCCACTTTTTCCAATCTGTTCGCCCTGCTCCTATTGGTTCCCCTCTGTCCTGCATTGTCCTTCACGATTCCTCACTTTTTCCAATTCGTTCCACCTGCTCCCTTGGTTCCCCTCTGTTCTGCAGTGTTCCCCACGGTTCCGCAATTTTTCCAATGTATACCCCCTGCTCCCTTTGTTTCCTTACTCTTCTGCATTTTTCCACACTGTTTCCCAATTTTTCCAATCTCTTCCCCATGCTCCTTTGTTTCCCCTCTGTTGTGCAGTGTTCCGAACGGTTCCCGACTTTTTCCAATCTGTTCCTCCTGCTCCCTTTGGTTCCCCACTGTTCTGCATTTTTCCACACAGTTCCCCACTTTTTCCAATCTGTTCCCCCTGCTCCCTTTGATTCCCCACTGTTCTGCAGTGTTCCCCACTTCTCAACTTTTTTCCGATATATTCGTCCTTCTCCCTTTCGTTCCCCTCTGTTCTGCAGTGTTTCCCACGGTTCCCAACTTTTTCCAATCCATTCCCACTGCTCCCTTTGTTTCCCCTCTGTCCTGCAGTGTTCCCCACGTTTCTCCACTTTTTCCAATCAGTTCGCCCTGCTCCCTTTGTTTCCCCTCTGTCCTGCAATGTTCTCCACGCTTCCCCACTTTTTCCAATCCATTCCCCCTGCTCCTTTTGGTTCCCCACTGTTCTGCAGAACTCCCCACGATTCACCACTTTTTCCAAACTGTTCCCCCTGCTCCGTTTGGTTCTCCTTTATTCTGCGTTGTTACCCAAGGTTCCCCACTTTTCCGAGCTGTTCCCCCTGCTCCCTTTGGTTCCCCTCCGTCCTGCACTGTCCTACATGGTTTCCCAATTTTTCCAATCTCTTCCCCGTGCTCCTTTGGTTCCCCTCTGTTGTGCAGTCTTCCGAACGGTTCCCCACTTTTTCCAATCCGTTCCCCCTGCTTCCTTTTATTCCCTTCTGTTCTGCAGTGTTCCACACTGTTCCCCAATTTTTCCAATCCGATCACCCTGCTCCCATTGTTTCTCCACTCTTCTGCATTTTTCCACACCGTTCCCCACTTTTTCCAATCTCCTTGGGCTCCCCTCTGTTCTGCAGTTTACCCCACAGTTTCCACTTTTTCCAATCTGTTCCCCCTGCTCCCTTTGATTCCCCTCTGTTCTGCAGTGTTCCACACTGTTCCCCAAATTTTCCAATCCGTTCACCCTGCTCCCTTTGTTTCTCCACTCTTCTCAATTTTTCCACACCGTTCCCCACTTTTTCCAATCTGTTCGCCCTTCTCCTTGGGCTCCCCTCTGTTCTGCAGTTTACCCCACAGTTTCCACTTTTTCCAATCTGTTCCCCCTGCTCCCTTTGATTCCCCTCTGTTCTGCAGTGTTCCACACTGTTCCCCAAATTTTCCAATCCGTTCACCCTGCTCCCTTTGTTTCTCCACTCTTCTCAATTTTTCCACACCGTTCCCCACTTTTTCCAATCTGTTCGCCCTTCTCCTTGGGCTCCCCTCTGTTCTGCAGTTTACCCCACAGTTTCCACTTTTTCCAATCTGTTCACCCTGCTCCCTTTGGTTTCCCCTCTATTCTGCAGTATTCTATACAGTTCCCCACATTTTCCAATCTGTTCCTCCTGCTCCCTTTCGTTCCCCTCTGTTCTGCAGTGTTTCCCACGGTTCCCCACTTTTTCCAATCCGTTCCCGCTGCTCCGTTTGGTTCTCCACTGTTTTGCAGTATTCGCCACGGTTCCGCACTTTTTCCAATCTGTTCCCCCTGCTCCCTTTGGTTCCCCTCCGTCCTGCACTGTCCTCCATTGTTTCCCAATTTTTCCAATCTTTTCCCCGTGCTCCTTTGTTTCCCCTCTGTTGTGCAGTGTGCCTAACGGTTCCCCACTTTTTCCAATCCGTTCACCCTGCTCCCGTTGTTTCTCCACTCTTCTGCATTTTTCCACACAGTTCCCCACTTTTTCCAATCTGTTCGCCCTGCTCCTATTGGTTCCCCTCTGTTCTGCAGTGTCCCCCACAGTTCCCCACTTTTTCCAATCCGTTCCCCCTGTGCCCTTTTTTTCCCCTCTGTCCTGCATTGTCCTTCACGATTCCTCACTTTTTCCAATTCGTTCCACCTGCTCCCTTGGTTCCCCTCTGTTCTGCAGTGTTCCCCACGGTTCCGCAATTTTTCCAATGTATACCCCCTGCTCCCTTTGTTTCCTTACTCTTCTGCATTTTTCCACACTGTTTCCCAATTTTTCCAATCTCTTCCCCATGCTCCTTTGTTTCCCCTCTGTTGTGCAGTGTTCCGAACGGTTCCCGACTTTTTCCAATCTGTTCCTCCTGCTCCCTTTGGTTCCCCACTGTTCTGCATTTTTCCACACAGTTCCCCACTTTTTCCAATCTGTTCCCCCTGCTCCCTTTGATTCCCCACTGTTCTGCAGTGTTCCCCACTTCTCAACTTTTTTTCCGATATGTTCGTCCTGCTCCCTTTCGTTCCCCTCTGTTCTGCAGTGTTTCCCACGGTTCCCAACTTTTTCCAATCCATTCCCACTGCTCCCTTTCTTTCCCTCTGTTTTGCAGTGTTCGCCACGGTTCCTCACTTTTTTCCAATCTATTCTCCATGTTCCCTTTAGTTCTCCTATGTTCTGCAGTGTTCCACACAGTTCCCCACTTTTTCCAATCTGTTCCCCCTGCTCCCTTTGTTTCCTCACCCTTCTGCGTTTTCCACACTGTTCCCCACTTTTTCCAATCTGTTTCCCCCGCTCCCTTTGGTTCCCCACGGTTCCCCACTTTTCCGAGTTCTTCCCTCTGCTCCCTTTGGGTCCTCTCTGTTCTGCAGTGTTCCCCATGGTTCTCCACATTTTTTCCAATCTGTTCCCATGCTCCTTTTGGTTCCCCTCCGACCTGCACTGTCCTCCATTGTTTCCCAATTTTTCCAATCTTTTCCCCGTGCTCCTTTGTTTCACCTCTGTTGTGCAGTGTGCCTAACGGTTCCCCACTTTTTCCAATCTGTTCGCCCTGCTCCTATTGGTTCCCCTCTGTTCTGCAGTGTTCCCCACAGTTCCCCACTTTTTCCAATCCGTTCCCCCTGTGCCCTTTTTTTCCCCTCTGTCCTGCATTGTCCTTCACGATTCCTCACTTTTTCCAATTCGTTCCACCTGCTCCCTTGGTTCCCCTCTGTTCTGCAGTGTTCCCCACGGTTCCGCAATTTTTCCAATGTATACCCCCTGCTCCCTTTGTTTCCTTACTCTTCTGCATTTTTCCACACTGTTTCCCAATTTTTCCAATCTCTTCCCCATGCTCCTTTGTTTCCCCTCTGTTGTGCAGTGTTCCGAACGGTTCCCGACTTTTTCCAATCTGTTCCTCCTGCTCCCTTTGGTTCCCCACTGTTCTGCATTTTTCCACACAGTTCCCCACTTTTTCCAATCTGTTCCCCCTGCTCCCTTTGATTCCCCACTGTTCTGCAGTGTTCCCCACTTCTCAACTTTTTTCCGAAATATTCGTCCTTCTCCCTTTCGTTCCCCTCTGTTCTGCAGTGTTTCCCACGGTTCCCAACTTTTTCCAATCCATTCCCACTGCTCCCTTTGTTTCCCCTCTGTCCTGCAGTGTTCCCCACGTTTCTCCACTTTTTCCAATCAGTTCGCCCTGCTCCCTTTGTTTCCCCTCTGTCCTGCAATGTTCTCCACGCTTCCCCACTTTTTCCAATCCATTCCCCCTGCTCCTTTTGGTTCCCCACTGTTCTGCAGTGTTCCCCACGTTTCTCCACTTTTTCCAATCAGTTCGCCCTGCTCCCTTTGTTTCCCCTCTGTCCTGCAATGTTCTCCACGATTCACCACTTTTTCCAAACTGTTCCCCCTGCTCCGTTTGGTTCTCCTTTATTCTGCGTTGTTACCCAAGGTTCCCCACTTTTCCGAGCTGTTCCCCCTGCTCCCTTTGGTTCCCCTCCGTCCTGCACTGTCCTACATGGTTTCCCAATTTTTCCAATCTCTTCCCCGTGCTCCTTTGGTTCCCCTCTGTTGTGCAGTCTTCCGAACGGTTCCCCACTTTTTCCAATCCGTTCCCCCTGCTTCCTTTTATTCCCTTCTGTTCTGCAGTGTTCCACACTGTTCCCCAATTTTTCCAATCCGATCACCCTGCTCCCATTGTTTCTCCACTCTTCTGCATTTTTCCACACCGTTCCCCACTTTTTCCAATCTCCTTGGGCTCCCCTCTGTTCTGCAGTTTACCCCACCGTTTCCACTTTTTCCAATCTGTTCCCCCTGCTCCCTTTGATTCCCCTCTGTTCTGCAGTGTTCCACACTGTTCCCCAAATTTTCCAATCCGTTCACCCTGCTCCCTTTGTTTCTCCACTCTTCTCAATTTTTCCACACCGTTCCCCACTTTTTCCAATCTGTTCGCCCTTCTCCTTGGGCTCCCCTCTGTTCTGCAGTTTACCCCACAGTTTCCACTTTTTCCAATCTGTTCACCCTGCTCCCTTTGGTTTCCCCTCTATTCTGCAGTATTCTATACAGTTCCCCACATTTTCCAATCTGTTCCTCCTGCTCCCTTTCGTTCCCCTCTGTTCTGCAGTGTTTCCCACGGTTCCCCACTTTTTCCAATCCGTTCCCGCTGCTCCGTTTGGTTCTCCACTGTTTTGCAGTATTCGCCACGGTTCCGCACTTTTTCCAATCTGTTCCCCCTGCTCCCTTTGGTTCCCCTCCGTCCTGCACTGTCCTCCATTGTTTCCCAATTTTTCCAATCTTTTCCCCGTGCTCCTTTGTTTCCCCTCTGTTGTGCAGTGTGCCTAACGGTTCCCCACTTTTTCCAATCCGTTCACCCTGCTCCCGTTGTTTCTCCACTCTTCTGCATTTTTCCACACAGTTCCCCACTTTTTCCAATCTGTTCGCCCTGCTCCTATTGGTTCCCCTCTGTTCTGCAGTGTCCCCCACAGTTCCCCACTTTTTCCAATCCGTTCCCCCTGTGCCCTTTTTTTCCCCTCTGTCCTGCATTGTCCTTCACGATTCCTCACTTTTTCCAATTCGTTCCACCTGCTCCCTTGGTTCTCCTCTGTTCTGCAGTGTTCCCCACGGTTCCGCAATTTTTCCAATGTATACCCCCTGCTCCCTTTGTTTCCTTACTCTTCTGCATTTTTCCACACTGTTTCCCAATTTTTCCAATCTCTTCCCCATGCTCCTTTGTTTCCCCTCTGTTGTGCAGTGTTCCGAACGGTTCCCGACTTTTTCCAATCTGTTCCTCCTGCTCCCTTTGGTTCCCCACTGTTCTGCATTTTTCCACACAGTTCCCCACTTTTTCCAATCTGTTCCCCCTGCTCCCTTTGATTCCCCACTGTTCTGCAGTGTTCCCCACTTCTCAACTTTTTTTCCGATATGTTCGTCCTGCTCCCTTTCGTTCCCCTCTGTTCTGCAGTGTTTCCCACGGTTCCCAACTTTTTCCAATCCATTCCCACTGCTCCCTTTCTTTCCCTCTGTTTTGCAGTGTTCGCCACGGTTCCTCACTTTTTTCCAATCTATTCTCCATGTTCCCTTTAGTTCCCCTATGTTCTGCAGTGTTCCACACAGTTCCCCACTTTTTCCAATCTGTTCCCCCTGCTCCCTTTGTTTCCTCACCCTTCTGCGTTTTCCACACTGTTCCCCACTTTTTCCAATCTGTTTCCCCCGCTCCCTTTGGTTCCCCACGATTCCCCACTTTTCCGAGTTCTTCCCTCTGCTCCCTTTGGGTCCTCTCTGTTCTGCAGTGTTCCCCATGGTTCTCCACATTTTTTCCAATCTGTTCCCATGCTCCTTTTGGTTCCCCTCCGACCTGCACTGTCCTCCATTGTTTCCCAATTTTTCCAATCTCTTCCCCGTGCTCCTTTGTTTCCCCTCTGTCCTGCAATGTTTTCCACGGTTCCCCACTTTTTCCAATCCATTCCCCCTGCTCCTTTTGGTTCCCCACTGTTCTGCAGAACTCCCCACGATTCCCCACTTTTTCCAATCTGTTCCCCCTGCTCCGTTTGGTTCTCATTTATTCTGCAGTGTTACCCAAGGTTCCCCACTTTTCCGAGCTGTTCCCCTTACTCCCTTTGGTTCTGCAGTGTTCTGCAGTGTTCCCCACGGTTACCCACTTTTTCCAAACCGTTCCCCCTGCTCCCTTTGGTTCCCCTCTGTCCTGCAGTGTTCCCCACGGTTACCCACTTTTTCCAAACCGTTCCCCCTGCTCCCTTTGGTTCCCCTCTGTCCTGCAGTGTTCCCCACGGTTACCCACTTATTCCAATCCATTCCCCCTGCTCCCTTTAGTTCCCCTCTGTACTGCAGTGCTCTCCACGGTTCCCCGCATTTTCCAATTCGTTCTCCCTGCTCCCTTTGTTTTCCCACTGTTCTACATTTTTCCACACGGTTCCCCAATTTTTCCACTCTGTTCCCATGCTCCATTTGGTTCCCCTCTTTTCTGCAATATTCCCCACTGTTCCCTACCTTTTGCAATCTGTTCCCACTGCTCCCTTTGGTTCCCCACTGTTCTGCAGTGTTCGCTAACGGTTCCCCACTTTTTACAACCTGTACCTCCTGTTCCCTTTGGTTCCCCTCTGTCCTGCAGTGTTCCCCACGGTTCCACACTTTTTCCAATCTGTTCGCCGTGCTCTCTTTGGTTCCCCTCAGTTCTACAATGTTCCCCACAGTTCCCCACTTTATCCAATCTTTTCCCCCTGCTCCCTTTGGTTCCCCACTGTTCTGCAGTGTTTGCTAACGGTTCCCCACTTTTTACAACCTGTACCTCCTCTTCCCTTTGGTTCCCCTCTGTCCTGCAGTGTCCTCCATGGTTTCCCAATTTTTCCAATCTCTTCCCCGTGCTCCTTTGGTTCCCCTCTGTTGTTCAGTGTTCCGAACGGTTCCCCACATTTTCCTATCCGTTCTCCCTGCATTCTTTGCTTTCCCACTGTTCTGCATTTTTCCACACGGTTCCCCAATTTTTCCAATCTGTTCCCATGCTCCATTTGTTTCCCCTCTTTTCTGCAATATTCCCCGCTGTTCCACACTTTTTCCAATCTATTCGCCGTGCTCTCTTTGGTTCCTCTCTGTTCTACAGTGTTCCCCACAGTTCCCCACTTTTTCCAATCTGTTCCCCCTGCTCCCTTTGGTTCCCCTCCGTCCTGCACTGTCCTCCATGGTTTCCCAATTTTTCCAATCTCTTCCCCGTGCTCCTTTGGTTCCCCTCTGTTGTTCAGTGTTCTGAACGGTTCCCCACTTTTTCCAATCCGTTCACCCTGCTCCCGTTGTTTCTCCACTCTTCTGCATTTTCCACACCGTTCCCCACTTTTTCCAATCTGTTCCCCCTGCTCCCGTTGGTTCCCCTCTATTCTGCAGTTTTCTATACAGTTCCCCACATTTTCCAATTCGTTACCCCTGCTCCCTTTGTTTCCCCTCTGTCCTGCAATGTTTTCCACGGTTCCCCACTTTTTCCAATCCATTCCCCCTGCTCCTTTTGGTTCCCCACTGTTCTGCAGAACTCCCCACGATTCCCCACTTTTTCCAATCTGTTCCCCCTGCTCCGTTTGGTTCTCCTTTATTCTGCAGTGTTACCCAAGGTTCCCCACTTTTCCGAGCTGTTCCCCTTACTCCCTTTGGTTCTGCAGTGTTCTGCAGTGTTCCCCACGGTTACCCACTTTTTCCAAACCGTTCCCCCTGCTCCCTTTGGTTCCCCTCTGTCCTGCAGTGTTCCCCACGGTTACCCACTTTTTCCAAACCGTTCCCCCTGCTCCCTTTGGTTCCCCTCTGTCCTGCAGTGTTCCCCACGGTTACCCACTTATTCCAATCCATTCCCCCTGCTCCCTTTAGTTCCCCTCTGTACTGCAGTGCTCTCCACGGTTCCCCGCATTTTCCAATCCGTTCTCCCTGCTCCCTTTGTTTTCCCACTTTTCTACATTTTTCCACACGGTTCCCCAATTTTTCCACTCTGTTCCCATGCTCCATTTGGTTCCCCTCTTTTCTGCAATATTCCCCACTGTTCCCTACCTTTTGCAATCTGTTCCCACTGCTCCCTTTGGTTCCCCACTGTTCTGCAGTGTTCGCTAACGGTTCCCCACTTTTTACAACCTGTACCTCCTGTTCCCTTTGGTTCCCCTCTGTCCTGCAGTGTTCCCCACGGTTCCACACTTTTTCCAATCTGTTCGCCGTGCTCTCTTTGGTTCCCCTCAGTTCTACAATGTTCCCCACAGTTCCCCACTTTATCCAATCTTTTCCCCCAGCTCCCTTTGGTTCCCCTCCGTCCTGCACTGTCCTCCATGGTTTCCCAATTTTTCCAATCTCTTCCCCGTGCTCCTTTGGTTCCCCTCTGTTGTGCAGTGTTTCGAACGGTTCCCCACTTTTTCCAATCCGTTCTCCCTGCTCCTTTTGGTTCCCCACTGTTCTGCAGGACTCCCCACGATTCACCACTTTTTCCAATCTGTTCCCCCTGCTCCGTTTGGTTCTCCTTTATTCTGCAGTGTTACCCAAGGTTCCCCACTTTTCCGAGCTGTTGCCCCTGCTCCCTGTGGTTCCCCTCCGTCCTGCACTGTCCTACATGGTTTCCCAATTTTTCCAATCTCTTCCCCGTGCTCCTTTGGTTCCCCTCTGTTGTGCAGTCTTCCGAACGGTTCCCCACTTTTTCCAATCCGTTCCCCCTGCTTCCTTTGATTCCCTTCTGTTCTGCAGTGTTCCACACTGTTCCCCAATTTTTTCAATCCGATCACCCTGCTCCCATTGTTTCTCCACTCTTCTGCATTTTTCCACACCGTTCCCCACTTTTTCCAATCTGTTCGCCCTTCTCCTTGGGCTCCCCTCTGTTCTGCAGTTTACCCCACAGTTTCCACTTTTTCCAATCTGTTCCCCCTGCTCCCTTTGCTCTCCCCTCTATTCTGCAGTATTCTATACAGTTCCCCACATTTTCCAATCCGTTACCCCTGCTCCCTTTGGTTCCCCTCTGTTCTGCAGTGTTCTCCACGGTTCCCGACTTTTTCCAATCTGTTCTCCTGCTCCCTTTGGTTCCCCACTGTTCTGCATTTTTCCACACAATTCCCCACTTTTTCCAATCTGTTCCCCCTGCTCCCTTTGTTTCCTCACTCTTCTGCATTTTTCCACACTGTTCGCCACTTTTTCCAATCTGATCCCCCTGCTCCCTTTGTTTCCTCACTCTTCTGCATTTTTGCACACTGTTCCCCACTTTTTCCAATCTGTTTCCCCGATCCCTTTGGTTCCCCACTGTTCTGCAGTATTCCCCACTTTTCCACTATTTTCGAATTTGTTCGCCGTGATCGCTTTGGTTCCTCTCTGTCTGCAGTGTTCTTCACAGTTCCCCACTTTATCCAATCCGTTCCCCCCTGCTCCCTTTGGTTCCCCTCTGTCCTGCAGTGTTCCCCACTTCTCAACTTCTTTCCGATATTCTCGCCGTGCTCCATTTCGTTCCCCTCTGTTCTGCAGTGTTTCCCACGGTTCCCCACTTTTTCCAATCCGTTCCCGCTGCTCCCTTTGGTTCCCCACTGTTTTGCAGTGTTCGCCATGGTTCTTCACTTTTTCCAATCTGTTCCCCATGCTCCGTTTAGTTCCCCTCTATTCTGCCGTGTTCCCCAAGGTGCACACTTTTTCGAATCTGTTCACCCTGCTCCCTTTGTTTCCCCTCTGTCCTGCAGTGTTCCCCACGTTTCCCCACATTTACCAATCAGATCGCCCTGCTCCCTTTGTTTTCCCTCTGTCCTGCAATGTTCTCCACGGTTCCCCACTTTTTTCCAATCGATTCCCCCTGCTCCTTTTGGTTCACCACTGTTCTGCAGAACTCCCCACGATTCCCCACTTTTTCCAATCTGTTCCCCCTGCTCCGTTTGGTTCTCCTTTATTCTGCAGTGTTCCCCAAGGTTCCCCACTTTTCCGTGCTGTTCCCCCTGCTCCCTTTGGTTCTGCAGTGTTCTGCAGTGTTCCCCACGGTTACCCACTTTTTCCAAACCGTTCCCCCTGCTCCCTTTGGTTCCCCTCTGTCCTGCAGTGTTCCCCACGGTTACCCACTTATTCCAATCCATTCCCCCTGCTCCCTTTGGTTCCCCTCTGTCCTGCATTTTCCCCCACAGTTCCCCACTTTTCCAATCCGTTCTCCCTGCTCCCTTTAGTTCCCCACAATACTGCAGTGCTCTCCACGGTTCCCCACATTTTCCAATCCGTTCTCCCTGCTCCCTTTGGTTTCCCACCGTTCTGCATTTTTCCACACGGTTCCCCAATTTTTCCAATCTGTTCCCATGCTCCATTTGGTTCCCCTCTTTTCTGCAATATTCCCCACTGTTCCACACCTTTTGCAATCTGTTCCCCCTGCTCCCTTTGGTTCCCCACTGTTCTGCAGTTTTCGCTAACGGTTCCCCATTTTTTACAACCTGTACCTCCTGTTCCCTTTGGTTCCCCTCTGTCCTGCAGTGTTCCCCACGGTTCCACACTTTTTGCAATCTGTTCGCCGTGCTCTCTTTGGTTCCCCTCAGTTCTACAATGTTCCCCACAGTTCCCAACTTTATCCAATCTGTTCCCCCTGCTCCCTTTGGTTCCCCTCCGTCCTGCACTGTCCTCCATGGTTTCCCAATTTTTCCAATCTCTTCCCCGTGCTCCTTTGGTTCCCCTCTGTAGTGCAGTGTTCCGAACGGTTCCCCACTTTTTCCAATCCGTTCCCCCTGCTTCCTTTGATTCCCTTCTGTTCTGCAGTGTTCCACACTGTTCCCCAAATTTTCCAATCCGTTCACCCTGCTCCCTTTGTTTCTCCACTCTTCTCAATTTTTCCACACCGTTCCCCACTTTTTCCAATCTGTTCGCCCTTCTCCTTGGGCTCCCCTCTGTTCTGCAGTTTACCCCACAGTTTCCACTTTTTCCAAACTGTTCACCCAGCTCCCTTTGGTTTCCCCTCTATTCTGCAGTATTCTATACAGTTCCCCACATTTTCCAATCTGTTCCTCCTGCTCCCTTTCGTTCCCTTCTGTTCTGCAGTGTTTCCCACGGTTCCCCACTTTTTCCAATCCGTTCCCGCTGCTCCGTTTGGTTCTCCACTGTTTTGCAGTATTCGCCACGGTTCCGCACTTTTTCCAATCTGTTCCCCCTGCTCCCTTTGGTTCCCCTCCGTCCTGCACTGTCCTCCATTGTTTCCCAATTTTTCCAATCTTTTCCCCGTGCTCCTTTGTTTCCCCTCTGTTGTGCAGTGTGCCTAACGGTTCCCCACTTTTTCCAATCTGTTCGCCCTGCTCCTATTGGTTCCCCTCTGTCCTGCATTGTCCTTCACGATTCCTCACTTTTTCCAATTCGTTCCACCTGCTCCCTTGGTTCCCCTCTGTTCTGCAGTGTTCCCCACGGTTCCGCAATTTTTCCAATGTATACCCCCTGCTCCCTTTGTTTCCTTACTCTTCTGCATTTTTCCACACTGTTTCCCAATTTTTCCAATCTCTTCCCCATGCTCCTTTGTTTCCCCTCTGTTGTGCAGTGTTCCGAACGGTTCCCGACTTTTTCCAATCTGTTCCTCCTGCTCCCTTTGGTTCCCCACTGTTCTGCATTTTTCCACACAGTTCCCCACTTTTTCCAATCTGTTCCCCCTGCTCCCTTTGATTCCCCACTGTTCTGCAGTGTTCCCCACTTCTCAACTTTTTTCCGATATATTCGTCCTTCTCCCTTTCGTTCCCCTCTGTTCTGCAGTGTTTCCCACGGTTCCCAACTTTTTCCAATCCATTCCCACTGCTCCCTTTGTTTCCCCTCTGTCCTGCAGTGTTCCCCACGTTTCTCCACTTTTTCCAATCAGTTCGCCCTGCTCCCTTTGTTTCCCCTCTGTCCTGCAATGTTCTCCACGCTTCCCCACTTTTTCCAATCCATTCCCCCTGCTCCTTTTGGTTCCCCACTGTTCTGCAGAACTCCCCACGATTCACCACTTTTTCCAAACTGTTCCCCCTGCTCCGTTTGGTTCTCCTTTATTCTGCGTTGTTACCCAAGGTTCCCCACTTTTCCGAGCTGTTCCCCCTGCTCCCTTTGGTTCCCCTCCGTCCTGCACTGTCCTACATGGTTTCCCAATTTTTCCAATCTCTTCCCCGTGCTCCTTTGGTTCCCCTCTGTTGTGCAGTCTTCCGAACGGTTCCCCACTTTTTCCAATCCGTTCCCCCTGCTTCCTTTTATTCCCTTCTGTTCTGCAGTGTTCCACACTGTTCCCCAATTTTTCCAATCCGATCACCCTGCTCCCATTGTTTCTCCACTCTTCTGCATTTTTCCACACCGTTCCACACTTTTTCCAATCTCCTTGGGCTCCCCTCTGTTCTGCAGTTTACCCCACAGTTTCCACTTTTTCCAATCTGTTCCCCCTGCTCCCTTTGATTCCCCTCTGTTCTGCAGTGTTCCACACTGTTCCCCAAATTTTCCAATCCGTTCACCCTGCTCCCTTTGTTTCTCCACTCTTCTCAATTTTTCCACACCGTTCCCCACTTTTTCCAATCTGTTCGCCCTTCTCCTTGGGCTCCCCTCTGTTCTGCAGTTTACCCCACAGTTTCCACTTTTTCCAATCTGTTCACCCTGCTCCCTTTGGTTTCCCCTCTATTCTGCAGTATTCTATACAGTTCCCCACATTTTCCAATCTGTTCCTCCTGCTCCCTTTCGTTCCCCTCTGTTCTGCAGTGTTTCCCACGGTTCCCCATTTTTTCCAATCCGTTCCCGCTGCTCCGTTTGGTTCTCCACTGTTTTGCAGTATTCGCCACGGTTCCGCACTTTTTCCAATCTGTTCCCCCTGCTCCCTTTGGTTCCCCTCCGTCCTGCACTGTCCTCCATTGTTTCCCAATTTTTCCAATCTTTTCCCCGTGCTCCTTTGTTTCCCCTCTGTTGTGCAGTGTGCCTAACGGTTCCCCACTTTTTCCAATCCGTTCACCCTGCTCCCGTTGTTTCTCCACTCTTCTGCATTTTTCCACACAGTTCCCCACTTTTTCCAATCTGTTCGCCCTGCTCCTATTGGTTCCCCTCTGTTCTGCAGTGTCCCCCACAGTTCCCCACTTTTTCCAATCCGTTCCCCCTGTGCCCTTTTTTTCCCCTCTGTCCTGCATTGTCCTTCACGATTCCTCACTTTTTCCAATTCGTTCCACCTGCTCCCTTGGTTCTCCTCTGTTCTGCAGTGTTCCCCACGGTTCCGCAATTTTTCCAATGTATACCCCCTGCTCCCTTTGTTTCCTTACTCTTCTGCATTTTTCCACACTGTTTCCCAATTTTTCCAATCTCTTCCCCATGCTCCTTTGTTTCCCCTCTGTTGTGCAGTGTTCCGAACGGTTCCCGACTTTTTCCAATCTGTTCCTCCTGCTCCCTTTGGTTCCCCACTGTTCTGCATTTTTCCACACAGTTCCCCACTTTTTCCAATCTGTTCCCCCTGCTCCCTTTGATTCCCCACTGTTCTGCAGTGTTCCCCACTTCTCAACTTTTTTTCCGATATGTTCGTCCTGCTCCCTTTCGTTCCCCTCTGTTCTGCAGTGTTTCCCACGGTTCCCAACTTTTTCCAATCCATTCCCACTGCTCCCTTTCTTTCCCTCTGTTTTGCAGTGTTCGCCACGGTTCCTCACTTTTTTCCAATCTATTCTCCATGTTCCCTTTAGTTCCCCTATGTTCTGCAGTGTTCCACACAGTTCCCCACTTTTTCCAATCTGTTCCCCCTGCTCCCTTTGTTTCCTCACCCTTCTGCGTTTTCCACACTGTTCCCCACTTTTTCCAATCTGTTTCCCCCGCTCCCTTTGGTTCCCCACGGTTCCCCACTTTTCCGAGTTCTTCCCTCTGCTCCCTTTGGGTCCTCTCTGTTCTGCAGTGTTCCCCATGGTTCTCCACATTTTTTCCAATCTGTTCCCATGCTCCTTTTGGTTCCCCTCCGACCTGCACTGTCCTCCATTGTTTCCCAATTTTTCCAATCTCTTCCCCGTGCTCCTTTGGTTCCCCTCTGTTCTGCAGTGTTCCAAACAGTTCCCCACTTTTTCCAATACGTTAACCCTGCACCCGTTGTTGTTCCACTCTTCTGCATTTTTCCACACCGTTCCCCACTTTTTCCAATCGGCTCCCCCTGCTCCCTTTGGTTCCCCTCTGTCCTGCAGTGTTCCCCACTTCTCAACTTCTTTCCGATATGCTAGCCGTGCTCCATTTAGTTCCCCTCTGTTCTGCAGTGTTTCCCACGGTTCCCCACTTTTTCCAATCCGTTCCCACTGCTCCCTTTGTTTCCCCTCTGTCCTGCAGTGTTCCCCACGTTTCCCCACTTTTTTCCAATCAATTCCCCCTGCTCCTTTTGGTTCCCCACTGTTCTGCAGAACTCCCCACGATTCCCCACTTTTTCCATTCTGTTCCCCCTGCTCCCTGTGGTTCCCCTCCGTCCTGCACTGTCCTACATGGTTTCCCAATTTTTCCAATCTCTTCCCCGTGCTCCTTTGGTTCCCCTCTGTTGTGCAGTCTTCCGAACGGTTCCCCACTTTTTCCAATCCGTTCCCCCTGCTTCCTTTGATCCCTTCTGTTCTGCAGTGTTCCACACTGTTCCCCAATTTTTCCAATCCGATCACCCTGCTCCCATTGTTTCTCCACTCTTCTGCATTTTTCCACACCGTTCCCCACTTTTTCCAATCTGTTCGCCCTTCTCCTTGGGCTCCCCTCTGTTCTGCAGTTTACCCCACAGTTTCCACTTTTTCCAATCTGTTCCCCCTGCTCCCTTTGCTCTCCCCTCTATTCTGCAGTATTCTATACAGTTCCCCACATTTTCCAATCCGTTACCCCTGCTCCCTTTGGTTCCCCTCTGTTCTGCAGTGTTCTCCACGGTTCCCGACTTTTTCCAATCTGTTCTCCTGCTCCCTTTGGTTCCCCACTGTTCTGCATTTTTCCACACAATTCCCCACTTTTTCCAATCTGTTCCCCCTGCTCCCTTTGTTTCCTCACTCTTCTGCATTTTTCCACACTGTTCGCCACTTTTTCCAATCTGATCCCCCTGCTCCCTTTGTTTCCTCACTCTTCTGCATTTTTGCACACTGTTCCCCACTTTTTCCAATCTGTTTCCCCCGATCCCTTTGGTTCCCCACTGTTCTGCAGTATTCCCCACTTTTCCACTATTTTCGAATTTGTTCGCCGTGATCGCTTTGGTTCCTCTCTGTCTGCAGTGTTCTTCACAGTTCCCCACTTTATCCAATCCGTTCCCCCCTGCTCCCTTTGGTTCCCCTCTGTCCTGCAGTGTTCCCCACTTCTCAACTTCTTTCCGATATGCTCGCCGTGCTCCATTTCGTTCCCCTCTGTTCTGCAGTGTTTCCCACGGTTCCCTCACTTTTTCCAATCCGTTCCCGCTGCTCCCTTTGGTTCCCCACTGTTTTGCAGTGTTCGCCATGGTTCTTCACTTTTTCCAATCTGTTCCCCATGCTCCGTTTAGTTCCCCTCTATTCTGCCGTGTTCCCCAAGGTGCACACTTTTTCGAATCTGTTCACCCTGCTCCCTTTGTTTCCCCTCTGTCCTGCAGTGTTCCCCACGTTTCCCCACATTTACCAATCAGATCGCCCTGCTCCCTTTGTTTTCCCTCTGTCCTGCAATGTTCTCCACGGTTCCCCACTTTTTTCCAATCGATTCCCCCTGCTCCTTTTGGTTCCCCACTGTTCTGCAGAACTCCCCACGATTCCCCACTTTTTCCAATCTGTTCCCCCTGCTCCGTTTGGTTCTCCTTTATTCTGCAGTGTTCCCCAAGGTTCCCCACTTTTCCGTGCTGTTCCCCCTGCTCCCTTTGGTTCTGCAGTGTTCTGCAGTGTTCCCCACGGTTACCCACTTTTTCCAAACCGTTCCCCCTGCTCCCTTTGGTTCCCCTCTGTCCTGCAGTGTTCCCCACGGTTACCCACTTATTCCAATCCATTCCCCCTGCTCCCTTTGGTTCCCCTCTGTCCTGCATTTTCCCCCACAGTTCCCCACTTTTCCAATCCGTTCCCCCTGCACCCTTTAGTTCCCCACAATACTGCAGTGCTCTCCACGGTTCCCCACATTTTCCAATCCGTTCTCCCTGCTCCCTTTGGTTTCCCACCGTTCTGCATTTTTCCACATGGTGCCCCAATTTTTCCAATCTGTTCCCATGCTCCATTTGGTTCCCCTCTTTTCTGCAATATTCCCCACTGTTCCACACCTTTTGCAATCTGTTCCCCCTGCTCCCTTTGGTTCCCCACTGTTCTGCAGTTTTCGCTAACGGTTCCCCATTTTTTACAACTTGTACCTCCTGTTCCCTTTGGTTCCCCTCTGTCCTGCAGTGTTCCCCACGGTTCCACACTTTTTGCAATCTGTTCGCCGTGCTCTCTTTGGTTCCCCTCAGTTCTACAATGTTCCCCACAGTTCCCAACTTTATCCAATCTGTTCCCCCTGCTCCCTTTGGTTCCCCTCCGTCCTGCACTGTCCTCCATGGTTTCCCAATTTTTCCAATCTCTTCCCCGTGCTCCTTTGGTTCCCCTCTGTAGTGCAGTGTTCCGAACGGTTCCCCACTTTTTCCAATCCGTTCCCCCTGCTTCCTTTGATTCCCTTCTGTTCTGCAGTGTTCCACACTGTTCCCCAAATTTTCCAATCCGTTCACCCTGCTCCCTTTGTTTCTCCACTCTTCTCAATTTTTCCACACCGTTCCCCACTTTTTCCAATCTGTTCGCCCTTCTCCTTGGGCTCCCCTCTGTTCTGCAGTTTACCCCACAGTTTCCACTTTTTCCAAACTGTTCACCCAGCTCCCTTTGGTTTCCCCTCTATTCTGCAGTATTCTATACAGTTCCCCACATTTTCCAATCTGTTCCTCCTGCTCCCTTTCGTTCCCTTCTGTTCTGCAGTGTTTCCCACGGTTCCCCACTTTTTCCAATCCGTTCCCGCTGCTCCGTTTGGTTCTCCACTGTTTTGCAGTATTCGCCACGGTTCCGCACTTTTTCCAATCTGTTCCCCCTGCTCCCTTTGGTTCCCCTCCGTCCTGCACTGTCCTCCATTGTTTCCCAATTTTTCCAATCTTTTCCCCGTGCTCCTTTGTTTCCCCTCTGTTGTGCAGTGTGCCTAACGGTTCCCCACTTTTTCCAATCTGTTCGCCCTGCTCCTATTGGTTCCCCTCTGTCCTGCATTGTCCTTCACGATTCCTCACTTTTTCCAATTCGTTCCACCTGCTCCCTTGGTTCCCCTCTGTTCTGCAGTGTTCCCCACGGTTCCGCAATTTTTCCAATGTATACCCCCTGCTCCCTTTGTTTCCTTACTCTTCTGCATTTTTCCACACTGTTTCCCAATTTTTCCAATCTCTTCCCCATGCTCCTTTGTTTCCCCTCTGTTGTGCAGTGTTCCGAACGGTTCCCGACTTTTTCCAATCTGTTCCTCCTGCTCCCTTTGGTTCCCCACTGTTCTGCATTTTTCCACACAGTTCCCCACTTTTTCCAATCTGTTCCCCCTGCTCCCTTTGATTCCCCACTGTTCTGCAGTGTTCCCCACTTCTCAACTTTTTTCCGATATATTCGTCCTTCTCCCTTTCGTTCCCCTCTGTTCTGCAGTGTTTCCCACGGTTCCCAACTTTTTCCAATCCATTCCCACTGCTCCCTTTGTTTCCCCTCTGTCCTGCAGTGTTCCCCACGTTTCTCCACTTTTTCCAATCAGTTCGCCCTGCTCCCTTTGTTTCCCCTCTGTCCTGCAATGTTCTCCACGCTTCCCCACTTTTTCCAATCCATTCCCCCTGCTCCTTTTGGTTCCCCACTGTTCTGCAGAACTCCCCACGATTCACCACTTTTTCCAAACTGTTCCCCCTGCTCCGTTTGGTTCTCCTTTATTCTGCGTTGTTACCCAAGGTTCCCCACTTTTCCGAGCTGTTCCCCCTGCTCCCTTTGGTTCCCCTCCGTCCTGCACTGTCCTACATGGTTTCCCAATTTTTCCAATCTCTTCCCCGTGCTCCTTTGGTTCCCCTCTGTTGTGCAGTCTTCCGAACGGTTCCCCACTTTTTCCAATCCGTTCCCCCTGCTTCCTTTTATTCCCTTCTGTTCTGCAGTGTTCCACACTGTTCCCCAATTTTTCCAATCCGATCACCCTGCTCCCATTGTTTCTCCACTCTTCTGCATTTTTCCACACCGTTCCACACTTTTTCCAATCTCCTTGGGCTCCCCTCTGTTCTGCAGTTTACCCCACAGTTTCCACTTTTTCCAATCTGTTCCCCCTGCTCCCTTTGATTCCCCTCTGTTCTGCAGTGTTCCACACTGTTCCCCAAATTTTCCAATCCGTTCACCCTGCTCCCTTTGTTTCTCCACTCTTCTCAATTTTTCCACACCGTTCCCCACTTTTTCCAATCTGTTCGCCCTTCTCCTTGGGCTCCCCTCTGTTCTGCAGTTTACCCCACAGTTTCCACTTTTTCCAATCTGTTCACCCTGCTCCCTTTGGTTTCCCCTCTATTCTGCAGTATTCTATACAGTTCCACACATTTTCCAATCTGTTCCTCCTGCTCCCTTTCGTTCCCCTCTGTTCTGCAGTGTTTCCCACGGTTCCCCATTTTTTCCAATCCGTTCCCGCTGCTCCGTTTGGTTCTCCACTGTTTTGCAGTATTCGCCACGGTTCCGCACTTTTTCCAATCTGTTCCCCCTGCTCCCTTTGGTTCCCCTCCGTCCTGCACTGTCCTCCATTGTTTCCCAATTTTTCCAATCTTTTCCCCGTGCTCCTTTGTTTCCCCTCTGTTGTGCAGTGTGCCTAACGGTTCCCCACTTTTTCCAATCCGTTCACCCTGCTCCCGTTGTTTCTCCACTCTTCTGCATTTTTCCACACAGTTCCCCACTTTTTCCAATCTGTTCGCCCTGCTCCTATTGGTTCCCCTCTGTTCTGCAGTGTCCCCCACAGTTCCCCACTTTTTCCAATCCGTTCCCCCTGTGCCCTTTTTTTCCCCTCTGTCCTGCATTGTCCTTCACGATTCCTCACTTTTTCCAATTCGTTCCACCTGCTCCCTTGGTTCTCCTCTGTTCTGCAGTGTTCCCCACGGTTCCGCAATTTTTCCAATGTATACCCCCTGCTCCCTTTGTTTCCTTACTCTTCTGCATTTTTCCACACTGTTTCCCAATTTTTCCAATCTCTTCCCCATGCTCCTTTGTTTCCCCTCTGTTGTGCAGTGTTCCGAACGGTTCCCGACTTTTTCCAATCTGTTCCTCCTGCTCCCTTTGGTTCCCCACTGTTCTGCATTTTTCCACACAGTTCCCCACTTTTTCCAATCTGTTCCCCCTGCTCCCTTTGATTCCCCACTGTTCTGCAGTGTTCCCCACTTCTCAACTTTTTTTCCGATATGTTCGTCCTGCTCCCTTTCGTTCCCCTCTGTTCTGCAGTGTTTCCCACGGTTCCCAACTTTTTCCAATCCATTCCCACTGCTCCCTTTCTTTCCCTCTGTTTTGCAGTGTTCGCCACGGTTCCTCACTTTTTTCCAATCTATTCTCCATGTTCCCTTTAGTTCCCCTATGTTCTGCAGTGTTCCACACAGTTCCCCACTTTTTCCAATCTGTTCCCCCTGCTCCCTTTGTTTCCTCACCCTTCTGCGTTTTCCACACTGTTCCCCACTTTTTCCAATCTGTTTCCCCCGCTCCCTTTGGTTCCCCACGGTTCCCCACTTTTCCGAGTTCTTCCCTCTGCTCCCTTTGGGTCCTCTCTGTTCTGCAGTGTTCCCCATGGTTCTCCACATTTTTTCCAATCTGTTCCCATGCTCCTTTTGGTTCCCCTCCGACCTGCACTGTCCTCCATTGTTTCCCAATTTTTCCAATCTCTTCCCCGTGCTCCTTTGGTTCCCCTCTGTTCTGCAGTGTTCCAAACAGTTCCCCACTTTTTCCAATACGTTAACCCTGCACCCGTTGTTGTTCCACTCTTCTGCATTTTTCCACACCGTTCGCCACTTTTTCCAATCGGCTCCCCCTGCTCCCTTTGGTTCCCCTCTGTCCTGCAGTGTTCCCCACTTCTCAACTTCTTTCCGATATGCTAGCCGTGCTCCATTTAGTTCCCCTCTGTTCTGCAGTGTTTCCCACGGTTCCCCACTTTTTCCAATCCGTTCCCACTGCTCCCTTTGTTTCCCCTCTGTCCTGCAGTGTTCCCCACGTTTCCCCACTTTTTTCCAATCAATTCCCCCTGCTCCTTTTGGTTCCCCACTGTTCTGCAGAACTCCCCACGATTCCCCACTTTTTCCATTCTGTTCCCCCTGCTCCCTGTGGTTCCCCTCCGTCCTGCACTGTCCTACATGGTTTCCCAATTTTTCCAATCTCTTCCCCGTGCTCCTTTGGTTCCCCTCTGTTGTGCAGTCTTCCGAACGGTTCCCCACTTTTTCCAATCCGTTCCCCCTGCTTCCTTTGATCCCTTCTGTTCTGCAGTGTTCCACACTGTTCCCCAATTTTTCCAATCCGATCACCCTGCTCCCATTGTTTCTCCACTCTTCTGCATTTTTCCACACCGTTCCCCACTTTTTCCAATCTGTTCGCCCTTCTCCTTGGGCTCCCCTCTGTTCTGCAGTTTACCCCACAGTTTCCACTTTTTCCAATCTGTTCCCCCTGCTCCCTTTGCTCTCCCCTCTATTCTGCAGTATTCTATACAGTTCCCCACATTTTCCAATCCGTTACCCCTGCTCCCTTTGGTTCCCCTCTGTTCTGCAGTGTTCTCCACGGTTCCCGACTTTTTCCAATCTGTTCTCCTGCTCCCTTTGGTTCCCCACTGTTCTGCATTTTTCCACACAATTCCCCACTTTTTCCAATCTGTTCCCCCTGCTCCCTTTGTTTCCTCACTCTTCTGCATTTTTCCACACTGTTCGCCACTTTTTCCAATCTGATCCCCCTGCTCCCTTTGTTTCCTCACTCTTCTGCATTTTTGCACACTGTTCCCCACTTTTTCCAATCTGTTTCCCCCGATCCCTTTGGTTCCCCACTCTTCTGCAGTATTCCCCACTTTTCCACTATTTTCGAATTTGTTCGCCGTGATCGCTTTGGTTCCTCTCTGTCTGCAGTGTTCTTCACAGTTCCCCACTTTATCCAATCCGTTCCCCCCTGCTCCCTTTGGTTCCCCTCTGTCCTGCAGTGTTCCCCACTTCTCAACTTCTTTCCGATATGCTCGCCGTGCTCCATTTCGTTCCCCTCTGTTCTGCAGTGTTTCCCACGGTTCCCTCACTTTTTCCAATCCGTTCCCGCTGCTCCCTTTGGTTCCCCACTGTTTTGCAGTGTTCGCCATGGTTCTTCACTTTTTCCAATCTGTTCCCCATGCTCCGTTTAGTTCCCCTCTATTCTGCCGTGTTCCCCAAGGTGCACACTTTTTCGAATCTGTTCACCCTGCTCCCTTTGTTTCCCCTCTGTCCTGCAGTGTTCCCCACGTTTCCCCACATTTACCAATCAGATCGCCCTGCTCCCTTTGTTTTCCCTCTGTCCTGCAATGTTCTCCACGGTTCCCCACTTTTTTCCAATCCATTCCCCCTGCTCCTTTTGGTTCCCCACTGTTCTGCAGAACTCCCCACGATTCCCCACTTTTTCCAATATGTTCCCCCTGCTCCGTTTGGTTCTCCTTTATTCTGCAGTGTTCCCCAAGGTTCCCCACTTTTCCGTGCTGTTCCCCCTGCTCCCTTTGGTTCTGCAGTGTTCTGCAGTGTTCCCCACGGTTACCCACTTTTTCCAAACCGTTCCCCCTGCTCCCTTTGGTTCCCCTCTGTCCTGCAGTGTTCCCCACGGTTACCCACTTATTCCAATCCATTCCCCCTGCTCCCTTTGGTTCCCCTCTGTCCTGCATTTTCCCCCACAGTTCCCCACTTTTCCAATCCGTTCCCCCTGCACCCTTTAGTTCCCCACAATACTGCAGTGCTCTCCACGGTTCCCCACATTTTCCAATCCGTTCTCCCTGCTCCCTTTGGTTTCCCACCGTTCTGCATTTTTCCACATGGTGCCCCAATTTTTCCAATCTGTTCCCATGCTCCATTTGGTTCCCCTCTTTTCTGCAATATTCCCCACTGTTCCACACCTTTTGCAATCTGTTCCCCCTGCTCCCTTTGGTTCCCCACTGTTCTGCAGTTTTCGCTAACGGTTCCCCATTTTTTACAACTTGTACCTCCTGTTCCCTTTGGTTCCCCTCTGTCCTGCAGTGTTCCCCACGGTTCCACACTTTTTGCAATCTGTTCGCCGTGCTCTCTTTGGTTCCCCTCAGTTCTACAATGTTCCCCACAGTTCCCAACTTTATCCAATCTGTTCCCCCTGCTCCCTTTGGTTCCCCTCCGTCCTGCACTGTCCTCCATGGTTTCCCAATTTTTCCAATCTCTTCCCCGTGCTCCTTTGGTTCCCCTCTGTAGTGCAGTGTTCCGAACGGTTCCCCACTTTTTCCAATCCGTTCCCCCTGCTTCCTTTGATTCCCTTCTGTTCTGCAGTGTTCCACACTGTTCCCCAATTTTTCCAATCCGATCACCCTGCTCCCATTGTTTCTCCACTCTTCTGCATTTTTCCACACCGTTCCCCACTTTTTCCAATCTGTTCGCCCTTCTCCTTGGGCTCCCCTCTGTTCTGCAGTTTACCCCACAGTTTCCACTTTTTCCAATCTGTTCCCCCTGCTCCCTTTGCTCTCCCCTCTATTCTGCAGTATTCTATACAGTTCCCCACATTTTCCAATCCGTTACCCCTGCTCCCTTTGGTTCCCCTCTGTTCTGCAGTGTTCTCCACGGTTCCCGACTTTTTCCAATCTGTTCTCCTGCTCCCTTTGGTTCCCCACTGTTCTGCATTTTTCCACACAATTCCCCACTTTTTCCAATCTGTTCCCCCTGCTCCCTTTGTTTCCTCACTCTTCTGCATTTTTCCACACTGTTCGCCACTTTTTCCAATCTGATCCCCCTGCTCCCTTTGTTTCCTCACTCTTCTGCATTTTTGCACACTGTTCCCCACTTTTTCCAATCTGTTTCCCCCGATCCCTTTGGTTCCCCACTGTTCTGCAGTATTCCCCACTTTTCCACTATTTTCGAATTTGTTCGCCGTGATCGCTTTGGTTCCTCTCTGTCTGCAGTGTTCTTCACAGTTCCCCACTTTATCCAATCCGTTCCCCTCTGCTCCCTTTGGTTCCCCTCTGTCCTGCAGTGTTCCCCACTTCTGAACTTCTTTCCGATATGCTCGCCGTGCTCCATTTCGTTCCCCTCTGTTCTGCAGTGTTTCCCACGGTTCCCCACTTTTTCCAATCCGTTCCCGCTGCTCCCTTTGGTTCCCCACTGTTTTGCAGTGTTCGCCATGGTTCTTCACTTTTTCCAATCTGTTCCCCATGCTCCGTTTAGTTCCCCTCTATTCTGCCGTGTTCCCCAAGGTGCACACTTTTTCGAATCTGTTCACCCTGCTCCCTTTGTTTCCCCTCTGTCCTGCAGTGTTCCCCACGTTTCCCCACATTTACCAATCAGATCGCCCTGCTCCCTTTGTTTTCCCTCTGTCCTGCAATGTTCTCCACGGTTCCCCACTTTTTTCCAATCCATTCCCCCTGCTCCTTTTGGTTCCCCACTGTTCTGCAGAACTCCCCACGATTCCCCACTTTTTCCAATCTGTTCCCCCTGCTCCGTTTGGTTCTCCTTTATTCTGCAGTGTTCCCCAAGGTTCCCCACTTTTCCGTGCTGTTCCCCCTGCACCCTTTGGTTCTGCAGTGTTCTGCAGTGTTCCCCACGGTTACCCACTTTTTCCAAACCGTTCCCCCTGCTCCCTTTCGTTCCCCTCTGTCCTGCAGTGTTCCCCACGGTTACCCACTTATTCCAATCCATTCGCCCTGCTCCCTTTGGTTCCCCTCTGTCCTGCATTTTCCCCCACAGTTCCCCACTTTTCCAATCCGTTCCCCCTGCTCCCTTTAGTTCCCCACAATACTGCAGTGCTCTCCACGGTTCCCCACATTTTCCAATCCGTTCTCCCTGCTCCCTTTGGTTTCCCACCGTTCTGCATTTTTCCACACGGTTCCCCAATTTTTCCAATCTGTTCCCATGCTCCATTTGGTTCCCCTCTTTTCTGCAATATTCCCCACTGTTCCACACCTTTTGCAATCTGTTCCCCCTGCTCCCTTTGGTTCCCCACTGTTCTGCAGTTTTCGCTAACGGTTCCCCATTTTTTACAACCTGTACCTCTTTTTCCCTTTGGTTCCCCTCTGTCCTGCAGTGTTCCCCACGGTTCCACACTTTTTGCAATCTGTTCGCCGTGCTCTCTTTGGTTCCCCTCAGTTCTACAATGTTCCCCACAGTTCCCAACTTTATCCAATCTGTTCCCCCTGCTCCCTTTGGTTCCCCTCCGTCCTGCACTGTCCTCCATGGTTTCCCAATTTTTCCAATCTCTTCCCCGTGCTCCTTTGGTTCCCCTCTGTAGTGCAGTGTTCCGAACGGTTCCCCACTTTTTCCAATCCGTTCCCCCTGCTTCCTTTGATTCCCTTCTGTTCTGCAGTGTTCCACACTGTTCCCCAAATTTTCCAATCCGTTCACCCTGCTCCCTTTGTTTCTCCACTCTTCTCAATTTTTCCACACCGTTCCCCACTTTTTCCAATCTGTTCGCCCTTCTCCTTGGGCTCCCCTCTGTTCTGCAGTTTACCCCACAGTTTCCACTTTTTCCAATCTGTTCACCCTGCTCCCTTTGGTTTCCCCTCTATTCTGCAGTATTCTATACAGTTCCCCACATTTTCCAATCTGTTCCTCCTGCTCCCTTTCGTTTCCCTCTGTTCTGCACTGTCCTCCATTGTTTCCCAATTTGTCCAATCTGTTCCCCGTGCTCCTTTGTTTCCCCTCTGTTGTGCAGTGTGCCTAACGGTTCCCCACTTTTTCCAATCCGTTCACCGTGCTCCCGTTGTTTCTCCACTCTTCTGCATTTTCCACACCGTTCCCCACTTTTTACAATCCGTTCCCCCTTCTCCTTGGGCTCCCCTCTGTTCTGCAGTTTTCCCCACAGTTTCCACTTTTTCCAATCTGTTCCCCCTGCTCCCGTTGGTTCCCCTCTATTCTGCAGTTTTCTATACAGTTCCCCATATTTTCCAATCCGTTACCCCTGCTCCCTTTGGTTCCCCTCTGTTCTGCAGGGTTCTCCACGGTTCCCGACTTTTTCCAATCTGTTCCTCCTGCTCCCTTTGGTTCCCCACTGTTCTGCAGTTTTCCACACTGTTCCCCACTTTTTCCAATCTGTGCCCCCTGCTCCCTTTGTTTCCTCACTCTTCTGCATTTTTCCACACTGTTCCCCACTTTTTCCAATCTGATCCCCCTGCTCCCTTTGATTCCCCACTGTTCTGCAGTGTTCCCCACTTCTCAACTTTTTTCCGATATGTTCGTCCTGCTCCCTTTCGTTCCCCTCTGTTCTGCAGTGTTTCCCACGGTTCCCAACTTTTTCCAATCCGTTCCCACTGCTCCCTTTCTTTCCCACTGTTTTGCAGTGTTCGCCACGGTTCCGCACTTTTTCCAATCTATTCTCCATGTTCCCTTTAGTTCCCCTATCTTCTGCAGTGTTCCACACAGTTCCTCACTTTTTCCAATCTGTTCCCCCTGCTCCCTTTGTTTCCTCACTCTTCTGCGTTTTCCACACTGTTCCCCACTTTTTCCAATCTGTTTCCCCCGCTCCCTTTGGTTCCCCACGGTTCCCCACTTTTCCGAGTTCTTCCCTCTGCTCCCTTTGGCTCCTCTCTGTTCTGCAGTGTTCCCCATGGTTCTCCACATTTTTTCCAATCTGTTCCCATGCTCCTTTTGGTTCCCCTCCGACCTGCACTGTCCTCCATTGTTTCCCAATTTTTCCAATCTCTTCCCCGTGCTCCTTTGGTTCCCCTCTGTTGTGCACTGTTCCGAACGGTTCCCCACTTTTTCCAATCCGTTCTCCCTGCTCCATTTGGTTTCCCACTGTTCTGCATTTTTCCACACGGTTCCCCAATTTTTCCAATCTGTTCCCATGCTCCATTTGGTTCCCCTCTTTTCTGCAATATTCCCCACTGTTCCCCACCTTTTGCAATCTGTTCCCCCTGCTCCCTTTGGTTCCCCACTGTTCTGCAGTGTTTGCTAACGGTTCCCCACTTTTTACAACCTGTACCTCCTGTTCCCTTTGGTTCCCCTCTGTCCTGCAGTGTCCTCCATGGTTTCCAAATTTTTCCAATCTCTTCCCCGTGCTCCTTTGGTTCCCCTCTGTTGTTCAGTGTTCCGAACGGTTCCCCACATTTTCCTATCCGTTCTCCCTGCTTTCTTTGGTTTCCCACTGTTCTGCATTTTTACACACGGTTCCCCAATTTTTCCAATCTGTTCCCATACTCCATTTGTTTCCCCTCTTTTCTGCAATATTCCCCACTGTTCCACACTTTTTCCAATCTATTCGCCGTGCTCTCTTTGGTTCCTCTCTGTTCTACAGTGTTCCCCACAGTTTCCACTTTTTCCAATCTGTTCCCCCTGCTCCCTTTGCTTTCCCCTCTATTCTGCAGTATTCTATACAGTTCCCCACATTTTCCAATCCGTTACCCCTGCTCCCTTTGGTTCCCCTCTGTTCTGCAGTGTTCTCCACGGTTCCCGACTTTTTCCAATCTGTTCTCCTGCTCCCTTTGGTTCCCCACTGTTCTGCATTTTTCCACACAATTCCCCACTTTTTCCAATCTGTTCCCCCTGCTCCCTTTGTTTCCTCACTCTTCTGCATTTTTCCACACTGTTCGCCACTTTTTCCAATCTGATCCCCCTGCTCCCTTTGTTTCCTCACTCTTCTGCATTTTTGCACACTGTTCCCCACTTTTTCCAATCTGTTTCCCCCGATCCCTTTGGTTCCCCACTGTTCTGCAGTATTCCCCACTTTTCCACTATTTTCGAATTTGTTCGCCGTGATCGCTTTGGTTCCTCTCTGTCTGCAGTGTTCTTCACAGTTCCCCACTTTATCCAATCCGTTCCCCCCTGCTCCTTTTGGTTCCCCTCTGTCCTGCAGTGTTCCCCACTTCTCAACTTCTTTCCGATTTGCTCGCCGTGCTCCATTTCGTTCCCCTCTGTTCTGCAGTGTTTCCCACGGTTCCCCACTTTTTCCAATCCGTTCCCGCTGCTCCCTTTGGTTCCCCACTGTTTTGCAGTGTTCGCCATGGTTCTGCACTTTTTCCAATCTGTTCCCCATGCTCCGTTTAGTTCCCCTCTATTCTGCCGTGTTCCCCAAGGTGCACACTTTTTCGAATCTGTTCACCCTGCTCCCTTTGTTTCCCCTCTGTCCTGCAGTGTTCCCCACGTTTCCCCACATTTACCAATCAGATCGCCCTGCTCCCTTTGTTTTCCCTCTGTCCTGCAATGTTCTCCACGGTTCCCCACTTTTTTCCAATCCATTCCCCCTGCTCCTTTTGGTTCCCCACTGTTCTGCAGAACTCCCCACGATTCCCCACTTTTTCCAATATGTTCCCCCTGCTCCGTTTGGTTCTCCTTTATTCTGCAGTGTTCCCCAAGGTTCCCCACTTTTCCGAGCTGTTCCCCCTGCTCCCTTTGGTTCTGCAGTGTTCTGCAGTGTTCCCCACGGTTACCCACTTTTTCGAAACCGTTCCCCCTTCTCCCTTTGGTTCCCCTCTGTCCTGCAGTGTTCCCCACGGTTACCCACTTTTTCCAAACCGTTCCCCCTGCTCCCTTTAGTTCCCCACAATACTACAGTGCTCTCCACGGTTCCCCACATTTTCCAATCTGTTCGCCGTGCTCTCTTTGGTTCCCCTCAGTTCTACAATGTTCCCCACAGTTCCCCACTTTATCCAATCTGTTCCCCCTGCTCCCTTTGGTTCCCCTCCGTCCTGCACTGTCCTCCATGGTTTCCCAATTTTTCCAATCTCTTCCCCGTGCTCCTTTGGATCCCCTCTGTAGTGCAGTGTTCCGAACGGTTCCCCACTTTTTCCAATCCGTTCCCCCTGCTCCCTTTGGTTCCCCTCTGTCCTGCAGTGTTCCCCACGGTTACCCACTTATTCCAATCCATTCCCCCTGCTCCCTTTGGTTCCCCTCTGTCCTGCATTTTCCCCCACAGTTCCCCACTTTTCCAATCCGTTCCCCCTGCTCCCTTTAGTTCCCCACAATACTGCAGTGCTCTCCACGGTTCCCCACATTTTCCGATCTGTTCCCCCTGCTCCCTTTGGTTCTGCAGTGTTCTGCAGTGTTCCCCACGGTTACCCACTTTTTCCAAACCGTTCCCCCTGCTCCCTTTGGTTCCCCTCTGTCCTGCATGTTCCCCACGGTTACCCACTTATTCCAATCCATTCCCCCTGCTCCCTTTGGTTCCCCTCTGTCCTGCATTTTCCCCCACAGTTCCCCACTTTTCCAATCCGATCCCCCTGCTCCCTTTATTTCCCCTCTGTACTGCAGTGCTCTCCACGGTTTCCCGCATTTTCCAATCCGTTCTCCCTGCTCCCTTTGGTTTCCCACTGTTCTACATTTTTCCACACGGTTCCCCAATTTTTCCAATCTTTCCCATGCTCCATTTGGTTCCCCTCTTTTCTGCAATATTCCCCACTGTTCCCCACCTTTTGCAATCTGTTCCCACTGCTCCCTTTGGTTCCCCACTGTTCTGCAGTGTTCGCTAACGGTTCCCCACTTTTTCCAACCTGTACCTCCTGTTCCCTTTGGTTCCCCTCTGTCCTGCAGTGTTCCCCACGGTTCCACACTTTTTCCAATCTGTCCGCCGTGCTCTCTTTGGTTCCCCTCAGTTCTACAATGTTCCCCACAGTTCCCCACTTTATCCAATCTTTTCCCCCTGCTCCCTTTGGTTCCCCTCCGTCCTGCACTGTCCTCCATGGTTTCCCAATTTTTCCAATCTCTTCCCCGTGCTCCTTTGGTTCCCCTCTGTTGTGCAGTGTTTCGAACGGTTCCCCACTTTTTCCAATCCGTTCTCCCTGATCCCTTTGGTTTCCCACTGTTCTGCATTTTTCCACACGGTTCCCCAATTTTTCCAATCTGTTCCCATGATCCATTTGGTTCCCCTCTTTTCTGCAATATTCCCCACTGTTCCCCACCTTTTGCAATCTGTTCCCCCTGCTCCCTTTGGTTCCCCACTGTTCTGCAGTGTTCCCCAAGGTTGCACACTTTTTCGAATCTGTTCACCCTGCTCCCTTTGTTTCCCCTCTGTCCTGCAGTGTTCCACACTGTTCCCCAAATTTTCCAATCCGTTCACCCTGCTCCCTTTGTTTCTCCACTCTTCTCAATTTTTCCACACCGTTCCCCACTTTTTCCAATCTGTTCGCCCTTCTCCTTGGGCTCCCCTCTGTTCTGCAGTTTACCCCACAGTTTCCACTTTTTCCAATCTGTTCACCCTGCTCCCTTTGGTTCCCCACTGTTCTGCAGTTTTCGCTAACGGTTCCCCATTTTTTACAACCTGTACCTCCTGTTCCCTTTGGTTCCCCTCTGTCCTGCAGTGTTCCCCACGGTTCCACACTTTTTGCAATCTGTTCGCCGTGCTCTCTTTGGTTCCCCTCAGTTCTACAATGTTCCCCACAGTTCCCAACTTTATCCAATCTGTTCCCCCTGCTCCCTTTGGTTCCCCTCCGTCCTGCACTGTCCTCCATGGTTTCCCAATTTTTCCAATCTCTTCCCCGTGCTCCTTTGGTTCCCCTCTGTAGTGCAGTGTTCCGAACGGTTCCCCACTTTTTCCAATCCGTTCCCCCTGCTTCCTTTGATTCCCTTCTGTTCTGCAGTGTTCCACACTGTTCCCCAAATTTTCCAATCCGTTCACCCTGCTCCCTTTGTTTCTCCACTCTTCTCAATTTTTCCACACCGTTCCCCACTTTTTCCAATCTGTTCGCCCTTCTCCTTGGGCTCCCCTCTGTTCTGCAGTTTACCCCACAGTTTCCACTTTTTCCAATCTGTTCACCCTGCTCCCTTTGGTTTCCCCTCTATTCTGCAGTATTCTATACAGTTCCCCACATTTTCCAATCTGTTCCTCCTGCTCCCTTTCGTTCCCCTCTGTTCTGCAGTGTTTCCCACGGTTCCCCACTTTTTCCAATCCGTTCCCGCTGCTCCGTTTGGTTCTCCACTGTTTTGCAGTATTCGCCACGGTTCTGCACTTTTTCCAATCTGTTCCCCCTGCTCCCTTTGGTTCCCCTCCGTCCTGCACTGTCCTCCATTGTTTCCCAATTTTTCCAATCTTTTCCCCGTGCTCCTTTGTTTCCCCTCTGTTGTGCAGTGTGCCTAACGGTTCCCCACTTTTTCCAATCCGTTCACCCTGCTCCCGTTGTTTCTCCACTCTTCTGCATTTTTCCACACAGTTCCCCACTTTTTCCAATCTGTTCGCCCTGCTCCTATTGGTTCCCCTCTGTTCTGCAGTGTTCCCCACAGTTCCCCACTTTTTCCAATCCGTTCCCCCTGTGCCCTTTTTTTCCCCTCTGTCCTGCATTGTCCTTCATGATTCCTCACTTTTTCCAATTCGTTCCACCTGCTCCCTTGGTTCCCCTCTGTTCTGCAGTGTTCCCCACGGTTCCGCAATTTTTCCAATGTATACCCCCTGCTCCCTTTGTTTCCTTACTCTTCTGCATTTTTCCACACTGTTTCCCAATTTTTCCAATCTCTTCCCCATGCTCCTTTGTTTCCCCTCTGTTGTGCAGTGTTCCGAACGGTTCCCGACTTTTTCCAATCTGTTCCTCCTGCTCCCTTTGGTTCCCCACTGTTCTGCATTTTTCCACACAGTTCCCCACTTTTTCCAATCTGTTCCCCCTGCTCCCTTTGATTCCCCACTGTTCTGCAGTGTTCCCCACTTCTCAACTTTTTTTCCGATATGTTCGTCCTGCTCCCTTTCGTTCCCCTCTGTTCTGCAGTGTTTCCCACGGTTCCCAACTTTTTCCAATCCATTCCCACTGCTCCCTTTCTTTCCCTCTGTTTTGCAGTGTTCGCCACGGTTCCTCACTTTTTTCCAATCTATTCTCCATGTTCCCTTTAGTTCCCCTATGTTCTGCAGTGTTCCACACAGTTCCCCACTTTTTCCAATCTGTTCCCCCTGCTCCCTTTGTATCCTCACCCTTCTGCGTTTTCCACACTGTTCCCCACTTTTTCCAATCTGTTTCCCCCGCTCCCTTTGGTTCCCCACTGTTCCCCACTTTTCCGAGTTCTTCCCTCTGCTCCCTTTGGGTCCTCTCTGTTCTGCAGTGTTCCCCATGGTTCTCCACATTTTTTCCAATCTGTTCCCATGCTCCTTTTGGTTCCCCTCCGACCTGCACTGTCCTCCATTGTTTCCCAATTTTTCCAATCTCTTCCCCGTGCTCCTTTGGTTCCCCTCTGTTCTGCAGTGTTCCAAACAGTTCCCCACTTTTTCCAATACGTTAACCCTGCACCCGTTGTTGCTCCACTCTTCTGCATTTTTCCACACCGTTCCCCACTTTTTCCAATCTGCTCCCCCTGCTCCCTTTGGTTCCCCTCTGTCCTGCAGTGTTCCCCACTTCTCAACTTCTTTCCGATATGCTAGCCGTGCTCCATTTAGTTCCCCTCTGTTCTGCAGTGTTTCCCACGGTTCCCCACTTTTTCCAATCCGTTCCCACTGCTCCCTTTGGTTCCCCACTCTTTTGCAGTGTTCGCCATGGTTCTGCAATTTTTCCAATCTTTTCCCTTTGCTCCGTTTAGTTCCCCTCTATTCTGCAGTGTTCCCCAAGGTTGCACACTTTTTCGAATCTGTTCACCCTGCTCCCTTTGTTTCCCCTCTGTCCTGCAGTGTTCCCCACGTTTCCCCACTTTTTCCAATCAGTTCGCCCTGCTCCCTTTGTTTCCCCTCTGTCCTGCAATGTTCTCCACGCTTCCCCACTTTTTCCAATCCATTCCCCCTGCTCCTTTTGGTTCCCCACTGTTCTGCAGAACTCCCCACGATTCACCACTTTTTCCAATCTGTTCCCCCTGCTCCGTTTGGTTCTCCTTTATTCTGCAGTGTTACCCAAGGTTCCCCACTTTTCCGAGCTGTTCCCCCTGCTCCCTTTGGTTTTGCAGTGTTCTGCAGTGTTCCCCACGGTTACCCACTTTTTCCAAACCGTTCCCCCTGCTCCCTTTGGTTACCCTCTGTCCTGCAGTGTTCCCCACGGTTACCCACTTATTCCAATCCATTCCCCCTGCTCCCTTTGGTTCCCCTCTGTCCTGCATTTTCCCCCACAGTTCCCCACTTTTCCAATTCGTTCCCCCTGCTCCCTTTAGTTCCCCTCTGTACTGCAGTGCTCTACACGGTTCCCCGCATTTTCCAATCCGTTCTCCCTGCTCCCTTTGGTTTCCCACTGTTCTGCATTTTTCCACACGGTTCCCCAATTTTTCCAATCTGTTCCCATGCTCCATTTGGTTCCCCTCTTTTCTGCAATATTCCCCACTGTTCCCCACTGTTCCCCACAGTTTGCAATCTGTTCCCACTGCTCCCTTTGGTTCCCCACTGTTCTGCAGTGTTCGCTAACGGTTCCCCACTTTTTACAACCTGTACCTCCTGTTCCCTTTGGTTCCCCTCTGTCCTGCAGTGTTCCCCACTGTTACACACTTTTTCCAATCTGTTCGCCGTGCTCTCTTTGGTTCCCCTCAGTTCTACAATGTTCCCCACAGTTCCCCACTTTATCCAATCTTTTCCCCCTGCTCCCTTTGGTTCCCCTCCGTCCTGCACTGTCCTCCATGGTTTCCCAATTTTTCCAATCTCTTCCCCGTGCTCCTTTGGTTCCCCTCTGTTGTGCACTGTTCCGAACGGTTCCCCACTTTTTCCAATCCGTTCTCCCTGCTCCCTTTGGTTTCCCACTGTTCTGCATTTTTCCACACGGTTCCACAATTTTTCCAATCTGTTCCCATGCTCCATTTGGTTCCCCTCTTTTCTGCAATATTCCCCACTGTTCCCCACCTTTTGCAATCTGTTCCCCCTGCTCCCTTTGGTTCCCCACTGTTCTGCAGTGTTTGCTAACGGTTCCCCACTTTTTACAACCTGTACCTCCTGTTCCCTTTGGTTCCCCTCTGTCCTGCAGTGTCCTCCATGGTTTCCCAATTTTTCCAATCTCTTCCCCGTGCTCCTTTGGTTCCCCTCTGTTGTTCAATGTTCCGAACGGTTCCCCACATTTTCCTATCCGTTCTCCCTGCATTCTTTGGTTTCCCACTGTTCTGCATTTTTCCACACGGTTCCCCAATTTTTCCAATCTGTTCCCATGCTCCATTTGTTTCCCCTCTTTTCTGCAATATTCCCCACTGTTCCACACTTTTTCTAATCTATTCGCCGTGCTCTCTTTGGTTCCTCTCTGTTCTACAGTGTTCCCCACAGTTCCCCACTTTTTCCAATCTGTTCCCCCTGCTCCCTTTGGTTCCCCTCCGTCCTGCACTGTCCTCCATGGTTTCCCAATTTTTCCAATCTCTTCCCCGTGCTCCTTTGGTTCCCCTCTGTTGTTCAGTGTTCTGAACGGTTCCCCACTTTTTCCAATGCGTTCCCCCTGCTTCCTTTGATTCCCCTCTGTTCTGCAGTGTTCCACACTGTTCCCCACTTTTTCCAATCCGTTCACCCTGCTCCCGTTGTTTCTCCACTCTTCTGCATTTTCCACACCGTTCCCCACTTTTTCCAATCTGTTCCCCCTGCTCCCGTTGGTTCCCCTCTATTCTGCAGTTTTCTATACAGTTCCCCACATTTTCCAATCCGTTACCCCTGCTCCCTTTGTTTCCCCTCTGTCCTGCAATGTTTTCCACGGTTCCCCACTTTTTCCAATCCATTCCCCCTGCTCCTTTTGGTTCCCCACTGTTCTGCAGAACTCCCCACGATTCCCCACTTTTTCCAATCTGTTCCCCCTGCTCCGTTTGGTTCTCCTTTATTCTGCAGTGTTACCCAAGGTTCCCCACTTTTCCGAGCTGTTCCCCTTACTCCCTTTGGTTCTGCAGTGTTCTGCAGTGTTCCCCACGGTTACCCACTTTTTCCAAACCGTTCCCCCTGCTCCCTTTGGTTCCCCTCTGTCCTGCAGTGTTCCCCACGGTTACCCACTTTTTCCAAACCGTTCCCCCTGCTCCCTTTGGTTCCCCTCTGTCCTGCAGTGTTCCCCACGGTTACCCACTTATTCCAATCCATTCCCCCTGCTCCCTTTGGTTCCCCTCTGTCCTGCATTTTCCCCCACAGTTCCCCACTTTTCCATTCTGATCCCCCTGCTCCCTTTAGTTCCCCTCTGTACTGCAGTGCTCTCCACGGTTCCCCGCATTTTCCAATCCGTTCTCCCTGCTCCCTTTGTTTTCCCACTGTTCTACATTTTTCCACACGGTTCCCCAATTTTTCCACTCTGTTCCCATGCTCCATTTGGTTCCCCTCTTTTCTGCAATATTCCCCACTGTTCCCCACCTTTTGCAATCTGTTCCCACTGCTCCCTTTGGTTCCCCACTGTTCTGCAGTGTTCGCTAACGGTTCCCCACTTTTTACAACCTGTACCTCCTGTTCCCTTTGGTTCCCCTCTGTCCTGCAGTGTTCCCCACGGTTCCACACTTTTTCCAATCTGTTCGCCGTGCTCTCTTTGGTTCCCCTCAGTTCTACAATGTTCCCCACAGTTCCCCACTTTATCCAATCTTTTCCCCCAGCTCCCTTTGGTTCCCCTCCGTCCTGCACTGTCCTCCATGGTTTCCCAATTTTTCCAATCTCTTCCCCGTGCTCCTTTGGTTCCCCTCTGTTGTGCAGTGTTTCGAACGGTTCCCCACTTTTTCCAATCCGTTCTCCCTGATCCCTTTGGTTTCCCACTGTTCTGCATTTTTCCACACGGTTCCCCAATTTTTCCAATCTGTTCCCATGATCCATTTGGTTCCCCTCTTTTCTGCAATATTCCCCACTGTTCCCCACCTTTTGCAATCTGTTCCCCCTGCTCCCTTTGGTTCCCCACTGTTCTGCAGTGTTCCCCAAGGTTGCACACTTTTTCGAATCTGTTCACCCTGCTCCCTTTGTTTCCCCTCTGTCCTGCAGTGTTCCCCACGTTTCCCCTCTTTTTCCAATCAGTTCGCCCTGCTCTCTTTGTTTCCCCTCTGTCCTGCAATGTTCTCCACGGTTCCCCACTTTTTCCAATCCATTCCCCCTGCTCCTTTTGGTTCCCCACTGTTCTGCAGAACTCCCCAGGATACCCCACTTTTTCCAATCTGTTCCCCCTGCTCCGTTTGGTTCTCCTTTATTCTGCAGTGTTCCCCAAGGATCCCCACTTTTCCGAGCTGTTCCCCCTGCTCCCTTTGGTTCTGCAGTGTTCTGCAGTGTTCCCCACGGTTACCCACTTTTTCCAAACCATTGCCCCTGCTCCCTTTGGTTCCCCTCTGTCCTGCAGTGTTCCCCACGGTCACCCTCTTATTCCAATCCATTCCCCCTGCTCCATTTGGTTCCCCTCTGTCCTGCATTTTCTCCCACAGTTCCCCACATTTTCCAATCCGTTCTCCCTGCTCCCTTTGGTTTCCCACTGTTCTGCATTTTTCCACACGGTTCCCCAATTTTTCCAATCTGTTCCCATGCTCCATTTGGTTCCCCTCTTTTCTGCAATATTCCCCACTGTTCCCCACCTTTTGCAATCTGTTCCCCCTGCTCCCTTTGGTTCCCCACTGTTCTGCAGTATTCCCCACTTTTCCACTATTTTCGAATTTGTTCGCCGTGATCGCTTTGGTTCCCCTCAGTTCTACAATGTTCCCCACATTTCCCCACTTTTTCCAATCTGTTTCCCCCGATCCCTTTGGTTCCCCACTGTTCTGCAGTATTCCCCACTTTTCCACTATTTTCGAATTTGTTCGCCGTGATCGCTTTGGTTCCTCTCTGTCTGCAGTGTTCTTCACAGTTCCCCACTTTATCCAATCCGTTCCCCCCTGCTCCCTTTGGTTCCCCTCTGTCCTGCAGTGTTCCCCACTTCTCAACTTCTTTCCGATATGCTCGCCGTGCTCCATTTCGTTCCCCTCTGTTCTGCAGTGTTTCCCACGGTTCCCCACTTTTTCCAATCCGTTCCCGCTGCTCCCTTTGGTTCCCCACTGTCCTGCAGTGTTCCCCACGGTTCCACACTTTTTGCAATCTGTTCGCCGTGCTCTCTTTGGTTCCCCTCAGTTCTACAATGTTCCCCACAGTTCCCAACTTTATCCAATCTGTTCCCACTGCTCCCTTTGGTTCCCCTCCGTCCTGCACTGTCCTCCATGGTTTCCCAATTTTTCCAATCTCTTCCCCGTGCTCCTTTGGTTCCCCTCTGTAGTGCAGTGTTCCGAACGGTTCCCCACTTTTTCCAATCCGTTCCCCCTGCTTCCTTTGATTCCCTTCTGTTCTGCAGTGTTCCACACTGTTCCCCAAATTTTCCAATCCGTTCACCCTGCTCCCTTTGTTTCTCCACTCTTCTCAATTTTTCCACACCGTTCCCCACTTTTTCCAATCTGTTCGCCCTTCTCCTTGGGCTCCCCTCTGTTCTGCAGTTTACCCCACAGTCTCCACTTTTTCCAATCTGTTCACCCTGCTCCCTTTGGTTTCCCCTCTATTCTGCAGTATTCTATACAGTTCCCCACATTTTCCAATCTGTTCCTCCTGCTCCCTTTCGTTCCCCTCTGTTCTGCAGTGTTTCCCACGGTTCCCCACTTTTTCCAATCCGTTCCCGCTGCTCCGTTTGGTTCTCCACTGTTTTGCAGTATTCGCCACGGTTCCGCACTTTTTCCAATCTGTTCCCCCTGCTCCCTTAGGTTCCCCTCCGTCCTGCAATGTTCTCCACGCTTCCCCACTTTTTCCAATCCATTCCCCCTGCTCCTTTTGGTTCCCCACTGTTCTGCAGAACTCCCCACGATTCACCACTTTTTCCAAACTGTTCCCCCTGCTCCGTTTGGTTCTCCTTTATTCTGCGTTGTTACCCAAGGTTCCCCACTTTTCCGTGCTGTTCCCCCTGCTCCCTTTGGTTCCCCTCCGTCCTGCACTGTCCTACATGGTTTCCCAATTTTTCCAATCTCTTCCCCGTGCTCCTTTGGTTCCCCTCTGTTGTGCAGTCTTCCGAACGGTTCCCCACTTTTTCCAATCCGTTCCCCCTGCTTCCTTTGATTCCCTTCTGTTCTGCAGTGTTCCACACTGTTCCCCAATTTTTCCAATCCGATCACCCTGCTCCCATTGTTTCTCCACTCTTCTGCATTTTTCCACACCGTTCCCCACTTTTTCCAATCTGTTCGCCCTTCTCCTTGGGCTCCCCTCTGTTCTGCAGTTTACCCCACAGTTTCCACTTTTTCCAATCTGTTCCCCCTGCTCCCTTTGCTCTCCCCTCTATTCTGCAGTATTCTATACAGTTCCCCACATTTTCCAATCCGTTACCCCTGCTCCCTTTGGTTCCCCTCTGTGCTGCAGTGTTCTCCACGGTTCCCGACTTTTTCCAATCTGTTCTCCTGCTCCCTTTGGTTCCCCACTGTTCTGCATTTTTCCACACAATTCCCCACTTTTTCCAATCTGTTCCCCCTGCTCCCTTTGTTTCCTCACTCTTCTGCATTTTTCCACACTGTTCGCCACTTTTTCCAATCTGATCCCCCTGCTCCCTTTGTTTCCTCACTCTTCTGCATTTTTGCACACTGTTCCCCACTTTTTCCAATCTGTTTCCCCCGATCCCTTTGGTTCCCCACTGTTCTGCAGTATTCCCCACTTTTCCACTATTTTCGAATTTGTTCGCCGTGATCGCTTTGGTTCCTCTCTGTCTGCAGTGTTCTTCACAGTTCCCCACTTTATCCAATCCGTTCCCCCCTGCTCCCTTTGGTTCCCCTCTGTCCTGCAGTGTTCCCCACTTCTCAACTTCTTTCCGATATGCTCGCCGTGCTCCATTTCGTTCCCCTCTGTTCTGCAGTGTTTCCCACGGTTCCCCACTTTTTCCAATCCGTTCCCGCTGCTCCCTTTGGTTCCCCACTGTTTTGCAGTGTTCGCCATGGTTCTGCACTTTTTCCAATCTGTTCCCCATGCTCCGTTTAGTTCCCCTCTATTCTGCCGTGTTCCCCAAGGTGCACACTTTTTTGAATCTGTTCACCCTGCTCCCTTTGTTTCCCCTCTGTCCTGCAGTGTTCCCCACGTTTCCCCACATTTACCAATCAGATCGCCCTGCTCCCTTTGTTTTCCGTCTGTCCTGCAATGTTCTCCACGGTTCCCCACTTTTTTCCAATCCATTCCCCCTGCTCCTTTTGGTTCCCCACTGTTCTGCAGAACTCCCCACGATTCCCCACTTTTTCCAATCTGTTCCCCCTGCTCCGTTTGGTTCTCCTTTATTCTGCAGTGTTCCCCAAGGTTCCCCACTTTTCCGTGCTGTTCCCCCGGCTCCCTTTGGTTCTGCAGTGTTCTGCAGTGTTCCCCACGGTTACCCACTTTTTCCAAACCGTTCCCCCTGCTCCCTTTGGTTCCCCTCTGTCCTGCAGTGTTCCCCACGGTTACCCACTTATTCCAATCCAATCCCCCTGCTCCCTTTGGTTCCCCTCTGTCCTGCATTTTCCCCCACAGTTCCCCACTTTTCCAATCCGTTCCCCCTGCTCCCTTTAGTTCCCCACAATACTGCAGTGCTCTCCACGGTTCCCCACATTTTCCAATCTGTTCTCCCTGCTCCCTTTGGTTTCCCACTGTTCTGCATTTTTCCACACGGTTCCCCAATTTTTCCAATCTGTTCCCATGCTCCATTTGGTTCCCCTCTTTTCTGCAATATTCCCCACTGTTCCACACCTTTTGCAATCTGTTCCCCCTGCTCCCTTTGGTTCCCCACTGTTCTGCAGTTTTCGCTAACGGTTCCCCATTTTTTACAACCTGTACCTCCTGTTCTCTTTGGTTCCCCTCTGTCCTGCAGTGTTCCCCACGGTTCCACACTTTTTGCAATCTGTTCGCCGTGCTCTCTTTGGTTCCCCTCAGTTCTACAATGTTCCCCACAGTTCCCAACTTTATCCAATCTGTTCCCCCTGCTCCCTTTGGTTCCCCTCCGTCCTGCACTGTCCTCCATGGTTTCCCAATTTTTCCAATCTCTTCCCCGTGCTCCTTTGGTTCCCCTCTGTAGTGCAGTGTTCCGAACGGTTCCCCACTTTTTCCAATCCGTTCCCCCTGCTTCCTTTGATTCCCTTCTGTTCTGCAGTGTTCCACACTGTTCCCCAAATTTTCCAATCCGTTCACCCTGCTCCCTTTGTTTCTCCACTCTTCTCAATTTTTCCACACCGTTCCCCACTTTTTCCAATCTGTTCGCCCTTCTCCTTGGGCTCCCCTCTGTTCTGCAGTTTACCCCACAGTTTCCACTTTTTCCAATCTGTTCACCCTGCTCCCTTTGGTTTCCCCTCTATTCTGCAGTATTCTATACAGTTCCCCACATTTTCCAATCTGTTCCTCCTGCTCCCTTTCGTTCCCCTCTGTTCTGCAGTGTTTCCCACGGTTCCCCACTTTTTCCAATCCGTTCCCGCTGCTCCGTTTGGTTCTCCACTGTTTTGCAGTATTCGCCACGGTTCCGCACTTTTTCCAATCTGTTCCCCCTGCTCCCTTTGGTTCCCCTCCGTCCTGCACTGTCCTCCATTGTTTCCCAATTTTTCCAATCTTTTCCCCGTGCTCCTTTGTTTCCCCTCTGTTGTGCAGTGTGCCTAACGGTTCCCCACTTTTTCCAATCCGTTCACCCTGCTCCCGTTGTTTCTCCACTCTTCTGCATTTTTCCACACAGTTCCCCACTTTTTCCAATCTGTTCGCCCTGCTCCTATTGGTTCCCCTCTGTTCTGCAGTGTTCCCCACAGTTCCCCACTTTTTCCAATCCGTTCCCCCTGTGCCCTTTTTTTCCCCTCTGTCCTGCATTGTCCTTCACGATTCCTCACTTTTTCCAATTCGTTCCACCTGCTCCCTTGGTTCCCCTCTGTTCTGCAGTGTTCCCCACGGTTCCGCAATTTTTCCAATGTATACCCCCTGCTCCCTTTGTTTCCTTACTCTTCTGCATTTTTCCACACTGTTTCCCAATTTTTCCAATCTCTTCCCCATGCTCCTTTGTTTCCCCTCTGTTGTGCAGTGTTCCGAACGGTTCCCGACTTTTTCCAATCTGTTCCTCCTGCTCCCTTTGGTTCCCCACTGTTCTGCATTTTTCCACACAGTTCCCCACTTTTTCCAATCTGTTCCCCCTGCTCCCTTTGATTCCCCACTGTTCTGCAGTGTTCCCCACTTCTCAACTTTTTTTCCGATATGTTCGTCCTGCTCCCTTTCGTTCCCCTCTGTTCTGCAGTGTTTCCCACGGTTCCCAACTTTTTCCAATCCATTCCCACTGCTCCCTTTCTTTCCCTCTGTTTTGCAGTGTTCGCCACGGTTCCTCACTTTTTTCCAATCTATTCTCCATGTTCCCTTTAGTTCCCCTATGTTCTGCAGTGTTCCACACAGTTCCCCACTTTTTCCAATCTGTTCCCCCTGCTCCCTTTGTTTCCTCACCCTTCTGCGTTTTCCACACTGTTCCCCACTTTTTCCAATCTGTTTCCCCCGCTCCCTTTGGTTCCCCACTGTTCCCCACTTTTCCGAGTTCTTCCCTCTGCTCCCTTTGGGTCCTCTCTGTTCTGCAGTGTTCCCCATGGTTCTCCACATTTTTTCCAATCTGTTCCCATGCTCCTTTTGGTTCGCCTCCGACCTGCACTGTCCTCCATTGTTTCCCAATTTTTCCAATCTCTTCCCCGTGCTCCTTTGGTTCCCCTCTGTTCTGCAGTGTTCCAAACAGTTCCCCACTTTTTCCAATACGTTAACCCTGCACCCGTTGTTGCTCCACTCTTCTGCATTTTTCCACACCGTTCCCCACTTTTTCCAATCTGCTCCCCCTGCTCCCTTTGGTTCCCCTCTGTCCTGCAGTGTTCCCCACTTCTCAACTTCTTTCCGATATGCTAGCCGTGCTCCATTTAGTTCCCCTCTGTTCTGCAGTGTTTCCCACGGTTCCCCACTTTTTCCAATCCGTTCCCACTGCTCCCTTTGGTTCCCCACTCTTTTGCAGTGTTCGCCATGGTTCTGCAATTTTTCCAATCTTTTCCCTTTGCTCCGTTTAGTTCCCCTCTATTCTGCAGTGTTCCCCAAGGTTGCACACTTTTTCGAATCTGTTCACCCTGCTCCCTTTGTTTCCCCTCTGTCCTGCAGTGTTCCCCACGTTTCCCCACTTTTTCCAATCAGTTCGCCCTGCTCCCTTTGTTTCCCCTCTGTCCTGCAATGTTCTCCACGCTTCCCCACTTTTTCCAATCCATTCCCCCTGCTCCTTTTGGTTCCCCACTGTTCTGCAGAACTCCCCAAGATTCACCACTTTTTCCAATCTGTTCCCCCTGCTCCGTTTGGTTCTCCTTTATTCTGCAGTGTTACCCAAGGTTCCCCACTTTTCCGAGCTGTTCCCCCTGCTCCCTTTGGTTTTGCAGTGTTCTGCAGTGTTCCCCACGGTTACCCACTTTTTCCAAACCGTTCCCCCTGCTCCCTTTGGTTACCCTCTGTCCTGCAGTGTTCCCCACGGTTACCCACTTATTCCAATCCATTCCCCCTGCTCCCTTTGGTTCCCCTCTGTCCTGCATTTTCCCCCACAGTTCCCCACTTTTCCAATCCGTTCCCCCTGCTCCCTTTAGTTCCCTTCTGTACTGCAGTGCTCTACACGGTTCCCCGCATTTTCCAATCCGTTCTCCCTGCTCCCTTTGGTTTCCCACTGTTCTGCATTTTTCCACACGGTTCCCCAATTTTTCCAATCTGTTCCCATGCTCCATTTGGTTCCCCTCTTTTCTGCAATATTCCCCACTGTTCCCCACTGTTCCCCACAGTTTGCAATCTGTTCCCACTGCTCCCTTTGGTTCCCCACTGTTCTGCAGTGTTCGCTAACGGTTCCCCACTTTTTACAACCTGTACCTCCTGTTCCCTTTGGTTCCCCTCTGTCCTGCAGTGTTCCCCACTGTTACACACTTTTTCCAATCTGTTCGCCGTGCTCTCTTTGGTTCCCCTCAGTTCTACAATGTTCCCCACAGTTCCCCACTTTATCCAATCTTTTCCCCCTGCTCCCTTTGGTTCCCCTCCGTCCTGCACTGTCCTCCATGGTTTCCCAATTTTTCCAATCTCTTCCCCGTGCTCCTTTGGTTCCCCTCTGTTGTGCACTGTTCCGAACGGTTCCCCACTTTTTCCAATCCGTTCTCCCTGCTCCCTTTGGTTTCCCACTGTTCTGCATTTTTCCACACGGTTCCACAATTTTTCCAATCTGTTCCCATGCTCCATTTGGTTCCCCTCTTTTCTGCAATATTCCCCACTGTTCCCCACCTTTTGCAATCTGTTCCCCCTGCTCCCTTTGGTTCCCCACTGTTCTGCAGTGTTTGCTAACGGTTCCCCACTTTTTACAACCTGTACCTCCTGTTCCCTTTGGTTCCCCTCTGTCCTGCAGTGTCCTCCATGGTTTCCCAATTTTTCCAATCTCTTCCCCGTGCTCCTTTGGTTCCCCTCTGTTGTTCAATGTTCCGAACGGTTCCCCACATTTTCCTATCCGTTCTCCCTGCATTCTTTGGTTTCCCACTGTTCTGCATTTTTCCACACGGTTCCCCAATTTTTCCAATCTGTTCCCATGCTCCATTTGTTTCCCCTCTTTTCTGCAATATTCCCCACTGTTCCACACTTTTTCCAATCTATTCGCCGTGCTCTCTTTGGTTCCTCTCTGTTCTACAGTGTTCCCCACAGTTCCCCACTTTTTCCAATCTGTTCCCCCTGCTCCCTTTGGTTCCCCTCCGTCCTGCACTGTCCTCCATGGTTTCCCAATTTTTCCAATCTCTTCCCCGTGCTCCTTTGGTTCCCCTCTGTTGTTCAGTGTTCTGAACGGTTCCCCACTTTTTCCAATCCGTTCCCCCTGCTTCCTTTGATTCCCCTCTGTTCTGCAGTGTTCCACACTGTTCCCCACTTTTTCCAATCCGTTCACCCTGCTCCCGTTGTTTCTCCACTCTTCTGCATTTTCCACACCGTTCCCCACTTTTTCCAATCTGTTCCCCCTGCTCCCGTTGGTTCCCCTCTATTCTGCAGTTTTCTATACAGTTCCCCACATTTTCCAATCCGTTACCCCTGCTCCCTTTGTTTCCCCTCTGTCCTGCAATGTTTTCCACGGTTCCCCACTTTTTCCAATCCATTCCCCCTGCTCCTTTTGGTTCCCCACTGTTCTGCAGAACTCCCCACGATTCCCCACTTTTTCCAATCTGTTCCCCCTGCTCCGTTTGGTTCTCCTTTATTCTGCAGTGTTACCCAAGGTTCCCCACTTTTCCGAGCTGTTCCCCTTACTCCCTTTGGTTCTGCAGTGTTCTGCAGTGTTCCCCACGGTTACCCACTTTTTCCAAACCGTTCCCCCTGCTCCCTTTGGTTCCCCTCTGTCCTGCAGTGTTCCCCACGGTTACCCACTTTTTCCAAACCGTTCCCCCTGCTCCCTTTGGTTCCCCTCTGTCCTGCAGTGTTCCCCACGGTTACCCACTTATTCCAATCCATTCCCCCTGCTCCCTTTGGTTCCCCTCTGTCCTGCATTTTCCCCCACACTTTTCCATTCTGATCCCCCTGCTCCCTTTAGTTCCCCTCTGTACTGCAGTGCTCTCCACGGTTCCCCGCATTTTCCAATCCGTTCTCCCTGCTCCCTTTGTTTTCCCACTGTTCTACATTTTTCCACACGGTTCCCCAATTTTTCCACTCTGTTCCCATGCTCCATTTGGTTCCCCTCTTTTCTGCAATATTCCCCACTGTTCCCCACCTTTTGCAATCTGTTCCCACTGCTCCCTTTGGTTCCCCACTGTTCTGCAGTGTTCGCTAACGGTTCCCCACTTTTTACAACCTGTACCTCCTGTTCCCTTTGGTTCCCCTCTGTCCTGCAGTGTTCCCCACGGTTCCACACTTTTTCCAATCTGTTCGCCGTGCTCTCTTTGGTTCCCCTCAGTTCTACAATGTTCCCCACAGTTCCCCACTTTATCCAATCTTTTCCCCCAGCTCCCTTTGGTTCCCCTCCGTCCTGCACTGTCCTCCATGGTTTCCCAATTTTTCCAATCTCTTCCCCGTGCTCCTTTGGTTCCCCTCTGTTGTGCAGTGTTTCGAACGGTTCCCCACTTTTTCCAATCCGTTCTCCCTGCTCCTTTTGGTTCCCCACTGTTCTGCAGAACTCCCCACGATTCACCACTTTTTCCAATCTGTTCCCCCTGCTCCGTTTGGTTCTCCTTTATTCTGCAGTGTTACCCAAGGTTCCCCACTTTTCCGAGCTGTTCCCCCTGCTCCCTGTGGTTCCCCTCCGTCCTGCACTGTCCTACATGGTTTCCCAATTTTTCCAATCTCTTCCCCGTGCTCCTTTGGTTCCCCTCTGTTGTGCAGTCTTCCGAACGGTTCCCCACTTTTTCCAATCCGTTCCCCCTGCTTCCTTTGATTCCCTTCTGTTCTGCAGTGTTCCACACTGTTCCCCAATTTTTCCAATCCGATCACCCTGCTCCCATTGTTTCTCCACTCTTCTGCATTTTTCCACACCGTTCCCCACTTTTTCCAATCTGTTCGCCCTTCTCCTTGGGCTCCCCTCTGTTCTGCAGTTTACCCCACAGTTTCCACTTTTTCCAATCTGTTCCCCCTGCTCCCTTTGCTCTCCCCTCTATTCTGCAGTATTCTATACAGTTCCCCACATTTTCCAATCCGTTACCCCTGCTCCCTTTGGTTCCCCTCTGTTCTGCAGTGTTCTCCACGGTTCCCGACTTTTTCCAATCTGTTCTCCTGCTCCCTTTGGTTCCCCACTGTTCTGCATTTTTCCACACAATTCCCCACTTTTTCCAATCTGTTCCCCCTGCTCCCTTTGTTTCCTCACTCTTCTGCATTTTTCCACACTGTTCGCCACTTTTTCCAATCTGATCCCCCTGCTCCCTTTGTTTCCTCACTCTTCTGCATTTTTGCACACTGTTCCCCACTTTTTCCAATCTGTTTCCCCCGATCCCTTTGGTTCCCCACTGTTCTGCAGTATTCCCCACTTTTCCACTATTTTCGAATTTGTTCGCCGTGATCGCTTTGGTTCCTCTCTGTCTGCAGTGTTCTTCACAGTTCCCCACTTTATCCAATCCGTTCCCCTCTGCTCCCTTTGGTTCCCCTCTGTCCTGCAGTGTTCCCCACTTCTCAACTTCTTTCTGATATGCTCGCCGTGCTCCATTTCGTTCCCCTCTGTTCTGCAGTGTTTCCCACGGTTCCCCACTTTTTCCAATCCGTTCCCGCTGCTCCCTTTGGTTCCCCACTGTTTTGCAGTGTTCGCCATGGTTCTTCACTTTTTCCAATCTGTTCCCCATGCTCCGTTTAGTTCCCCTCTATTCTGCCGTGTTCCCCAAGGTGCACACTTTTTCGAATCTGTTCACCCTGCTCCCTTTGTTTCCCCTCTGTCCTGCAGTGTTCCCCACGTTTCCCCACATTTACCAATCAGATCGCCCTGCTCCCTTTGTTTTCCCTCTGTCCTGCAATGTTCTCCACGGTTCCCCACTTTTTTCCAATCCATTCCCCCTGCTCCTTTTGGTTCCCCACTGTTCTGCAGAACTCCCCACGATTCCCCACTTTTTCCAATCTGTTCCCCCTGCTCCGTTTGGTTCTCCTTTATTCTGCAGTGTTCCCCAAGGTTCCCCACTTTTCCGTGCTGTTCCCCCTGCTCCCTTTGGTTCTGCAGTGTTCTGAAGTGTTCCCCACGGTTACCCACTTTTTCCAAACCGTTCCCCCTGCTCCCTTTGGATCCCCTCTGTCCTGCAGTGTTCCCCACGGTTACCCACTTATTCCAATCCATTCCCCCTGCTCCCTTTGGTTCCCCTCTGTCCTGCATTTTCCCCCACAGTTCCCCACTTTTCCAATCCGTTCCCCCTGCTCCCTTTAGTTCCCCACAATACTGCAGTGCTCTCCACGGTTCCCCACATTTTCCAATCCGTTCTCCCTGCTCCCTTTGGTTTCCCACCGTTCTGCATTTTTCCACACGGTTCCCCAATTTTTCCAATCTGTTCCCATGCTCCATTTGGTTCCCCTCTTTTCTGCAATATTCCCCACTGTTCCACACCTTTTGCAATCTGTTCCCCCCTGCTCCCTTTGGTTCCCCACTGTTCTGCAGTTTTCGCTAACGGTTCCCCATTTTTTACAACCTGTACCTCCTGTTCCCTTTGGTTCCCCTCTGTCCTGCAGTGTTCCCCACGGTTCCACACTTTTTGCAATCTGTTCGCCGTGCTCTCTTTGGTTCCCCTCAGTTCTACAATGTTCCCCACAGTTCCCAACTTTATCCAATCTGTTCCCCCTGCTCCCTTTGGTTCCCCTCCGTCCTGCACTGTCCTCCATGGTTTCCCAATTTTTCCAATCTCTTCCCCGTGCTCCTTTGGTTCCCCTCTGTAGTGCAGTGTTCCGAACGGTTCCCCACTTTTTCCAATCCGTTCCCCCTGCTTCCTTTGATTCCCTTCTGTTCTGCAGTGTTCCACACTGTTCCCCAAATTTTCCAATCCGTTCACCCTGCTCCCTTTGTTTCTCCACTCTTCTCAATTTTTCCACACCGTTCCCCACTTTTTCCAATCTGTTCGCCCTTCTCCTTGGGCTCCCCTCTGTTCTGCAGTTTACCCCACAGTTTCCACTTTTTCCAATCTGTTCACCCTGCTCCCTTTGGTTTCCCCTCTATTCTGCAGTATTCTATACAGTTCCCCACATTTTCCAATCTGTTCCTCCTGCTCCCTTTCGTTCCCCTCTGTTCTGCACTGTCCTCCATTGTTTCCCAATTTGTCCAATCTTTTCCCTGTGCTCCTTTGTTTCCCCTCTGTTGTGCAGTGTGCCTAACGGTTCCCCACTTTTTCCAATCCGTTCACCGTGCTCCCGTTGTTTCTCCACTCTTCTGCATTTTCCACACCGTTCCCCACTTTTTACAATCTGTTCCCCCTTCTCCTTGGGCTCCCCTCTGTTCTGCAGTTTTCCCCACAGTTTCCACTTTTTCCAATCTGTTCCCCCTGCTCCCGTTGGTTCCCCTCTATTCTGCAGTTTTCTATACAGTTCCCCATATTTTCCAATCCGTTACCCCTGCTCCCTTTGGTTCCCCTCTGTTCTGCAGGGTTAGCCACGGTTCCCGACTTTTTCCAATCTGTTCCTCCTGCTCCCTTTGGTTCCCCACTGTTCTGCAGTTTTCCACACTGTTCCCCACTTTTTCCAATCTGTGCCCCCTGCTCCCTTTGTTTCCTCACTCTTCTGCATTTTTCCACACTGTTCCCCACTTTTTCCAATCTGATCCCCCTGCTCCCTTTGATTCCCCACTGTTCTGCAGTGTTCCCCACTTCTCAACTTTTTTCCGATATGTTCGTCCTGCTCCCTTTCGTTCCCCTCTGTTCTGCAGTGTTTCCCACGGTTCCCAACTTTATCCAATCCGTTCCCACTGCTCCCTTTCTTTCCCACTGTTTTGCAGTGTTCGCCACGGTTCCGCACTTTTTCCAATCTATTCTCCATGTTCCCTTTAGTTCCCCTATCTTCTGCAGTGTTCCACACAGTTCCTCACTTTTTCCAATCTGTTCCCCCTGCTCCCTTTGTTTCCTCACTCTTCTGCGTTTTCCACACTGTTCCCCACTTTTTCCAATCTGTTTCCCCCGCTCCCTTTGGTTCCCCACGGTTCCCCACTTTTCCGAGTTCTTCCCTCTGCTCCCTTTGGGTCCTCTCTGTTCTGCAGTGTTCCCCATGGTTCTCCACATTTTTTCCAATCTGTTCCCATGCTCCTTTTGGTTCCCCTCCGACCTGCACTGTCCTCCATTGTTTCCCAATTTTTCCAATCTCTTCCCCGTGCTCCTTTGGTTCCCCTCTGTTGTGCACTGTTCCGAACGGTTCCCCACTTTTTCCAATCCGTTCTCCCTGCTCCATTTGGTTTCCCACTGTTCTGCATTTTTCCACACGGTTCCCCAATTTTTCCAATCAGTTCCCATGCTCCATTTGGTTCCCCTCTTTTCTGCAATATTCCACACTGTTCCCCACCTTTTGCAATCTGTTCCCCCTGCTCCCTTTGGTTCCCCACTGTTCTGCAGTGTTTGCTAACGGTTCCCCACTTTTTACAACCTGTACCTCCTGTTCCCTTTGGTTCCCCTCTGTCCTGCAGTGTCCTCCATGGTTTCCAAATTTTTCCAATCTCTTCCCCGTGCTCCTTTGGTTCCCCTCTGTTGTTCAGTGTTCCGAACGGTTCCCCACATTTTCCTATCCGTTCTCCCTGCTTTCTTTGGTTTCCCACTGTTCTGCATTTTTCCACACGGTTCCCCAATTTTTCCAATCTGTTCCCATACTCCATTTGTTTCCCCTCTTTTCTGCAATATTCCCCACTGTTCCACACTTTTTCCAATCTATTCGCCGTGCTCTCTTTGGTTCCTATCTGTTCTACAGTGTTCCCCACAGTTTCCACTTTTTCCAATCTGTTCCCCCTGCTCCCTTTGCTTTCCCCTCTATTCTGCAGTATTCTATACAGTTCCCCACATTTTCCAATCCGTGACCCCTGCTCCCTTTGGTTCCCCTCTGTTCTGCAGTGTTCTCCACGGTTCCCGACTTTTTCCAATCTGTTCTCCTGCTCCCTTTGGTTCCCCACTGTTCTGCATTTTTCCACACAATTCCCCACTTTTTCCAATCTGTTCCCCCTGCTCCCTTTGTTTCCTCACTCTTCTGCATTTTTCCACACTGTTCGCCACTTTTTCCAATCTGATCCCCCTGCTCCCTTTGTTTCCTCACTCTTCTGCATTTTTGCACACTGTTCCCCACTTTTTCCAATCTGTTTCCCCCGATCCCTTTGGTTCCCCACTTTTCTGCAGTATTCCCCACTTTTCCACTATTTTCGAATTTGTTCGCCGTGATCGCTTTGGTTCCTCTCTGTCTGCAGTGTTCTTCACAGTTCCCCACTTTATCCAATCCGTTCCCCCCTGCTCCTTTTGGTTCCCCTCTGTCCTGCAGTGTTCCCCACTTCTCAACTTCTTTCCGATTTGCTCGCCGTGCTCCATTTCGTTCCCCTCTGTTCTGCAGTGTTTCCCACGGTTCCCCACTTTTTCCAATCCGTTCCCGCTGCTCCCTTTGGTTCCCCACTGTTTTGCAGTGTTCGCCATGGTTCTGCACTTTTTCCAATCTGTTCCCCATGCTCCGTTTAGTTCCCCTCTATTCTGCCGTGTTCCCCAAGGTGCACACTTTTTCGAATCTGTTCACCCTGCTCCCTTTGTTTCCCCTCTGTCCTGCAGTGTTCCCCACGTTTCCCCACATTTACCAATCAGATCGCCCTGCTCCCTTTGTTTTCCCTCTGTCCTGCAATGTTCTCGACGGTTCCCCACTTTTTTCCAATCCATTCCCCCTGCTCCTTTTGGTTCCCCACTGTTCTGCAGAACTCCCCACGATTCCCCACTTTTTCCAATATGTTCCCCCTGCTCCGTTTGGTTCTCCTTTATTCTGCAGTGTTCCCCAAGGTTCCCCACTTTTCCGAGCTGTTCCCCCTGCTCCCTTTGGTTCTGCAGTGTTCTGCAGTGTTCCCCACGGTTACCCACTTTTTCGAAACCGTTCCCCATGCTCCCTTTGGTTCCCCTCTGTCCTGCAGTGTTCCCCACGGTTACCCACTTTTTCCAAACCGTTCCCCCTGCTCCCTTTAGTTCCCCACAATACTACAGTGCTCTCCACGGTTCCCCACATTTTCCAATCTGTTCGCCGTGCTCTCTTTGGTTCCCCTCAGTTCTACAATGTTCCCCACAGTTCCCCACTTTTTCCAATCTCTTCCCCGTGCTCCTTTGGATCCCCTCTGTAGTGCAGTGTTCCGAACGGTTCCCCACTTTTTCCAATCCGTTCCCCCTGCTTCCTTTGATTCCCTTCTGTTCTGCAGTGTTCCACACTGTTCCCCAATTTTTCCAATCCGTTCACCCTGCTCCCTTTGTTTCTCCACTCTTCTCAATTTTTCCACACCGTTCCCCACTTTTTCCAATCTGTTCGCCCTTCTCCTTGGGCTCCCCTCTGTTCTGCAGTTTACCCCACAGTTTCCACTTTTTCCAATCTTTTCCCTTTGCTCCGTTTAGTTCCCCTCTATTCTGCAGTGTTCCCCAAGGTTGCACACTTTTTCGAATCTGTTCACCCTGCTCCTTTTGGTTCCCCTCTGTCCTGCAGTGTTCCCCACTTCTCAACTTCTTTCCGATTTGCTCGCCGTGCTCCATTTCGTTCCCCTCTGTTCTGCAGTGTTTCCCACGGTTCCCCACTTTTTCCAATCCGTTCCCGCTGCTCCCTTTGGTTCCCCACTGTTTTGCAGTGTTCGCCATGGTTCTGCACATTTTCCAATCTGTTCCCCATGCTCCGTTTAGTTCCCCTCTATTCTGCCGTGTTCCCCAAGGTGCACACTTTTTCGAATCTGTTCACCCTGCTCCCTTTGTTTCCCCTCTGTCCTGCAGTGTTCCCCACGTTTCCCCACATTTACCAATCAGATCGCCCTGCTCCCTTTGTTTTCCCTCTGTCCTGCAATGTTCTCCACGGTTCCCCACTTTTTTCCAATCCATTCCCCCTGCTCCTTTTGGTTCCCCACTGTTCTGCAGAACTCCCCACGATTCCCCACTTTTTCCAATATGTTCCCCCTGCTCCGTTTGGTTCTCCTTTATTCTGCAGTGTTCCCCAAGGTTCCCCACTTTTCCGAGCTGTTCCCCCTGCTCCCTTTGGTTCTGCAGTGTTCTGCAGTGTTCCCCACGGTTACCCACTTTTTCGAAACCGTTCCCCCTGCTCCCTTTGGTTCCCCTCTGTCCTGCAGTGTTCCCCACGGTTACCCACTTTTTCCAAACCGTTCCCCCTGCTCCCTTTAGTTCCCCACAATACTACAGTGCTCTCCACGGTTCCCCACATTTTCCAATCTGTTCGCCGTGCTCTCTTTGGTTCCCCTCAGTTCTACAATGTTCCCCACAGTTCCCCACTTTTTCCAATCTCTTCCCCGTGCTCCTTTGGATCCCCTCTGTAGTGCAGTGTTCCGAACGGTTCCCCACTTTTTCCAATCCGTTCCCCCTGCTTCCTTTGATTCCCTTCTGTTCTGCAGTGTTCCACACTGTTCCCCAATTTTTCCAATCCGTTCACCCTGCTCCCTTTGTTTCTCCACTCTTCTCAATTTTTCCACACCGTTCCCCACTTTTTCCAATCTGTTCGTCCTTCTCCTTGGGCTCCCCTCTGTTCTGCAGTTTACCCCACAGTTTCCACTTTTTCCAATCTATTCCCTTTGCTCCGTTTAGTTCCCCTCTATTCTGCAGTGTTCCCCAAGGTTGCACACTTTTTCGAATCTGTTCACCCTGCTCCCTTTGTTTCCCCTCTGTCCTGCAGTGTTCCCCACGTTTCCCCACTTTTTCCAATCAGTTCGCCCTGCTCCCTTTGTTTCCCCTCTGTCCTGCAATGTTCTCCACGCTTCCCCACTTTTTCCAATCCATTCCCCCTGCTCCTTTTGGTTCCCCACTGTTCTGCAGAACTCCCCACGATTCACCACTTTTTCCAATCTGTTCCCCCTGCTCCGTTTGGTTCTCCTTTATTCTGCAGTGTTACCCAAGGTTCCCCACTTTTCCGAGCTGTTCCCCCTGCTCCCTTTGGTTTTGCAGTGTTCTGCAGTGTTCCCCACGGTTACCCACTTTTTCCAAACCGTTCCCCCTGCTCCCTTTGGATACCCTCTGTCCTGCAGTGTTCCCCACGGTTACCCACTTATTCCAATCCATTCCGCCTGCTCCCTTTGGTTCCCCTCTGTCCTGCATTTTCCCCCACAGTTCCCCTCTTTTCCAATCCGTTCCCCCTGCTCCCTTTAGTTCCCCTCTGTACTGCAGTGCTCTACACGGTTCCCCGCATTTTCCAATCCGTTCTCCCTGCTCCCTTTGGTTTCCCACTGTTCTGCATTTTTCCACACGGTTCCCCAATTTTTCCAATCTGTTCCCATGCTCCATTTGGTTCCCCTCTTTTCTGCAATATTCCCCACTGTTCCCCACATTTTGCAATCTGTTCCCACTGCTCCCTTTGGTTCCCCACTGTTCTGCAGTGTTCGCTAACGGTTCCCCACTTTTTACAACCTGTACCTCCTGTTCCCTTTGGTTCCCCTCTGTCCTGCAGTGTTCCCCACTGTTACACACTTTTTCCAATCTGTTCGCCGTGCTCTCTTTGGTTCCCCTCAGTTCTACAATGTTCCCCACAGTTCCCCACTTTATCCAATCTTTTCCCCCTGCTCCCTTTGGTTCCCCTCCGTCCTGCACTGTCCTCCATGGTTTCCCAATTTTTCCAATCTCTTCCCCGTGCTCCTTTGGTTCCCCTCTGTTGTGCACTGTTCCGAACGGTACCCCACTTTTTCCAATCCGTTCTCCCTGCTCCCTTTGGTTTCCCACTGTTCTGCATTTTTCCACACGGTTCCACAATTTTTCCAATCTGTTCCCATGCTCCATTTGGTTCCCCTCTTTTCTGCAATATTCCCCACTGTTCCCCACCTTTTGCAATCTGTTCCCCCTGCTCCCTTTGGTTCCCCACTGTTCTGCAGTGTTTGCTAACGGTTCCCCACTTTTTACAACCTGTACCTCCTGTTCCCTTTGGTTCCCCTCTGTCCTGCAGTGTCCTCCATGGTTTCCCAATTTTTCCAATCTCTTCCCCGTGCTCCTTTGGTTCCCCTCTGTTGTTCAGTGTTCCGAACGGTTCCCCACATTTTCCTATCCGTTCTCCCAGCATTCTTTGGTTTCCCACTGTTCTGCATTTTTCCACACGGTTCCCAAATTTTTCCAATCTGTTCCCATGCTCCATTTGTTTCCCCTCTTTTCTGCAATATTCCCCACTGTTCCACACTTTTTCCAATCTATTCGCCGTGCTCTCTTTGGTTCCTCTCTGTTCTACAGTGTTCCCCACAGTTCCCCACTTTTTCCAATCTGTTCCCCCTGCTCCCTTTGGTTCCCCTCCGTCCTGCACTGTCCTCCATGGTTTCCCAATTTTTCCAATCTCTTCCCCGTGCTCCTTTGGTTCCCCTCTGTTGTTCAGTGTTCTGAACGGTTCCCCACTTTTTCCAATCCGTTCCCCCTGCTTCCTTTGATTCCCCTCTGTTCTGCAGTGTTCCACACTGTTCCCCACTTTTTCCAATCCGTTCATCCTGCTCCCGTTGTTTCTCCACTCTTCTGCATTTTCCACACCGTTCCCCACTTTTTCCAATCTGTTCCCCCTGCTCCCGTTGGTTCCCCTCTATTCTGCAGTTTTCTATACAGTTCCCCACATTTTCCAATCCGTTACCCCTGCTCCCTTTGTTTCCCCTCTGTCCTGCAATGTTTTCCACGGTTCCCCACTTTTTCCAATCCATTCCCCCTGCTCCTTTTGGTTCCCCACTGTTCTGCAGAACTCCCCACGATTCCCCACTTTTTCCAATCTGTTCCCCCTGCTCCGTTTGGTTCTCCTTTATTCTGCAGTGTTACCCAAGGTTCCCCACTTTTCCGAGCTGTTCCCCTTACTCCCTTTGGTTCTGCAGTGTTCTGCAGTGTTCCCCACGGTTACCCACTTTTTCCAAACCGTTCCCCCTGCTCCCTTTGGTTCCCCTCTGTCCTGCAGTGTTCCCCACGGTTACCCACTTTTTCCAAACCGTTCCCCCTGCTCCCTTTGGTTCCCCTCTGTCCTGCAGTGTTCCCCACGGTTACCCACTTATTCCAATCCATATCCCCCTGCTCCCTTTGGTTCCCCTCTGTCCTGCATTTTCCCCCACAGTTCCCCACTTTTCCATTCTGATCCCCCTGCTCCCTTTAGTTCCCCTCTGTACTGCAGTGCTCTCCACGGTTCCCCGCATTTTCCAATCCGTTCTCCCTGCTCCCTTTGTTTTCCCACTGTTCTACATTTTTCCACACGGTTCCCCAATTTTTCCACTCTGTTCCCATGCTCCATTTGGTTCCCCTCTTTTCTGCAATATTCCCCACTGTTCCCCACCTTTTGCAATCTGTTCCCACTGCTCCCTTTGGTTCCCCACTGTTCTGCAGTGTTCGCTAACGGTTCCCCACTTTTTACAACCTGTACCTCCTGTTCCCTTTGGTTCCCCTCTGTCCTGCAGTGTTCCCCACGGTTCCACACTTTTTCCAATCTGTTCGCCGTGCTCTCTTTGGTTCCCCTCAGTTCTACAATGTTCCCCACAGTTCCCCACTTTATCCAATCTTTTCCCCCAGCTCCCTTTGGTTCCCCTCCGTCCTGCACTGTCCTCCATGGTTTCCCAATTTTTCCAATCTCTTCCCCGTGCTCCTTTGGTTCCCCTCTGTTGTGCAGTGTTTCGAACGGTTCCCCACTTTTTCCAATCCGTTCTCCCTGCTCCTTTTGGTTCCCCACTGTTCTGCAGAACTCCCCACGATTCACCACTTTTTCCAATCTGTTCCCCCTGCTCCGTTTGGTTCTCCTTTATTCTGCAGTGTTACCCAAGGTTCCCCACTTTTCCGAGCTGTTCCCCCTGCTCCCTGTGGTTCCCCTCCGTCCTGCACTGTCCTACATGGTTTCCCAATTTTTCCAATCTCTTCCCCGTGCTCCTTTGGTTCCCCTCTGTTGTGCAGTCTTCCGAACGGTTCCCCACTTTTTCCAATCCGTTCCCCCTGCTTCCTTTGATTCCCTTCTGCTCTGCAGTGTTCCACACTGTTCCCCAATTTTTCCAATCCGATCACCCTGCTCCCATTGTTTCTCCACTCTTCTGCATTTTTCCACACCGTTCCCCACTTTTTCCAATCTGTTCGCCCTTCTCCTTGGGCTCCCCTCTGTTCTGCAGTTTACCCCACAGTTTCCACTTTTTCCAATCTGTTCCCCCTGCTCCCTTTGCTCTCCCCTCTATTCTGCAGTATTCTATACAGTTCCCCACATTTTCCAATCCGTTACCCCTGCTCCCTTTGGTTCCCCTCTGTTCTGCAGTGTTCTCCACGGTTCCCGACTTTTTCCAATCTGTTCTCCTGCTCCCTTTGGTTCCCCACTGTTCTGCATTTTTCCACACAATTCCCCACTTTTTCCAATCTGTTCCCCCTGCTCCCTTTGTTTCCTCACTCTTCTGCATTTTTCCACACTGTTCGCCACTTTTTCCAATCTGATCCCCCTGCTCCCTTTGTTTCCTCACTCTTCTGCATTTTTGCACACTGTTCCCCACTTTTTCCAATCTGTTTCCCCCGATCCCTTTGGTTCCCCACTGTTCTGCAGTATTCCCCACTTTTCCACTATTTTCGAATTTGTTCGCCGTGATCGCTTTGGTTCCTCTCTGTCTGCAGTGTTCTTCACAGTTCCCCACTTTATCCAATCCGTTCCCCTCTGCTCCCTTTGGTTCCCCTCTGTCCTGCAGTGTTCCCCACTTCTCAACTTCTTTCCGATATGCTCGCCGTGCTCCATTTCGTTCCCCTCTGTTCTGCAGTGTTTCCCACGGTTCCCCACTTTTTCCAATCCGTTCCCGCTGCTCCCTTTGGTTCCCCACTGTTTTGCAGTGTTCGCCATGGTTCTTCACTTTTTCCAATCTGTTCCCCATGCTCCGTTTAGTTCCCCTCTATTCTGCCGTGTTCCCCAAGGTGCACACTTTTTCGAATCTGTTCACCCTGCTCCCTTTGTTTCCCCTCTGTCCTGCAGTGTTCCCCACGTTTCCCCACATTTACCAATCAGATCGCCCTGCTCCCTTTGTTTTCCCTCTGTCCTGCAATGTTCTCCACGGTTCCCCACTTTTTTCCAATCCATTCCCCCTGCTCCTTTTGGTTCCCCACTGTTCTGCAGAACTCCCCACGATTCCCCAGTTTTTCCAATCTGTTCCCCCTGCTCCGTTTGGTTCTCCTTTATTCTGCAGTGTTCCCCAAGGTTCCCCACTTTTCCGTGCTGTTCCCCCTGCTCCCTTTGGTTCTGCAGTGTTCTGAAGTGTTCCCCACGGTTACCCACTTTTTCCAAACCGTTCCCCCTGCTCCCTTTGGTTCCCCTCTGTCCTGCAGTGTTCCCCACGGTTACCCACTTATTCCAATCCATTCCCCCTGCTCCCTTTGGTTCCCCTCTGTCCTGCATTTTCCCCCTCAGTTCCCCACTTTTCCAATCCGTTCCCCCTGCTCCCTTTAGTTCCCCACAATACTGCAGTGCTCTCCACGGTTCCCCACATTTTCCAATCCGTTCTCCCTGCTCCCTTTGGTTTCCCACCGTTCTGCATTTTTCCACACGGTTCCCCAATTTTTCCAATCTGTTCCCATGCTCCATTTGGTTCCCCTCTTTTCTGCAATATTCCCCACTGTTCCACACCTTTTGCAATCTGTTCCCCCCTGCTCCCTTTGGTTCCCCACTGTTCTGCAGTTTTCGCTAACGGTTCCCCATTTTTTACAACCTGTACCTCCTGTTCCCTTTGGTTCCCCTCTGTCCTGCAGTGTTCCCCACGGTTCCACACTTTTTCCAATCTGTTCGCCGTGCTCTCTTTGGTTCCCCTCAGTTCTACAATGTTCCCCACAGTTCCCAACTTTATCCAATCTGTTCCCCCTGCTCCCTTTGGTTCCCCTCCGTCCTGCACTGTCCTCCATGGTTTCCCAATTTTTCCAATCTCTTCCCCGTGCTCCTTTGGTTCCCCTCTGTAGTGCAGTGTTCCGAACGGTTCCCCACTTTTTCCAATCCGTTCCCCCTGCTTCCTTTGATTCCCTTCTGTTCTGCAGTGTTCCACACTGTTCCCCAAATTTTCCAATCCGTTCACCCTGCTCCCTTTGTTTCTCCACTCTTCTCAATTTTTCCACACCGTTCCCCACTTTTTCCAATCTGTTCGCCCTTCTCCTTGGGCTCCCCTCTGTTCTGCAGTTTACCCCACAGTTTCCACTTTTTCCAATCTGTTCACCCTGCTCCCTTTGGTTTCCCCTCTATTCTGCAGTATTCTATACAGTTCCCCACATTTTCCAATCTGTTCCTCCTGCTCCCTTTCGTTCCCCTCTGTTCTGCACTGTCCTCCATTGTTTCCCAATTTGTCCAATCTTTTCCCTGTGCTCCTTTGTTTCCCCTCTGTTGTGCAGTGTGCCTAACGGTTCCCCACTTTTTCCAATCCGTTCACCGTGCTCCCGTTGTTTCTCCACTCTTCTGCATTTTCCACACCGTTCCCCACTTTTTACAATCTGTTCCCCCTTCTCCTTGGGCTCCCCTCTGTTCTGCAGTTTTCCCCACAGTTTCCACTTTTTCCAATCTGTTCCCCCTGCTCCCGTTGGTTCCCCTCTATTCTGCAGTTTTCTATACAGTTCCCCATATTTTCCAATCCGTTACCCCTGCTCCCTTTGGTTCCCCTCTGTTCTGCAGGGTTCTCCACGGTTCCCGACTTTTTCCAATCTGTTCCTCCTGCTCCCTTTGGTTCCCCACTGTTCTGCAGTTTTCCACACTGTTCCCCACTTTTTCCAATCTGTGCCCCCTGCTCCCTTTGTTTCCTCACTCTTCTGCATTTTTCCACACTGTTCCCCACTTTTTCCAATCTGTTTCCCCCGCTCCCTTTGGTTCCCCACGGTTCCCCACTTTTCCGAGTTCTTCCCTCTGCTCCCTTTGGGTCCTCTCTGTTCTGCAGTGTTCCCCATGGTTCTCCACATTTTTTCCAATCTGTTCCCATGCTCCTTTTGGTTCCCCTCCGACCTGCACTGTCCTCCATTGTTTCCCAATTTTTCCAATCTCTTCCCCGTGCTCCTTTGGTTCCCCTCTGTTGTGCACTGTTCCGAACGGTTCCCCACTTTTTCCAATCCGTTCTCCCTGCTCCATTTGGTTTCCCACTCTTCTGCATTTTTCCACACGGTTCCCCAATTTTTCCAATCTGTTCCCATGCTCCATTTGGTTCCCCTCTTTTCTGCAATATTCCCCACTGTTCCCCACCTTTTGCAATCTGTTCCCCCTGCTCCCTTTGGTTCCCCACTGTTCTGCAGTGTTTGCTAACGGTTCCCCACTTTTTACAACCTGTACCTCCTGTTCCCTTTGGTTCCCCTCTGTCCTGCAGTGTCCTCCATGGTTTCCAAATTTTTCCAATCTCTTCCCCGTGCTCCTTTGGTTCCCCTCTGTTGTTCAGTGTTCCGAACGGTTCCCCACATTTTCCTATCCGTTCTCCCTGCTTTCTTTGGTTTCCCACTGTTCTGCATTTTTCCACACGGTTCCCCAATTTTTCCAATCTGTTCCCATACTCCATTTGTTTCCCCTCTTTTCTGCAATATTCCCCACTGTTCCACACTTTTTCCAATCTATTCGCCGTGCTCTCTTTGGTTCCTATCTGTTCTACAGTGTTCCCCACAGTTTCCACTTTTTCCAATCTGTTCCCCCTGCTCCCTTTGCTTTCCCCTCTATTCTGCAGTATTCTATACAGTTCCCCACATTTTCCAATCCGTGACCCCTGCTCCCTTTCGTTCCCCTCTGTTCTGCAGTGTTCTCCACGGTTCCCGACTTTTTCCAATCTGTTCTCCTGCTCCCTTTGGTTCCCCACTGTTCTGCATTTTTCCACACAATTCCCCACTTTTTCCAATCTGTTCCCCCTGCTCCCTTTGTTTCCTCACTCTTCTGCATTTTTCCACACTGTTCGCCACTTTTTCCAATCTGATCCCCCTGCTCCCTTTGTTTCCTCACTCTTCTGCATTTTTGCACACTGTTCCCCACTTTTTCCAATCTGTTTCCCCCGATCCCTTTGGTTCCCCACTGTTCTGCAGTATTCCCCACTTTTCCACTATTTTCGAATTTGTTCGCCGTGATCGCTTTGGTTCCTCTCTGTCTGCAGTGTTCTTCACAGTTCCCCACTTTATCCAATCCGTTCCCCCCTGCTCCTTTTGGTTCCCCTCTGTCCTGCAGTGTTCCCCACTTCTCAACTTCTTTCCGATTTGCTCGCCGTGCTCCATTTCGTTCCCCTCTGTTCTGCAGTGTTTCCCACGGTTCCCCACTTTTTCCAATCCGTTCCCGCTGCTCCCTTTGTTTCCCCACTGTTTTGCAGTGTTCGCCATGGTTCTGCACTTTTTCCAATCTGTTCCCCATGCTCCGTTTAGTTCCCCTCTATTCTGCCGTGTTCCCCAAGGTGCACACTTTTTCGAATCTGTTCACCCTGCTCCCTTTGTTTCCCCTCTGTCCTGCAGTGTTCCCCACGTTTCCCCACATTTACCAATCAGATCGCCCTGCTCCCTTTGTTTTCCCTCTGTCCTGCAATGTTCTCCACGGTTCCCCACTTTTTTCCAATCCATTCCCCCTGCTCCTTTTGGTTCCCCACTGTTCTGCAGAACTCCCCACGATTCCCCACTTTTTCCAATATGTTCCCCCTGCTCCGTTTGGTTCTCCTTTATTCTGCAGTGTTCCCCAAGGTTCCCCACTTTTCCGAGCTGTTCCCCCTGCTCCCTTTGGTTCTGCAGTGTTCTGCAGTGTTCCCCACGGTTACCCACTTTTTCGAAACCGTTCCCCCTGCTCCCTTTGGTTCCCCTCTGTCCTGCAGTGTTCCCCACGGTTACCCACTTTTTCAAACCGTTCCCCCTGCTCCCTTTAGTTCCCCACAATACTACAGTGCTCTCCACGGTTCCCCACATTTTCCAATCTGTTCGCCGTGCTCTCTTTGGTTCCCCTCAGTTCTACAATGTTCCCCACAGTTCCCCACTTTTTCCAATCTCTTCCCCGTGCTCCTTTGGATCCCCTCTGTAGTGCAGTGTTCCGAACGGTTCCCCACTTTTTCCAATCCGTTCCCCCTGCTTCCTTTGATTCCCTTCTGTTCTGCAGTGTTCCACACTGTTCCCCAATTTTTCCAATCCGTTCACCCTGCTCCCTTTGTTTCTCCACTCTTCTCAATTTTTCCACACCGTTCCCCACTTTTTCCAATCTGTTCGCCCTTCTCCTTGGGCTCCCCTCTGTTCTGCAGTTTACCCCACAGTTTCCACTTTTTCCAATCTTTTCCCTTTGCTCCGTTTAGTTCCCCTCTATTCTGCAGTGTTCCCCAAGGTTGCACACTTTTTCGAATCTGTTCACCCTGCTCCCTTTGTTTCCCCTCTGTCCTGCAATGTTCTCCACGCTTCCCCACTTTTTCCAATCCATTCCCCCTGCTCCTTTTGGTTCCCCACTGTTCTGCAGAACTCCCCACGATTCACCACTTTTTCCAATCTGTTCCCCCTGCTCCGTTTGGTTCTCCTTTATTCTGCAGTGTTACCCAAGGTTCCCCACTTTTCCGAGCTGTTCCCCCTGCTCGCTTTGGTTTTGCAGTGTTCTGCAGTGTTCCCCACGGTTACCCACTTTTTCCAAACCGTTCCCCCTGCTCCCTTTGGTTACCCTCTGTCCTGCAGTGTTCCCCACGGTTACCCACTTATTCCAATCCATTCCGCCTGCTCCCTTTGGTTCCCCTCTGTCCTGCATTTTCCCCCACAGTTCCCCACTTTTCCAATCCGTTCCCCCTGCTCCCTTTAGTTCCCCTCTGTACTGCAGTGCTCTACACGGTTCCCCGCATTTTCCAATCCGTTCTCCCTGCTCCCTTTGGTTTCCCACTGTTCTGCATTTTTCCACACGGTTCCCCAATTTTTCCAATCTGTTCCCATGCTCCATTTGGTTCCCCTCTTTTCTGCAATATTCCCCACTGTTCCCCACTGTTCCCCACATTTTGCAATCTGTTCCCACTGCTCCCTTTGGTTCCCCACTGTTCTGCAGTGTTCGCTAACGGTTCCCCACTTTTTACAACCTGTACCTCCTGTTCCCTTTGGTTCCCCTCTGTCCTGCAGTGTTCCCCACTGTTACACACTTTTTCCAATCTGTTCGCCGTGCGCTCTTTGGTTCCCCTCAGTTCTACAATGTTCCCCACAGTTCCCCACTTTATCCAATCTTTTCCCCCTGCTCCCTTTGGTTCCCCTCCGTCCTGCACTGTCCTCCATGGTTTCCCAATTTTTCCAATCTCTTCCCCGTGCTCCTTTGGTTCCCCTCTGTTGTGCACTGTTCCGAACGGTTCCCCACTTTTTCCAATCCGTTCTCCCTGCTCCCTTTGGTTTCCCACTGTTCTGCATTTTTCCACACGGTTCCACAATTTTTCCAATCTGTTCCCATGCTCCATTTGGTTCCCCTCTTTTCTGCAATATTCCCCACTGTTCCCCACCTTTTGCAATCTGTTCCCCCTGCTCCCTTTGGTTCCCCACTGTTCTGCAGTGTTTGCTAACGGTTCCCCACTTTTTACAACCTGTACCTCCTGTTCCCTTTGGTTCCCCTCTGTCCTGCAGTGTCCTCCATGGTTTCCCAATTTTTCCAATCTCTTCCCCGTGCTCCTTTGGTTCCCCTCTGTTGTTCAGTGTTCCGAACGGTTCCCCACATTTTCCTATCCGTTCTCCCTGCATTCTTTGGTTTCCCACTGTTCTGCATTTTTCCACACGGTTCCCCAATTTTTCCAATCTGTTCCCATGCTCCATTTGTTTCCCCTCTTTTCTGCAATATTCCCCACTGTTCCACACTTTTTCCAATCTATTCGCCGTGCTCTCTTTGGTTCCTCTCTGTTCTACAGTGTTCCCCACAGTTCCACACTTTTTCCAATCTGTTCCCCCTGCTCCCTTTGGTTCCCCTCCGTCCTGCACTGTCCTCCATGGTTTCCCAATTTTTCCAATCTCTTCCCCGTGCTCCTTTGGTTCCCCTCTGTTGTTCAGTGTTCTGAACGGTTCCCCGCTTTTTCCAATCCGTTCCCCCTGCTTCCTTTGATTCCCCTCTGTTCTGCAGTGTTCCACACTGTTCCCCACTTTTTCCAATCCGTTCACCCTGCTCCCGTTGTTTCTCCACTCTTCTGCATTTTCCACACCGTTCCCCACTTTTTCCAATCTGTTCCCCCTGCTCCCGTTGGTTCCCCTCTATTCTGCAGTTTTCTATACAGTTCCCCACATTTTCCAATCCGTTACCCCTGCTCCCTTTGTTTCCCCTCTGTCCTGCAATGTTTTCCACGGTTCCCCACTTTTTCCAATCCATTCCCCCTGCTCCTTTTGGTTCCCCACTGTTCTGCAGAACTCCCCACGATTCCCCACTTTTTCCAATCTGTTCCCCCTGCTCCGTTTGGTTCTCCTTTATTCTGCAGTGTTACCCAAGGTTCCCCACTTTTCCGAGCTGTTCCCCTTACTCCCTTTGGTTCTGCAGTGTTCTGCAGTGTTCCCCACGGTTACCCACTTTTTCCAAACCGTTCCCCCTGCTCCCTTTGGTTCCCTCTGTCCTGCAGTGTTCCCCACGGTTACCCACTTTTTCCAAACCGTTCCCCCTGCTCCCTTTGGTTCCCCTCTGTCCTGCAGTGTTCCCCACGGTTACCCACTTATTCCAATCCATTCCCCCTGCTCCCTTTGGTTCCCCTCTGTCCTGCATTTTCCCCCACAGTTCCCCACTTTTCCATTCTGATCCCCCTGCTCCCTTTAGTTCCCCTCTGTACTGCAGTGCTCTCCACGGTTCCCCGCATTTTCCAATCCGTTCTCCCTGCTCCCTTTGTTTTCCCACTGTTCTACATTTTTCCACACGGCTCCCCAATTTTTCCACTCTGTTCCCATGCTCCATTTGGTTCCCCTCTTTTCTGCAATATTCCCCACTGTTCCCCACCTTTTGCAATCTGTTCCCACTGCTCCCTTTGGTTCCCTACTGTTCTGCAGTGTTCGCTAACGGTTCCCCACTTTTTACAACCTGTACCTCCTGTTCCCTTTGGTTCCCCTCTGTCCTGCAGTGTTCCCCACGGTTCCACACTTTTTCCAATCTGTTCGCCGTGCTCTCTTTGGTTCCCCTCAGTTCTACAATGTTCCCCACAGTTCCCCACTTTATCCAATCTTTTCCCCCAGCTCCCTTTGGTTCCCCTCCGTCCTGCACTGTCCTCCATGGTTTCCCAATTTTTCCAATCTCTTCCCCGTGCTCCTTTGGTTCCCCTCTGTTGTGCAGTGTTTCGAACGGTTCCCCACTTTTTCCAATCCGTTCTCCCTGCTCCTTTTGGTTCCCCACTGTTCTGCAGAACTCCCCACGATTCACCACTTTTTCCAATCTGTTCCCCCTGCTCCGTTTGGTTCTCCTTTATTCTGCAGTGTTACCCAAGGTTCCCCACTTTTCCGAGCTGTTCCCCCTGCTCCCTGTGGTTCCCCTCCGTCCTGCACTGTCCTACATGGTTTCCCAATTTTTCCAATCTCTTCCCCGTGCTCCTTTGGTTCCCCTCTGTTGTGCAGTCTTCCGAACGGTTCCCCACTTTTTCCAATCCGTTCCCCCTGCTTCCTTTGATTCCCTTCTGTTCTGCAGTGTTCCACACTGTTCCCCAATTTTTCCAATCCGATCACCCTGCTCCCATTGTTTCTCCACTCTTCTGCATTTTTCCACACCGTTCCCCACTTTTTCCAATCTGTTCGCCCTTCTCCTTGGGCTCCCCTCTGTTCTGCAGTTTACCCCACAGTTTCCACTTTTTCCAATCTGTTCGCCGTGATCGCTTTGGTTCCTCTCTGTCTGCAGTGTTCTTCACAGTTCCCCACTTTATCCAATCCGTTCCCCTCTGCTCCCTTTGGTTCCCCTCTGTCCTGCAGTGTTCCCCACTTCTCAACTTCTTTCCGATATGCTCGCCGTGCTCCATTTCGTTCCCCTCTGTTCTGCAGTGTTTCCCACGGTTCCCCACTTTTTCCAATCCGTTCCCGCTGCTCCCTTTGGTTCCCCACTGTTTTGCAGTGTTCGCCATGGTTCTTCACTTTTTCCAATCTGTTCCCCATGCTCCGTTTAGTTCCCCTCTATTCTGCCGTGTTCCCCAAGGTGCACACTTTTTCGAATCTGTTCACCCTGCTCCCTTTGTTTCCCCTCTGTCCTGCAGTGTTCCCCACGTTTCCCCACATTTACCAATCAGATCGCCCTGCTCCCTTTGTTTTCCCTCTGTCCTGCAATGTTCTCCACGGTTCCCCACTTTTTTCCAATCCATTCCCCCTGCTCCTTTTGGTTCCCCACTGTTCTGCAGAACTCCCCACGATTCCCCAGTTTTTCCAATCTGTTCCCCCTGCTCCGTTTGGTTCTCCTTTATTCTGCAGTGTTCCCCAAGGTTCCCCACTTTTCCGTGCTGTTCCCCCTGCTCCCTTTGGTTCTGCAGTGTTCTGAAGTGTTCCCCACGGTTACCCACTTATTCCAATCCATTCCCCCTGCTCCCTTTGGTTCCCCTCTGTCCTGCATTTTCCCCCTCAGTTCCCCACTTTTCCAATCCGTTCCCCCTGCTCCCTTTAGTTCCCCACAATACTGCAGTGCTCTCCACGGTTCCCCACATTTTCCAATCCGTTCTCCCTGCTCCCTTTGGTTTCCCACCGTTCTGCATTTTTCCACACGGTTCCCCAATTTTTCCAATCTGTTCCCATGCTCCATTTGGTTCCCCTCTTTTCTGCAATATTCCCCACTGTTCCACACCTTTTGCAATCTGTTCCCCCCTGCTCCCTTTGGTTCCCCACTGTTCTGCAGTTTTCGCTAACGGTTCCCCATTTTTTACAACCTGTACCTCGTGTTCCCTTTGGTTCCCCTCTGTCCTGCAGTGTTCCCCACGGTTCCACACTTTTTGCAATCTGTTCGCCGTGCTCTCTTTGGTTCCCCTCAGTTCTACAATGTTCCCCACAGTTCCCAACTTTATCCAATCTGTTCCCCCTGCTCCCTTTGGTTCCCCTCCGTCCTGCACTGTCCTCCATGGTTTCCCAATTTTTCCAATCTCTTCCCCGTGCTCCTTTGGTTCCCCTCTGTAGTGCAGTGTTCCGAACGGTTCCCCACTTTTTCCAATCCGTTCCCCCTGCTTCCTTTGATTCCCTTCTGTTCTGCAGTGTTCCACACTGTTCCCCAAATTTTCCAATCCGTTCACCCTGCTCCCTTTGTTTCTCCACTCTTCTCAATTTTTCCACACCGTTCCCCACTTTTTCCAATCTGTTCGCCCTTCTCCTTGGGCTCCCCTCTGTTCTGCAGTTTACCCCACAGTTTCCACTTTTTCCAATCTGTTCACCCTGCTCCCTTTGGTTTCCCCTCTATTCTGCAGTATTCTATACAGTTCCCCACATTTTCCAATCTGTTCCTCCTGCTCCCTTTCGTTCCCCTCTGTTCTGCACTGTCCTCCATTGTTTCCCAATTTGTCCAATCTTTTCCCTGTGCTCCTTTGTTTCCCCTCTGTTGTGCAGTGTGCCTAACGGTTCCCCACTTTTTCCAATCCGTTCACCGTGCTCCCGTTGTTTCTCCACTCTTCTGCATTTTCCACACCGTTCCCCACTTTTTACAATCTGTTCCCCCTTCTCCTTGGGCTCCCCTCTGTTCTGCAGTTTTCCCCACAGTTTCCACTTTTTCCAATCTGTTCCCCCTGCTCCCGTTGGTTCCCCTCTATTCTGCAGTTTTCTATACAGTTCCCCATATTTTCCAATCCGTTACCCCTGCTCCCTTTGGTTCCCCTCTGTTCTGCAGGGTTCTCCACGGTTCCCGACTTTTTCCAATCTGTTCCTCCTGCTCCCTTTGGTTCCCCACTGTTCTGCAGTTTTCCACACTGTTCCCCACTTTTTCCAATCTGTGCCCCCTGCTCCCTTTGTTTCCTCACTCTTCTGCATTTTTCCACACTGTTCCCCACTTTTTCCAATCTGTTTCCCCCGCTCCCTTTGGTTCCCCACGGTTCCCCACTTTTCCGAGTTCTTCCCTCTGCTCCCTTTGGGTCCTCTCTGTTCTGCAGTGTTCCCCATGGTTCTCCACATTTTTTCCAATCTGTTCCCATGCTCCTTTTGGTTCCCCTCCGACCTGCACTGTCCTCCATTGTTTCCCAATTTTTCCAATCTCTTCCCCGTGCTCCTTTGGTTCCCCTCTGTTGTGCACTGTTCCGAACGGTTCCCCACTTTTTCCAATCCGTTCTCCCTGCTCCATTTGGTTTCCCACTCTTCTGCATTTTTCCACACGGTTCCCCAATTTTTCCAATCTGTTCCCATGCTCCATTTGGTTCCCCTCTTTTCTGCAATATTCCCCACTGTTCCCCACCTTTTGCAATCTGTTCCCCCTGCTCCCTTTGGTTCCCCACTGTTCTGCAGTGTTTGCTAACGGTTCCCCACTTTTTACAACCTGTACCTCCTGTTCCCTTTGGTTCCCCTCTGTCCTGCAGTGTCCTCCATGGTTTCCAAATTTTTCCAATCTCTTCCCCGTGCTCCTTTGGTTCCCCTCTGTTGTTCAGTGTTCCGAACGGTTCCCCACATTTTCCTATCCGTTCTCCCTGCTTTCTTTGGTTTCCCACTGTTCTGCATTTTTCCACACGGTTCCCCAATTTTTCCAATCTGTTCCCATACTCCATTTGTTTCCCCTCTTTTCTGCAATATTCCCCACTGTTCCACACTTTTTCCAATCTATTCGCCGTGCTCTCTTTGGTTCCTATCTGTTCTACAGTGTTCCCCACAGTTTCCACTTTTTCCAATCTGTTCCCCCTGCTCCCTTTGCTTTCCCCTCTATTCTGCAGTATTCTATACAGTTCCCCACATTTTCCAATCCGTGACCCCTGCTCCCTTTGGTTCCCCTCTGTTCTGCAGTGTTCTCCACGGTTCCCGACTTTTTCCAATCTGTTCTCCTGCTCCCTTTGGTTCCCCACTGTTCTGCATTTTTCCACACAATTCCCCACTTTTTCCAATCTGTTCCCCCTGCTCCCTTTGTTTCCTCACTCTTCTGCATTTTTCCACACTGTTCGCCACTTTTTCCAATCTGATCCCCCTGCTCCCTTTGTTTCCTCACTCTTCTGCATTTTTGCACACTGTTCCCCACTTTTTCCAATCTGTTTCCCCCGATCCCTTTGGTTCCCCACTGTTCTGCAGTATTCCCCACTTTTCCACTATTTTCGAATTTGTTCGCCGTGATCGCTTTGGTTCCTCTCTGTCTGCAGTGTTCTTCACAGTTCCCCACTTTATCCAATCCGTTCCCCCCTGCTCCTTTTGGTTCCCCTCTGTCCTGCAGTGTTCCCCACTTCTCAACTTCTTTCCGATTTGCTCGCCGTGCTCCATTTCGTTCCCCTCTGTTCTGCAGTGTTTCCCACGGTTCCCCACTTTTTCCAATCCGTTCCCGCTGCTCCCTTTGGTTCCCCACTGTTTTGCAGTGTTCGCCATGGTTCTGCACTTTTTCCAATCTGTTCCCCATGCTCCGTTTAGTTCCCCTCTATTCTGCCGTGTTCCCCAAGGTGCACACTTTTTCGAATCTGTTCACCCTGCTCCCTTTGTTTCCCCTCTGTCCTGCAGTGTTCCCCACGTTTCCCCACATTTACCAATCAGATCGCCCTGCTCCCTTTGTTTTCCCTCTGTCCTGCAATGTTCTCCACGGTTCCCCACTTTTTTCCAATCCATTCCCCCTGCTCCTTTTGGTTCCCCACTGTTCTGCAGAACTCCCCACGATTCCCCACTTTTTCCAATATGTTCCCCCTGCTCCGTTTGGTTCTCCTTTATTCTGCAGTGTTCCCCAAGGTTCCCCACTTTTCCGAGCTGTTCCCCCTGCTCCCTTTGGTTCTGCAGTGTTCTGCAGTGTTCCCCACGGTTACCCACTTTTTCGAAACCGTTCCCCCTGCTCCCTTTGGTTCCCCTCTGTCCTGCAGTGTTCCCCACGGTTACCCACTTTTTCCAAACCGTTCCCCCTGCTCCCTTTAGTTCCCCACAATACTACAGTGCTCTCCACGGTTCCCCACATTTTCCAATCTGTTCGCCGTGCTCTCTTTGGTTCCCCTCAGTTCTACAATGTTCCCCACAGTTCCCCACTTTATCCAATCTGTTCCCCCTGCTCCCTTTGGTTCCCCTCCGTCCTGCACTGTCCTCCATGGTTTCCCACTTTTTCCAATCTCTTCCCCGTGCTCCTTTGGATCCCCTCTGTAGTGCAGTGTTCCGAACGGTTCCCCACTTTTTCCAATCCGTTCCCCCTGCTTCCTTTGATTCCCTTCTGTTCTGCAGTGTTCCACACTGTTCCCCAATTTTTCCAATCCGTTCACCCTGCTCCCTTTGTTTCTCCACTCTTCTCAATTTTTCCACACCGTTCCCCACCTTTTCCAATCTGTTCGCCCTTCTCCTTGGGCTCCCCTCTGTTCTGCAGTTTACCCCACAGTTTCCACTTTTTCCAATCTGTTCACCCTGCTCCCTTTGGTTTCCCCTCTATTCTGCAGTATTCTATACAGTTCCCCACATTTTCCAATCTGTTCCTCCTGCTCCCTTTCGTTCCCCTCTGTTCTGCAGTGTTTCCCACGGTTCCCCACTTTTTCCAATCCGTTCCCGCTGCTCCGTTTGGTTCCCCACTGTTTTGCAGTATTTGCCACGGTTCCGCACTTTTTCCAATCTGTTCCCCCTGCTCCCTTTGGTTCCCCTCCGTCCTGCACTGTCATCCATTGTTTCCCAATTTTTCCAATCTTTTCCCCGTGCTCCTTTGTTTCCCCTCTGTTGTGCAGTGTGCCTAACAGTTCCCCACTTTTTCCAATCCGTTCACCCTGCTCCCGTTGTTTCTCCACTCTTCTGCATTTTTCCACACAGTTCCCCACTTTTTCCAATCTGTTCGCCCTGCTCCTATTGGTTCCCCTCTGTTCTGCAGTGTTCCCCACAGTTCCCCACTTTTTCCAATCCGTTCCCCCTGTGCCTTTTCTTTCCCCTCTGTCCTGCATTGTCCTTCACGATTCCCCACTTTTTCCAATTCGTTCCACCTGCTCCCTTGGTTCCCCTCTGTTCTGCAGTGTTCCCCACGGTTCCGCAATTTTTCCAATTTATACCCCCTGCTCCCTTTGTTTCCTTACTCTTCTGCATTTTTCCACACTGTTTCCCAATTTTTCCAATCTGTTCGCCGTGCTCCTTTGTTTCACCTCTGTTGTGCAGTGTTCAGAACGGTTCCCGACTTTTTCCAACCTATTCCTCCTGCTCCCTTTGGTTCCCCACTGTTCTGCATTTTTCCACACAGTTCCCCACTTTTTCCAATCTGTTCCCCCTGCTCCCTTTGTTTCCTCACTCTTCTGCATTTTTCCACACTGTTCCCCACTTTTTCCAATCTGATCCCCCTGCTCCCTTTGATTCCCCACTGTTCTGCAGTGTTCCCCACTTCTCAACTTTTTTCCGATATGTTCGTCCTGCTCCCTTTCGTTCCCCTCTGTTCTGCAGTGTTTCCCACAGTTCCCAACTTTTTCCAATCCATTCCCACTGCTCCCTTTCTTTCCCTCTGTTTTGCAGTGTTCGCCACGGTTCCTCACTTTTTCCAATCTATTCTCCATGTTCCCTTTAGTTCCCCTATGTTCTGCAGTGTTCCACACAGTTCCCCACTTTTTCCAATCTGTTCCCCCTGCTCCCTTTGTTTCCTCACTCTTCTGCGTTTTCCATACTGTTCCCCACTTTTTCCAATCTGTTTCCCCCGCTCCCTTTGGTTCCCCACGGTTCCCCACTTTTCCGAGTTCTTCCCTCTGCTCCCTTTGGGTCCTCTCTGTTCTGCAGTATTCCCCATGGTTCTCCACATTTTTTCCAATCTGTTCCCATGCTCCTTTTGGTTCCCCTCCGACCTGCACTGTCCTCCATTGTTTCCCAATTTTTCCAATCTCTTCCCCGTGCTCCTTTGGTTCCCCTCTGTTCTGCAGTGTTCCAAACAGTTCCCCACTTTTTCCAAAACGCTAACCCTGCTCCCGTTGTTGCTCCACTCTTCTGCATTTTTCCACACTGTTCCCCACTTTTTCCAATCTGCTCCCCCTGCTCCCTTTGGTTCCCCTCTGTCCTGCAGTGTTCCCCACTTCTCAACTTCTTTCCGATATGCTAGCCGTGCTCCATTTAGTTCCCCTCTGTTCTGCAGTGTTTCCCACGGTTCCCCACTTTTTCCAATCCGTTCCCCCTGCTCCCTTTGGTTCTGCAGTGTTCTGCAGTGTTCCCCACGGTTACCCACTTTTTCCAAACCGTTCCCCCTGCTCCCTTTGGTTCCCCTCTGTCCTGCAGTGTTCCCCACGGTTACCCACTTATTCCAATCCATTCCCCCTGCTCCCTTTGGTTCCCCTCTGTCCTGCATTTTCCCCCACAGTTCCCCACTTTTCCAATCCGTTCCCCCTGCTCCCTTTAGTTCCCCTCCGTCCTGCACTGTCCTCCATGGTTTCCCAATTTTTCCAATCTCTTCCCCGTGCTCCTTTGGTTCCACTCTGTTGTTCAGTGTTCCGAACGGTTCCCCACTTTTTCCAATCCGTTCCCCCTGCTTCCTTTGATTCCCCTCTGTTCTGCAGTGTTCCACACTGTTCCCCACTTTTTCCAATCCGTTCATCCTGCTCCCGTTGTTTCTCCACTCTTCTGCATTTTCCACACCGTTCCCCACTTTTTCCAATCTGTTCCCCCTTCTCCTTGGGCTCCCCTCTGTTCTGCAGTTTTCCCCACAGTTTCCACTTTTTCCAATCTGTTCCCCCTGCTCCCGTTGGTTCCCCTCTATTCTGCAGTTTTCTATACAGTTCCCCACATTTTCCAATCCATTACCCCTGCTCCCTTTGTTTCCCCTCTGTCCTGCAATGTTTTCCACGGGTCCCCACTTTTTCCAATCCATTCACCCTGCTCCTTTTGGTTCCCCACTGTTCTGCAGGACTACCCACGATTCCCCACTTTTTCCAATCTATTCCCCCTGCTCCGTTTGGTTCTCCTTTATTCTGCAGTTTTACCCAAGGTTCCCCACTTTTCCGATCTGTTCCCCCTGCTCCCTTTGGTTCTGCAGTGTTCCCCACGGTTACCCACTTTTTCCAAACCGTTCCCCCTGCTCCCTTTGGTTCCCCTCTGTCCTGCAGTGTTCCCCACGGTTACCCACTTATTCCAATCCATTCCCCCTCCTCCCTTTGGTTCCCCTCTGTCCTGCATTTTCCCCCACAGTTCCCCACTTTTCCAATCCGATCCCCCTGCTCCCTTTACTTCCCCTCTGTACTGCAGTGCTCTCCACGGTTCCCCGCATTTTCCAATCCGTTCTCCCTGCTCCCTTTGTTTTCCCACTGTTCTACTATTTTCCACACTGTTTCCCAATTTTTCCAATCTGTTCCCATGCTCCATTTGGTTCCCCTCTTTTCTGCAATATTCCCCACTGTTCCCCACCTTTTGCAATCTGTTCCCACTGCTCCCTTTGGTTCCCCACTGTTCTGCAGTGTTCGCTAACGGTTCCCCACTTTTTACAACCTGTACCTCCTGTTCCCTTTGGTTCCCCTCTGTCCTGCAGTGTTCCCCACGGTTCCACACTTTTTCCAATCTGTTCGCCGTGCTCTCTTTGGTTCCCCTCAGTTCTACAATGTTCCCCACAGTTCCCCACTTTATCCAATCTTTTCCCCCTGCTCCCTTTGGTTCCCCTCCGTCCTGCACTGTCCTCCATGGTTTCCCAATTTTTCCAATCTCTTCCCCGTGCTCCTTTGGTTCCCCTCTGTTGTGCAGTGTTTCGAACGGTTCCCCACTTTTTCCAATCCGTTCTCCCTGCTCCCTTTGGTTTCCCACTGTTCTGCATTTTTCCACACGGTTCCCCAATTTTTCCAAACTGTTCCCATACTCCATTTGGTTCCCCTCTTTTCTGCAATATTCCCCACTGTTCCCCACCTTTTGCAATCTGTTCCCCCTGCTCCCTTTGGTTCCCAACTGTTCTGCAGTGTTCGCTAACGGTTCCCCACATTTTACAACCTGTACCTCCTGTTCCCTTTGGTTCCCCTCTGTCCTGCAGTGTTCCGCACGGTTCCCCACATTTTCCAATCCGTTCTCCCTGCTCCCTTTGGTTTCCCACTGTTTTGCATTTTTCCACACGGTTCCCCAATTTTTCCAATCTGTTCCCATGCTCCATTTGCTTCCCCTCTTTTCTGCAATATTCCCCACTGTTCCCCACTTTTTGCAATCTGTTCCCCCTGCTCCCTTTGGTTCCCCACTGTTCTGCAGTGTTCGCCAACGCTTCCCCACTTTTTCCACCCTGTACCTCCTGTTCCCTTTGGTTACCCTCTGTCCTGCAGTGTTCCCCACGGTTCCACACTTTTTCCAATCTATTCGCCGTGCTCTCTTTGGTTCCTCTCTCTTCTGCAGTGTTCCACACTGTTCCCCACTTTTTCCAATCCGTTCACCCTGCTCCCGTTGTTTCTCCACTCTTCTGCATTTTCCACACCGTTCCCCACTTTTTCCAATCTGTTCCCCCTTCTCCTTGGGCTCCCCTCTGTTCTGCAGTTTTCCCCACAGTTTCCACTTTTTCCAATCTGTTTCCCCTGCTCCCGTTGGTTCCCCTCTATTCTGCAGTTTTCTATACAGTTCCCCACATTTTCCAATCCATTACCCCTGCTCCCTTTGTTTCCCCTCTGTCCTGCAATGTTTTCCACGGTTCCCCACTTTTTCCAATCCATTCCCCCTGCTCCTTTTGGTTCCCCACTGTTCTGCAGGACTACCCACGATTCCCCACTTTTTCCAATCTATTCCCCCTGCTCCGTTTGGTTCTCCTTTATTCTGCAGTGTTACCCAAGGTTCCCCACTTTTCCGATCTGTTCCCCCTGCTCCCTTTGGTTCTGCAGTGTTCCCCACGGTTACCCACTTTTTCCAAACCGTTCCCCCTGCTCCCTTTGGTTCCCCTCTGTCCTGCAGTGTTCCCCACGGTTACCCACTTATTCCAATCCATTCCCCCTCCTCCCTTTGGTTCCCCTCTGTCCTGCATTTTCCCCCACAGTTCCCCACTTTTCCAATCCGATCCCCCTGCTCCCTTTACTTCCCCTCTGTACTGCAGTGCTCTCCACGGTTCCCCGCATTTTCCAATCCGTTCTCCCTGCTCCCTTTGTTTTCCCACTGTTCTACTATTTTCCACACTGTTTCCCAATTTTTCCAATCTGTTCCCATGCTCCATTTGGTTCCCCTCTTTTCTGCAATATTCCCCACTGTTCCCCACCTTTTGCAATCTGTTCCCACTGCTCCCTTTGGTTCCCCACTGTTCTGCAGTGTTCGCTAACGGTTCCCCACTTTTTACAACCTGTACCTCCTGTTCCCTTTGGTTCCCCTCTGTCCTGCAGTGTTCCCCACGGTTCCCACACTTTCTCCAATCTGTTCGCCGTGCTCTCTTTGGTTCCCCTCAGTTCTACAATGTTCCCCACAGTTCCCCACTTTATCCAATCTTTTCCCCCTGCTCCCTTTGGTTCCCCTCCGTCCTGCACTGTCCTCCATGGTTTCCCAATTTTTCCAATCTCTTCCCCGTGCTCCTTTGGTTCCCCTCTGTTGTGCAGTGTTTCGAACGGTTCCCCACTTTTTCCAATCCGTTCTCCCTGCTCCCTTTGGTTTCCCACTGTTCTGCATTTTTCCACACGGTTCCCCAATTTTTCCAAACTGTTCCCATGCTCCATTTGGTTCCCCTCTTTTCTGCAATATTCCCCACTGTTCCCCACCTTTTGCAATCTGTTCCCCCTGCTCCCTTTGGTTCCCAACTGTTCTGCAGTGTTCGCTAACGGTTCCCCACTTTTTACAACCTGTACCTCCTGTTCCCTTTGGTTCCCCTCTGTCCTGCAGTGTTCCGCACGGTTCCCCACATTTTCCAATCCGTTCTCCCTGCTCCCTTTGGTTTCCCACTGTTTTGCATTTTTCCACACGGTTCCCCAATTTTTCCAATCTGTTCCCATGCTCCATTTGCTTCCCCTCTTTTCTGCAATATTCCGCACTGTTCCCCACTTTTTGCAATCTGTTCCCCCTGTTCCCTTTGGTTACCCTCTGTCCTGCAGTGTTCCCCACGGTTCCACACTTTTTCCAATCTATTCGCCGTGCTCTCTTTGGTTCCTCTCTGTTCTACAGTGTTCCCCACAGTTCCGCACTTTTTCCAATCTGTTCCCCGTACTCCCTTTGGTTCCCCTCCGTCCTGCACTGTCCTCCATGGTTTCCCAATTTTTCCAATCTCTTCCCCGTGCTCCTTTGGTTCCCCTCTGTTGTTCAGTGTTCCGAACGGTTCCCCACTTTTTCCAATCCGTTCCCCCTGCTTCCTTTGATTCCCCTCTGTTCTGCAGTGTTCCACACTGTTCCCCACTTTTTCCAATCCGTTCTCCCTGCTCCCGTTGTTTCTCCACTCTTCTGCATTTTCCACACCGTTCCCCACTTTTTCCAATCTGTTCCCCCTTCTCCTTGGGCTCCCCTCTGTTCTGCAGTTTTCCCCACAGTTTCCACTTTTTCCAATCTGTTCCCCCTGCTCCCGTTGGTTCCCCTCTATTCTGCAGTTTTCTATACAGTTCCCCACATTTTCCAATCCGTTACCCCTGCTCCCTTTGTTTCCCCTCTGTCCTGCAATGTTCTCCACGGTTCCCCACTTTTTCCAATCCATTCCCCCTGCTCCTTTTGGTTCCCCACTGTTCTGCAGAACTCCCCACGATTCCCCACTTTTTCCAATCTGTTCCTCCTGCTCCGTTTGGTTCTCCTTTATTCTGCAGTGTTACCCAAGGTTCCCCACTTTTCCGATCTGTTCCCCCTGCTCCCTTTGGTTCTGCAGTGTTCTGCAGTGTTCCCCACGGTTACCCACTTTTTCCAAACCGTTCCCCCTGCTCCCTTTGGTTCCCCTCTGTCCTGCATGTTCCCCACGGTTACCCACTTATTCCAATCCATTCCCCCTGCTCCCTTTGGTTCCCCTCTGTCCTGCATTTTCCCCCACAGTTCCCCACTTTTCCAATCCGATCCCCCTGCTCCCTTTATTTCCCCTCTGTACTGCAGTGCTCTCCACGGTTTCCCGCATTTTCCAATCCGTTCTCCCTGCTCCCTTTGGTTTCCCACTGTTCTACATTTTTCCACACGGTTCCCCAATTTTTCCAATCTTTCCCATGCTCCATTTGGTTCCCCTCTTTTCTGCAATATTCCCCACTGTTCCCCACCTTTTGCAATCTGTTCCCCCTGCTCCCTTTGGTTCCCCACTGTTCTGCAGTGTTCCCCAAGGTTGCACACTTTTTCGAATCTGTTCACCCTGCTCCCTTTGTTTCCCCTCTGTCCTGCAGTGTTCCCCACGTTTCCCCACTTTTTCCAATCAGTTCGCCCTGCTCTCTTTGTTTCCCCTCTGTCCTGCAATGTTCTCCACGGTTCCCCACTTTTTCCAATCCATTCCCCCTGCTCCTTTTGGTTCTCCTTTATTCTGCAGTGTTCCCCAAGGATCCCCACTTTTCCGAGCTGTTCCCCCTGCTCCCTTTGGTTCTGCAGTGTTCCCCACGGTTACCCACTTTTTCCAAACCATTGCCCCTGCTCCCTTTGGTTCCCCTCTGTCCTGCAGTGTTCCCCACGGTCACCCTCTTATTCCAATCCATTCCCCCTGCTCCATTTGGTTCCCCTCTGTCCTGCATTTTCTCCCACAGTTCCCCACATTTTCCAATCCGTTCTCCCTGCTCCCTTTGGTTTCCCACTGTTCTGCATTTTTCCACACGGTACCCCAATTTTTCCAATCTGTTCCCATGCTCCATTTGGTTCCCCTCTTTTCTGCAATATTCCCCACTGTTCCCCACCTTTTGCAATCTGTTCCCCCTGCTCCCTTTGGTTCCCCACTGTTCTGCAGTGTTCGCTAACGGTTCCCCACTTTTTACAACCTGTACCTCCTGTTCCCTTTGGTTCCCGTCTGTCCTGCAGTGTTCCCCACGGTTCCACACTTTTTCCAATCTGTTCGCCGTGCTCTCTTTGGTTCCCCTCAGTTCTACAATGTTCCCCACATTTCCCCACTTTATCCAATCTGTTCCCCCTGCTCCCTTTGGTTCCCCTCCGTCCTGCACTGTCCTACATGGTTTCCCAATTTTTCCAATCTCTTCCCCGTGCTCCTTTGGTTCCCCTCTGTTGTGCAGTCTTCCGAACGGTTCCCCACTTTTTCCAATCCGTTCCCCCTGCTTCCTTTGATTCCCTTCTGTTCTGCAGTGTTCCACACTGTTCCCCAATTTTTCCAATCCGTTCACCCTGCTCCCATTGTTTCTCCACTCTTCTGCATTTTTCCACACCGTTCCCCTCTTTTTCCAATCTGTTCGCCCTTCTCCTTGGTCTCCCCTCTGTTCTGCAGTTTACCACACAGTTTCCACTTTTTCCAATCTGTTCCCCCTGCTCCCTTTGCTTTTCCCTCTATTCTGCAGTATTCTATACAGTTCCCAACATTTTCCAATCCGTTACCCCTGCTCCCTTTGGTTCCCCTCTGTTCTGCAGTGTTCTCCACGGTTCCCGACTTTTTCCAATCTGTTCTCCTGCTCCCTTTGGTTCCCCACTGTTCTGCATTTTTCCACACAATTCCCCACTTTTTCCAATCTGTTCCCCCTGCTCCCTTTGTTTCCTCACTCTTCTGCATTTTTCCACACTGTTCGCCACTTTTTCCAATCTGATCCCCCTGCTCCCTTTGTTTCCTCACTCTTCTGCATTTTTGCACACTGTTCCCCACTTTTTCCAATCTGTTTCCCCCGATCCCTTTGGTTCCCCATTGTTCTGCAGTATTCCCCACTTTTCCACTATTTTCGAATTTGTTCGCCGTGATCGCTTTGGTTCCTCTCTGTCTGCAGTGTTCTTCACAGTTCCCCACTTTATCCAATCCGTTCCCCCCTGCTCCCTTTGGTTCCCCTCTGTCCTGCAGTGTTCCCCACTTCTCAACTTCTTTCCGATATGCTCGCCGTGCTCCATTTCGTTCCCCTCTGTTCTGCAGTGTTTCCCACGGTTCCCCACTTTTTCCAATCCGTTCCCGCTGCTCCCTTTGGTTCCCTACTGTTTTGCAGTGTTCGCCATGGTTCTGCACTTTTTCCAATCTGTTCCCCATGCTCCGTTTAGTTCCCCTCTATTCTGCCGTGTTCCCCAAGGTGCACACTTTTTCGAATCTGTTCACCCTGCTCCCTTTGTTTCCCCTCTGTCCTGCAGTGTTCCCCACGTTTCCCCACATTTACCAATCAGATCGCCCTGCTCCCTTTGTTTTCCCTCTGTCCTGCAATGTTCTCCACGGTTCCCCACTTTTTTCCAATCCATTCCCCCTGCTCCTTTTGGTTCCCCACTGTTCTGCAGAACTCCCCACGATTCCCCACTTTTTCCAATCTGTTCCCCCTGCTCCGTTTGGTTCTCCTTTATTCTGCAGTGTTCCCCAAGGTTCCCCACTTTTCCGAGCTGTTCCCCCTGCTCCCTTTGGTTCTGCAGTGTTCTGCAGTGTTCCCCACGGTTACCCACTTTTTCCAAACCGTTCCCCCTGCTCCCTTTGGTTCCCCTCTGTCCTGCAGTGTTCCCCACGGTTACCCACTTATTCCAATCCATTCCCCCTGCTCCCTTTGGTTCCCCTCTGTCCTGCATTTTCCCCCACAGTTCCCCACTTTTCCAATCCGTTCTCCCTGCTCCCTTTGGTTTCCCACTGTTCTGCATTTTTCCACACGGTTCCCCAATTTTTCCAATCTGTTCCCATGCTCCATTTGGTTCCCCTCTTTTCTGCAATATTCCCCACTGTTCCCCACCTTTTGCAATCTGTTCCCCCTGCTCCCTTTGGTTCCCCACTGTTCTGCAGTTTTCGCTAACGGTTCCCCATTTTTTAAAACCTGTACCTCCTGTTCCCTTTGGTTCCCCTCAGTCCTGCAGTGTTCCCCACGGTTCCACACTTTTTGCAATCTGTTCACCGTGCTCTCTTTGGTTCCCCTCAGTTCTACAATGTTCCCCACAGTTCCCAACTTTATCCAATCTGTTCTCCCTGCTCCCTTTGGTTCCCCTCCGTCCTGCACTGTCCTCCATGGTTTCCCAATTTTTCCAATCTCTTCCCGTGCTCCTTTGGTTCCCCTCTGTAGTGCAGTGTTCCGAACGGTTCCCCACTTTTTCCAATCCGTTCCCCCTGCTTCCTTTGATTCCCTTCTGTTCTGCAGTGTTCCACACTGTTCCCCAAATTTTCCAATCCGTTCACCCTGCTCCCTTTGTTTCTCCACTCTTCTCAATTTTTCCACACCGTTCCCCACTTTTTCCAATCTGTTCGCCCTTCTCCTTGGGTTCCCCTCTGTTCTGCAGTTTACCCCACAGTTTCCACTTTTTCCAATCTGTTCATCCTGCTCCCTTTGGTTTCCCCTCTATTCTGCAGTATTCTATACAGTTCCCCACATTTTCCAATCTGTTCCTCCTGCTCCCTTTCGTTCCCCTCTGTTCTGCAGTGTTTCCCACGGTTCCCCACTTTTTCCAATCCGTTCCCGCTGCTCCGTTTGGTTCTCCACTGTTTTGCAGTATTCGCCACGGTTCCGCACTTTTTCCAATCTGTTTCCCCTGCTCCCTTTGGTTCCCCTCCGTCCTGCACTGTCCTCCATTGTTTCCCAATTTTTCCAATCTTTTCCCCATGCTCCTTTGTTTCCCCTCTGTTGTGCAGTGTGCCTAACGGTTCCCCACTTTTTCCAATCTGTTCGCCCTGCTCCTATTGGTTCCCCTCTGTTCTGCAGTGTTCCCCACAGTTCCCCACTTTTTCCAATCCGTTCCCCCTGTGCCCTTTTTTTCCCCTCTGTCCTGCATTGTCCTTCACGATTCCTCACTTTTTCCAATTCGTTCCACCTGCTCCCTTGGTTCCCCTCTGTTCTGCAGTGTTCCCCACGGTTCCGCAATTTTTCCAATGTATACCCCCTGCTCCCTTTGTTTCCTTACTCTTCTGCATTTTTCCACACTGTTTCCCAATTTTTCCAATCTCTTCCCCATGCTCCTTTGTTTCCCCTCTGTTGTGCAGTGTTCCGAACGGTTCCCGACTTTTTCCAATCTGTTCCTCCTGCTCCCTTTGGTTCCCCACTGTTCTGCATTTTTCCACACAGTTCCCCACTTTTTCCAATCTGTTCCCCCTGCTCCCTTTGATTCCCCACTGTTCTGCAGTGTTCCCCACTTCTCAACTTTTTTCCGATATATTCGTCCTTCTCCCTTTCGTTCCCCTCTGTTCTGCAGTGTTTCCCACGGTTCCCAACTTTTTCCAATCCATTCGCACTGCTCCCTTTGTTTCCCCTCTGTCCTGCAGTGTTCCCCACATTTCTCCACTTTTTCCAATCAGTTCGCCCTGCTCCCTTTGTTTCCCCTCTGTCCTGCAATGTTCTCCACGCTTCCCCACTTTTTCCAATCCATTCCCCCTGCTCCTTTTGGTTCCCCACTGTTCTGCAGAACTCCCCACGATTCACCACTTTTTCCAATCTGTTCCCCCTGCTCCGTTTGGTTCTCCTTTATTCTGCGTTGTTAAAAAAGGTTCCCCACTTTTCCGAGCTGTTCCCCCTGCTCCCTTTGGTTCCCCTCCGTCCTGCACTGTCCTACATGGTTTCCCAATTTTTCCAATCTCTTCCCCGTGCTCCTTTGGTTCCCCTCTGTTGTGCAGTCTTCCGAACGGTTCCCCACTTTTTCCAATCCGTTCCCCCTGCTTCCTTTGATTCCCCTCTGTTCTGCAGTGTTCCACACTGTTCCCCACTTTTTCCAATCCGTTCTCCCTGCTCCCGTTGTTTCTCCACTCTTCTGCATTTTCCACACCGTTCCCCACTTTTTCCAATCTGTTTTCCCTTCTCCTTGGGCTCCCCTCTGTTCTGCAGTTTTCCCCACAGTTTCCACTTTTTCCAATCTGTTCCCCCTGCTCCCGTTGGTTCCCCTCTATTCTGCAGTTTTCTATACAGTTCCCCACATTTTCCAATCCGTTACCCCTGCTCCCTTTGTTTCCCCTCTGTCCTGCAATGTTCTCCACGGTTCCCCACTTTTTCCAATCCATTCCCCCTGCTCCTTTTGGTTCCCCACTGTTCTGCAGAACTCCCCACGATTCCCCACTTTTTCCAATCTGTTCCTCCTGCTCCGTTTGGTTCTCCTTTATTCTGCAGTGTTACCCAAGGTTCCCCACTTTTCCGATCTGTTCCCCCTGCTCCCTTTGGTTCTGCAGTGTTCTGCAGTGTTCCCCACGGTTACCCACTTTTTCCAAACCGTTCCCCCTGCTCCCTTTGGTTCCCCTCTGTCCTGCATGTTCCCCACGGTTACCCACTTATTCCAATCCATTCCCCCTGCTCCCTTTGGTTCCCCTCTGTCCTGCATTTTCCCCCACAGTTCCCCACTTTTCCAATCCGATCCCCCTGCTCCCTTTATTTCCCCTGTGTACTGCAGTGCTCTCCACGGTTTCCCGCATTTTCCAATCCGTTCTCCCTGCTCCCTTTGGTTTCCCACTGTTCTACATTTTTCCACACGGTTCCCCAATTTTTCCAATCTTTCCCATGCTCCATTTGGTTCCCCTCTTTTCTGCAATATTCCCCACTGTTCCCCACCTTTTGCAATCTGTTCCCACTGCTCCCTTTGGTTCCCCACTGTTCTGCAGTGTTCGCTAACGGTTCCCCACTTTTTCCAACCTGTACCTCCTGTTCCCTTTGGTTCCCCTCTGTCCTGCAGTGTTCCCCACGGTTCCACACTTTTTCCATTCTGTCCGCCGTGCTCTCTTTGGTTCCCCTCAGTTCTACAATGTTCCCCACAGTTCCCCACTTTATCCAATCTTTTCCCCCTGCTCCCTTTGGTTCCCCTCCGTCCTGCACTGTCCTCCATGGTTTCCCAAATTTTCCAATCTCTTCCCCGTGCTCCTTTGGTTCCCCTCTGTTGTGCAGTGTTTCGAACGGTTCCCCACTTTTTCCAATCCGTTCTCCCTGATCCCTTTGGTTTCCCACTGTTCTGCATTTTTCCACACGGTTCCCCAATTTTTCCAATCTGTTCCCATGCTCCATTTGGTTCCCCTCTTTTCTGCAATATTCCCCACTGTTCCCCACCTTTTGCAATCTGTTCCCCCTGCTCCCTTTGGTTCCCCTCCGTCCTGCACTGTCCTACATGGTTTCCCAATTTTTCCAATCTCTTCCCCGTGCTCCTTTGGTTCCCCTCTGTTGTGCAGTCTTCCGAACGGTTCCCCACTTTTTCCAATCCGTTCCCCCTGCTTCCTTTGATTCCCTTCTGTTCTGCAGTGTTCCACACTGTTCCCCAATTTTTCCAATCCGTTCACCCTGCTCCCATTGTTTCTCCACTCTTCTGCATTTTTCCACACCGTTCCCCTCTTTTTCCAATCTGTTCGCCCTTCTCCTTGGGCTCCCCTCTGTTCTGCAGTTTACCCCACAGTTTCCACTTTTTCCAATCTGTTCCCCCTGCTCCCTTTGCTTTCCCCTCTATTCTGCAGTATTCTATACAGTTCCCAACATTTTCCAATCCGTTACCCCTGCTCCCTTTGGTTCCCCTCTGTTCTGCAGTGTTCTCCACGGTTCCCGTCTTTTTCCAATCTGTTCTCCTGCTCCCTTTGGTTCCCCACTGTTCTGCATTTTTCCACACAATTCCCCACTTTTTCCAATCTGTTCCCCCTGCTCCCTTTGTTTCCTCACTCTTCTGCATTTTTCCACACTGTTCGCCACTTTTTCCAATCTGATCCCCCTGCTCCCTTTGTTTCCTCACTCTTCTGCATTTTTGCACACTGTTCCCCACTTTTTCCAATCTGTTTCCCCCGATCCCTTTGGTTCCCCACTGTTCTGCAGTATTCCCCACTTTTCCACTATTTTCGAATTTGTTCGCCGTGATCGCTTTGGTTCCTCTCTGTCTGCAGTGTTCTTCACAGTTCCCCACTTTATCCAATCCGTTCCCCCCTGCTCCCTTTGGTTCCCCTCTGTCCTGCAGTGTTCCCCACTTCTCAACTTCTTTCCGATATGCTCGCCGTGCTCCATTTCGTTCCCCTCTGTTCTGCAGTGTTTCCCACGGTTCCCCACTTTTTCCAATCCGTTCCCGCTGCTCCCTTTGGTTCCCCACTGTTTTGCAGTGTTCGCCATGGTTCTGCACTTTTTCCAATCTGTTCCCCATGCTCCGTTTAGTTCCCCTCTATTCTGCCGTGTTCCCCAAGGTGCACACTTTTTCGAATCTGTTCACCCTGCTCCCTTTGTTTCCCCTCTGTCCTGCAGTGTTCCCCACGTTTCCCCACATTTACCAATCAGATCGCCCTGCTCCCTTTGTTTTCCGTCTGTCCTGCAATGTTCTCCACGGTTCCCCACTTTTTTCCAATCCATTCCCCCTGCTCCTTTTGGTTCCCCACTGTTCTGCAGAACTCCCCACGATTCCCCACTTTTTCCAATCTGTTCCCCCTGCTCCGTTTGGTTCTCCTTTATTCTGCAGTGTTCCCCAAGGTTCCCCACTTTTCCGAGCTGTTCCCCCTGCTCCCTTTGGTTCTGCAGGGTTCTCCACGGTTACCCACTTTTTCGAAACCGTTCCCCCTGCTCCCTTTGGTTCCCCTCTGTCCTGCAGTGTTCCCCACGGTTACCCACTTATTCCAATCCATTCCCCCTGCTCCCTTTGGTTCCCCTCTGTCCTGCATTTTCCCCCACAGTTCCCCACTTTTCCAATCCGTTCCCCCTGCTCCCTTTAGTTCCCCACAATACTGCAGTGCTCTCCATGGTTCCCCACATTTTCCAATCCGTTCTCCCTGCTCCCTTTGGTTTCCCACTGTTCTGCATTTTTCCACACGGTTCCCCAATTTTTCCAATCTGTTCCCATGCTCCATTTGGTTCCCCTCTTTTCTGCAATATTCCCCACTGTTCCCCACCTTTTGCAATCTGTTCCCCCTGCTCCCTTTGGTTCCCCACTGTTCTGCAGTTTTCGCTAACGGTTCCCCATTTTTTAAAACCTGTACCTCCTGTTCCCTTTGGTTCCCCTCTGTCCTGCAGTGTTCCCCACGGTTCCACACTTTTTGCAATCTGTTCGCCGTGCTCTCTTTGGTTCCCCTCAGTTCTACAATGTTCCCCACAGTTCCCAACTTTATCCAATCTGTTCTCCCTGCTCCCTTTGGTTCCCCTCCGTCCTGCACTGTCCTCCATGGTTTCCCAATTTTTCCAATCTCTTCCCCGTGCTCGTTTGGTTCCCCTCTGTAGTGCAGTGTTCCGAACGGTTCCCCACTTTTTCCAATCCGTTCCCCCTGCTTCCTTTGATTCCCTTCTGTTCTGCAGTGTTCCACACTGTTCCCCAAATTTTCCAATCCGTTCACCCTGCTCCCTTTGTTTCTCCACTCTTCTCAATTTTTCCACACCGTTCCCCACTTTTTCCAATCTGTTCGCCCTTCTCCTTGGGTTCCCCTCTGTTCTGCAGTGTTTCCCACGGTTCCCAACTTTTTCCAATTCATTCCCACTGCTCCCTTTGTTTCCCCTCTGTCCTGCAGTGTTCCCCACGTTTCTCAACTTTTTCCAATCAGTTCGCCCTGCTCC